>NC_133332.1:225085082-225688009 GCF_042186555.1 Aquarana catesbeiana | reverse complement strand
CAGAATGCGCGCGCATCCAAAGGGCAGATGCGCACGCATTCGTACCCAAGGGTGCGCACGCATTGCCCATACACCGCTCACTGGCGTAAAGGGCAGGTAGGGGCGGAAGAAAAACAGCTCCGCTCCCTGAGCAGGGACGTCCGAGTCCCCCCATCTAAGGCCCCTGCCACCAATAAACAACAGAGATAGTCCGGGAATAGGGGGAGCATACAAAGTGGTCCAACAAGGACTATATAGTTTTAAACCTTTATACACAAAATTATCTACTAACGCCTATGCAGGGATCCTTCCCTATAGACAAAACATACATGCATAGGCTTAATATAATTTTAACAAAGTACGTTGCAATTTAGTTGATCACATCTATGGTGGAACAATAGGGGTAGAGAGACCCGAGGCACGATGATAGTGCCCCGCATCTTTCCCGCCACATATAGGGAATTGCCCCATCTAGTGGATACTTGGACATACCACATATGGGGCTAGTAAACTGAAGGTAGATAGAGACCTAACAGAAAAGTCCTGTGTGTATAATATATGAGATATGAAAATTTAAAGGCATATGACAAAACTTAAGTGCTGTTCCAGTACATAATTGTGTACATTAATCATATTATCCCAGCTACACCCATCGTAAAAAAGGTTTGAATGAGAGTGCTGTGTTGAGGCCAGGCGGATGGGTCCCCCGTTGGTTAAATATCCATCTGGCCTCACGTTGCAGTATTCTTTTGTCCACATTTCCTCCCCTTTCAAAGTTAGGTATGACCTCTAGGGCGAAGAAGGAAACAAAACTGGGATCAAAGCTATGTCGAAGACCAATGTGCTTACAGATGGGAGTGTAAAGTAGCCCTGCATCTAAATAATATAGATGGTCCTGGATTCTTTTGGCAAATGGACGTTTTGTTTTGCCTATATAAAATGCACCACAACGGCACATAGCCAGGTAAACAATGCCTGTCGTGGAGCAGTCGGCATAGCCCTTAAGCTTATGGAAGCCTCCTCTTGGGAGGAGGCATCCAATGCCTTCTTTGATCCACGGGCAGAATTCACAATGTCCGCATTTAAAGGTACCATTCCCCCCCTCTGCCCCCAATAGGGGTGTTAGGGGTTGCAGGTGACTATGAACTAAAGTGTCCTTGATGGACCGTGATTTTCTGTAGGTGATTTGTGGCACATTGGCTACATATTTTGAGATGACTGGATCCTCAGAGAGGAAATGCCAATTGTTACTGATAAGACTTCGAACTCTTTGTTGATGGGCTGTAAATGTCGTGATTAATTTTGTAGTGGGATGTGAGTCACGTACTTTATGTTTAAAGATATGGGTGTCACGTGCATTCTGTTTGGCTCGTTGGTAGGCCCTTTTCAGGACTTTCTTGCTATAGCCTCTATATATATATATATATATATATATATATATATATATATATCTCTTTTCATGCGACAACACTGAAGAAATGATACTTTGCTACAATGTAAAGTAGTGAGTGTACAGCTTGTATAACAGTGTAAATTTGCTGTTCCCTCAAAATAACTCGACACACAGCCATTAAAGTCTATATCGCTGGCAACAAAAGTGAGTACGCCCCTAAATGAAAATGTCCACATTGGGCCCAATTAGCCATTTTCCCACCCTGGTATCATGTGTTACAAGGTCTCAAGTGAGAATGGGGAGCAGGTGTGTTCAATTTGGTGTTATCGCTCTCACTCTCATACTGATCACTGGAAGTTCAACATGGCACCTCATGGCAAAGAACTCTCTGAGGATCTAAAAAAAAATTGCCACTATACATAAATTGGCCTAGGCTATAAGAAGATTGCCAAAAACCCTGAAACTGAGCTGCAACACAGTGGCTAAGATACTACAGCGGTTTAACAGGACAGGTTTCACTCAGAACAGGCCTCGCCATGATCGACCAAAGAGGATGAGTGCACATGCTCAGCGTCATATCCAGAGGATGTCTTTGGGAAATAGACATATGAGTGCTGCCAGCATTGCTGCAGAGGTTGAAGGGGTGGGGGGTCAGCCTGTCGGTGCTCAGACCATACGCCGCACACTGCATCAAATTGGTCTGCATGACTGTTGTCCCAGAAGGAAGCCTCTTCTAAAGATGATGCACAAGAAAGCCCGCAAACCGTTTGCTGAAGACAAGCAGACTAAGGACATGGATTACTAATGTTCCCCAATATTTTTGCCATAAAATGTGGTCTGATCCTCCTATAAGCCACAACAGTCGACAAATGCAATGTGATTACAAGCAGTTTTATTGAACACACCCATTAAACATTCACAGTGCTGGAGGAAAAATAGATTCAATACTTCATTGAAAGCTAATTGGAGTCAGTAATTTGGAGTCCAATTAATTTAATGAGTTTGTAGGTGTGATTTAGTACTGCTTTGATTGATAAAAGACACGTAAACATTTTAACCCTTTCGCTGCCAGAGATGTTTTAGCATTTTTTTTCACACGTTTAAAAAAACACATTTTTTTAGGCCTGGAAATTACACAAAACCCACAAATATTATATATTTTCTGAAAGCAGACATCCTAGAGAATAAAATAGTGGTAGTTGCAATTTTTTATGTCACACGATATTACCGCAAAGGTCTAGGAAATGCAAAATTTCTGTAAAAAACACACTAACGTGAATTTTAGGGCAAACAAACACAATAAATTACCCGCATTTTTGGTAAAATATAAAAGACGCGGTTTCACTAAAATAGATACCCAACATGCCAAACCTAAAATTTATGTGCGCCCATGAAATGATGACAAACTTCAGTACCCTATATTTTCTATAGACCCTGCATGTCTCCCCTGTACTTCACTGAATGTTTTGAAATGCAGATCGCATTGCAAATGTCCTTTCTCGGCAAAACGAGCCGGGGACACAGAGAGCTTGACCTGGAAGTGACGTCAGAAGAAGGGGAGGAGAGCGGACATGTGTCTGCTCTTCTCCTTCCCCTCTAGCTGATGGGCAAGCGAAGCCCGGTAAGCATGGCGGGGCGCTGCAGCGGGGGGGCCAGTACCGGGGGTGTGTGCGAGTGATCGGATGGCAGCGGAGCCACCTGAATGCGCTCACCTGACAGGCAGTCTGCCACCAGATTGTGTGTGATACCCCCCGTTACGTTCTTATAACGTACGGACCTGACGGCGAAAGGGTTAAAGTTGCTATTCATACGAAGCATCAGCTGTTGTGAGCCATGCCTTACAAAAAGGAACTCTCTGAAAAAATATGATCAAGAGTAGATGATCTGCATTAGGCTGGAAAGGGATTCAAAGCAATGTCAAAGTGTTTAGGTTTCCATCAATCGACAGACACTTCTTAAAGTGATTGTAAAGCTTTTTTTTTTTTTCTTAAAATAACAAACGTTATATTTACCTGCTCTGTTCAATAGTTTTGCACAGAGCGGCCCCAAATCTCCTTCTGGAGTCCCCTGCTGGTGTTCTTGGCTCCTCCCTCTTCTCCCCGTGCCCCCATAACAAGCCACTTGCTATGGGGGCATTCATGTGGGCTTGATCCTGAGCTGGGCTGTGGGCGTCTACGCCACAGTGTGCCTCAGACCCTCGCCTGCTCCCTCCTCACAGGATTTGACTGACAGCAGCAGGAGCCAATGGCTCACATTTTCCTGTGATGAGAGAGAGGGGAGAAGAGCAGCTGCAGACAGACACAACCCTGGATTGAGATAGGGCTCAAGTAAGTGTTAAAGGGGGGGGGGGCTAGGGGGAGTAACTTTTTGAAAGTGTTTTTTTTTTTTTTTTTTTTTTTTACCTTAAAGTGATCACCATGTAAAACACACCGTTCAGTTTAAATAGGCAAAACATTTTTGTATAGATATTAAAAAAAGCAGTACCTTTTTTTTTTTTTTCCCCTTTTTTTTAATTTTTTTTAAAATTTTTTATACGTGATCACATTCCCTCTGTTCTCAGCTGCATTAAGAGCTGGGGGAGGTGAAGCAGCAGCACACTGAGCTTGCCAGTGAATGGCTGTGCAGCAGGGGGGGGGGGTGTCAGGACAATTCTGTTCATTGGAGTAGAGAACTGACTAAGGTGTGCTCTCCTGCCTAGTATGGTCAGTTTTTAATAATAAAGCAAAGGAACTGGCAGGAACACCAGGGATTTCACACAAAGGAAACCATACAAAGAGAACAGGATACTTTCTCATACAAGCACATGGTACAGCAGGCACATATTAAGAATATGAAGTGTTTGGATAACAAACACTTTAATGCAGAGAATGCATTATAGTAAAAACCTTTTTGCCTTTATAACACCTTATTTATCAAGCTCAACAAGCAATTTTGTAAATAAACATGCCCTACTGCTTTAGTAAATCACCCAGCTGTGAAGTCACAAATTGTTACAGCTGGGTGCTCACACTTGCAATGACGGCGCTGCGGAGAGGAAGAGGAGAGGAGTGAGTCTCCGGGCGGCTGCATCGCTGGACCGTGGGACAGGTGAGTGTCTGTTTATTAAAAGTCAGCAGCCACACTTTTTGTAGCTGCTGACTTTTAATATACTGAAAAATGAGTGGAACTCCGCTTTAAGGCAGTGCTGGAAAATAATGGTGGTCACACAAAATATTGACACTTTGGTCTCAATTTGGACATTTTCACTTGGGGTGTACTCACTTTTGTTGCCAGTGGTTTAGACATCAATGGCTGTGTGTTGAGTTATTTTGAGGGGACAGCAAATTTACACTGTTATACAAGCTGTACACTCACTACTTTACATTGTAGCAAAGTGTGATTTCTTCAGTGTTGTCAAATGAAAAGATAGAATAAAATATTTACAAAAATGTGAGGGGTGTACTCACTTTTGTGAGATACTGTATAAGGTGAACAGTACAGTTATGTAATTTAAAGTCTAATCATTTGTTGTCGCAGGTTTTGATTCTTCACAGCAACTTCTTAACTCATTTAGTGCCCAAGTCATGCCAACTTCTTGATCTAGCAACCCTTAAGGTAAGTGTGTATTTTCAGTATACCAGGTCAGTGTTTTGTGTGCGTGATGTTGTGCAGATCCTCAGAGGTGGGAGGTCAGTTTTTCTGCAAGTTCACTTCGGTTAAGTCAGACCTTACAGAGTACATAGATTAAAGCGGAGGTCCGCCCACCGCTGCAAAAATTTAAAACCAGCAGCTACACATACTGCAGCTGCTGGCTTTTAATAATAGGACACTTGCCTGTCCTGGAGTCCAGCGATGTCGGAATCGCAGCTGATGTTTCCATCAGCTGTCAGGTGCTGCCGCCGCCTTTGTGGGTTCCCTTGCTGGGAACCCTACTGCGCATGTGTGAAGCTCTGCTCCTCATTCCTACTGGCCCGGCGACAGGGGGAAGAGGAGGGAGCCGTGATGTCAGTATCTGCGGCTGTGGCTCCCAGAAGTGGGAATAGGATACCTGTCAAAGACAGGTATCCTGTCCCCCCTTCCCCACGAAAGGTGCCAATTGTGGCACCGGAGGGGGAGAGGAGACAAATGAGCGGAAGTTCCACTTTTGGGTGGAACTCCGCTTTAAGGACATGCAATAAAGCAGGTAATTTAATTGGGATTCAAGTTTTGGTGCAGATTATTTAAAGCGGAGTTCCTTCCAAAAGTGGAGTTCCGCTTTAAGGACTCCTAACCCCCTGACATGCCACATTTGGCATGTCGTCTTTTTGGGGGGATGGAGTGGGTTCCTAGTTTTGACATGTACCCAGCTCCCGCTTCCGCTCGGGCCGCCTAAGCGACTCGAGCGGAAGTTCTCCTCTCCCCCACCCTTCCTGCAATCTTCTGGGACACGTCGCAGTTCCCAGAAGACTGCCCGACCATTGAGGAGGTGCAGCGGGACTCGCGCATGCAGAGTGCGCACCCTGCTGTGAAGCTGTGAGCTGTCACAGCCGGACGCCCACACTCGAGAGGCGAGGGAGAGACATAAGGGCTCAGGCGGCTATATTGCTGGATCATGAGACAGGTAACTGTGTGTTTATTAAAAGTCAGCAGCTACACTTTTTGTAGTTGCTGGCATTTAATTAACACAGAAACGACTGGAACTCAGCTTAAATGCATTATTTATAGGTGATACGCTTTCAAACAGATTTGTTTTGTGTGCAGCACATGCTGTCATCTCCTCTTCTATCCCTGTGTTTAGTGTTTTGTCTTACAGGCTAGGTTCAATGTTAAGGAAATCTTTTTTTCTTAGTTTTTGGATAAGATGGTGAAATGTTAGACAATTTGTGACATTATTTAACGCCATCTGAATCCCCACTGGGGAGATTCAACCCTTTATTGGTCCTGATGAACATTGACGATAACAGAATGTGAAGAGGAATTTAAAAAATTGAGGTTTGTCCAGACCAAGAAGTGAGGGAAAATTTTCAGTGGAGAAACTTGTGACAACTGTCTAACATGGGAATCCCATTCAGTTTGGAGAAATGTTCTACCATTTCCTGTTGCATCCCCAGGACAAGAAGTAAAAGAAAATCCCCTAACAAACCCTGCCCTATCCAAAAAAGCTATGGATTTGGTGCTAAAACTAATTGTGTGCCACAATTTTATGAAACTACACCTGACACAAAAACTCTGGTTTTCAGAGCTGTACACCTAAAGCTGTATATATTCATACATACATATGATGCTCCTAAAAGAAACAATAGTAATGAGAAAGTGCTCTAAAGAGATTACAGAAGGGAGACTCTTACACTGAGGGTGGTATGACCATGGCAGTTGTGTTTTAGTTATGAGGGACATTAGAGAAGATCATCTGGTGAAAGAGAAAATTTCGCAGATCAAGGCTATGGTATTTGAGGATCCATTTTAAGTCTTGGGGGTTTGGAGAAAGCCTGATATGTGAAAATATGTTCCATAGAATAGGAGGAGCAGGATGGAAGTCCTAAAGAAGCGAGTAGCAGATTTTTTTGTAAATGTTCTGCTATTTGTGTACGCAGACACTAAATAAATTCTAGAAAAACAAAAACAGAGGGCGCACTAGCCTTGCACATTACCTTAAAAACTCTTTTTATTTAAGAAATTAAACAGTTGTGTACTCACAAACAGCACATGATATCAAGCTCATCAGTATCCACAGTGACCCGCACACTCTGGTCCACTGTGCCAATCCCAGCATAGGGAAGACACTTCTGATGGCTGATGCATTTTGAGGGTAAGTATTCTCTTGTTTTCTGGGCTTCATCAGTCCTCAGGGGGCTGCAAAGTCTTGCCCTGCTTCAAGCCGTCGAAGACCTAAAGTCCTCCATTGTGGGAACATCCACCTTGCACGCAAGAAGGTTTTTAATTTTGCTTGCACTAAAGAAATTATGTATGTCCCTGCCAGTTTGTTTTACTCATGCAAAACTATGTTTAATTTTAGGTTCTTGACCTCCATGACAACCAGATTTCATCTCTTCCTGCTGACATTGGTCAACTTACATCCTTACGGGTAAAGCAGACACTAAAAGTTTGAATAATGGGCCATGCACCCATGTAATATGGGGGCAACCAGGGTAACATATATCTACACTGTGGCATTTAGCTTCATATATGGAGTGCTGTCCTTGGGTTATAGAAGTTTGTGTGCTGCATTGAAATAGATGCTGTTCTTTTATGAACTAGGCAGAATAAAAGGCACATTGAATAAAGTACCGCAAGGGTTAAAAAGAATACAAATGGCATTGGCTACAGTGAGAATATGCACAATACAGTAACTTAAGGCAGCAAGTCAGTATTCTGATTGGCTGCTTTAGGCAACTGTTTCTTTCACATTGATAATCAGCTTACTTATCCTTTGATTTCTTAAGCTGGGTAAACACTACAGTTGTGCAACCCCAGAGGGTTGCACAAAAAAACCTGACAGCTCCAGTCGGGAGCCTCTGTACTAACCATGCAAGGTTAGTCCAGTGATCTCCCCCCGCTGAGCCCTCTCCCCCCCCCCCCCCCCCCCCCCGCCAAAAGACTCCAATCAGCGCTCTCTGCCATTGGCTGAGAATGCTGATTGGGAGTCATTCGGCTACTGGTTTTCCAGCATGCACGTCCGACAGAAGCCAGTCAGGCAGGTGTCTTCCGACATTCTGCCCATGTGTACGGGGCTTTAGCCTTGTGTTTGGAAAGCCATTGTTCATGTTCATTTCCTTCATTTGCAGGTGCTGAACGTAGAACGCAATGCCTTAAGGACACTCCCTGACTCCATTGGGGACCTCGTCCAGCTTCAAACCCTCAATGTGAAAGGCAAGTTTTTTTTGTTTTTTTTTTGTTTTTTTAGAACCTTGAATAGGTCTTACGATAAGTAAATAGCTTCAGGTTTGTGGAAAAAAAAAAAAAAGTTGTAGTTTTCTAAACCGTCCATGATACAAACCTTGACATGAAGAATATGCAGAATCGCTCCTGGATTGTATTTTGGATGTCATTCTAGCAAGCTGCACCTTTTAGACTCAGCCCCGGATCACACTAGAATGCAGTGAGGGAAATGCACAATCCATGTGCGTTTCCACGGTGTTAAAAATGCACTGCCAGCGAGTTCTGCAGTGTGTGCCAGTGCATCGTTAATGACACCCCAAATGCAGGTCGAAAAGGCAGTGTGTTTTTCTGCATTGGATTGTATGTTACAAAAGTATCATGCAATCTGGTTGCAGTGCATTTCTAAAAGTAGTGCATGCACACCAATACTTTGTTGAAGCAACTTTTGATTTTATGATAGCATTCAGTCTTTTGGGGTAGGAGTCTACCAGCATAGCACATCTTGCCTTGGGAATCTTTGCCTACTCTTCCTTGCAAAAGTCCTCCAAATCTGTCAGATTGTGAAGGAATTTCCCCCTGCACAGCACGGCCCTCTTCAGGTCAACCCAGAGATTTTCATTTTGTATTCAGGTCTGGGCTCTGACTGGGCCATTTCAAAACTTTGTTCTCCCTCTGAAGAAACCATTCTTTTGTTGCTTTGGAGGTATGCTTTGGGTTTTTGTAGTGCTGAGAAGTTGAATTCCTTCTCATCTTCAGCTTTTTAGCAGAGGCCTGAGAGGGTTTTGTGCAAAAAATGTACTGATATTTGGAAATGTCCATAAGTTCCTTCCACCTTGACTAAAACCCCAGATCCAGCTGAAGAAAAATAGCTCCAAAGCATAATGCTGCCACCACCCTGCTTCACTGTGGGATTGATGATTTATTTATTTATTTTTTTGGTGATGGTTATGTGCCAAACATACTTTTTGGCGTTATTGCCAGAAAGATCAAGCTTGGTCTTATCAGATCATGACACATTTTTCCAAAATACTTTTGGCAGACTCGATGTAGGCTTTTGCAAAATGTACCAGGCTTGGATGTTTTTCTTAGTAAGAAAGGGCTTCCATTCCGCCATTCCACCCACAGCCCGGACATATGAAGAATACGGGAGATTGTCACATGTAGTACACAACCAGTGCTTAGCAGAAATGTGTGCAGTTCCTGTAGTGTTGCTGTAGGTCTCTTGGCAGCATCTCAGACCTATTTTCTTCTTGTTTTTTTATTTATTATTTTTGGAGGAACGTTCTTTTCTTGGTAATGTCCCTGTTGTGCCATATTTTCTCCACTTATTGATGACGGTCTTCACTGTGTCCCAAGGTATATCTAATGTCTTGGAAATATTTTGTACCTTCTGCCTGATACCTTCCAAGAATGAGATCCCATTGATGCTGTGTAAGCTCTTTGCAGACCGTGGATTTCTTTATCGTACCTCATGGGGCACAGAGCCTAAGTTAATAACTTAATGGGTATATAGACACCTTCAGGTGATGGACACTGGTATACCCAATCCAGGAAGATCACTCCCTATATAACCCCCTCCTCCTATCAGGAGTACCTCAGTTTTTTCGCCAGTGTTTAAGGTGTTGGTTACGAGTGAAGATGTGCTATGAGGAGCTCCAGGAGGGATCCATGCTGGATTTACATAGACCTCCATAGACCAGATCCATCCAAAGTGCCACTGAGGCCAAAGTGGATTGTACCTGGGCCTTGTATACGAAGCACAAGGTTTTGCCTGTAACGCCTCTCTTTGAGGGTTGGACCCCGGGACCCAGGGCTTTGGTCATGTTTCATTACATTAAGCTTTTCCTGGCGGGGTGCTTTTTACAGCTCCAAGGGAGTGGAACCCCGATAAAAAGGGACCCGGTCCTTGAAGGTTTGCTAAACGCAGCCTGCCGTGATGGGTGAAGGTTGGATTGACTGTTAATTCAGCAATTCCTGAGGTGGGGATAATGTAAGGGAAGAAACTTAGGAACTTAAAAGTCCACCTATGCTTTCTTCTTTAAGGTAAAAAATGTTGTGCCTTAAATCTCCACTAGAGGGAGTGTATGCACATACCTTAATCTGTTGTCTTCACTTCAGCTCAGTGTGAGTCTGTGTGTGGCTGTAGCAGCTTGTGCAGGGGGATTCCTCTCAAGGTAAGAGATCTGCTGAATGCTTTTCTCCCCCCTGGAGGGACCAGAAGGGTTAGGGAGACAGCTGTGGTTGTACCCCCCCCCCCCCCTGTAATACTCCCCCCCCCCCCCCCCCACGGGAATACTTTTTAAAAGAAAAGGAGGGGGCGGGTTTACGAAGGGGCGTGGCCTAGGTGCGGCACAGTGCAACGTCCATGAGGATGCACGGAGGCCTAAAGGATCAGCTGGAGGCAGTCTCTCCTCAGCAGCGAGGAGGAAGCAAGCAGCCTACACTGGGACACAGGAGCGGTGGGGCACCTAAGGGTGGCAAGTGGCATTCCTGATACAGGAAGGACAATTTTCCTAGCACTAGGCTGAACTTAATAGCGGCTTTACTGTTACGACTGTGTTCAGTGATTAAGTGCAATTTAATAGTGCCTCTGCTTTTGTACTTAGGACTATGCGTACCAAAAAAGACACCACAAAGACCTAAAAGGTACCAAAGGTTTCACCCCCAGCTGCTAGGAACTCCAGTCTTGTCTCCACACTGTCATCCTCGCCTGAAATGCCAATTATGGCAAGCCAGGGTGAGGCATCGGAACAATTTGATGGTGCAACTGCTTCTCACATCTCAGCCCCTATATACGTGACTGAAGATGTCTTTTCCTCCACCCTGCAGGTCCTGGAAGGAAGATTAGCCGCTTTAATCGCATCCTCCATTCAAATGGATAGGAAGCGTGCTAGATCCCCCTCCCCCACTTTAGATCCTTTGCAAGGGGAACAGTGGGCACAGGATGAGGTATTACCCTCAGGCGATCAGGAGGAAAGACAAACCGATGATTCCTCTGCGGAGGAAAGAACGGTAGATTAACCTTTTTCAGCTTCTCAATCTGAGTAATTGCTGATACACTCTCTTATGGAGATGGTTCGTTCTACTTTCATGCTACCCCTAATGGAGTCTGCTGAAAGCTCGGTTTCTTCCTTGGGTTCCTTAAAACCTTCACAACCTTTGCATGCGTTTCCTGTGCATGCATTACTAGAACAGCTTATTTATGCTGAATGGGATCATCTGGATAAGCATTTTCTCCCTCCAAAAAGATTTTCAGTTCTCCAACCCATGGAGGAGAAATTCACCAAAAAATGGAAGGTACCAGCAGTTAACGCTACGATTTCCAGTGTGAATAAAAGTCTAACTTGTCCATTAGACAATGCACAAATGCTTAAGGATCCAACAGATAAAAGGTTGGAATTCCTGTTAAAATCCTCTTTTTCCTTGACAGGTGCCATTACTCAACCTGCAGTCACTGCAATAGGCATCTGTCAATCCCAAAAGAACCAATTTAGACAGGCCCTTAAAGAGGTGCCTATACAACGAGCCCGAGAATTGGCCGAACTACCAAAAGCATTATACTTTGCCATAGATGCCATTAAAGATTCTATTCACCAGGTCGTCCCGCCTTATGCTTATGCTGTGGTTAAAAAATTGGTCAGCCGAAGCACCATGTAAAAAGCTCCTGACTGGGTTCCCTTAACATGGGGATCGGCTATTTGGGGAATGATTTGGACAATACATCCAAACAATTTCTAGTGGGAAAAGTACTCTTTGCCAGTCAAAAGAAAGTATAAATGCCCTTCATTTAAACTGGCTCTTTCTCCTACACTAGGGGCTTCCGCCTCTAGGCAGTGGCGATGGACTCTGCCGCCAGACTCTAGAGGAAAACCTCAGGGTCAGGCCCAGGCTCAAAAGAAGTCCTGGGGCCGGAATCCTACAAAGCAGAATCCTAAAGCCTCATCATGAAGAGGCACCCCCCTTTGCCAGGGTGGGGGGAAGACTTCTGCAGTTTTCAGAAGTCTAGCAAGAGGAAATTCAGGACAGATGAGTCATCTCCATGGTAACTCTGGGGTACAAGCTGGAATTTCGGGTCTTTCCACCGTCACGTTTCCTGAGGTCCCAAAGATCCAGAGAAAAGGCAATCTCTGTTTTGGGCATTAGACCGATTAATGACTCAGGGGGTGATCATGCAGATCCCCACAGAAGAGCAAGGTTTGGGGTTTTATTCAAACCTCTTCACAGTACCAAAACCGAATGGAGATGTCAGACCCATTCTAGATCTAAAGAATCTAAATCGGTTCCTGAAGATCCGCTCCTTTCGCATGGAGACGATCAGGTCAGTAGTTTCTATAATACTAGGAGAAGAACTTCTGGCGTCCCTCGACATCAGAGATGCATATCTGCATGTTTCTATATTTCCTGATCACCAAAGGTTTCTGCAGTTCAAGGTAGAACAGCAGCATTTCCGGTTCGTACCCTTGCCCTTCGGGCTAGCTACAGCACCCCTGGTGTTTACAAAAGTCCTGGCTCCACCATAACAGTCTTGGCGTACCTAGACGATCTATTACTAATAGACCAGTCGGTGGCTCGTTTAGAGCAAAACGTGCACATTACAACCAGTTGCCTGGAAAGTTTGGGTTGGATTCTCAACCTAGAGAAATCTTCCTTAAAACCGATAAAAAGGCTGGAGTACTTGGGTCTGATCATAGACACAGCCCAGAGAAAGGTGGTGTTGCCTCAGGCAAAGATCAACTCCATAAGAGAGCTGGTGCGGATGGTCAGGTCAAAAGGCGATCCCTCCATTCGCCTTTGCATGAGGTTGATAGGAAACATGGTGGCTTCATTCGAAGCAGTTCCCTATGCCCAGTTCCATTCAAGGCTGTTGCAAAACAGTATCCTGTCTACTTGGAAAAAAACAATTCAAGCTTTAGACTTGACAATGCAGCTGTTCCCAAGGGTGTCCCAAAGCCTCAGTTGGTGGTGTAGTGATATGTGTATAGTGGGTAGATAATTAATTAGTAGTTATTATAATCTTGATGTAAGTACTCTTCCG
Source organism: Aquarana catesbeiana (assembly GCF_042186555.1). Taxonomy (NCBI): domain Eukaryota; kingdom Metazoa; phylum Chordata; class Amphibia; order Anura; family Ranidae; genus Aquarana; species Aquarana catesbeiana. Next base: position 225,674,765 of record NC_133332.1, on the reverse strand, counting down.
CAGCAACCTGATTCTTCCAGAGAGTGCAATTTATTGACTTCCAACACAGAACAAAGTCCAAAGTCCACAGATGACAAAAATCCAACAGAGTAAATATAACGCGAAGTCCCATTTTTCCTAGACCTACGCCTTCATAATCACACACAGATAAGACTGACTGAATGTCAGCTTGAATCTCTCAAGTACTGGTCTGACACGGGGGGGCGGTTTCTGCTAGGTCAACCAAGTGTTTCCCATGAATACCCCCTCAAGTCTAATTAATTACCATCAATAAATACTTCTTCTATGGTCCCACATCATCTTTAAGTATGTAAACAATGTATCCTTTGAAATGTTCAATTAGGTTAACAGGCCATACCTCACACATCTAGGTAGACTTGCATCAACACATCAAAGGGTCTTCAGCTGTCCCTTTTGATATGTTAAAAATCACTTGGCTTGGACAACTCAACTGAATTTCTGGTCAATGTGGTACTTTAATACAATATCCTATATAAATCAGCCAACATATTACAACAGGTGGTTACTAACCCAGAATCTGCTGAATGGAAAATCCTTCAGACCTGTTATCTGGAAAGTGGTAATGACAGATGCCAGCCTTTCAGGCTGGGGAGCAGTACTGGAAAAGATTACTGTCCAAGGACAGAGGTCAAGAGCCGAAAGAACCTTGCCCATCAATATCCTAGAGATTCGGGCAGTGCGTCTGGCTCTGAAGGCCTGGACGTCCAGGTTACAGGATTGTCCTGTCAGGATCCAATCCGACAATGCCACAGCTGTGGCCTATGTAAATCGCCAAGGGGGCACCAAGAGTCTCGCAGCGCAGGCACAGGTGAACCATATTCTAACTTTGGCAGAAAGGAATGTTCCATGCCTATCAGTCGTCTTCATTCTGGGAGTAGAAAATTGACAGGCGGATTATCTGAGTCGCCAGCAGTTATTCCCAGGGGAATGATCTCTTCACTCCGACATTTTTCGGGCTATTTGCCATCTGCTATCTGGAAGCAGATCTTCTAGCGTCCAGATTCAACATGAAGTTAGTCAACTTTGTGTCCAGGACACGGGATCCACTCGCATGCGGTTCAGATGCGTTGGTGACCCCATGGGATCAGTTCTCACTGATCTATGCATTTCCCCCTATTCAGTTACTGCCACGACTTCTTTGCAGGATCAAGCTGGAAAGAAAGCCGGTAATTCTGGTAGCACCAGCATGGCCCAGAAGGTCATGGTATGCAGAAATCGTAAAGATGGCGGTGGAGGATCCATGGTCCCTCCCACTACGGCAAGACCTACTCTCACAGGGGCTAATAGTCCATCCTACCTTATGGTCTCTAAATTTAACAGCTTGGCTATTGAAATCCACATTTTGAAGAAACGTGGGATTTCCGGGTCAGTTATCTCTACCCTGATTAATGCAAGGAAGCCAGGTTCCAGAACTATATATTATAGAGTCTGGAGGGCTTATGTTTCCTGGTGTGAATCCAAGGGTTGGCACCCTCGGAGGTGCATCATAGGCAGAATTCTTGCCTTTCAACAATTAGGGGTAGAGATGAAGTTGACATTGAGTACTATTAAGTATCAGCTTTATCGGTCTTATTTCAAAGACTGCTTGCTACACATTCTTTAGTCTGGGGTTTTATGCAAGGGGTGATGCGCCTTAATCCCCCAGTCAAACCTCCTATGAACCCTTGGGACTTGAACTTAGTTTTGTCAGTGTTACAAAAACAGCCATTTGAACCGATACAACATATTCCCTTAGTCCTTCTGACAAGGAAGCTGGTGTTCTTGGTTGCTATATCCTTAGCAGAGAGGGTTACGGAATTGGCTTCTCTTTCATGTAAAGAGCCATACTTGATTATTCATGAGGACAGAGTGGTGTTACGCCCTCGTCTAGACTTTTTGCCATAAGTGGTCTCAGGTTTTCACCTGAACCAAGATATTGTCCTGCCATCGTTTTTTCCAAAGCCATGTTCCAGGGAAGAGAAGTCACTGCATTGTCTTGATGTGGTGAGAGCAGTGAAAATCTATTTAAAGACAACTGCTCAGATTAGAAAGACTAACGTCTTATTTATTCTGCCAGAGGGTCCTAAGAAAGGACAGACAGCATCGAAATCCACTGTCGCTAAGTGGATTTGGCAAGTTATAATTCAGACTTATAATTTAAGGGGTTAGATTCCCCCTTTTCAAGTTAAAGCGCACTCTACCAGGGCGGTTAGTGCTTCTTGGGCAGTGCCTCACCAGGCCTCCATGGCTCAGATCTGTAAGGCAACTTGGTCTTCAGTACATACATTCACCAAGTTTTATCAAGTGGATATAAGGAGGTATGAGGATATCGCCTTTGGGCGCAGTGTGCTACAGGCAGCAGTATAGGTCCTCAAGTCTGGGGGTACCCTGCGGGTTGTGTCCCCCTCCCCTCAAATAGCATTGCTATGGGACCTCCCATTAAGTTATTAACTTAGGCTCTGTGTCCCATGATGTACGATAAAGAAAATAGGATTTTTATAACAGCTTACCTGTAAAATCCTTTTCTTGGAGTACATCATGGGACACAGAGGTCCCTCCCCTCTTTTGGGGTTTAAATATATTGCTTTGCTACAAAAACTGAGGTACTCCTGATAGGAGGAGGGGTTATATAGGTAGTGAACTTCCTGGATTGGGTATGCCAGTGTCCATCACCTGAAGGTGCCTATATAACCATTAATTTATTATCTTAGGCTCTGTGTCCCATGGTGTACTCCAAGAAAAGGATTTTACAAGTAAGCTGTTATAAAAATCCAATTTTTGTTGTAAGAGGCAACTGTGTAAGTGCCAGGAAAATCCTACTTGAACAGCTGAACTTTATATGGGCTTACTCAGAGTCTTTTTCACTGATGGCGGGTGTGTACTAACTACTATTTAACATTAGTTTAACCAATCAGGTTAATTCTGAAAACCCATGCAACTACATTATTATTTTATTTTTAATTAAACAACAATTTCAGTTTGTCTTTAATTGAATTGCATAAATTATAGGTCACGCTAAGAGTGGAAAAAAACTCAGACGTCATTTATCTTGGTCTGATTTTTTTAATCACAATTACTTGGCATTTATACATGGGTGTGTAGACTTTTTCTTTCTAAATTAAGTTCTAATAACTCATGCTCTACCTCCTGCACATTTATCAAACAACCATCACTGTTAAAAGCGTTATTACATGCATTTTTGCAAGCACTGTTACATAGCACATATACAGCAAATACTGTTGACAGCCATAACAATCACTGCCAGAAGTACTAGTACAAGCACTGCTTCAAGTTCCATATACTATACAGCTATAATGAGCACTGTTCCCAGCACCGTTGCAAGCATTGTTATAAACCACATATAGATCCATCAAAAGCACTGTCACAAGCCACATATATAGCCACAATTATGGATTAGCTCAGGCGGGTTCGGACTAGGATCCCACCAGAAAGATCACACTGCCAATTGTAAGCAGCTTAAACATTCCCCACCTGAAGCTGCATGTATCCAAAGGGCATGTACTATATACGTGCAGCTACGGGGTGGGGAGTGACTCTCCAGCTTATGATTGATGATGTGCAGTGACAGTTTTCTTGCAAGATAGCTCGGGCAGGTAACTTTGCCACACCTCTGGGTGTCTGCTCTTTATATGTGCTAGCAATTTTTTTATGTTTTTTAATGTGAAAGAGTCGCATTAGATAAATCTCCAATTAACTCTTCTTAACTGGGGCGTGGCTTTATGCATTCACCCCTGTTTGCAGTGGACAGTCAGGTTGATTTTTTTAGGGTCTCTCCTCTCCATCTGTGTCTCTGGCATCAGGCTAGTTGAACGTTGAATGGTAGCCCTGAGGTCATGTGCTGACAGATTCATGGAGGATACAGTAGAGTTGCAGTAAGGGACATGTCACTTGCGTCATGCTAATGTTAAGTGTTTTGTTTTTTCCTCTTATTCCAGCAAATAAACTGAAGGTTCTTCCACCAACAATAGGTGGGCTATGCTGCCTCCGCACTTTAGACATCAGGGAAAACAGACTGAATGAGTTGCCCCCCGCTCTGGCCAATGTCCGCACCTTAGAGGTAAGCAATGATTTATGGTAAATTGTGTTCACCCCTAAACAAGGTGGGAATCAAAGGGGTTGTAAACCCTTGTTTAAAAAACAAAACAAAAAAAAAACAAACATGTCTTACTTCCCTCCATGGGGGCAGTTCGTTTTCAACAGAGTGGCTCTGATCATCCTCTTCTGGGGTCCCTCAGTGGCGCTGGTGGCTCCTCCCCGCATCGAGTGTCCACGTTGGAGACGTGCTCTCCTTGGTGGACACCTGTGCGGGCATTTGTGTCCATTCACACAGAATGCAGGACTCAGCCCCGCCCCCTGGTGCTGCATCATTGTATTTGATTGACAGCAGCGGGAGCCAATAGCTGCGCTGCTATCAATCTATCCAATCAGGACACGAGACACCAGGTAGAGCTGGTGTGCTCGTTCCCGGCCGGAGAAGGGATCGGGGTCAGGTAAGTAAAAGGGGGCTGGGGGGGGGGGGGGGGGGGCTCGCAGCACGCACCACAGAAGCTTATTCACCTTAAAGTGGAGTTCCACCCAAAAAAAAAAAAAAAAATTTCATTAATGTGCATGAAAGAAAAAAAACATTTGGAGATTTTTTTTTTACCTTTTTTATGCCTGTTGCTATGTGGTCCCTTGAAATCTGCCTCCTTCATCACCTCGGCTCCTGACAACCCCTTTAAAGTGAAACTACACTTCAAAATACAGTTAGGTCCATATATATTTGGACACAGGCACAATTTTAGTTTTTTTCAGGTATTTACCAAAACATATTCAAGCTTTAGTTATATTTAATTGAGGGTATGTACATCCAAATCAGAGGAAGGGTTTAGGAATTAAAGCTCTTAAGACTAGCCATCCCCTTTTTCAAGGGACCAAGTAATAGGACAATTGAATCAAAAGCTGTTAAATGGCCAGGTGTGGGCTACTCTTTATTTCTTCTTCAATTAAAGGGGTTGTAAACCCTCATGTTTTTTCACCTTAATGCATCATATGCATTAAGGTGAAAAAACACCTGGCAGTGACTAGCCCCCTAGACCCCCCCCCCCCCCCCCCGGTTTACTTAATTACTTGAGCCCCGTATTTCCCACGGCAAAGACATGCTGACCCTCTCTCCGCAGTGTCCGCCTCTTGATTGGATAGATTGATAGCAGTGCAGCCATTGGCTCCCGCTGCTGCCAATCAAATTCAATGACGCGGGTGGGGCTGAGTCTGGCATTCGTGCCTATGAATGCAGATGCTGGACTCGGGATCATGCCTGCAAGGTAACCCCCCGGGATAACGCTTCTCCTAGGGGGTTATCTGATGCGGGGAGGAGCCACGAGAGCTGCCAGGGTACTCTAGAAATGGACGATTGGGGCCACTCTGTGCGAAACGAGCTGCACAGTGGAGGTAAGTATGATAAAAAAAAAAATATAAGACGAGCCTTTACAATCACTTTAAGCAGGTAAAAGGTCTGGAGTTGATTCTAAGTATGGTGTTTGCATTTGGAATATATTGCTGTGAACTTACATTATGCGTTCAAAGTAGTTGTCCGTGCAAGTGAAACAGGCCTTTGTAAGGCTTCAAAATGAAACAATTCCATCAGAGAGATGGCAGCAACATTAGGTGTGGCCAAATCAACAGTTTGGTACATTCCAAGAAAAGAAGAACGCACTGGTGAGCTCAGCAATATAAAAAGGCTGTAAGAAAAACGCATTCACAACATCCAGACAAGTGAAGGACACTCTAGGAGGTGGGCGAGTCATTGTCAAAGTCTACAATCAAGAGAATACTTCACAAGCGCAAATACAGAGGGTTCACCACAAGGTGCAAATCATTCATAAGCCTGAAGAATAGAAAAGCCAGATTAGACTTTGGCAAAAAACATTTTAAAAAGTCCAGATCAGTTCTGGAAAAGCATTCTTTGGACGGATGAAACTAAGATTAATCTGTACCAGAATGACGGGAAGAAAAAAGTGTGGAGAAGGCTTGGAGCAGCTCATGATCCAAAGCACGCAACATCTGTAAAACATGGTGGAGGCAGTGTGATGGCATGGGCATGCATGGCTTCCAGTGACACTGGGTCATTGGTGTTTATTTATGATGTGATAGAAGACAGAAGCAGCCGGATGAATTCTGCAGTGTTTAGAGATATATTGTCAGCCCAGATTCAGCCAAATGCAGCAAAGTTGATTGGACGACACTTCACAGTACAGATGGACAGTGATCCAAAACACACTGCAAAAGCAACCCAGGAGCTTTTGAAGGAAAAGAAAGGGAATATTCTGCAATGGCCAAGTCAATCGCTTGATCTCAACCCAACTGAGCATGCATTTCGCTTGCTGAAGGCAAAACTAAGGGCAGAAAGACCCACAAACAAAGAACAACTGAAGACCGCTGCAGTTAGAGCCTGGCAAAGCATCAGAAGGGAGGAATCCCAGTCTTTGGTAATGTTCATCGGTTCCAGACTTCGGGCAGTCAATGCCAGTAAAGGATTCTCAACAAAATATTAAAAATGTACATTTTATTTATGATTGTATTAATTTGTCCAATTACATTTGAGCCCCTGAAAATGAGGGGACTTTGTAAAAAAATGGTTGCACTTCCTAAAAATTTGTACTTGATATTTATGTTCAACCTCTTGAATTAATGCTGAAAGTCTGCACTTCAAAATCATTTGGATTGTTTCATTTTAATTTTATTCTGGTGGCATACAGAGCCAAAAGTATGAAAATTGTGCCTATGTCCGAATATATATGGACCTAACTGTATTTATCTGCTTCAGCGGTCCGTTGCTCACAAGGTCCCTTGCTGGTATCTTCTCTTTGGCTTCTTCCAGGTGCTGGTGTTTGGCCACCTTGATTGGCTGGTGCAGATTATAATGTCACTCCCGCTTATGTGTAGGAGTGCATTCTTCTTGGCACACAGGCTACAGAAGACTGTGATCAGGCAGGTAGGTTTACTTTATTGCAGAAAAGACAGTGCAGGGTTGATTTACTAAAACTAGAGAGTGCAAAATCTGGTGTAGCTGTGCATAGAAACCAATCCGCTTCTAACTTCAGGTTGTTCAATTAAGCTTTGACAATAAAACCAGGAAGCTGATTGGTTTCTTTGCAGAGCTTCACCAGATTTTGCACTCTCCAGTTTTAGTAAATCAACCCCTGCATGTCTCTTCTGTAATTAAAGAGCCGGCCTGCTCCAGGTTTTTTATTTTTAGACTTTAGTTCCTCTTTAACTATAACTGGATTAACATAATAAATATCCTGTCCCATGTTGTGGCATTAGCCTAAGGCTGGCCATACATTATACAATTTTCTTGTACAATTTTTCCTTTAGATTTAACAAAAACATATAATATGAGGTCAAACCTAAACATTTTCAATTTGTATGAAGAGAGCATTAAAAATCAGACAGATTCTATCTTTTCGCAACTCTACCAAAATGTAAAAAAAAAAAAGCTTTTAGTTGGAGTTGGGCTTTAAATACCAGAACATAAATGTATCAGTTTAGTGCTAAGGCTGAGAAAAATGTCTTCCCTGTTTAAAGAAATGCCATATATTACATTTTTTTTAAGAATCTTCTTAATGCATTATGTGTGACATATTAACAGACCATGTCTTTGGATGCGGCAGCCATGGTGTTTCCTCCAGTGTCGGTGTGCAGTGAGGGGACAGAAGCTATTCAGCAATTCCTGTGCAAGGGTAAGGTTTTTCCTCTAGTGAGCAAGTTCTTCACCTGCAGTATATTTTAGAGTTGCTGCGTGGGCAAGAAAGCCTCCCCTTATGTACCTCTCTTGGGATATAATGTAATAAATGGGAAAGCTTTGCTATCTTAGCTGCGGATAGTGTTCATCTATTTCTAACAAAAATTCTCTGTTTAAGGTCAGACAAGTTACCGAGGAACACAAGATGTTCCATTCCCTGAATAATGAAGCTGGTATCCTAATCCTACACCACTGCAAATGTGTACTGCTGGCACTAGGCTGGCACTAGGGTACATGCCAGCAAGCCATGGATCAGTTAATCAGACTTAAAGTGGGAGTAAATTTCCTTTGCTGTTTTTTACCTACAGGTAAGCCTATAATGAGGTTTACCTGTGGATACAGTAAATATCTCCTAAACGTGCACCGTTTAGGAGATATTTACATGTGTCACAGCCAATGACATCACCGGCACATGCGCACAGCTCTTTCATTGGACAGCATGCCATTTATTGAAAGAGCTGTGGCCTTGACTCTTGCATGCATGCGTGGGAGGGACGTCATCGTGGCTCAGCAATTCAAACAGCCCAAGTCTGCAAACCAGGTAGGGAAACCAGGTGAAGATGGATTCCCTGTCAGTGGTGATAGGGCACCGCTGGGGGAATTAGTCTTTAGGTAAATCACACTAATGGCCCATACACACGGTCGGATTTTCTGATGGAAAATGTCCGATCGGAGCGTGTTGTCGGAAATTCCGACCGTGTGTGAGCTCCATCGGATTTTCCGACACACAAAGTTGGAGAGCAGGAGATAAAATTTTCCGACAACAAAATCCGTTGTCGGAAATTCCGATCGTGTGTACACAAATCCGACGGACAAAGTGCCACGCATGCTCAGAATAAATAAAGAGATGAAAGCTATTGGCCACTGCCCCGTTTTATAGTCCCGACGTACGTGTTTTACGTCACCGCGTTTAGAACGATCGGATTTTCCGACAACTTTGTGTGACCGTGTGTATGCAAGACAAGTTTGAGCCAACATCCGTCGGAAAAAATCCTAGGATTTTGTTGTCGGAATGTCTGAACAAAGTCCGACCGTGTGTACGCCCTATAACACATTATGACATTACCCTGCAGGGAGACTTTTTTTTTTTTTTTAAACGTGGTTTACTACTGCTTTAACTTCAGGCACACATGTAGTTCTCTTGGGCTTCCACTTGCATCAGAATTATCAATTTGGGTTGGAGATATTTTAAAGACCTACCGCCAATAGACATTTGTTTTAAATCTGATTCTTGAATTGTTACAGCAGTACAGCCTTAGTTTTTTTTATCTTTAATTGTTTTCTCTCACTATTAGCGCAGATGTGTCAGGTTGTAAGGCTTACTTGTTTCCTGACTGAGTGCAGTGATGATAAAACATAAAGAAAAACAGATTTATAATGTTTCTGTTCTGATAAGTAGAGAATACACTTACACAGCGCACATAGCAATTCCTGGTAAGGTAAGGCAAGATTCAGGAATGTACAAGTATTCATTTCTGAATGGTTCTATTTATGGCAAACTTGGCCCTGCTTTAAGTGTGTTTTTCTGTTCCCTGACTTTATTAAATCTGAAAAAGGAAAGTTTAAATAATTCTATAAATATCTTTATTCCGCATAAACAGCTGTGTTCCTGATTTTTTTTTTTCTCAGAGCTTGGAATTGTGTATTGCCCCCCATCGCAGTACCTGCTTTCTGTTTTAGAGAATGATGTTTGTGATGGAGGAACAGATTCCGTAGATGGAGCTTTTTTGAAGTCCTTGAAGGAAGAGTCCGAATGGCAGGTCAGTTGTGTCCTGAGTATGCCAATGTAACCTTACTGATAAAAATACCAGGCTTCTCCTGAATGATGAAGGCAACTTGATTTAGGGCCAGCTTGGCCCAAATAAACTATTTTAAATTATAGTAAAGCTGGAATTCTACTTTATGGATTATCAAGTTAGTACTTGCAGGCTGCAAATGATTATCCTTGCACCTTGCAGTTTAGAAAGCTCCTATAAAGTTCGGAAAAAATGCATATAATGAGGGGCAAGGTCTCCCACAGTGCACAGAACATGGAAATGCAATTATTTTAGTAAATATAACCTGCTAAATACCTTTTCCCATCAGCAGTTAGAGCAGTCCTGTGACTTCTATCAGTGTCTGGTTACAGCTTGTAGGAGGAGTTTTCATTTTTCTCTGACTGTCCTATAGGGCTGCTGGACCCCTGACCCTCTGTTTGGACAGTGCTGATTGGCCCTGTGCTGATTACACATACTCTCCCAAGAAAAAAAATAACTCTCTAACAATGCACACAAAACTGAGCATGTGCAGACTGTGCAGACATCTCCATTCAGGAGATGGGTTGGGGACTGGAAAAAGGGGAGGAAGGTAGGAAGGGGAGGAGGCAGAGGATTAACCCCTTAGGTTCCACAGTGAGTATAACAAGCATGCTTTACTGCATATACAGACTGATTTTACTGTTGTGGGTTTAGTAACACTTTAAAAGTGTAATGTGACAAAAGACATATCACCTGCAGCTCTATGCTGGCACATTTTACAGTGGATTAGTCAACAAGAAGTGGAGTCTTTAAGGGCTACGTTCGTGCTTATTTTATGTGTTCAATGCAAAAAAAAATAACATTGATAATTTCATTCTTTTTCTTATCTGAAATTGTCACCTAATCAATGTTCTGCTTGTATTTTAATGCCTTTTACTTTTTATGATCTTAAGGGGCCATGTGGGCAGAGTAGCCTTTTGGGGGTGGAATTATTTGACTATAGGAGTCTGCTTGTGGAAAAAGCGGAACTTGAAACTAGGTTGACTGCTGAGTATAACTAAAGGTTGTAGCTATAATGGGTTTATATGAAAAGTCTAAGCCTTATTCTGTTTTTATTACAGCACAAGTTTTCTGAATACGAGAAGAGAAAGGCAAGTTTTGGTGATCTAGTTCCTCAGGAGTGGCGTTTAATAATAACAATAATAATAATATTTTTACCTTTAAAAAAAAAAAAACAAAAAAAAATCAAAATCAGTAAAAACATACCAATCTCCTGATGGTGTATATAACCTATAATAATGTATTTGCTTTAGGAACAAAAAATGCTGGAAAAGCTGGCTTTTGAACGTCGCTTGGAATTGGACCAGAGAGAGCATGCTCAGCTTCTCTTGCAGAGCAATTCTCAAAAGGATGAGATCTTACAGACAGTCAAAGAGGTGAGTGTAGAAGTTGGTAGCTCATACAAGCACATTCCTCTGCACTTAGACCTTGCATCCATCCGAGGACCTGTTTACAAATGGTTTTGGGTTGTATTTTTTATTTGACTTTTTAAAATACGTTTTAAACTAATGGTTTATATCGGTTTTATAAACACAGTATGTATTTTAGGGGTCAGCTTCAAATGTGTAGCCTGCAGAAAGGTAGCCCAGATGCCCAACCTTTCCAGTTTTTTAAGAGTTTCCATGCTTTTATGGTCACCTTTGACTCAAACACAAAGCCAAACAAGATTCTGTCGCATGGTGTCCACACAATCCAGTATACAACAAAACATTAGTTTCCTGGCTTTTTATGAGACATTTTGGGTCAGCTCAGACCTTCAGGCTGTTCCAGCATAGTCTGCAAGCAGTTTCTCTCTAAACACACTATCACCTTAAATTATACCTCAGGTGGCCAATGCTTAAACTCCCTGCATACTGCTGCACTGACCTACCACTACCACCAGCTTATCTCCTAAGCAGGGCTTTTTTTTCCTCAGAGAATAAGGTGCAGGCAATCCCTTTTAGATTCACCCCTTGGCTCCACCCCCTACCTAACCCCAAGCACTGTCCCCTGGTTCTACCCCCTACCCATCATGCAGTAACATCCATTTTAGAGAATACAGAACCAAGTATCATTTTATTCATTATAGTTTGTATAAAATGTGATAATGATAACAAGAAAAACAGTAAAATAGATCCCCTGCAGTCAGCAACAATAGATTCCCATAGCAACAGTAGATGCCTCTCTGCAACAACAGATCCCCACGCATCAATGGGTATCGCTGCTACAAAATACCCACCCAGCAACAATAGACTCTCCAGCACCCAGTGCTATTACATACCCTCAGTGCTGGAGGTGCCAGAACTGCGTCACCCCCACACACACACACACACACACACACGTTCCTGGTGAAAAAAAAGCCCTGCTCCTAAAATACCATTGTCTAGAGCAATTTCTTTCTCGAACATCACGGGACACAGAGCCACAGTAATTACTGATGGGTTATATAGGTATCACTGGTGATTGGACACTGGCACACCCTATCAGGAAGTTCAACCCCCTATATAATCCCTCCCCCTTGCAGGGATACCTCAGTTTTTACGCCAGTGTCTTAGGTGATGGACGTGTAAAGATGTCCTGTGCTGAGCTCCAAAGGGAATATCCTAAGATCCTATACTGGGGCAAGCCAGGCGAACCGGATCCATTCAAAGTGTCTTTTCATGGCCGAATTGAATGGTACCCAGGCCTCGTGTCCGAAGAAACGAGGTTTTACCCGTAATGCTTCTCTTTTTAGAGAGCTGGACCCCGCAGATCAGAAAATGGCTTTAAACTTCCTAATTTCTGGCGAGGTGCTTTACGGTCCCAGAACTGTTGGATTCCCCTACTGATGGGGGCCCCAGTCTCTGACCGTTTTTTCAAACGGAGCCCACCGTGAGAGGTGAAGATTGGGTCTGTGTAAACAGCACCCTGCGGCTGGATAAGGTAAGAGGAGATTCCACAGAATTTTTGAGTTCTAGTGGCTTTTCTCCTTTAAGGTAAATGCATGCTATGCCTATTGTGACCACCGGGGGCTGCCAAGAGCACAAACCTACACATGCTGACTCTGTCTCAGGTGTTGTAATCGCTGTTTATGTCCCAGCGTCTGAAGCAGACTGCAAGCAGGTAAGGTGGAAAGGGGGATTTCTCATGTTTGAATGTTCCCCACCAGGCTAGAGAGGGGCCACAGGGGTCTAGAAAGTGGTTATACCACCCGGGCTCTGCGGCCTAATGGCCACCATCTCTGAAGATAGCCATTCAGGCAGATCTTGTTACCAGCTTCCCTCCCTCCCCCCCCATCCCCAGCCTTTCTCCGGAAGCATGACAGGAGAGTCGGCAGCGCGGGACTCCCACTCAGGCCAGCTGCAGGCTATTAAAGGCACTCTATACAGGTGCACTCAGCCTTCTGAGAGACACAGAGCTGACGGTCGCATGTAAGGTGGGACACAGGCATTCTCCTAGGCAGCATTTACTGAAGTAACACCAGACTGAGCATTGGGTAGCAAGGCTTTTAGCCAGACTACATCGCTCAGCGGGCAGTGTTCATTTGTATACCTCACACCTTGTTGCTTTGCACTATGGGTAGAAGAGGTTCAAGCACCCCAGGAACCAGAGACACTAGGGGATCTCGTTCGGGTTCTGAGGGCCCCCTGTCGGCAGCATCCTCCCCCCCTAAAGATGGGCCAGGGACGGCTAGCCAGGGAGAGCCATCGGGGTCAGGGGCTACACCTGCTTCTGGCACTTCAGCCCCTGTATATATTACACAAGAGGTTTTTTCCTCAACCATTAATGGTCTAGAGGAAAGATTAATGGCCGTGATTACGTCTTCACTCAGTGGAAGAAAACGCACTAGGCTTTCCTCTGTTCCCCAAGACCCTCAGACAGAGGAGCTCTGGGATAAAGGAGATGAATCCCTTTCAGAGGATCGGGATAGGATGGATGATTCCTCTTTGGAGGATTCAGGTGGAGAGGGACCCTCTGCGACTTCCCAAGAGGAGAAAGTCTTAGTGCAGATCCTCACTGGATTGGTCCGCTCCACATTTAAGTTGCCCATACCTGAAACTGCTAAAGAATCCTCTTCTGCTTTGGGGTCACTGAAACCTTTCCAAGCAGCACATGCTTTTCCTGTTCATACTTTACTTGAAAAGCTTATTTATTCTGAGTGGGATCACCCAGACAAACTTTTTTTTCCGCCGAGAAAGTTTTCAACACTTTATCCGATGGAAGAAAAGTTTATTAAAATGTGGGGAATACCGGCTATTGATGCCGCCATTTCCTCCGTAAATAATAGCCTGACTTGTCCTGTAGACAATGCTCAGATGCTCAGGGATCCTGTAGATAAAAGGATGGAATCCCTATTGAAGGATGTTTTCTCCTTAGCAGGATCAGTGGCCCAACCTGCAGTAGCAGCGATTGGAGTCTGTCAATACTTAAGAGACCATGTTAAGCAGGTCATCAAAGTATTACCTGAACAGCAGGCCCAGGGGTTTGCTAACCTTCCAGCGGCTTTATGCTTTGTGGTTGAGAGATTCTATCGTGCAAACCTCCCGTCTTTCACTGGGGTTGGTGCATATACGTAGAATCCTATGGTTGAAAAATTGGTCAGCCGAAGCACCATGTAAGAAGCTACTGGCTGGGTTTCCATTTCGTGGTGCAAGGTTGTTTGGAGAGGACTTGGATAACTATATCAAGAGAATCTCTTGTGGGAAAAGCACTCTCTTACCTGTCAAGAAGAAGAGTAAGCGTCCCTCTTTCAAACGGACTCTTTCCCCAGCGCCGGGGGCTTCAGCCTCCAGGCAGTCTCGACGGCCGCCTCCATCGGGGTCCAGAGACAAGAGTCAACCCCAGGGACAAAAGAAGTCCTGGGGAAAGAAGCCTACTAGGCAAAACACTAAGACCTCTGCATGAGGGGGCGCCCCCGCTCACTCGAGTGGGGGGAAGACTGCGACAGTTCTCAGAGCTCTGGCAGGAGGACTTCCAGGACAGATGGGTAATCTCCACGGTAACCTTAGGGTACAAGCTGGAGTTTCAGGAATTCCCCTCTCCTCGGTTCCTCAGATCAAATGTTCCCAGAGACCCAGAGAAGAAGCAGTCGCTCCTTCTAGCGTTAGAGCGACTTTTGTCGCAGGAGGTCATTATGATAGTTCCCGCAAAGGACCAGGGATTGGGCTTCTATTCCAACCTTTTTACGGTCCAAAAGCCAAATGGGGATGTCAGGCCCATTCTGGACTTAAGGGATCTGAACCGATTCCTAAGGATTCAATCCTTCCGCATGGAATCAATTCGAACAGTAGTTCCCACCCTGCAGGGAGGAGAATTTCTGGCATCAATAGACATCAGAGATGCATATCTGCATGTGCCCATTTTTCCTGCTCATCAGAAGTTTCTGCGCTTCGAGGTAGGAGGGCGCCATTTCCAGTTTGTGGCTCTGCCTTTCGGGATAGCCACTGCACCTCGAGTGTTCACAAAGATCTTGGCTCCTCCTCTGGCCAGATTAAGGGCTCAGGGTATAGCTGTCATAGCATACCTAGACGACCTGCTCTTGATAGACCGGTCGGTAGCCTCTTTGAATGGAAACTTGAGGACCACGGTCAGGTATCTAGAACACCTGGGTTGGATCCTCAACTTAGAAAAGTCTTTCCTAAAACCAGTAAGAAGACTGGAGTATTTAGGTCTGATTATAGATACAAGCCAGGAGAAAATATTTCTACCCCAGGCAAAGATCACTGCTTTGAGAGAGCTGATTCTGACAGTAAGGACCAAGAAGGGTCCCTCAGTCCGCCTTTGTATGAGGCTACTAGGGAAGATGGTGTCTTCATTCGAAGCAGTTCCCTATGCTCAGTTTCACTTAAGAATGCTGCAACACAGTATTCTGTCGACCTGGAACAAGAAGGTTCAGGCATTAGACTTTCCGATGCACCTGTCGCATGCGGTGCGTCAGAGCCTCAATTGGTGGCTCATACCCGAAAACCTGCAGAAGGGGAAATCCTTTCTACCGGTTACCTGGACGGTGGTAACAACAGATGCCAGTCTGTCAGGTTGGGGAGCAGTTCTGGAACAGGCTGCGGTCCAAGGGGTATGGTCCAAGACAGAGAGGACCTTACCCATCAACATTCTGGAGATCCGGGCGATACATCTAGCTCTAAAAGCCTGGACTATCAGGCTACAGGGTTGTCCGGTCAGGATCCAGTCCGACAATGCCACAGCAGTGGCTTATGTCAATCATCAGGGAGGCACCCGGAGCCGAGCTGCTCAAAAAGAGGTGAACCAGATCTTAGTCTGGGCAGAGATGCATGTGCCATCCATATCGGCAGTTTTCATCCCGGGAATAGAAAATTGGCAAGCGGACTATCTAAGTCGCCAGCAGTTACTTCCAGGGGAATGGTCTCTGCATCCTGACGTCTTTTGGGCCATGTGCCAAAGATGGGGGGTTCCAGATGTAAATCTCTTTGCATCCCGATTCAACAAAAAGATAGACAGATTTGTGGCAAGGACATAAGATCCTCTTGCATGCGGGACGGATGCGTTGGTGATTCCGTGGCATCGGTTCTCACTGTTTTACGCATTCCCGCCTATTCTGCTACTACCACGACTCCTTCGCAGGATCAGGCAGGAAAGGAAGTCGGTACTTCTGGTGGCCCCCGCTTGGCCCAGAAGGACTTGGTATGCAGAAATAGTAAGGATGACGGTGGGTTTCTCGTGGACCCTACCGGTACGCCCAGACCTGTTATCTCAAGGTCCAGTGTTCCATCCTGCCTTACAAACGCTAAATTTGACGGTTTGGCTATTGAGACCCACGTTCTGAAGAGTCGTGGGCTCTCAGGTCCTGTCATATCTACCTTGATTAATGCAAGGAAGCCAGCTTCCAGGATGATTTATCATAGAGTCTGGAAGGCTTATATAACCTGGTGTGAATCCAGAGGTTGGCATCCCAGGAAATATGTCATAGGTAGAATCCTTGATTTTCCACAGATGGGATTAGAGATGAAGCTGGCCTTGAGTACCATCAAGGGCCAGGTTTCTGCTTTATCAGTATTATTTCAGCGGCCACTTGCTTCGCATTCTTTGGTCCGAAACTTTATGCAGGGGGTGATGCGTCTTAATCCTCCGGTTAAAGCGCCACTAAACCCCTGGGACTTGAATTTGGTCCTGGCTGTGTTACAGAAACAGCCTTTTGAACCAATAAGTCAGATTCCTTTGGTCTTGTTGACAAGGAAATTAATTTTTCTGGTGGCCATCTCTTCTGCTAGAAGAGTATCAGAATTAGCAGCTCTTTCCTGTAAGGAGCCTTATTTGATTATACACAAGGATAGAGTGGTACTGCGCCCTCATCCTAGTTTTTTACCGAAGGTGGTTTCTGATTTTCATTTAAACCAAGACATTGTTCTACCTTCCTTTTTTCCAGATCCCTGTTCTCCGGAAGAGAGATCTCTACATTCGTTGGATGTAGTAAGAGCAGTTAAGGCCTATCTAGGGGCAACTACTCAGATCCGCAAGACGGATGTTTTGTTTGTGCTGCCAGAGGGTCCCAATAGAGGACAGGCAGCGTCAAAAGCTACCATTTCTAAATGGATTCGACAGTTGATCATTCAAGCTTACGGTTTGAAACAGAAGATTCCTCCGTTTCAGATCAGGGCACATTCCACAAGGGCTATTGGTGCTTCTTGGGCAGTGCATCACCGGGCCTCTATGGCTCAAATCTGCAAGGCCGCAACCTGGTCTTCAGTTCATACATTCACCAGATTCTATCAGGTGGATGTGAGAAGGCATGAGGATATCGCCTTTGGGCGCAGTGTGCTGCAGGCAGCGGTACAGGGTCCTCAGGTCTGATTGCACCCTACTTGGTCGTGGTTCCCCCCCTCAGGTAGCATTGCTCTGGGACATCCCATCAGTAATTACTGTGGCTCTGTGTCCCGTGATGTTCGAGAAAGAAAATAGGATTTTTTAAAACAGCTTACCTGTAAAATCCTTTTCTTTCGAAGGACATCACGGGACACAGAGGTCCCGCCCCTCTTCTAATACACTATATTGCTTGGCTACAAAACTGAGGTATCCCTGCAAGGGGGAGGGATTATATAGGGGGTTGAACTTCCTGATAGGGTGTGCCAGTGTCCAATCACCAGTGATACCTATATAACCCATCAGTAATTACTGTGGCTCTGTGTCCCGTGATGTCCTTCGAAAGAAAAGGATTTTACAGGTAAGCTGTTTTAAAAAATCCTATTTTTTCTCAACACCAGTCCTCAAGGCGCCCCAACAGGTCATGTTTTCAGGATTTCCATTATTTTGCATAGGTGATTTGATCAGTTTCACTGCCTTAGTAATTACCACAGCCGTTTCATCTGAGGAAAATCCTGAAAACATGACCTTTTGGGGCGCCTTGAGGACTGGAGTTGAGAAACACTGGTCTAGAGGGCAGGTGAACTTCATCCTCAACATTACTCTGAACCCACTGGGGCTGTTACAGAAAATTACATTTTAATGGAGGAGGGTGGGGCAGGGTTCCTAATGATGAGGGCAAGATAAGAAGCCTTTATTATTATTGTTATTATTTATGTAGCGCCAACAGTTTGCGCAGCGCTTTACTTTTAGTTGTCTCACTCTGCAAGAACTAAAATAAGAGTGCTTACTGAAAGTGAATTGGTGAATTCACTGGACTTGAACACTGATTTGTTTCTCTTATGTGCACTGGGCATGCCTTGTTTATATAGTACACGTAATAAGTTGTTTGCCTTTTTTCTAGCTCAGGATATATTTAGGTTAGGGATGAGGGCCCTCTAGTGGTGGACTGACACTTTGCATTTGTGTTTCCCAGGAGCAATCCAAGTTGGAGAAGGGGCTCAATGAACATCACCGCCAGCTGCAGAATGACCGTCAGAGGCTACAGGATCAGCTAAAGCATATGGAGAAGGGAACATCACATCGTATAGCAAACTTGCTGGAAAAAAACCGCAGGTCAGGTCTCCCATTCAAAGGCTTTTTTTTTTTTTTTTTTTTTGCTGGTGACAATTAAACAAGAAGTCTTATTCAGAGATATGATATTGTAATAAAATGAGGAGCAATTCAAATTATCCAAGTGACGGGGGACCTAAAAAAAAATTCACGTAGAACTTGACAAATGCATATCGTTTTAGTGTATCAGGTGCTCCTAGAGCTAGGGTGTTTTTTTATGAACTATTTGTTTTTTTTGGCAGCAGATGCTTAGTGTTTGATTTATGCACTCTGTGTCTTTAGAGGCTCTTGGTTTCCTCTCAACTTTCCTCCATTAATCCCCTCCCAACCTGTTGTAATCTTCGGGTGCAGCGGGGGTTAATAGAACTGAGGGAGCTGTCATTTGCACTCATCAAGAGTGCCCAACTATGCCCACACTTTCTGCCCAGCTCCACCATTTATAGAACCTGTTCTACAGCTTCTCTGAATGAAACCGGGTTTATGAATGGAGGGGGCAGATCTTTTAATCATGCTCCATTCATAGATCCAGTTTCATTCCTAGAAATGGTACTACTGGCTTTTATGAATGGCAGAGCTGGGCAGCAATGGCGAACATAGTCGGCTCTCTTGAGGAGTGAAAATCTGACAGCTCCCTCAGTTCTATTAACCCCCGCTGCACCAGGAGATTACGGCAGGTGGAAGAGAATCGATGGGGGAAAGTTTCAAGGAAACCAGGAGTGAACAGTACAAGGGACAAACTTATGTCACTTATGCTTTTTTGTGTTTTTTTTTTATTATGGCTACACCTAGGCTTTAAACTTTATCCTAATGATGGAAAGTAACCTAGTGACTCTAACTTTAACCATTATTTCCACCCCTAAACTTCAACCAAGCTCCTTAAATGACTGCTGCCCTGTATATTTTGCGCTCCCTGCAACGCCTTCTCTTTAAGTTTTTATATGGGGCCCGGTCAAACCGAGCCTGAACAGATAGCTACTTTATAAACCTAATACTCAGGGAGGGTTGGGGATGCCAAAGATCACCTATTATTACAAAGCGGCTCAGATAGATCCTCTTGCTCAACTGTTTGAGGGAAAGGTCGCACTTCTCTGGTCCCTTAGCGATGTAGTAGACACTGACCTGGTCCCACTCTTATCTTTACCTGACCTGGCTCCCCCCTCAACTACGCCCTAAACCTTTAAACCCTGTCCTGTCCCACACCCTTGTGGTTTGGGGCTCTATAAAATGTTCGGTCCGACTGATATCACCGCACCACCCTCTTTTTAAAATATTTAACTGCCCTTTATTTCCCCCAGGTTTGGAGAGTCCTCAGAGCTACCACTGGTGGCGTAGCAAGGGTTTAATGACGGTTCTGTCTTTATTGTCCTCTCGAAGCATCGCCACCTTTCAATACCTCAAGGATGCAGATTCTGAGAAATTCCACTATCTCCAAATCCATCATCTGCTGGAATCCCCGACAAAAAAACCATGACGGTCAATGACCGCGACAGCATTTAAAAACCAGATGCCGGACGTCCCCCATAACCCTTATACTCTAGGTTATTCTTCCAAACTAAACAACTCTAACTCGCGTGTCCCCTCTTACTGCTCTAACTGGGAAAGGGACTTTGGTGCCACGCAAACTTTAAAAAAAAAATCTGGGAGGCAATATTTTGTTCCTCCTGTAATGTAATAACTTTAGAAAACTCCTACAAAGTCTTGTCCCGGTGGTACTTTACTCCGGCTAGAATTATTAAATGCCTCCCTACCTACCTCTCTACATGTTTTAGGGGATTCTCAGACCTAGGAGACATGAAGCATATATGGTGGACATGCCATAGAATGCATGAAGGTAAAAAGGCTTCAGCCTTTACAACAACTTCAAGGAAATACTAAATGTATAAGGCTAATATCAAAGTTGTGATCCTGTCACAGGCAAAAAGTCACCAGTGAAAGGATCGCTAGACTATGCAGGGAGAACACTCGCCTACTTTGTATGTTTCACCCCCTTGCTGCTAAAAACATTTCAGAAAGTAGGGTTCTGGCAAGGGAGCCATATCTCACTCATCCAGCCGGTGATGTAGTGACACATGCAAACAGGTGAATGTTTTAATTTACTTCCCTTCTGTGTCCCTCATAACAATTCGGCTGTTGGCGAGTTCTTACTAGCAGTTGAATTGCAAGCGTATCAGGTAAGAAATGAAAATCCATTGGCTGACTAACTATAATTCTGATTTTGAAATTAACTTCTTTTTTGCAGACAGAAGCAAAGCTCTGCCATTCTGAAGTCTCTGGAAGATGAAAGGTTAGTAATATTATTGCAGTCATTAATAGGTGACCTTAAAAATTCAGTTTGCCAGTTTGTCAGTTTGGACAGCAAATTAGATCAGTACCACCTCTAACAGGAACAGGAAACACATCACCAAAAAAACACATTAAAATGAAGTTTTGCTGAATTGGTCGATATTTGTGTTTCCTCCTTCAGATGGGAAACTTTGTGCTGGAACCCAGGGTAGAGACAATGAGCTCCCTTGTGCTGTCCTTCTCCATCTTTCTTTATTTTGGCTTCTTACCATCATGGTTTGGGTAGTGAAGCAGAGCCCCTTCTTTCTCTTTTATGCCCCTTGGACCAATGAGCGTGCAGTTTAGGCGTCCCTCCTCAGCTCCATGATCCTGGGGATCCAGGACTACCCCAGGCTCAGCCCCCTTGGGAGTCGCAGGCCCCTCAAGCCACTCCTGCGTTCATTATTGTGACTCGGAGGCCCTGGGTGTCTCTTCTGATAGGGGCGGGTCCTGGAGAATGGTGTTATTCCTTGACTGCTGGCCCAATAAATGTGAGGTCTAAGAGACAGTTTCTTGCAGGCCACTTTTGGTTCCAGGTTCCATCGCATTGGTGCGAATGTCCTCACGTCAGGTGTTTGGGTTGCCCTTGCACACTGCTGCACCCTCTGCATCATGTATCCAGGAGAGGAGACCTCTTCACTGACTA
The DNA here is from genome assembly GCF_042186555.1 of Aquarana catesbeiana. Lineage (NCBI taxonomy): Eukaryota > Metazoa > Chordata > Amphibia > Anura > Ranidae > Aquarana > Aquarana catesbeiana. The sequence continues at coordinate 225,653,290 of NC_133332.1, read as the reverse complement.
CATTAACCCAAGGCACGAGCATTGTGCAAGTAAGTGATAGGCTTGACTTACTGTAAGTTTTCTAACTTACCTATTTTGGGGTGTTAATGATTTAACCTCTCGCATATTTTTTTCTTTTTTCCTTTTTTTTTTACTGTTGGTCTCTTGGATCTTTTTCGTGACCTCTTGTAGTCCTGTTTTGACCTTATTGGCTTTGTCTTCCTAGCATTAGGGTTTAGTGCTGTTGCTAAGGGCAATGTAGAGCTATTACTTATTTTTCTCAAGCCCAGGTTCTCGATAAATCCTAACTTTCTCCTGTTCCTAAAAAAAAAGTCTTACTCTCTGAACTTAAAGCCAAAAGTCCATCATCTTTTTTGCTGCCCCCTTCCACACCCCCTAGTGCAGTAAGGAATGTGGAAACGGTGGAGGAGAATATTGATTCTTTCAGTGAGCATAGGTATGCTAATTGCTTGAAGAATGAGGGAATACAAGACAAGTTTACTAAATCTTTAAATTTTTTACTTTCCTTTAAAACAAGGGCTATCTATGAGACTCCTAACTTTTTGGAAGCAAAAGTGTTGCATAATGGTTTGTTTTAGAGCATTTAAGATTATAAAGATCTTTTTTTTTCCTGTCCATAATATGCTCACAGAGTACACATGCTGCAGCCGTGATGTTTTGCTTTGTGAGGCAGCAAATATTACCCCTGCTTGTAGCGTGAGGCAGGCAGTACAGCCTGCTGAATGCAACCCATTCAAATGATAGGGGTCAGCACTGCATGCAGTGCTATACATTTTCAGCTTGCACTTAGGACTATATTAAGAGCTTTTTTCTTTTCAAAATATGTAGGAATTCTATATCCATATCCCTCATATGCACATAGCTGTTTAACAGAGTTGTATAACAGGGCCAAATAGATGACTAAATACATTTAGATTAGAACCTCATTAGGTTTTGGTCACATTATTATTGGATGTATTTTTTGTTGTGGAGTTAGTCCTCTATAACGTCATACAATGTTAATCTGTAGTTTTTTCTAATATAGCATTTACTTTCTCTGCAGTTAGATATACTACCTTTTGTTTTATATCACTCTTTTGAGAGATTCATATCCCTGGATCCACCATATCTGTAATACTCATAGTCCACCTGATGGAAGGTGAGCTTTCATTGCTTTTTTCCTCCCTTCTGTAGTAATTTCTTGGTAATCTTCTCTTGTGCTGTCCTAGAAAATGATTTGTGAAATACAGAGTTAGACATACTGCTAACTCTTCTTTCTAGTGATGTTCCAGGACAGCCTGACCTCTCCCCTGTTCTATGTTCTTTTTTTCTTTTTGTTTGGCTTCAGTTCATGTCCTTTAGGTCTCATCCAATACTGACTAGTTCAGCAAAAGGATTTTGTAAGTGTTTTTTCTGATGTGTTTTCGGTTCCTGTTGGAGACCATCTCGTGCTGCCCTAGAAGGTACCTGGAAGTAAATCTACCCATAAGTCTAAAGCCGACCATAGATGATGCGATTTTCTTTCCTGCAACAGGTTGCAGAAAAGAAAATCTCTTGAATCCCCATCTACATAGTCAGTGTTGATGGTGGAATCCCTCCTGCAAAGCTATTGTGCTCTTCTAGTGGGAGAACAGGGAGCCTTTCAAGCAGTAAGAACACAGTGATTATTGCTAGCGTCTATAGCCGCTGACAATAATTGCATGTAAAAATCCGGCATGCTGGTTGTACCCAAGCCGATCGATAGATTGACTTGAGTACAATCAGCCTAACCATTGATGGTTCGAATCTCGGCTGGTCCTTGCTGAACCGACCGAGATTCGAACCATCTATGGCCAGCTTAACACCTGATTTCACATTTAATAGATGCTGAAGAGGGTAAACCACTTGCCATTTTCTTACACCTCTCCGAGATCGATTGGTGAGATGTATGCATTGATGTTCTCAGTCTGCTCACCTGTACACGTGCTATGCTTTTCATGAGGATTCCAACATTCTCTGTGTTTTTATTTATTTATTTTTTACATATTATATGCTATATAGACTGTAATAGGAGGAGCTGGAAACCCAGATTTGTAGCAAGAGTAACGAAACTCCAAATTGCTGAGAACAATTTTGTGTAGACTGACCCCTGTAAAGGAATTCCAACTTGAGGCAGTTTGTTTTTAAGCAGCAGATTGATTTTACTCCAGGGAAATATTTGTTGCATCTGTTTCAAATAATTTAGGACCGGTGTCCACACCATACCTTACCATAAAAGTATATTAGAGAGAAGGAGGATGGTGGATGCTACATCAAGATTAACTCCAAAAATATATAAAACTTTTAATTTTTGTTTTTCCCTTCAATAAGTTTTTACTCAAGATTTTAAAGTGTATAAAACATGCAATTTTTTTTTTTTTTGTAGAAATAGCAAGGGACACTAGGAGGGAGTGCAATATCAACAAATAAATTCCAGCTAATTACATATGAAATTCCCAGCTTCCGTAAGGCATCTAACAACATCCTAATAATTGTTATAGATGAGGAGAGAATCTCCATCTCAAGAAAGTTATAGAACAAATTGTGAAACACAAGCGATGGTACATTATATTGTCAAAAGTATTGGGAAGCCTGCCTTTACACGCCCAACCATTTGCAGCTAGAACCGCTTCAACTCTTCTGGGAAGGCTGTCCACATTTCTCAGCCATGTCTTTATGGACCTTGCATTGTGCACTGATGTGCAGTCATGTTGGAACTGTTTACACAAAGTTGGGAGCATAAATGTATGCTGACACCTTAAAGCCCCATACACACTATCAGTTTTTCTGCTGAGTTTTTCCTTCAGATTTACCAAAACCATAAAATATGAGGTCAAACCTTAGGATTTTCAGTGTGTATGCAATCAGGCAGGCCCTTGCACTACATGGTTTTGGTAAATCTGAAGGAAAAACTCAGCAGAAAAACTGATAGTGTGTATGGGGCTTAAGAGTTCCTTTCACTGGAACTAAGGGGCCAAGCCAAACCCCTGAAACAACCCCACACCATAATTCAACCTCCACCAAATGATTTGGACCAGTGCACAAAGCAAGGTCCATAAAGACATGGATGAGCGAGTTTGGGGTGGAGGAACTTGACTGGCCTGCACAGAGTCTTGACCTCAACCCGATAGAACACTTTTGAGGTAAATTAGAGCATAGGCTGCGAGCCAGGCCTTCTCGTCCAACATCAGTGTCTGACCTCACAAATGCGCTTCTGGAAGAATGGTCAAACATTCCCATAGACACACTCCTAAACCTTGTGGACATCCTTCCCAGAAGAGTTGAAGTTGTTATAGCTGCAAGTGGGGCCCAACTCAATATTGAACCCTACGGACTAAGACTAGGATGCCAATAAAGTTCATGTGCGTGTAAAGGCAGGCGTCCCAATGCTTTTGACAATATAGTGTATCTGTCAGTCATGATTATACAAGAAACAAAAGAATTAAAAAGCAGAGAGTTAGGTCTATGTATCTTCACTCAGCACTATGTCTGCTCGATTTGGAAGATGTAGTTGATGTCAAATATATTGGGCCTATGGGTCTTACATGGTTTCAAATTTTTTGGATGTATATTTAATAATACCATCAATATTTTCATGGATCGTTATCCACAATATTTTCCTTCTAACTTGTGTCAGAGAGACTGTGGGTTTCCTCAATACTTTTGCAATAGTAATTTTGGCCGCCAGGAAAATAAAAAAGAACAGTCTTTGTGAGCATCGTGGCATACCCTCAGTGGGTTTGTTGAGTAGAGCTATTTAAGGTTGCTGTGGAATTTGTAGGCCGGTAATTATCCGGAGCATGGAGAAAATTGCATTCCAGAAACCCCCAAATAAACCTTTATTTACGTACATAAATTAAATACATTTTTATTTATTTATTGAACAGACAACATTGTCCCAATACCCATATAATCACAACCCCTTTATCCAGGCAGTCAGAAAATGCTGGTGCATAAACAATGCTGTACTTCTAGATGGACAGTTCAATACTATGACATGACAATCATAATCATATAGTGTCCACTGGTTTCTTCCAATTAATTTCCCAAAAGTTCTTGCAACGAGCACTATAATAATGCATATGACTGCTGGAAGAAGCATTAGAGGAGCTTCATCCAGAGGGGCCCTTGAAGTGGAGTGGTGCTGACAGTGGAATCAAATTGGTATTCCAAATGCGCTTTTTGGCCATCCTGTAAAAAAGGGGTCAAACACCTCTGGTGAGTTGCCACCTTCCCATTGAGCACTCGTGGTGGAAGAACTAGAAACTATTTATCAGCAATCGTTTTTTGGTGTTGGGATTAATATCACATATGGACTCTCAGCTTGCTATACATTGATTTCACTATTGATGCACATTGCAATGTTATATTTATTTGAACATTCCAGTTTCACTTATGGATTTTCAGCTTGCTAAATGTTGTATTCACAATTAATATTTATTGGAATGATATATGAGTATAATCACATATTCATGTTCCTTTTCGTATTCCTTTACACATGAATACAGCTCCTTTCATTCTATTTACACTATTACTGTTGAATTTAGCTAAGACCCCCTTCTGAGGTATATCCATCTATGGTTCAAAGTTACAGCTGCATCAAAGATTGCTATGCACTTTTCAAGGAAAAGAAAGATGAGCCAAGCCTCTTGTGTACTGGCAAACAGCAGCCATTAAGCTGCAATTTCTTTCACAATGACAGAGGATCCAGCAATAAGCGATAGTAGAGACAGTGAGGTATATGCAGCTATTGCTGCTATTCAGTTATGAATCCTTTACTGTCTTCTTTTATATAATAGTAACAACAGTTCCATTCTAATAGTTTATAGTGGTAAAACTTTCAGGCACATATCTAAACTGGACATATTGGGTTGAAGTAGTGGAGAAAATATTGCCTTTAATCCATTTCATGTACTCCTCTGTCAGCTTGTCCACAGCCTGAGCAAGTTAATAACAAGGAAAAGAATGGAGACAGAAGAAATTTCTGCTCACAAGTTTACATAGCTTGCCAGTGTCCAAGGAAAGCAGGCGCAGATAGGATGGAGCTCAACCACATTTCCCAAAAATTTCTAAATCACAAAGACCAGGCAGACGCTGATGATTGTTCCGTATGTGCACAATGAAAACTCTGCCTGGGACCTTCTACCTTCAGATGCATTTCACCCTAAAAACTATCTGTCACAGAGATAGGGAGGACTCTTTGTACATAACACAATTTCTCATACATATTTCCTATTTGCCAAAAAAAAGGCTATTTTTAGCAGGTGATTCTTTTTCCAAGGTGGGACTTTTTTTGTAGCACATATGAAATATGTATATTTGATCTGTGTATTTTTTCTAAAATTTGGATTATGCTAATAACTTGTACTGTACAAATAGTCCTCCCTTCCTGCACCTCCCCATATCTACAACTAAAGCTGGCCATACACAGATTTTTTTTTTACAGCCTGTAGAAGGGGGAATCTCCCAGTGTGGCTATTGTATTCAATCAGCCAGCATCACTGGCTGTCAGAATACCTAAAAAAATGCCTGCATTTGATTGGATGCTGCCACTGTTCATCTGACCATTATTTGTCCAGCTCCTTTTTTTAAGTCAAAGAATATTGGGCAGGTTAATAAAAAGAAATTTACAAAAGAAAAAGAATATCGGGCATGAGGGTGGTAACAGGGTCACCCACATTGCAAAGTTTGTCCAGTTCATCTGGAACCGGATGAAATTTGCATAGTGCATGGCCACCTTTAGGCCCATTTCTGGGGTAAAACAAATGGGGGGGGGGGGGGGGGGCAGGGGTGTTCCCAGATGAGGCTTCCAGTTAGTGCATCCTGAACAATAAAGTTTTAGGATAATGCTGACATCATCAGCATGCAGCTGGTCTTTATGATTCAAAAATGAACAGGATGTTGGCGTTCAATGCACAGCAAAAATACTGTAGGTGCAATGGTAAATACTGTGTATAGCAATGAGAGCATCTGATGTACAATGATGATTATCTTTTTTTTTTTTTTTTCTATATAGATTATATAGAAATCTGTTTTGCATTTACTTAACCAGTAGTCATTGCTAATTCATCTTTTCAGGATTAATCACATTTTTTTTTTTCTTACCTCCAGTAAAAACTGTAAACATTTACATTTCTCCTATCTTTTTGTCCTGGTGACGATGAGAGAGGATAAATCTTCTGACAGAGGTTCTAACTCTTCGCAATGCTATCCAAAACGTAATAAAAATAAAATAAAATTGACTTCAGAAACACGTTAAAATAGTGTGTACAAGGGGGGCGTGGCCTGAAGCTGCATGGAATCATGGAATAGGGAGTGCAGACTGAGAGCTCCGGCTTCATCACATCCTAAATACCGATCCTTCGGGACATTATTGCCCTTTTTACTTGGCACACAATACCCTCACCTGGCAGTGTACCCTCAGTGCTTATGTCACCGCCGAAACGAACCCCGGGAGCGCTGGCCAAGCTGAACAAATATCACCACGAGGAGCGGGACGCGACTAGGGAAGATGGCTCCTCGCCCGCGGAGGAGGCTCCTCTCACAGGCGACACAGCACGCATTCTCGAAGCCGTCTCCCTCTGCCAGACTATCCTCACCTCTAAAATAGAGGAGGTTAAGGTCGATATCTCCCTGATCCGCCAGGATATCCACAAACTGCGGGAGAGGGTGTCTGAAACGGAGCGCAGGATTGGGCAGGCGGAGGACGACATCTCTCCATTGCAGGTCACCACTGAAAGGCTTCAATACCAGCTAAATGTCGTCCTCAGCAAACAGGACGACATGGAGAACAGACTCCGCCGCTGCAACCTCCGTTTTGTAGGACTGCCGGAGAGAGCGGAAGGATCGGATCCCCCTACATTTTTAGAGAATCTTCTCATTACCAACTACAGCAGGGAGGCATTCTCCTCCATGTTTATGGTGGAGCGGGCGCATCGGCTGGCTGCGAGACTCCCGCCGCCTGGAGCCCCCCCGCAAACTTTCATCGCAAAATTCCTTAATTATCGTGACCGTGACACAATTTTGCGCCTCACCCACGAAAAGGGTAACATTCCGTTTGGAGACACGCACATTGCGGTTTACCCGGACTTCTCCGCTGAGGTCCAAAAGAAGCAGGCAAAATTTACGGAAGCCAAGCGTCAGTTACGCAGCCGCCATCTCCCCTATGCCATGTTGTTTCCAGCACGTCTCCGAGTGATCCGGGACGGAAAGGCCCACTTCTTTGAGGACCCCTCCGCGGTCATCTCATGGTTGGAGCAACAGGATGCAGTTGCACCGTCTTAATTTTCCAGAATATCTCCTTTACAGCTGCAAGATTCAGAACTGGGAACCCGAGACCTTCACTCTTGATGGCACCTTCACTTTCTGTGAGTCATGTTCTATTGCATGTTTGCCCCTCTTCCCCTCCTCCATTTTGACTATGTTCCCCTGGCGATCACTATATGTGGCCTAACATCCTCCTCCCCTACCCGCCATGTATTGTACATGCCGTCATTCTAGACACCTGAGAATCTGCCTCATGTCCCTGCAAAATATTTGTACCCAGCCACATAGGAGCACGATGTTCGCATTTACCTAGGTACTCAGATGCTGGTCTTTTTAGCATCAAATTGCACTTCTAATAACTTTTGTTCGTCCCTAGGGACAGTCGGGAGCGCACCAATACCTCCGCTTTATTCACAAATCCTTGTTTGCTCTTCTCACCCCTGTCGACATTGGTGCACCTTGCTGCCCCCCCAAGAACTGTTTCCCTGGCCAGCTACAGTCCCCACGACCGTGGAGGACTGCCACAAGTTTGTTAAGCCATGCTGGTCCAGCGTTGGCAAGGTTCAAGGTTTTTTTGGTTTTCATTTTTTTTTCTCTTTTTCTTTTTTTCTTTTCTATCGATATGGTATCTGACATGCTTATTGTTGCACTTTTTGTACTGCTGTCTGCAATGTACTATGTTTACTTAATTCCCTCTTGTTGTGGCTCACCGCAAGTCTCACACAGCTGCTCTGTGGTTTTTGTGACCCCACCTGCGGTGACCCAGCACACAGGTTGTAATACACTTATCTATATGCATATCCCTGTGCGTGGGCATTTGAACTCTTATGGGTGTGGGGGCGGGCTACCCCTCTCTGATCTGGCGTCTCTAAAGTTGGTCACCTGGAATGTGAGGGGGCTGCGGGCTAAACCCAAATGACTTGCCGTCCTCTCCCACCTCAAACAAATGCGGGCGGACATATCTATTCTCGTAGAGTCTCACATTACGGGCCAACTACAGTTGGCACTTAAAAAGCCTTGGATGGGTTGGATTTACCAAGCCCCTTACGCCAATAACTCGAGAGGGGTTGCCATTATAATTGCTAAAACTGTCCAATTCCAACTTCACAATATGCGGTCAGGTCAGCAGGGCAGGTATCTGTTCCTGCACGCCACCATTGGGGGGCTTGAGATGTTAATTCTAGCCTTTTACATTTCCCCGCCATTTCAGTTTGCTGCCCTCAAGGATGGATTGGCTTTTATGGCTCAACATCCTACAGTGCCATGTGGATTGGGGATTTCAATATGGTCATAGACCCTCTCCTCGACAGATTCCACCCACCTGGCACAACACCCACCCGTTCCACACTGACTAGGTTTGGGAGATTTCTCTTGGAGTTTGCACTGACAGACACCTGGAGATTCAAACACCCCACCACTGCTGCGTTCTCCTGCTTCACCCCTCACAGGCCGCTATGTCCCGCATAGACATGATCCTGGTTTCCTCTGCCCTGATCCCGGACCTCCTTGAAGCGGGGTTCGGGACCAGGATTTTATCAGACCATTCACCTTACTGGATCACCCTCCGCCTCCCCGACCCGCATGTGGAGACTGAACCCTTTCTGGCTCACAGTTCTTACAGACTTGGAGGCCATACAGCGTGAGTGGACCTACTACTTTCTCTCCAATGTGGGGTCGGCGTTGGTCGGGCTTGTATGGGAGGAACTCAAATTACATGCCCGTTCAACCCTCTCTACAAGGTTCAACAGACACAAAGCCTCCTCTAAAATACTCATGCAACAGGCCGAGGAACGGCTTGGCTCCCTCGAGCAGCTCTTTCTCATAGACCCCTCGCCCTCTAATTGCGCCCAACTTCGCTTACAATCTAGGCTTACAGATCACTTGCACTTTGAAAAAGCAAAAAGAGGAATATTCTTTAGTAAACAGAAAATATTCGAGCATGGCCCACTTAGATCATAGTCCTCCTGTGGTGGTTCAGCTCCACTCGGAGTCTGGATCCACACTTACAGACTCTGCACAGGTAGTTCAGGAATTCAGACAATTTTATGCGGACTTGTACACATCAAAGACCAACTATTCCCTGGACGAATTGTGCTCCTTCTTACAGACTGTAGACTTCCCCTCCCTCACTGAAACCCAAATTGAGCTTCTGGAGGCACCCATAACCGAGGACTGCATACTAGAGGCGATGGTGAGTCTTCCTGCTTCCAAGGCTCCCGGCTCAGACGGCCTACCCCTAGAGTTTTACTCCCAATTCCAAGAGATTCTCCTCCCTAAGCTACAGGCCCTATACTCCCACATTTTTGACTCCGGTACCCTCCCACGTTCCATGAACGAAGCCCTCATTGTCCTCATCCCGAAACCAGGCAAGGACCCTCTATACCCTGAATCATATCGCCCCATCCCCCTTTTACAATTGGACGTTAAAATACTAGCAAAAATTCTTGCCCTAAGGCTCAATGAAGTGATATTGAGTCTCATACACGCTGACCAGACCGGCTTTATGCCTAACAAAAACACAGCATTTAACCTCCGGAGACTGTTCATGAATCTTCAAGCCACACATGAAAATGTCGGGTCCAGGGTGGTGGTCAGTCTGGACGCCGCTAAGGCATTTGACTCAGTGGAGTGGAGCTACCTGCGGGAATGTCTCCGTAGATTCGGCTTTGGGCCCAATTTCATCAGGTGGCTCCAACTCCTATACCAGGCTCCCACCGCCCGGATCCAGGTCAACGGCAAGATATCTGATACTTTTCCCCTAACCCGCGGAACCCGCCAGGGATGCCCCATATCCCCTCTTCTGTATGCGTTAGCCGTAGAGCCCTTGGCTATCGCCATTAGGGCACACCTCGACATCAAGGGCCTCCGCCTTGGACAGGTGACTGAAGTACTTAGCCTTTATGCAGACGATATGCTCTTGTATTTAGAGGATGCAGGCCCCTCCCTGACAGCGGCTCTACACTTGATCCAACGGTTCGGTAGCTTCTCGGGGCTGCAAGTCAACTGGGCCAAATCCCTGATTCTCCCCATTGACCTCTCTGCCCCCACGCCCGAAGAGGCGGCCCTCCACCTGGTTAGGACTAGTAGATTCAAATAACTAGGTATACAGTGCTCACGTTCCCTCCCTGAATATACACCTCTCAATATTGAACCGATCTACAATCTCCTCAAAAAACTCCCTCTGGGAGTTATGGGCCGCATTAACTTAGTCAAAATGATCCTTCTCCCCAAACTGCTCTATCTATTCTGGCACTCCCCTCTGTACATTCCTGCCCGTATGTTTAAAAATATGGAATCCATTCTCAACACGTTCGTTTGGGGCTCCTCCCGGCACAAACTTTCGTGGCTGACTCTAAAACGCCCTGTGCACTTAGGGGGCATGGCCCTTCCTGACCTGTCAGTCTATTACATTGCCTCTCAGTTATCCCATTTCTATTACCTCAGCCGTCATGATAAGCTCCGTTACTCCACACTGGTGTGCACATCGGTTACTGACGTTGTGGCCCACCCCTTCCAGATACTTTTTTGTGGACACCGGGGCCCCCCCCCGCTCAGGGCATAGATGCATTATGTTAAACCATCATCGCAAAATCTGGCAAATGGCACAAACCATCACTGGGGCTTCTCCCCTACATGCTCACACACCGCTTTGGGCTAACCCTCAATTACCTGAATTGATGACTATCCCTGATCACAAGCTGTGGATAGTTTGCAGAGTCATTTACCTATCCCAACTCATTGCTGATGGCGCAGTAAGGACATTTCAGGTCCTCAAAGATGAGTTCAACTTACCCAATCACATGTTATTTCGCTTTCTCCAGGTCCGTCATGCCCTCCAGTCCCAATTCGGAGACTCAGTCCCCGTCTTGGAGTCATATCCCCTGGCGGGAATGCTCCTCGGTGAGGACCCTAAGAAGCTAATCTCCATTCTATACAATCAACTCCTTTTGCCAACTGCCACCTCGCAGGCGTATCGATTAAAGTTCAGGTGGGAGGACGATCTGGGGGAGATGGAGGATGAGGAGTGGGGGGAGATCCTGGGTTCATGTAGAAAAGTGTCCCCCAAACTCTCAGACCGTCTTACACACCTCTATATTCTTCACAGATCTTACTTCACTCCCTCCCGTTTAAGCAAGTACAGGCCAGATACCACCCCAGCATGTCCCAGATGTGGCAGTATAGACAGCACCTTTTATCACTTAATTTGGACTTGCCCACCCATTCAACAGTACTGGTCGCAAGTTGTCAAATTTCTCCACGACCACATGGGTTCTCCCTTGACGCTATGCCCACGTCAATGTCTACTTGGCCTTCTCCCCATCACCGAGGAGCAGAAATACTTGTCTACATTTCTACAGGAAACATTATTCACAGCTAGAATGTTAATAGCCCGCCTTTGGCTCAGGGCTACATCCCCTACCATACAACATTGGAAGAGGGCTGTTAATCTCACCCTCCCGTATAAAAAAGTTCTTTATTCCCACCATGGTTGTCTGGGCAAATTCCACAAGATTTGGGATAGATGGGTTGATGATTCTTCCACTGGTTCTGATTGAACTTAAGTATGTCTTTACTAACTTACCATGCCTACCTACTATGTAGCACCATTGTCGGTGCTTACAGTGAAAGCAGGCAGCCATGCCTTATTTATATCAAGCAGTATTCACATATATCAATACCATTGCAACATGACATAAGGAAAAAGAGATAGGAAATTTTTCTTTTCTGTTATTGTTTAATTTTGTTTACTGTTGGGTGCTAATCGCACCATTTCTTTCTGAAAGTAATCTCCTGTATGATTGTTTATACTCAATAAACTTTATTTCTGATAAAAAAAAAATAGTGTGTACAAAAAAGGATGGTTATAATCTTTGGGAGGGCACAGTCTTGAAAATCATTCTCTTAGTGACATGTCCAAATATGTTGTGTTGCATAGGATAAAAATGGAGCAGCTCATGGCCATCACGCAGGAAGAGGCAGAAAACCTTCGGCGGAAAGAAGTTGCTGGTAGGTACCAAACCTGTGTCTGGACAGCTACATAATATACCCTGTGTAACTTATTGCCTTTAACCGTTTCCTCTTTACCCTCTGCTTAAGGAAAATCATTTGTTAAAACATAGATATAAATGTCTATATTGTGCATTGAAAGTATGTTTCAGTTCTTATTAATTTTTTTTTTTTAAAGGTAACTTTATTGTACATAAAAAAGACAATGTACATAACATTTGTGCAAATGTAACCTATAAATCAACATAAAGAAAAAAAAGGAATGAGCAAACATTGCTCAGGTATCACCACACAAAAAGTTCAAAGTGTTTATTCATTACACGTAGATCATGGACCGAGGGACCAAACATGTTGCATGGATATTTCTACAGGTGTAAAACAAGTATCATCAATAGAATAATGTATAACAATACAGCTATCAGGCAGAATGGAGTAGGAATAAAAAAAAGAAAAAAAAAGAATGGAGTAGGAATAAAACAATGATATCAGTAAATAAAGTGCTGCGCAATTCATAAGAGTCCATAAATTGATAAAAACACAAGTGGTGTTGGTGTAGATAAACGAGCAAATTGAAGTGCAAGTGACACGCAGGAAACAAATCTCAAAGACGGGTGTCAGTGATCCCTCCACCGCACACAGATGGCCTCTCACCTCCCAAATTCGACCTGAAACAGGTCACACAGCAAGAGTCAGTGTAGCTGACACAGCAATCCAGGCAAACACTCCGGACATAGCCGCTCCAGGATGCGTCTCAGTCAACATAATATGGCATGTGGAAAGAGATAACAAAGCGATCTAATGCTCTCTGTATTGTAATGCTCTCTCTGTAATGCTCTCAGCCTGATGAAGTCCCACCTACAGACGTAACGCGTACGGGGGTCAGGTGTTCGCATGACGTCACCCGCGGCCATCTCGTTCACTATCAGTTTCGTTTGTCCGCCGGCACTTGGACCTGAGTGCCGTTATATGTAAGTGCAACTTATCTTTTTTACCTTAATAAAAGATTGAACATACAGAGAGCATTAGATCGCTTTGTTATCTCTTTCCACGTGCCATATTATGTTGACTGAGACGCATCCTGGAGCGGCTATGTCCGGAGTGTTTGCCTAGATTTCTGTGTCAGCTACACTGACTCTCGCTGTGTGACCTGTTTCAGGTTGAATTTGGGAGGTGAGAGGCCATCTGTGTGCGGTGGAGAGATCACTGACACCCGTCTTTGAGATTTGTTTCCTGCGTGTCACTTGCACTTCAATTTGCTCGTTTATCTACACCAACACCACTTGTGTTTTTATCAATTTATGGACTCTTATGAATTGCGCAGCACTTTATTTACTGATGTTTATATGAGGTTTTTATTAAATTAGCCTTTAGCGTCTGCTAGCAGTTTATTATTGCCTGGGTCCTCCTGGGTTAGCGCTGGATACTCTTTTTTGTATAAAACAATGATACTCTAATGCCCTGTACACACGATTGGACATTGATCAGACATTCCGACAACAAAATCCATGGATTTTTTCAGACGGATGTTGGCTCAGACTTGTCTTGCATACACATGGTCACACAAAGTTGTCGGAAAATCTGATCGTTCTGAACGCGGTGACGTAAAACACGTACGTCAGGACTATAAACGGGGCAGTAGCCAATAGCTTTCGTCTCTTAATTTATTCTGAGCATGCGTGGCAGTTTGTGCGTCGGATTTGTGTACACACGATCGGAATTTAACCGATCGGATTTTGTTGTTGGAAAATTTTATAGCCTGCTCTCAAACTTTGTGTGTCGGAAATTCCTATGGAAAATGTGTGATGGAGCCTACACACGGTCAGAATTTCCGACAACAAGGTCCTATCACACATTTTCCATTGGAAAATCCTATCGTGTGTACAGGGCATTAGCCTTAAGCCCTACGTTATGTACTAGGTGGTATAGTGTGATCAGAATTTACCCATACATCCCAGACTTTATGAAATTTTTGAGGACAACCTCTGGCTTCATATGTCAGTTTGTACAGGCATGAGCGATGGGCTGGAATCTGAGCTGTACCTTTATAATCTGGCCCTGTTTGGCCTGCAGTATTTTTGCTCCTTCGGTACAGCAGTAAAGTATCCAATGGGGAAAATGCCCTATGATCTAGACTGGGTTAAATGACCCACTTTTTGTTCCAGAGCACGTAATAAGCTGGATTCTCCTCTTACCCTGGAAGATCTACAAAAAGCTCTGTCTGGTACAACAAAGCTCCAGATGGGCTAACAGGAGAAATATATATAAAATCTTTGGGGACATTCTTTTCCCGGAACTCTTGGCTGTGTTTAACAAGGCTTACGAACTTGGGACTCTCCCCCTTCTATGAACAAAGCTATCATAGCTGTTCTTTTGAAACCTGAAAAAAAAAACCCTTAAGCCTGAATCCTATTGGCTAATCTTCCTGCTCACTTCTGCCGTTAAACTTCTGGCAAAAGTACTTGCTAACTGTTTATCTAAATTTATCAGGGACATCATTCATCCTGATCAAACTGACTTTATACCAGCTAGATCTACGGCTCAAAATATTAGAAGACTGTTCCTTAATTTACAAGTTAGAACTAACAATACGTGCAAAGGGGCTGTTCCCTCAGTGGGTGCAGGCAAGGCCTTTGATAGCATAGAGTGGAACTTTGTGGCATACATTACATAAGTTTGACTTTGGTCCACATTTCATTCAGTGGGTAAATATCCTCTATTCAGCCCCCAATGAAAGTAAGACGTCAGTGACATAAAATGAGGACCAATGGACATCAACACTGGAAGCAATACCCGCTGTATCTACCACCCCCTCCCAGAAACTGACACAGCTATTTATTCTACATGGGGTCTATTATTGTACTCCTGTGGTGGATCTGAATCGCCATGTTGTTCTAGGTGCTCCAGCTCCGACAGCACTCTGATTCACATGCCTTGGCACTGCCCCAAAGTATTTAGATACTTGTGCAATATTTTTTGCACCGTTCAAGATTGATGCTGTATCCCACCACTCCTTGTTTCTAAAATAGCACCCTTGAGTAGTATCCATGAGAATATAGTCCCACTGTGATCCAAACTACTGCTAATAATTTTTTTTCTCCTCACTCGTAAACTTATAGCACAGAGATAGTTATCTCCTAGTCCTACCTTTGCACAATGGTAAGATACAGTTGATGCTATATCGGAGAGAGAAAAATTAACCTATCAGTACTGGGGCTGTCCAAAGAAATAAAATTAAAAAAAAAAAGTTCCCCTTGGCTTTCCCCTTCCTTACTAGCCTATTCCTCCACTCTGCCTCCATAACTAGTCAGTCGACCTTCTATATACTGTAATTTGTTATACTTCTGATGAGACTGGACGATGTCCCCTGTTGTATATAGGTTGCTGTATTTCTATTTGCCTTCTGAGCCGTCACCTGGGTTATCAATCTGATGTTAATAGGTGTGATGTGTATACTATAATGTACACTCCTATTTAAATTACTGTACTGCCGTGGCCAAAAGTTTTGAGAATGACACAAATATTAATTTTCACAAAGTCTGCTGCTTCAATGTTTTTATATATTTTTTGGCAGATGTTATTATGGTATGCTGAAGTATAATTACAAGCATCCATAGGTGTCAAAGGCTTTTATTGACAATTATATGAAGTTTGCAACAAGTCAATATTTGCAGTGTTGACCCTTCTTTTTCAAGACCTCTGCAATTTGCCATGGCATGCTATCAATCAACTTCTGGGCCACATCCTGACTGATGGCAGCCCATTCTTGCATAATCAATGCTTGGAGGTTGTCAAAATTTGTGGGTTTTTTTTTTTGTTCACCCACCTCTGGAGGATTGACCCCAAGTTTCCAATTTGATTAAGGTTTGGGGAGTTTCCTGCCCATGGATCCAAATTTTGATGTTTTGTTCCCCAAGCCACTTAGTTGTCACTTTTGCCTTATGGCAAGGTGCTCCATCATGCTGGAAAAGGCATTGTTTGTCACCAAACTGTTCTTGGATGGTTAGGAGAAGTTGCTCTCGGAGGATGTCTTTGTACCATTCTTTATTCATAGCTGTTAAATTGTGAGTGAGCCCACTCCCTTGGCTGAGAAGCAACCCCACACAGGAATGGTCTCAGGATGCTTTACTGTTGGCATGACACAGGACTGATGGTAGCACTCACCTTTTCTTCCCTGGACAAGGTTTTTTCCGGATGCCCCAAACAATCGGAAAAGGGGATTCACCAGATAAAATGACCTTACCCTAGTCCTCAGCAGTCCAATCCCTGTACCTTTTTCAGAATATCAGTCTGTCCCTGATGTTTTTCCTGGAGAGAAGTGGCCTCTTTGCTGCCCTTCCTAACACCAGGCCATCCTCCAAAAATCTTCGCCTCACTGTGGCAGTGCATTCACACCTGCCTGCTGCCATTCCTGAGCAAGCTTTGTACTGGTGGTACCCCGAGCTTGCAGCTGAATCAACTGTAGGAGACGGTCCTGTCGCTTGCTGGACTTTTTTGTGTGCCTGGAAGCCTTCTTCACAACAATTGAACCTCTCACCGTGAAGTTTTTGATGATCCGATAAATAATCGATTTAGGTGCAGTCTTAGTAGCAGCAATATCCTTGTCTGTGAATCCCTTTTTGTGCAAAGCGATGATGACTGCACGTGTTTCCTTGCAGGTAACCTTGGTTAACAGAGGAAGAACAATGATTTCAAGCACCATCCTCCTTTTTAAAGCTTCCAGTCTGTTATTCTAACTCAATCAGCATTACGGAGTGATTTCCAGCCTTGACCTTGTCAACACTGGCACCTGTGTTAACTAGAGAATCACTGACATGATGTCAGCTGGTCCTTTTGTGGCATGGCTGAAATGCAGTGGAAATGTTTTTTTTTGGGGGGGGGGGGGGGGTTTAAGTTAATTTTCCTGGCAAAGAGGGACTTTGCAATTATTTGCAATTCATCTGATCACTCTTCATAATATTCTGGAGTATATGTAAACTGCCATCATAAAAATTGAGGCAGCAGACTTTGTGAAAATTAATATTTGTGCCATTCTCAAAACTTTTGGCTACAGCTGTACATTGTGCTACTTGGGTTTTAAGATGCTTATTAACAAAGTTAATTTGTATAAAGATTGATATTGTGTCGCTGCTATTTCTTTCTCGAACATCATGGGACACAGAGCCAGAGTAATAACTGATGGGTTATGTAGGTACCATTAGATATTGGACACTGGTCACACCCTAAGCAGGAAGTTCAACCCCCTATATAATCCCTCCCCTTCCAGGGATACCTCAGTTTTTACGCCAGTGTCTTAGGTGTTGGACATGTAAAGATGTCCTGTGCTGAAGCTCCAAAGGGAATATCCTGATATCCTATACTGGGGCAAGCCAGGTGAACCGGATCCATTCAAAGTGTCCTTTCTTGGCCGAATTAGATGGTACCCGGGCCTCGTGTCCGAAGAAACGAGGTTTTACCTGTAACGCTTCTCTTTTTAGGGAGCTGGACCCCACAGATCAGAAAATGGCTTTAAATCTCCTAATTTCTGGCTGGGTGCTTTACAGGGCCAGAACTGCAGGATCCCCCTATTTGTAGGGGGCCCCAGTCTCTGACGTTTTTTTAAACGGAGCCCACCGTGAGAATTGAAGATTGGGTCTGTGTATACAGAACCCTGCGGCTGGATAAGGTAAGAGGAGATTCCACAGAATTTTTGAATTCTAGTAGGTTTTCTCCTTTAAGGTAAATGCACGCTATGCCTATTGTGACCACCGGGGGCTGCCAAGAGCACATACTTTCTCATGCTGATCTATCTCAGGGTTTGACGCTGCACAGCTCCTCCGGCCGACTCCAGGTAGGATGGGATGGGGGGATTTCTCCTCAGGAATGTTCCCCCCAGGCTAGGGGGAGGCTACAGATGGGCTTTAAGGCGGTTTTAAACCGCACTGTCACCGCCGCCGCCGCCAGGCAGCCATTGCTCATGCAGGCCCTATCACTGCCGGCCTCCTCCTTCTTCCTCCACCCCCAGCCTGCCTCTAGGCTTGTCCCGGAAGGGTCGGCTAGCGCGGGAAGTGCTTGTTTTTCGAAAACGAAGGGGGGGGGGCGCG
Organism: Aquarana catesbeiana; assembly: GCF_042186555.1. Classification (NCBI taxonomy): domain Eukaryota; kingdom Metazoa; phylum Chordata; class Amphibia; order Anura; family Ranidae; genus Aquarana; species Aquarana catesbeiana. The sequence continues at coordinate 225,634,940 of NC_133332.1, read as the reverse complement.
GTGCGTCAGCACAGCGTCAGCGTGCTCAGACGCTCACAGTGCCAGAAGCATGGCTATTTCAAGCACACTTTACAGGTGCTCTGAGCTTTGGAGGGACACAGAGCTGACGGTCGCATGTAAGGTGGGACACGGGCATTCTCCTAGGCTGCATTTACTAAGGGAACACCAGACTGGGCATTTGGTAGCAAGGCTTTGCCGGACTACATCGCTCAGCAGTCAGTGTTCATTTTGGATACCTCACACCTTGTTGCTTTGCACTATGGGTAGAAGAGGTTCAAGTACCCCCAGAACCAGAGACGCTAGGGGATCTCGTTCAGGTTCTGAGGACCCCCTGTCTGCTACATCCTCCCCCCCTGAGGGGCCAGGGATGGCTTGTCAGGGAGAGCTGTTGGGGTCAGGGGCTGTACCTGCTTCTGGCACTTCAGCCCCTGTATACATTACACAAGAGGTTTTTCCTCAACCATTACTGGGTTAGAGGAAAGATTAATGGCCGTGATTATGTCTTCATTCAGTGGAAAGAAACGTACTAGGCCTTCCTCTGTTTCCCAAGACCCTCAGGTAGAGGAGCTCTGGGATAAAGGAGACAAATCCCTTTCAGAGGATCAGGATGGGACGGATGATTCCTCTTCGGATGAATCAGGTGGAGAGGGACCCTCTTCGGCTTCCCAAGAGGAGAAGGTCTTAGTACAGATCCTTACTGGATTGGTCCGCTCCACATTTAAGTTGCCCGTACCTGAATCTGTTAGGGAATCCGCTTCTTCTTTGGGGTCGCTGAAACCCTCTCAAACAGCACATGCTTTTCCTGTTCATAATTTACTTGAGAAGCTCCTTTATTCTGAGTGGGTTCACCCAGATAAGCGATTTCTTCCGCCAAAAAAGTTTTCAACACTTTATCCTATGGAAGAAAAATGTATTAAGATGTGAGGAATGCCGGCCATTGATGCGGCCATTTCCTCTGTAAATAGTAGTCTGACTTGTCCTGTAGACAACGCTCAGATGCTCAGGGATCCTGTGGATAAAAAGATGGAATCCTTATTAACCACTACACATCCGCGCTATGGACGAGTGACGGCCACAGCGCGGACCTGAATTCCCGGGAGGCCATCATACGACGGCTCCCCTGTGCACGCTCCCAGCGCGCGCTGTGATCACCGAGTCACTGAGACTCGGCTGATCACCGATCCGAGTAAGGGGCCGGTCCCCTGGCTGACAGCTGATCACATGATGTAAACAAAAGATTGGTAATCGTTTTTTTTTTTTCTACTCACGCTGACAGCGCGAGTAGAAAAAAAAAGCTGATTACCGGCTCGGATATGAGGGACATCGGTCCCCAAGTGGAAGAGGCACATCTGCCTCATCAGTGCCACCTAATAGTGCCATATAACAGTGCCCACAGTGCCACCTAACAGTGTCAACAGTGCCACCTAACAGTGCCCACAAGTGCCACCTATCAATGCCAACAAGTGCCACCTATCAATGCCCACCTGTAGTGCCAATCAGTGCCACCTGGCAATGCTACCCATCACTGCCACCCATCAGTGCCCATCACTGCCACCCATCAGTGCCCATCACTGCCACCTATCAGTGCCCATCACTGCCGCCTCATCAGCATACATCAATGAAGGAGAAAAATGACCCGTTTTAAATTTTTTATAACAAAATATAAAAAAATAAAAAAAAATTTTTTTTTTACATTTTTTTTTTTTAACAAAAAATAAAAACCGCAGAGGTGATCAAATACCACCAAAAGAAAGCTCTATTTGTGGTGAAAAAATTATAAAAATTTGGGTAAAGTGTTGTTTGACCGTGCAATTGTCATTCAAAGTGTGTCAGCGCTGAAAGCTGAAAATTGGTCTGGATAGGAGGGGGGTTTAAGTGCCCTGTAAGCAAGTGGTTAAAGGATGTTTTTTCCTTAGCAGGATCAGTGGCTCAACCTGCAGTAGCAGCGATTGGAGTCTGTCAATACTTAACAGACCATGTTAAGCAGGTCATCAAGGTTTTACCTGAACAGCAGGCCCAGGGGTTCGCTAACCTTCCAGCGGCCTTATGTTATGTTGTTGATGCCATCAGAGATTCTATCATGCAAACCTCTCGTCTTTCACTTGGGTTGGTACATATGCGTAGAATCTTATGGTTGAAAAATTGGTCAGCTGAAGCACCATGTAAGAGGCTGTTGGCTGGGTTTCCTTTTCGTGGTGCAAGGTTGTTTGGAGAAGACTTGGATAACTATATCAAAAGAATCTCTTGTGGGAAAAGCACTCTCTTACCTGTTAAGAAGAAGAGTAAGCATCCCTCTTTCAAACGGACTCTTTTCCCAGCGTCAGGGGCTTCAGACTCCAGGCAGTCACGACGGCCTCCTCCGTCTGGGGCAAGAAACAAGAGTCAACCCCAGGGACAAAAGAAGTCCTGGGGGAAGAAGTCTTCTAGACAAGACACTAAGGCCTCTTCATGAAGGGGTGCCCCCGCTCGCACGAAGACTGCTACAGTTCTCAAAGCTCTGGCAGGAGGACTTCCAGGACAGATGGGTAATCTCCACGGTAACCTTAGGGTACAAGCTGGAGTTCCAAGAATTTCCCTCTCCTCGTTTCCTCAGATCAAGTGTCCCCAGAGACCCAGAGAAGAAGCAGTCGGTCCTTCTAGTGTTAGAGCGACTTTTGTCGCAAGAGGTCATTATGGTGGTTCCCACAAAGGATCAAGGATTGGGCTTCTATTCCAACCTTTTTACGGTCCAAAAGCCAAATGGGGATGTCAGACCCATTCTGGGTTTAAGAGATCTGAATTGATTCCTAAAGATACAGTCCTTCCGCATGGAATCAATTCGAACAGTAGTCTCCATCCTGCAGGGAGGAGAATTTTTGGCATCGATAGACATCAGAGATGCATACCTACATGTGCCCATTTTTCCTGCTCATCAGAAGTTTCTATGCTTCGAGATAGGAGGGCGCCATTTCCAGTTTGTGGCTCTGCCTTTTGGGATAGCCACTGCACCTCGAATGTTCACAAAGATCTTGGCTCCCCCTCTGGCCAGATTAAGGGCTCAGGGTATAACTGTCAGAGCATACCTAGACGACCTGCTCTTGATAGACCGGTCGGTAGCTTCTTTGAACGGGAGCTTGAGGACCACGGTCAAGTATCTGGAACATCTAGGTTGGATCCTCAACCTAGAAAAATCTTTCCTAGAACCAGTAAGAAGACTGGAGTATTTGGGTCTGATCATAAATACAAGCCAGGAGAAAGTATTTCTTCCTCAGGCAAAGATCACTGCTTTAAGGGAGCTGATTCTGACAGTCAAGACCAAGAAGGGTCCTTCTGTCCGCCTTTGTATGAGGCTGCTGGGGAAGATGGTGTCTTCATTCGAAGCAGTTCCCTATGCTCAGTTCCATTCAAGACTACTGCAACACAGTATTCTGTCGGCCTGGAACAAGAAGGTTCAGGCATTAGACTTTCCGATGCACCTGTCGCATGCGGTGCGTCAGAGCCTCAATTGGTGGCTCATACCTGAAAACCTGCAGAAGGGGAAATCCTTTCTACCGGTTACCTGGACGGTGGTAACAACAGATGCCAGTCTGTCAGGTTGGGGAGCAGTTCTGGAACAGTCTGCAATCCAGGGGCTATGGTCCAGGGACAGATTTGTGGCAAGGACGAGGGATCCTCTTGCATGGGGGACGGATGCGTTAGTGATTCAGTGGCATCGGTTCTCACTGATTTATGCATTCCCGCCTATTCTGCTACTGCCATGACTCCTTCGCAGGATCAGGCAGGAAAGGAAGTCAGTACTTCTGGTGGCCCCCGCTTGGCCCAGAAGGACTTGGTATGCAGAAATAGTAAGGATGTCGGTGGGTTCCCCATGGACCCTACCGGTACGCCCAGACCTGTTATCTCAAGGTCCAGTGTTCCATCCTGCCTTACAAACGCTAAATTTGACAGTTTGGCTATTGAGACCCACGTTCTGAAGAGCCGTGGGCTTTCAGGTCCTGTCATATCTACCTTGATCAATGCAAGGAAGCCAGCTTCCAGAATGATTTATCATAGAGTCTGGAAAGCTTATGTATCCTGGTGTGAATCCAGGGGTTGGCATCCCAGAAAATATGTCATAGGTAGAATTCTTGATTTTCTACAATTAGGATTAGAGATGAAGCTGGCCTTGAGTACCATCAAGGGCCAGGTCTCAGCCCTATCAGTATTGTTTCAACGGCCACTTGCTTCGCATTCTTTGGTCCGAAATTTTATGCAGGGGGTGAGGCGTCTTAATTCTCCAGTTAAGGCGCCCCTAAACCCCTGGGACTTGAACTTGGTTCTGGCGGTGTCACAGAAACAGCCTTTTGAACCAATACGTCAGATTCCTTTGGTCTTGCTGACAAGGAAACTAATTTTTCTGGTAGCCATCTCTTCTGCTAGAAGAGTATCAGAATTAGCAGCTCTTTCCTGTAAGGAGCCTTATTTGATTGTACACAAGGATAGAGTGGTATTGCGCCCTCATCCTAGTTTTTTACCGAAGGTGGTTTCAGATTTTCATCTAAGCCAAGACATTGTTCTGCCTTCCTTTTTTCCAGATCCCTGTTCTCCGGAAGAGAGGTCACTACATTCTTTTAATGTAGTAAGAGCAGTCAAGACCTATCTGGAAGCAACTGCTCAGATTCGCAAAACGGTTGTTTTGTTCGTGCTGCCAGAAGGTCCCAATAGAGGACAGGCAGCGTCAAAAGCTACCATTTCTAAATGGATTCGACAATTGATTATTCAAGCTTACGGTTTGAAACAGAAGATTCCTCCGTTTCAGATCAAGGCACATTCCACAAGGGCTATTAGGCAGTGCATCACCAGGCCTCTATGGCTCAGATCTGCAAGGCCGCAACCTGGTCTTCAGTCCATACATTCACCAGATTCTATCAGGTGGATGTGAGAAGGCATGAGGATATCGCCTTTGGGCGTAGTGTGCTGCAGACAGCGGTACAGGGTCCTCAGGTCTGATTGCACCCTACTTGGTTGTGCTTCCCCCCCCCTCAGTTGGCATTGCTTTGGGACATCCCATCAGTTACTACTGTGGCTCTGTGTCCCGTGATGTTCGAGAAAGAAAACAGGATTTTTTATAACAGCTTACCTGTAAAATCCTTTTCTTTCGATGGACATCATGGAACACAGAGGTCCCGCCCCTCTTCTAATACACTTATATTGCTTTGCTACAAAACTGAGGTATCCCTGGAAGGGGAGGGATTATATAGGGGGTTGAACTTCCTGCTTAGGGTGTGACCAGTGTCCAATACCTAATGGTACCTACATAACCCATCAGTTATTACTGTGGCTCTGTGTCCCGTGATGTCCATCGAAAGAAAAGGATTTTACAGGTAAGCTGTTATAAAAAATCCTATTTTTCTATGTTTTATTTTGATGTTGATTTTTTTTGTTCTGTGAACTATGTAGAAAATTCAATCTGATTAAAAAAAGATATCCCTGGCACAGCAGCTAGGTAGACCAATCTGTTAACTCCCGCCTCTCTGTCTCACCAGCGGCAATGCAGAAAATGCTGGCGGAAAGTTACAAGAACAAGCTCTTGCAAATGGCTTTTGAAGCAAGGCGTCAGGAGATGGTTTACCAGACATGCTCCAGGTGAGGTGGAAAAAACCCAGATTGCCAATAGTAAGACTGGGTACTGTCAATGATTGTGTGCTGCTTCATGACAAGTCACAGAATAACAGGTGATAGGTTTCTGCTAGCTAATTATTGCATCTGTACAAGGCCAGAGATAGTTAGTCATTAAATGACTTTTCTTTTATTTGTGACATTGTCCGATCTTGGTCAGCTTTTTTTTTTTTTTTTTTTTTAGATAACTTTTATTGACTGCTGTATTTTAAAGTGTTGATGGGTCAGGAAGTGTTCAAATCGCGGGTATGGAATATGCATATTTTCGGTAGCCTAAGCTGGACCAATGCATATATGCTATAAAGTCCATACTTTGAATTTAGCTTCAATTCAATTGTTATCATACATAATATGCATTATGTAGGATTAAAAATTATGCATCCTGGATCTCACAGGGCATATAAATGACAAATGCATGTAAGTGAACAAAGTGTGCAAAATGTGAATATTACATTCCTGTCGCATCATGGCAGCATACACTTTGGGTTGTGACTCCGCCCCTCACAACCTGATAGGACCACATAGCTATAAGTTGTAAAGATGGCCCCCGCCCCAGTATTCTCTTATTTTTCCTCACCTGAAGGACCGAAGATATCAGAAGCACCCCCTTACCGAATTCGCCCCAGCCAGGTTCTAGCTGCTCCTGTGAGGAAGTCCTTGTCTGTACAGCCTCTAAACGAGCTAGATGGAAGGAACCCCACTCTGGTGATCTCAGGGGTGTGTGCGGCTTCAGTATAAGCCTTAAATAGGCTTAGTTGTGTGCAGTGGTCTCCATTTGCTTTTTCCATTCTGTGGTGTGGCTTGCTGGGCACTGTTGTTCCTCTCTGTGTCCCCTGGTTCGTGCTGGCATCTCGGCGCTTCTGCACATGCGCAGAGCGCGCTCTCAGGGCGTTCTGGCGTCTTTGCCAGGTTCCAAGATGGCGCCGAGCTCAGCTCGGCGCCACTGCGCATGCGCAGGCGGGACGTGAACCCGGCGGCCATGGCGGTGCATTTAAAAAGGACTCAGGCTGTCATTTCTGGTGCCTCCTCTTACCTGAAGTTTACTGGCTGTATTATCGGCTCTGTTTTACTCCTGGCGCTCCCCCTCCGGGGTAAGTGTTGCTCCCTTCTTTACTATACCCTTGATTGTCTATTGCTTACTTATACCTGCCTGTACCTCTCCAGGTGTATCACAGTTTTCTTCCTTTCTATGGAGACCGCTGCCCCAGCAGATCACCATCAGCCCAATAGGTAAGGGGGAGGGGTGTTCATGGTAAGTAGTGAAGATTGAAAAAGAGAGCAGGATCGTGCTAATGCTACCTAATTGGTCAGCCCTACCAGGTCATCAAGGTCGTCAAAATCAAGAAGGGAGACCTTACGCAGGAGAAGCCGCTCCAGTCATAGGCGAAGTCGCTCAGCGCACAGAGGAAGCTGTAGGAGGAGCCGTTCCTACTCCAGGCACAGACATTCCCATTACAGAAGATCCCCTGCTCGTAGGCGTCAGTCTTCTGCTCATCCTTCCCGTCCAGCGGGGAATGCTTGCTGGGTATGCGGGGCCACGGCCCTTCCAGACAAATTGGCCTGCCGCAGATGTATGGATGAAGCCACCAGGGAGAAAGAGCTGGTCACTATAGAACCTGCCGGGGTCCCTGCTCTGCATGTCTCAACTCCACATGCGGAGGCTACAGCCCAAAGCACCTCACCATCTCATCCCAGCACGTCAAGGGAACAAGAATTCCCGTCGGATGATGAAGAGCCGGAGGCGTCAGCTGGGTTTGATTTCTCGCTCATAGGACCCTTTGTAAAGTCGGTCAAGGAAGCGATTAGCTGGGAGGAACCCGAGGAGGTACAGCAGAAACAGAGAAAATATTTTCCGAACCTCAAGAAATGCCTGAAGCCTTCCCATTTATAGAAGAGCTAGATGAGCTTATTAAAAAGGAATGGCAGAATCCGGAGAAGAAAATTAGTCTTTCCAACAGACTCGCTAAGTTGTACCCTCTGAAGGAGCCCAAGGTGTCTACCTTGGTTTCCTCTCCGGTGGTAGACGCTTCTTTGATGCGCCTAGCCAGGCACGTGACGCTCCCCATTGAGGGCGCAGTGACATTCAGAGATGTATTGGACAGGAAGGTAGATACAGACCTTAAGAGGGCCTACACCTTCGCAGGAGGGGCCTGCAGACCAGCGGTGGCACTGGCCGCCGTCCGAAGAGCTATTTCAGGTTGGTCATCAAGCACCGCAAAACTCGTTGCCGAGGGCGCAGATCAAGACCAGATCATTAAAGCCCTACAGGAACTCAGCCTTGCAGGGGACTTTGTGGCAGAAGCTTCCGTAGATACCATCAGGTCCGCTTCAAGATCCATGTTAGCCACTGTAATGGCCAGAAGGGCGTTATGGCTTAAGCCGACCCTGCCTCAAAATCTAACTGGTGCCGGATTCCATATGATGGGGTAAACCTCTTTGGTGCAAAGCTGGATACAGCAATTTCCAAGGTGACAGGCGGGAAGTCAGGTCTCATCCCTTCAGACAGGAGGCCAAAGCAACAAAAAGCACCCCCCTTTAAGCGCAATCTCCCGGACAGATATAGGGATGCAAGATCTTATAGACCTGGGAAGGAGTACAGGAGAACTTGGAAGAACCCTCAGACGTCCTTCCTAAAATTCCAAAAAACCAAAACCCCTGCCTCCAATGGGCAGAAACCTTTTTGAAGGTACGCCCGCCCAACCAGCGATAGTGGGTGCCAGGCTCACAGGATTCAAGTTGGTCTGGGCGGATTTGATAAAGGACCCTTGGACAGTGTCCACCATTTGGGTCGGGCACAGGTGGTCGTTCAAAAACCGCCCCCCAAGGGGTCACTTCTGCGCAACCAAGCTCCCTCCTTCCAGAGGAAAAAGGCTGTCCCTGGTACAGTACATCCAGGATCTGCTGCGGAAGCAAGCAATAGTGGAGGTCCCTCCATCTCAAAGAGGGCAGGGTTTCTATTCCCCACTCTTCCTGGTAAAAAATAAGTCACGGGATTTCCGCCCTGTCCTGGACCTAAAAAACATCAACCGGTCAATCCGGGTAGAAACGTTTAGGATGGAAAGCCTACAATCAATCCTCCAAGCAATACAACGGGGGGATTGGATGCTTTCAATCGATCTTCAGGACGCATACCTGCATATCCCTATCCATGCAGAGTTCCAAAGATTCCTTCGTTTCACTGTAAACAACTGGCACTTCCAGTTTTGAAGTCTCCCGTTCGGGATCTCCACTGCACCCAGGACATTCACAAAGGTCCTACTGCCCGTGATAGCCCACCTGAGAGAGAGAGGATTGAGGGTCCACCATTACCTGGCGACATCCTGCTCCTCTCGGACAACAAGCAGTCGCTCATCCAGCATCGAGAAATCCTCGTCTCCACCTTACAGTCCCTAGGGTGGCTGATAAACTGGAGGAAGAGCAGTATCCATCCCACTCAGAGAATGGTCTTTTTGGGGGCCGAGCTAGACACAAGGGAGAACACGGTAGAGCTTCCAAGAGGAAAGATTCCTCCCCTAATTCAGAAGGTGAAGAAGGCCATCTCGGCTAAGAGGCTACCGGTCAGAGCATGCCTCAGCATCCTGGGCTCCTTAGCATCTACCATTCCGATGGTCCAGTGGGTGCAGTGGAACTTGAGGCCTTTCCAAATTTCCTTCCTGCGCCAATGGAACGGTATCTCAATGTCCCAGTCTATCTACATCTCTCAGGAAGTGAAGCAGTCGTTGCTGTGGTGGACACGACCTCGCAACTTGAGAAGGTGCGAACACATAGTCACTCCTCACCAGGAGACGGTGACCTCAGATGCCAGTCTGCAGGGGTGGGGAGCCCACTATCAGGAATACGCGGCTCAAGGGCGTTGGCCATTCAGGATGCAGGATTCAGTGTCGAATGTGTTGGAGATGAGAGCAGCATTTCAGGCCCTCCTGTCCTTCAGTTCCCTCTTGAGGGAGAAGCATGTCCTCCTGAGGATGGACAACAAAGTTGCAATTGCCTATATCAACAGGCAGGGGGGCACCAGAAGCAGGTCCATGATGCAGGAGGTCCGTCCTGTCCTAGAATGGGCACAGCTGAACCTGTCAAGTTTAAGGGCAGTTTATGTACCAGGAGTCCAGAATGTGTTGGCCGACTCGCTGAGCAGGAATTTCACCTCCAACCACGAGTGGTCTCTGAGCTCACAGGCCTATGCTCTCAAATCCCGGACTTGGGGTTCACCAGAGATAGACCTGGCTGCAACACTGGAGAATGCGAAGTGCCAGAGATTCCTATCCAGGATACCATTCCCTTCGGCAGAGGGGACGGATTGTCTCCTGCACCCCTGGAATTTTCATCTAGGATACATCTTCCCTCCAACTCCACTTATAGCGAGGTTTCTCTTGAGACTCAAGGAGTCATCAGCACTGGTGGTGGCAGTGATTCCCTTCTGGCCGAGGAGGCCATGGTTTACCACCCTGATGCTGAATACGGCAGATCCCCTGCCCCTTCCGTTGTCACCAGACCTACTCTCCCAGGGTCACCTTCTTCACCCGAACCCGGAGAAGCTACACTTAATGGCCTGGAGGCTGAAAGGGCTAGGTACCTAGGGCAAGGCTGTTCCCGGAGGGTGGTAGATAACCTACTCCAGGCCAGGAGGCCTACTACGAATAGCACGTATAGACGAGTCTGGGAGAAGTTTATCGCCTTCGCTCAACAGCAAGTTTGGAACTCATCCTCACCATCCTCACCAAGTCCTGGAGTTCCTTCAGCTAGGCCTAGAGAAAGGTCTTAGATCAAGTACCCTGAAGGTGCAAGTCTCGGCCCTGTCCGCCTTGACAGGAATCAGATGGGCACAAGATCCCCTTGCGGTCCTGTTCCAGCGGGCCTGTCTGAAGTTGAGGCCTCCTAGGAAACCTTCCTTCCCAGTCTGGGACCTCTCGGTCGTACTGGAAGCCCTATCTACGGAGCCCTTCTTTCCTAATGAGAGCATATCCTTGTGGGATCTGACATTGAAAATCTCATTCCTGATAGCCATAACATCGGCTAAGAGGGTGTCAGAGATGCAAACTTTAATGGTCAGTGATCCATATCTGGTTGTATTTCCAGAGAGATTAGTCTTAAGACCTTCGGACCGGTTCATCCCCAAGGTATCCTCATCCTTTCACTTCAACCAGGAGATTAAGCTTCCAGTACTCACTAAGGAACAGGGCGATCCTCACCCACTGGATGTCAAGGATAATGTCCTGAGGTATCTCTCAGCTACCAGATCCATCAGGAAAACGGAAAGCCTCCTAATCATTCCACATGGATTCAGGAGAGGTCAAGCGGCATCCTCACGCACCATTGCGTCATGGCTGGTGAAGACCATCAAAAAGGCCTATTCATTGAGTAGTCATCAAGTACCTGAGGGCTTAAGGGCACACTCCACCAGGGCAGTGGCAACCTCCTGGGCGGCATATTGTAGAGTCTCGGCGGAGACAATTTTCAGAGCGGCCACCTGGTCTTCCAGAAACACCTTTATGTCCCATTACAAGGTGGATTCCGCCTGCTTATCCACAGTGGATTTCGGAAGATCCGTTATCCAGGCCAATTCTTCTATTCTTTGTTAATAAACTTAGTTTGAATTCCCACCCAGTCTTTGCGAGTTACTCCCCAAAGTGTATGCTGCCATGATGCGACAGGAAAACGGAAAATTGTATACTCACCTTTCCGTAATTTTCCTTTCCTGTCGTATCTTCATGGCAGCATACAATCTCCCACCCGTCTAAAGGTGATATATACGGAGAATACTGGGGTGGGGGCCATCTTTACAACTTATAGCTATGTGGTCCTATCAGGTTGTGAGGGGCGGAGTCACAACCCAAAGTGTATGCTGCCATGAAGATACGACAGGAAAGGAAAATTACGGAAAGGTGAGTATACAATTTTCCGTTTTTAGCATTAGGCTATGTTTATACTTAAGGTTTTAAGGTTAAGGTTTTACATGTACTTTAAGCTGTATTTCACTACTAGCGCTTCTTCAGGATGCAACACATAATAGGTTACAGTAATTTTCATTTAGTACTTTGATCTTTTCGTTGACAGCCTGGCAGGAATGGATCGCAAGCTTCAGGAAATCCAGTCATGGCAGCAGCTGGATCAGAGTAAGATCATCAGCCAGATCCTTCAGGAGGTATGCGTAGAATGTCCTTTAGAGTGTACCTGTCTCCTCTGTAGGCCTGAACCTGAATTCAATATGGCAATTTCCTTGGAGCTAGTGAAAACAAACTAACATATTTTTTTTTGGCTGGGCTTCAGGCTATACTTGCCCAAGTATGTAATAAAGAGATCCATTTTAAAGTGTAGCAATATTTGAAAAATATATGAAACTTCTACCTGTTTGCTGGTAACATCACCAAGGCATGAGGCGTTATGTCTTGATGATTCACTGGCAAACTGTTAGGATGAAACTTTGTAAGTATAAATTAATCCCCCCAATATGGTTCTATTTGTTTATTTTGTGGACAAGCACTGTTTAAAGGGACTTTCAACTAAACCTATATTTGGTTTATGGGTAGATGCTGCATGGCTGAGTTATCCACTGCAATTCTCGTATCCTTTGAAAACTACAGCAGCAAAATCTCTGCCAAACATCCTGAATAGTTGAAAGACAGTGGGTTTAAATGCCCCATTTTACCCAACAGCTAAAATATATCTTGATCATACAGTACAGACACATTACCCTTTCACAATTTTTGATGTGCTTATCCATACACAGTGAGTTATGGGTGTGTACCTTCAGGCGATTGGACACTGGCAAAACTTTAAAGGACACACCCCTTGGGTGCCTTCCCTCTGTCCCACTCTTGAGTCCTCAGTTTTGTGCTAGTGTCTGAAGGTGATTATTTTCTCTTTTTATTTTATCTTTGAATTCTTCAGTCAACCCCTCACTGTCTTCTAATGCCAACATAGAAGCAGTGTATCCAGATGGGCACCACTTCAGTAAAACCTTGGAAGCTGTACCTGGACCCCTCGCTATAGGAATGGCCTGTAATATTATACTGCTAATATTTATACTGCAGTGCTGCGCACTGAGTTAGCCGCAGGGTGCTATACAAGTCCAGGGTCGTGGTCCATGATTATAATGGGTGAAGCCTGGACTTTGTATATAGTCCAGCGTTGTGGACAGGTACAACAGATGAATGTATTCACCTCGCAGTATACACTTTTCAAACTAGGAGCTTAAACTCAACCACAGAGCTTAGTCTCAAGTGGATGACCAGGTGTTACATCACAACACTACTCAAACATTTTACTGCCACTTCTGTCTAGAGCTCTTATAATTTACTAAGGTGCTTCCTTTCACCACAAGAATTTGTTACAGGATGGTCCACACCTGGGTTAATGCATACTCCTTATGGACACATTTACCCTATACTCCCCACACTCAGGAGAATACCCTCACTTAAAGTGGCTGTTAAGCCACTGATATAAAATCTCATCCCCTCTGTAATAAAACAATAAGTGTCCCTGTGCCTGTGTTCTATAAAAAATATGCTGATCTGTCCCTATATCATAGCGGCTCCCATCGATCACTTGACTTCTCGGCTCTCCTCTACCCAGCTGACAGCTCCAGCGGGCTGGGCCGAGCACTCCCGCTGACGTCAGCTGGGGAAGAGAGGTGACAGTGAGCCGAGGAGTCACCTGATCGCCGGGAGCCGCTGTGATATAGGTACAGATCGGCATATTTTTTATATAACACAGGCACAGGGACACTTATTATTATATTACAGAGGGGATGGGATGGGATGATTTTATATTAAATATGAGAGCAGCAGGAGCGGAGGGGGGTGGACACTGACACGGAGCAGACAGGCAGGGAGGGGAGGAGGGAGAGGACCAAGAAGGACAGAGCAAAGCTGCAGATGATGGAGGCATGTAAACTATCCATGGTGTCAGGGCTCAGCAGCCATGATATACCATAGTCAGTTTACAGGGGGGAGGGTATAGCCGGGCAGGATCAGCCAGGTTTTTCGGTGATACAGGGGGCTAAATGACACAGCACAGGCACTGTGCTGTATAACCTGCTTTAAGGGAACAGGATCTGTTTTTTTGTTTGTTTTTTGGGGGTTAACAAATGCTTTAAGAAATTTGGGGATGAGAACCGCAATAGGGATGTTTCAGTAAGGGCCAGGCAGCTTACATCATGGGATCTTTATTACAAAATGTTAAAATAACAAAAACCAGGCTTAAAATGTTCCGCCATCACCTCCACCATTGTGATTAAAAAGACAACGTTTAATAAAATAACGCAGCTGCACTCACACACCACACATGCATGCATAATGTCCTAGAAAAATGACAAAACCAGCTAATATTCACTGCCAAGGAGGGAGTAGATTTATGTGAATAGAAGGTTGTCTGTATGTGACAAATAGGTAAACATTAAATCTCCCCAGTGTGCACAGGTAGCAGTCCTGGTATGGATTTCAACCAATTAGCTCATACCCTCACTTGTAGCTTTGATGAAGTCCAGGTGAGTGGGAGTCAATGCAAAATCTCAGACTTACATTCACTCTGCCAAAGGCCTGCACAACACTCAACCTCAGAGTGACTCTTTCTCTTGCACTGTTGCAATTTCAGGCATGCAATAAGCAGCCTATTTGACTAAAGCAGAATTCTCTGCATCTATGTCACATTTTCACTAACAGATTACAGACTTAATACAGCCATCTTCGTCCAAGGCCAAAACACCACACCTCTTTTACTCCTGTTTCTCAACCTCCGTAGGATTCTAATATGCTGATCCCAGAGGATGCACACGCAGAAGGGAATGCAGATGATATTGAGGCAGTGTCGGAAGAAGTTGCGGAAGATTTTTCTTCCTCAGATTGTCACTACATTGAAGAGGGAGCTTCACGCAACATGCTTGCTAACATTTAAAAGCTCATTGCCTCTGTTTGCAAGAGCCTTGGCATTGTTCAGTCTGACTCCTCTCCATCTTGCCATGCCCCTTTGGGTACAAAATTGACCAGCAAAAACCTGTACAACATTCCCTGTTTATGAACAGAAAGTATGTGCAGTCTTTGATGCCTGGATCACTCCAGTTTTCTCACTCTCCTCCCCAAATCTCAGTTGAACTTAGCTCCAGTGGAAAAAGATTTTGCAAGAAATTAGCTATTCCTGTGGTTGATCCTGCAATCTCTGTCATAAAGAAACATCTCAATGTTTGAAATGTCAAACATTTCATGAAACAAATTTCCAGAGTTGTCCCAGAAGTTTACCAAGCCTTCCCCGAAGCCTTCTTAACAGTGAAAGGGCACCTTCACTCCTACGTTTCGGTGGGACATCTGTTACATTTTTGCCTCTCTCTGAGTCACAAACATCTGTAGACCTGTGGGTTATATTGATAGTTTCAAAGGGGTTCAAAATGTAGTTTAAAATGCAACCCTCTCACTCCTTTATTCTTTCAGATCAACCAATAATTGCAGACGAACGTTAGATTTGCATAATGCCCTGAACCTTCTCTTGTCCCAGGGGGTTGTTGTGTCAGTACCACCACAAGACACTTTAAAGCTGTTATACAAGCCTGTTAATGGTACCAAAGCCCAACAAAGGTATTCATCCTATTCTGGACTTAAAATCCCTCAACAAATTCCTTAATTTCCAAAACTTTGCATGGAATTTGCAAGGTCAGTAATTGCCTCTCTGAGGGAGAATATATGGCATCCATGTACATCCAAGATGCCTATGAGCATGTTCCCATTTACCCACCTCATCAGCACTTTCCGCACTTCACAGTGGCAGACAATCACTTCTAGTTTGTCACACTGGCCTTTTGGCCTATCTATAACCCATTGATCGCTATCTACCAGTAGATCCTGGGCAGATGACTGGTAGAGCACGCCCTTGGCTTGTTGACTCGCCCTCTGCAGAACCTCAAACACAGAGGAGTCACTATATGAAGCAATAGGAGAGAGCAGGCGGCCACATCATCTGATGCAGCTTCTGTAGTTCCGGCTGCGATCCTCAGCGAAGTGATATCAATTGCACTCCGCCTCTCTCCCTGCCTTAGTAGGAGCAGAGCAAAACCAGCAGCAACTGCTGCAAAACACACTGAGCAGCGATTTGTGCAGATTGACAGTGGACTCTTCTCCTGTATTATCTTGTTCAGGTCAGTGTGAAACCTACAAACCATACTGAACTGGTGCCATCAATGACAGAGCAAGCAACTATTATATGGGGCTCAGGACAGTAAGGGCTCATTTACACTTGCTGTTTGATGGGGGGGGTATAAAACCCCAAATTTGAGCCATGTTTTTACCCACCCCACTCCACCACCACACCCCCTTTAGCTACAGCGGCCAGGGGTGTACATATGCCAAGGCTGCAGCAAGAATCATACGCCCTTTCATGCTTGGCACATATAGCATAAAGCGTGACCCATTCATGTGAATAGGGCAGCTCTGCAAATGCCCTGCAACCTTGTACAGTACAACTAAGGGGTTAAAGCAGATGATGAGGAGGCATTGCATCACCTGCTTACCACCTGCTTCAACTCCCTGGACCCTGCACTAGCATGCTTGCAGAGTGGCCCTATTCACTTGAATAGGCTGTGATCAGCGGGCGGTAGTGCCCGCCCAAAGTGACCTTGTATAATTCCTGCTGCTTCCTTGGCTGCGGCCTCTGCAGCTAAAGGGGGTTGGGACTGGGGGAGGTAAAACCGCAGTTCAGCTGCAGGGTTTTACCACCACGCCAGCCTCATGTGTAAATGAGCCCTTATTCACAAGTGTAGCAAGCACTGCTTCTCTCTGAAGGAGCATGTTTCACAGGCTGTGAGGAGGCAATATGTATATTCGCTGTGCATTGCATGCAATTGTGGAGCGGTAGTACGGCAATTGTAGGTTTAAAACAGGTGACGTTGAAAAACACTGTGCCCGTTGATCTTGAATCCTTCCATGTTGCTCAGGTAGATCTCCACCTCTCTAAGGTTGCCCACCCCTGCTCTATACCCAGAGTGTTCACAAAGGTCTTAGCACCACCTCTGCTTGCCCTTCTCAGAACTCAGGGTATCCAAGTCACAGGTTATCTACACCCTTCTTCTAAAGTACTCATCTCCCTTCTAGCAATCAGAAAATGTCCACAAGATCAGTCAGATGCTCCAGATCTTTTGCTAAGTAATCAATTTCAACAACTCTGCTCTTCAGCCTACTCTTCGCTTGGAATACTTGGATCTGGTCCTGGACACATCCCAAGCAAAAGTATCTCTCCCAGAAAAGAAAGTTCTTTCTCTAAGAGCACATGCTCAAGAATTGAGATCCAAAAGAGGCATCCCACAACAATATTCTTCAGAAGAATTCTAGCCTCCATGGCAGTACCATTCAACCAAGGTACCCAATAAACATCTTGTAGCTCAGAGCAATCTGGGTGACTCTGCAGCACTGGACCTTGTTTCTGGGACACTAAATCAGTGAGGACTGAGGACTCATGGAGTGCGGTAGGGTTAAAGGGATGATGCCCAGACATCTAAAGCCTTGCCAGTTACCTGAAGGTACATGTCTGTAACCCACGGTGTATAAATAACTTAGCCTGTGTCCTGTACTGTACTTATAAGATATAGAATTTATAGGTAAGTCAACATTTTTTTTTTTTAAATCCCAAGCTTAAATTTTATGCCTACGCAACCTTTAATGGTATATAATGCTCTTTTTTCTTTCCAGTCAGAAATACAGAAAGTGGCCTTTGAGGCATTGCAGCTGAAGAAAGATTTAATGCATCGGCAGATACGGGAACAGGTGGGTGTGATCTGAGAGGGACTAATCAAGAAGGAATGGAAATTGTTCGTGAGATACTGAGAGACTGTGTGGCAAACCAGTCAGCATGGATAGGCAGGGTGAGATCCAATGTCTAGCACTATAGGCTTTAACCTTAGTTCCACACACAAAGTAGCTCACCAACATCCTCCCAATTACATTTTTGTGTAATGGGTATGCTTTAATCACTTCACTGCTGCTTGTTGCCATATATTATGTCAGAACAAAGAATGATAATGAATGGTAATCCATGGCAGCTACATCTCACATTTCATCAGATTAGAGTAGCTGGAAAATCATGGTTCATTGGTGGCTACAAGACATCACCTATTACCCTTTTAACAAACATGATAATGGGGCTTCTGCATAAAAGTGGATTTATGTTTAAGAAAACCAGCATTAAGAGAAACAGAATTTGCCATTGAGGGTCACCTACTGAAAATTCTAGTTGTCTCTGGTTTACAAACTATCTGAGTTGCTGACCTGGAATAAGCATGCATCAAGTGAAGTCAGTACTCCTGATTTTGATTAGTTTTCCAGATT
This sequence comes from Aquarana catesbeiana, assembly GCF_042186555.1. Lineage (NCBI taxonomy): Eukaryota > Metazoa > Chordata > Amphibia > Anura > Ranidae > Aquarana > Aquarana catesbeiana. The sequence goes on along the minus strand of NC_133332.1, from coordinate 225,616,998 downwards.
AGTGAGTCAGACAGTACTGAAGTTAACGTCTCAACATGATAGAACTAGTATGTTCACAAGTAGAGGTCAGTGATGGAAGTCTCCATACTTCCTCAGTTTGGATTTCCTTTTTAGAGTACTGTTTTTGCTTGGTGCAATTTCCACTCTGCTGCAGTATGCATTGTGTCTAAATAGGAAGCTCCTCCATGCTCACATTTGCCAACATCTCAGCATGTTATTCGGCCTCCTCCTTGCCCTGCCTGGCTGTTGCTTTTTACTTTTTTTTTTATCATTGCTCTTTGCTGCCATATTTCTCTAGGAGACACCTCATATGTAGCATAGAGAACATCAAGAGTGAGAAACCGTCGTATAAGCATTTAGCCAATTTAAAGTGTTACTAAACCCAGGACCCTGCATTCACTATATCTGGTGTCCCACAGCAGATATTTTAGTAAATATAAACTGCTAAATACCTTTTCTCATCAACAGTATACTGACTTCTATCAGTGTCTGGTTAAAGCTTGTAGGAGGAGTTTTTTTTCTGCTCTGACTGTCCTATGAGGCTGCACTACCCCTGATATTCTGTCTGGTCAGTGCTGATTGGCCCTTTGCTGATCACATGCACCCTCCCAAAAAATAAATTGAACTCTCTAGCAATACACACCAAACAGAGCATGTGCAGAGTGCCTCCAAGGCTCTGTTCTATCAGTAGATGGATTGGGGACAGTAAAAGAAGGGGAGGATCAGAGGAGACAGGATCAAACAGCTTTTACACAATGCAGAGGATTAACTCCTTAGGTTCCACAGTGAGTATAACATATAGCATGCTTTACTGCATATACAGACTGATTTTACTGTTGTGTGGTTAGTAACACTAACACTAAATTCATAGCCACTCCTCCGGTCTTGATTTATCCAGTACTTTTAGCAATGCCTCCATCCACAACATTATCATTTTTGTAGAGTTATCTTACTCCATAAAAGCTGCCTCTTCGCAATAAAAGTTATTTACTGAACGTTTTTCAGATCTTGAACACACCTCATTGGGAAATATTCTTGTTTTTGAAAAAAAGCATGTAAAAGCTATTCAAAATTCCACCTCCATCAATAACCTCAATCTTGGTATGGTTTGATTATTGGTAAACAAAAGGAGAGACAAAGTTGTGTTAATAATCTTGCTGGAATAGATAAATAAACTTTAATATAAGAAAGGAACGCTTACTTTTTTCGGAGAAAATGCTGCTCAAAGTCCACCTTTTGCCAAAAAAAACCCCAAATAATAATAATTGCACCCACATTTGCAGAAAAAAGTATGTTTTTTATTTTTATGCAAATTATCCTACAAAGCATTGCAACTGCAAACCCTGGATTGTGTGCGTGTAATGCCAGGCTCCTGCAGACTCTTCCTCAAGCTCCTGGTTCGTACGAAGATATGGACTTTCAGTTAGAGAGTTGAAGGAGGTGTCAATGAATTATAAGTGTGGCGAGCACCGTACTTTTGTTACTTGATGACTGCTGTGATGGCAGATGTAATTTGTAATTCACAGATCTCTGTGGCTGAACAACATGGCTATGAGCCCTGCACAGCTGCAATAAATTCAAGACCCGGCAGCTCCTGCCAGGGAGAAGAGTCTGCTGATAGTACAATGCCTAAGACCTCATAGCTCTTCAGTCCTTACTTTACTCAATTTTTAGTTGCCAATCCTGACTCGTATGACATGTGAACCTCTGTGGTTTCATGGAATTTTTATGAAATGCATATTATTTTTTTTCTGGATTCTTAAGTTTTAAGTGCAGTTGTGATTCTGTTCCATTCTTAAAGTGGAACTCTACTCCAAACTGTTTTACATATTGAGCAGATTTGAGAAGGGTTAGAACCAACGTCAGGTTTTTAAAGCTGTCTGTGTCCTCACTGGGAAGATTTACTTTCACTTCCTATTCCGGTAACTACTAGGGAGTTACTGTCAACTGAACTTCCTGTTCTCTTAAATGCATTGTACAAATTTTTCTATAAAAAATTATTTAGGGACTGATCAGTATCAGTGGCCTACCTGGTAAACTCCTAATAGAATGCAGTATGGAGAATGCACTGTAGAGAATGAGGTGGTAAATACAACTTGCACCAGTCAGTACCTGTGGTCACCAGGACATAAAGAACGTGCAATTCTCCCCAATAGGACATAGGCCGTAAAGAACACCTGATAGAGAATCTAACCCACTCTCAGGCTTTTCAGAATTTAATTTTTTTATGTTTTGTTTTTCTACATAAAACGTATTATTTCAAAACTCTTGTAAAATACAGTAACATAATAATTTCACATTTGGCAGTTTATTGGTAGCCTTCCTTATTAATATATGTGATTTGTTTTCTGCGTACAATGTAGATCCAATGCATGTACTGCACTTCCTTTTAATACAGCAAAAAACGAACCTTTTGGCTGCCGCAGATGTCTCTCTTTTGTCCCCCCGGCTTTGCTACGGCAGCTTAGATAGCTTATAAGAGTGAGATTTTATTTATCCAATCCCTCCTGTTTCATCTTCTGTCTAGATATTATTAATAGAAGCTGAGTTATTGCATCTGACTCAGCTGGAGGTAAAGAGGCAAGACTTGGACACAGAGGCACTTCAGGTATGTGGTTACCTCCCAGCGTCCCTCCCCAAACGGAAAACCTGCAGGTTTCCTGTGTTTGTCTTGTTAAAGCCATTTGTTGATTGGTGGGTGGCATTTTTAGATTGCCCACGTATTCCGTTTGTCCATTAACTGGGCCATGATATCAGCAATATGTGTGCTCATAAATAATAATTGAGCAGACAATGGGTTGATAGGCAGGCTTCCCAAGTGATAATGTCTGCAGAGATGTTATAGGTCTTCGAAGGTGCTTTATTATTAGAGCGTAGTTCCAGGAAGTCTCATTAACATCTGCTGGGGAGCTGTTTGAAGTCTGAGCCCTTATCTGACACCAGTCTTGCTAACATGAGCCATTTATTAGGCAGCCCATACATGAATCCATTTTTTTTTTTTCGTTCAACCAGTGGGTTAAACAAAAAAAAAAACAAACTGACTCGACTCCCCCATCCACACACTTTTGAGTATCCTCCCTACTGAACTAATGTAGTCTGACAGTGGAGTGACTTCCCCGCCATCCGAATACAATGATCAGCACTGCTGGTTATAGTCAAAAGCGCTGATCGAGCAGCAAAAATCGGACAGGGCGGTTGTACAGAATCTACCGATCGACTTCTGTACAATCACCCTGCCCATATATGGATCTAAATTTAGCCAGTCTCTGCCATAGTTCAGATCCGTATCAATGGCAGCATCTCTTCTCTTCTCTCTTAGCACAGTTTGTTTCAGAGTTGGGCATAGACATCAAAAAGGTTTATGAACCAGTATTTATTTTTGTACCATCATGGTACTGCTGCTACAGTTAGTTTTTAGGTAAAATGCTGGTTCAGTGCACAGATCGGCTGCCATGCCTGTACACGTGACAGTGAAATACTTTTTGTTTCATTGGATGAATGAGGAACCAGTGGAATCAATACAAGTAACCATCATAGCTCAAATATCTTCTAAATACTCATGTTTGCACAAACCATCTGTTCAGGAATATTCAACCACTAATACATTAAATGTTTTTTTGTTTTTTGTTTTGCTTCGTCATCAGTCTGTCCACATGTTTTGTCTTGAGTGTCTGTCGTTATTTGTGTCTTATGCATGCTCCTGTTCTGGAGAGTGATGTGTGAATTCTCTGCTACCTGGGAGCATGCATGATTGCATGATTGTTTTTGGGGAACTGTAACCAAGATTATTTAATTTACATTTTATTTTTTTAATTTTTATCTGGTGTGAGAATGCAGCCTATCATCTGTTATGCACCAGTGATCTCACTGAGAATGCAGCCTATCATTTGTTATGCACCAGTGATCTCGCTGAGAATGCAGCCTATCTATTCCCTAGAGACCGGTGACATCACTGAGAAAGCAGGCTATATACATTCACTAGAGACTGATGACATTACTAAGAATGCAGCCTATCGATTCAATAGAGACCAATGACATCACTGAGAATGTTGCCTATACATTTGCTATGGATCGGTGATATCCCTGAGAATGCTCCCTATTCATTCACTAGAGACTGATGACATCCCTGATAAGGCAACCTATCTATTGCTTATCTATTGCCTTATCTATCAATCTATTCATTAGAGACCAGTGATATCACTGATAATGCAACCTATACATTCATTAGAGGCCAGTGATATCACTGATAATGCAACCTATCCATTCATTAGAGGCCAGTGATGCCACTGAGAATGCAACCTATCCATTCATTAGAGGCCAGTGACATCACTGGGAATGCCACCTCTGCATTCATTAAAAAACAGTGACATCACTGATAATGCAACCTACCCATTCATTGGAGGCCAGTGACATCACTGAGAATGCAACCTATCAATTCATTAGAGACCAGTGACATCACTGCAAATGCAACCTGGGTAGCTTGCATTATCGGTGATGTCATTGGTCTCCAATGAATGGGTAATGACATCACCGATAATGCAACCTATTCATTCATTAGAGACCAGTGACGTCACCGATGATGCAACCTATTCATTCATTAGAGACCAGTGATATCGCTGATAATACAGCCTATCCATTCATTAGAGACCAGCGACATCACTGGGAATGCAACCTATCAATTCATTAGAGACCAGTGACATCATTGTGAATGCAACCTACCCATTCATTGGAGACCAATGACATCACTGATAATGCAACCTATTCATTCATTGGAGACCAGTGACATCACTGATAATACAACCTATCAATAATGTTATGTTTTTTTCCGTAAAAATGTTGGGTTCCTTCTGTCCTGCAAATTTGTTTTGCTGAGTTTGTCTTATTATTTAAACCTTAGAAATGTCTTGTGTCTGTGTTTAATGTTCTGTCTCTCGGGATTTGGTAGTTCTGCCATGTTATGTTAAAATTCAACTTCTAAAGCTGTAACAGAAGGTTTGTGAAATGTGTTAACATTCTGCATCCACTGGTGGTCTCATCCATTCCTGTGGCCTGTGTGCAATTTGTTTGAAACAAATCTTAAATACTGATAAGGAGTATTTGATTTAAGGGATGTTCCACGTAAGATTACAAATCTAATTTAGATATTTTTTTTTTGTGAAGGAACACAGAGGGTTGGATTTTCTAAAAGAAAATAGACACTTTGCAGGTGCTGTTGCATTTATTTTCCCCAGAGCTTAGTAAATGTGGTGAAGCTTAACTTTGTAAAGAATACCTCATCAGGCTCAAGGAAAATAAAAAAAGACAGCATTTTTGCTTACACATGATTGGATGATGGAAATCAACAGAGCATCATCACTTCCACTAAGCTCTGGGGAAAATGAATGCAACGGCAGTCTATTTGTCTTTAGTAAATGAACCCCAGAGTATCTCTCCCACACACTCTTGTCTGTACCTGAAATACAGGCTGTTATTTTTTAAATTATGGGCTGTAGTATCAGGTTTCCCCCACAGGGGGCACTCTAGGTAAAATCAGATTTCAACTCCTAGTTACTGGGGAAAAAATTTGTGTAAGGGACATAGGGGTTTATTTACTAAAGGCAAATCCACTTTGCACTACAAGTGCACTTGGAAGTGCAGTCGCTGTAGATCTGAGGGGGACATGCAAGGAAAATAAAAAACAGCATTTTTGCTTGTACATGATTGGATGATAAAATCAGCAGAGCTTCCCCTCATTTAAGTTCTTCCCCTCATTTAAGTTCTTCCCCTCAGATCTAAAGCGACTGCACTTCCAAGTGCACTTGTAGTGCAAAGTGGATTTGCCTTTAGTAAATCAACCCCATAGACTACCTTTGTGCATGCCTACACAGGGCATCCTTTAATGATAACCTCTGGTTGACTACAAAGTTTCTGAAAGGAATATAAAGCCCGATCTTGGTTCTTCCTTTTTATACTATAAAGAGTTAAAAACATTTTATATGCCTTTACACCTATTCTAAGCCACAAAACTCAAGGATAGCCCCTTTTATCAGCTCTGTTCATATTGCACACATACAATAATATCCATTGTAAGTGTTTTAGGAAAGTAAAGGATTATTTCATTGCTATTTTTTTATTTGTTGCACCATTATTTCCCGTCCAGCAATAAATATCCAGGCTTTGCTTATCCCTTTCCATAGATCATACCCTTCCATTGCCACCATTGTATTTGCTGTTGGCAAGAAATTAGAGCTTTTTGTATGAAAGGTTTAGTAATAGAAAGTGTTCTGGCTACCTCCGTTGCTAGAGGAAACACAAACACTTGCTTATTTAAAACTCTTTTCATACACAAGGGTCGTTATCCGTGTAGTAATTGCTGTGTCTGGAGCCCATTTGTCATAAATTCATCCCCCTTAGATTGCCCTCACCTTGGACACCTATCATGACTGTTTCCTATTAGCTGACAATGTTCTCATTAACTCAGGAGGTCATCTCGGAGCAGAGGAGAGCCTTAAGTGAACTCTTGCAGCAGTTGCTGAAGGACAAGAAACAGAGGGAAGAAGAGTTGCTGGCTGTGCTGGTGAGTGCAAAGAGGTTCTACTTCACAAGTTAGATTAGTGAATTTTGGGAATTATGTTGTCCTTTTTTGATTCCTTGAGGCCCTGGCCAGTATAAAAAAAACTCTTCTGTCTTATTTTTACAGTACAGGACACAGCACTTGTACTTATAGACCATGAGTTATATGCAGGCTACCTTCAACACTGGCAAAAAGCTTGCTAGGGCCACCCCTGGTTCACACTCGTATAACTCTGTCCACTCTGAGACTCTTGGTTTTTTTTTGCTAGCATCCTTAGGTGATGGACGTTAGCTCCTCTGGAGATATATTTTTCTCTTTAAACTATTAAAAAAAATTCTCTGATGCTTCTATCAAGATCTGACTACTTTTTACACTAGGCTATCTAGCAGTTTCTAGATTGGTGTGTACCTTGGGGACCCTACCAGGACTCCATGGTGTGGGGCCAGCCAGTAATGTTTGCTAGGGGCACTGGATCCTGCATTAGATGCTCAACTTGGCTCAAAGTGCAACGTTTGTAGTTAGCCACGGGGCGCATTATAGGTTTAGGACCATGCTCCATTTCTATGGTTCCCAGACCCTAAAGACCCCACTCTGACAGGTGAAATTAATAGGCGCAGTGTTGTGGATAGGTAGGACAGGGTTTCCCTGTATATTAGCACAGATTTCTGGCTTTTAACATCACAATCCACAGTGTGTAACACACTATGCAGTTTTACAGAGAAATGATTTAGGAGTTATTCACTTTAATGTGGTATCCCCTGACTTTTTTTCTTTAACGTTTCTTGACTTGAGCAATTTAAATTTGGTGTTTTTCTCCTCCTATCGAGACATGGTCTCAGGAGCATGAGAAAGCTGCATCACACTTCCTGTCTGACGCATACCCACCCACCTTTTCTGGCAAAAACACTCACCGCACATTGCTGTACTACTGTAGCAATCTTCTACAGAGTCACAGGAACATGGTCAGCGGCTTATGTATCTGCGCATGCAAACCACAAACATTCTGCACCCCATTCTGTGAGTGCCCCACTGGGGATCCCCTCACTTAGTACTGGCAGATCACAGACGCTAGGAACCTGGGACAAATGGGCCGAATAATATGCATTCTGCAGACAGCTTGCAGAAAACCGGAAACACTGCTCAGATGCCCCTTGTCCTGGAGCAATGTCCTTTTTTAACACTCCTCCTCTAATCTGACTCTAGCTCCTTCTTGGCCATGCACCATGTGGCCTTTCTGACAACAACAGATATCTTAAGTGTACAGTACAGGACCTGTAGTCAATGATCAAGGGCTATATACTGCTGCCTTCAGTTGATTGGAATTTTCTCCACCATTTATTTTCATTGTTTCTTCAGTGCAAAGTGGAGTTGCCTTTCGTAAATAACCCCCTTTGACTGACACTTACATCAAGATCCAATTGTCTTTTGCCATTAGCAGTTTCCAGATTGGCTGCCCTGGGAGTACATCTTGCGAAATTCACCTGGACCCTACAACAACGGGGCCAGTCTGTCTGTAATGCTTACTTCGGGCACTGGATCTTGCATTTGGTGCTCACCTTGGCGACTGGTGCAACAAGTGTAGCTAACCACAAGATACTATACAAAGCAAGGCCTGTGGTTCATTCCTAAGGCACCTAAACCCTGAAGACCCTTTCTGTGGTATGCCCACCGTAATGGGTGGAGTTTGGTCTCCTCCAGGACCCTGCAGTGTAGATAAGATAAGGCATTGTTTCTCTGTAATTGGGATTTTTGTACTTTTTTTTTGCATGTGGGGCCTTATTACACTTAGTATGTTATCTTCATCTGTAAATGTCTCTACCATGTTGGCAGTAGGTTAAATTGACCTTTTTGCATTTTGGCGGATTTTCCCATGCAACAGTGCTACTTGGGTAGTGACGTAGCTACAAATGCTTTCTGGCTGATGCACTTCTGATCTCTATTTCTACCAAGAATGCAAGTACAAGAATGCTCCTCACTACCTGCTTCTCCATAGACACAGAAGGTGGGCTGTCACCTGGGTTATACCAGCTCCCTTTCTAGACAGGCAAATATCCTCTCACTCTGCATCCATTTTGTGAGTACCCCACAGGGGATCTCCTCACATAACAATAGCAGAGACAAGGTGCAGAGGAGCTGAGCAAAAAGGGCCTAATAACACTTGTGCTACAGATAGGAACGCAGAAAACCAGCTAAATGTTAAGGTCAATAGTTGTTCCCCTGCACTGGAGCAAGGTCCTATATTGACACACCTCTCTTCATCTAAAGCCAGCCATACATGGATTGAAATTTGACCAGTTCAGCAGGGACTGGACAAATTTTGATCTGTGTCTGCAAAGTGGTTATACAGAAGTAGATCTACCTGTCAACTCCTGTACAGCCACCCTGTTGGGTTTTTACTGATCGATCAGTGCTGCCGTCTGTAGCCAGCAGCACTGATCAGTGTTTTCTGCTGGTGGGGAAATCTCCCTGCTGTCAGGACACAATACCTCAGCAGGAAGGATTCCCCCATCTATCTCAAATGTGTAGGGGGGGAATCAGATAATTTTTTCATTTAACCCTGTTTGAAAGAAAGAAAATGACTAATGTATTGGCTGCTTAACTTTAGCTCCCTCTCAGGCATGCAACAGTTGGGCTATCTGAATAAGGCAGATTTTACTGCAACTATGTCTGATTTCTTTGGGCAGCTTTCTGACCTTCTGGAGCCTTTGGTCTCCATGGCCCAAAAGCACTCTTCTGCCTCTCCACCACCTTATTCAGGAGTATGACCCTGGTCCTCCTAACCTCTTTGAGGAAGATATTGAAGAAGTTGAGATGGATGCAGAAGATCCTGGAGAGGATATTTCACCTTCTGCATTCTATGAGACACAAGCTAAACCTTCATGTTATATGCTCTCTATTGTGAGCTCACTTATTGATGCGGTGCATTCTGGCCTTTGTCTACAGCATTGGAATCACAAATGGAGTCAAACTCCTATGGGTAATAAAACACTGGTGAAGTCTAGAAAGACTTTTCCTCTGCACACACAAATTAACTATGCTTTGTGTGAGGATTGTTCAGATCCTGACAAAATTCATTGCTGAGTTATATCTCATGGATGGAAAATTGTTCATGGATCCTACCACCTTTGTTCATGGCAAGCATTCTACTGCTCCTGTTGAGGATATTTCTTCCTTTATGGATTTTAATACATGCTTTGAAACCCTATTGAAGACATCCCTTGCTGGTCGTGCCTTACGGGTGGCCATTGCTGCTATGTTCATTTGGCAGACTACTGCTAACTGGACTAGACAAAATAAATAGAGAACATGATTCTATGTTTGAGGATCCTGTTCCCCTAGGCCTAGAATAATTGGAACTCTGCCTTTGGTGCTGCTATTTTATTGTTTATGCCCTAGAGATTGTACTTCTCCAGGTCTCTAGGATGATCTTCCTCTCTGTGCACAAGTGTGGAATTTTGTGGTTAAAGGCTTGGCCTGCTGAGACTGCATGTAAAATACTTCTTTTACTCAAGTCTTTCAATGGTGAATGTCTGTTTTGGTGAGTTTCTTGATATATTTATGAAAGAAGTCAATGGGGGAAGAAATACTTCTACACTAAAAAAAAAACAACCTAAATCTACTACTACATCTACAGCAGGGGTCCTTCTGGGTCTTCCAGGCATCCTCCTCTAAGGTAAGGTGGGTCCTTACTTTCGTCACAAGTCTTGAACCCTAGAACTCTCCAAGCCTATCCAGAAGCCCTCTTCACAATGAAGGGGCACCCTCGCTTTCTGGAGGGTGGGGGTTTCTGTTGGCATTCATGCCAGACTGGATCAGAGATGTCCTAGACCTCTGTGTCCAATCTGTCATTTCCAGGGGACACAAATTAGAATTTCTATTCCCATCCTTTCTCAATTCCTACTCTCCAATCTGCCAGCTTCACCTCAAAGGCAGGCAGACCTGGGATGTTGGCTTTCCAGCTCAGTCCTAAAATACAGTTCCTCTCCTTTCTCTGGAAGGTGGTACAAACGGACACTAACCTTTCAGGCTGGGGCTTGATCTACATTTCTCTACCTGTCCAGGCAACCTGGTCCCCACAGGAACCCGCGCTCCCCATCAGTATTCTAGATCTGAGAGCCAGAAGACTGCCTCTCCTACACTGGACCCCTCTACTACACATCACCCAGCAAATGGTGCAGTTGGACAAGGCCATGGCTGTGGCCTGCATAAACTATCATAAGAGAACCAGAAGCCAGGCAGCCCTAAAAGAAGCAAGCTTGATTACATCTTTCTTGGCCATCTACATACTGGGAGTGGAGAATTATCAAGCAGACTTTTTAAGTCACCAACACATGGACTCAGGGGAATGGTTCAACACCCCTAAGATCTTCTTGATGTGGTGGTATTATAACGGCAGCCTGGTGCGCACTGTACCACGTCAATGGCTCTCACACACTATTACCTAAGAGCAGTTCAGTGCAGCAGTAAAGACTTTCACCGTTACCACTGCAGTATGCGAGGAATGACTCATAATGCCATCAGACTAGCCAGAGGACCCTTGGAAAAATAGGTATGTATCTATTTTTTAGTGGAGGAGGGAGGGCTGGGGTAGGAGGACATGAGAAAGCTAGACTTGTGCTTTTTAATGTTTCATGTGACTTTCCCATTCTGAAATCTGTTTATGCCTTCACTTAGCTGGAGATGGATGCAAAGAGTGAAGCCAAGCAAGAGAACTACTGGTTGATTCAATATCAGCGGTTATTGAACCAGAAGCCTCTGTCCCTCAGACTCCAGGTAGGTTGTCTTTTTATACCCATTGCATCTTTTTCAGTGAGCTTTGAAACTAAAGCTGAGCATACATGCACTGAAAATCGTCCAGTTTAGCAGGAACCAGACTACTTTTGATATGTGTGTACCGCTGTCTGTTCAACAAAAGCCAGTCTAATAACTGCTCATGCTGGAAAAACTTGCATTCGATCAACTCATGCAGCCAATGGCTGCAGTGTTGATCTGTATATTCTGGTTGGGGGCCGGGGAGGGAGTCCAAACTGTCAGAATACAGTAGCACAGCAGGAGAGATCCCTGCATCAGCATCACTTGTGTTGATATGGGGATCTGTGAGATTTTATTTTTGTTCAGCCCGCTGGTTGAACAAAAAAAAAAGAAGGAAAGTGTATACCCTGCTCTAGAGTCTTGTGGTTGTTTTACAGGAGGAAGGACTTGAAGAGGAACTGGTGAATCTTCTGAGAGACCTTTCTGCAGAGAAGTATCTTCCTATATTTGCTCATCATCGTTTCTCCTTGGAAATGTTGGAGAAAATGGTTCCTGCTGACCTTAAGAAGGTAAAGCACATTTAAGATGGCACTAATTCTACCTGACATCTCTATTGATAAGAAAGTTAAACTCTAACTAGACTTTTTTTATTCTTTTTTAATTTTTTGGATTGGTGTTTAGAGCAGGGGTCTCAAACTGGCGGCCCTCCAGCTGTTGCAAGCCTACGAGTCCTTTGAGGCATTGCAAGGCTGACAGTTACAAGCATGACTCCCACTGGCAGAGGCGTGATGGGACTTGTAGTTTCGCAACAGCTGGAGGGCCACCAGTTTAAGACCGGTCTCAAACTGGCGGCCCTCCAGCTGTTGTGAAACTACAAGTCCCATCACGCCTCTGCCTGTGGGAGTCATGCTTGTAACTGTCAGCCTTGCAATGCATCATGGGACATGTAGTTTTGCAAACAGCTGGAGGGCTGCCAGTTTGAGACCCCTGGTTAACAGTATGTGGAGGAAATAAGGAATCTGGGCTTCTGTCAGTGGGAGAATGCCTTCTGTGTCCGCTGAATCTTAGAACAAAACACGTGGAATGACTTTAAATATTAAATGTTTGCTGGATCATCTACTGACTTTCCACAAGGAAATGTTTTGGTCATTTTGTAAAATGTACATTCTGTGTGTATATGTATATATTCTACACCTACATTTATATTTGTGTAAAATATTTATTTTACAAATAAACATTTAGGGTGCATCCATAGCATCCAGTATGGAGTTTGCTTGAATCTCCAATAAGAAAGCCACGTGCTGCCTCCTTGCTATTTGGCTGCCTACATATGATTGAATAAGCCAGATGCTTTTTTGTCTCTTCTGCAAGAGAGGAAGGATTGTGTAAATCCTTTCTGATTCAAAACACCATGTTACAGCACAGCTGGTAATCGAGCCTGAAGAAAGCTGAGTCTGTAATCTGATACTCGGATCTTGGCCGGTTCAGCAGGGACTAGCCCAGATTTGAACCATGTATGGGTAGGCTGAATGTACCCAAGTTGTTTGATCGATCAGCTTCGAAACGACCAGCCTGTTGGATTTTACATGTGGTTATTGCTACTGGCTGTTATAGTCAGTAGTAATCACTGTGTTCTCCTGGTGGGGACGGGCCCCCCAGAACACAATGGCTCTGCAGGAGGGATTCCTCCATTAGCACTGAATGTGTTGATGACTGAATCAAGCGATTTTCTTTTCTGCAACCTGTGCTGACAGAATCATGGCGGTCACATGATCATAAACCCTGCTCTCGGCATCTGAAACCCCTTAATCACTTGACCTCTGGAAGATTTACCCCCTTCCTGACCAGGCCATTTTTTGCGATACGGCACTGTGCTACTTTTACTGACAATTGCACAGTCCTACGATGTACCCAAACAAAATGGATGTCCTTTTTTCACACAAATAGAGCTTTCTTTTGCTGGTATTTGATCACCTCTGTGTTTTTATTTTTTGCGCTATAAGAACAATCCAAAAAAAAAAATTTAATTTCTTCAAAAATTTTATGTTAATATGTATTCTGCTACATATTTTCGGTAAAAAAATTCCAATAAGTGTATATTAATTGGTTTGTGCAAAAGTTATAGCGTCTACAAACCATGGGATATTTTTATGTTTTTTTTGTTTTACTAGTAATGGCGGCGAACAACGACTTATAGCGTGACTGCGATACTGCAACGAACATTCTGACACTAATCAACACTCTTTGGGGACCACTGATGAAAATACAGTGATCAGTGCTAAAAATATGCACTGTCACTGTACTAATGACACTGGCACGGAAGGGGTTAACATCAGGGGCGATCAAAGGGTTAACTGTGTGCCTAGCTGGTGTTTCTGTGTACTAGGGGAAGGCATGGATCCATGTCCTTTCTTTGCAGGAACACAGGATTCATGCCTTCCCTACTGTTTACATAGGCAGACTGCCGTTTTGCCTGGATAAAAGAATGATCAGCGGGTGCCGGTGGACATTGAGGCCGTGGTACCCGCTGATCGGCTCCCGCTGTGTATAATCACAGCACGAGTGAGGTGGCGCGCATGCGCGCGTCCTGCCTGGAAGAGCTGGATCACGTATGTGTGTGTATATGTATGTATGTTAGAGCTGCGCATCTTCACTCACCTCACGATTCGATTCGATTACGATTATCCCATCCACGATTCGATTCGATGCGATTCCGCGATGCATCACGATGCATCACGATTAATACCCAAGTGCCCATGGTTTTCAACTTTTCCTCAAAAAATTTATTCAAGCAGTCAGAAATTAAAGAAATATTAAATATATTTATTTGTATCTGCTATTTAAACAAATTACACCAAGTTCCCTGCATATAGCAAAGTCTAAACATGAACATTGAACAGTGCAGCAGACAACAACAGTATTTATTTAAAAAAGTACTGTGACATCAAACTGTTGTGTATAATACATACATACAGTGCTGGCCTGGAGCAGTAGTTTACATTTTAATATTTTCTTTTATGAAAAAGTAAACTATAACTTGTAAACAGTAACACCTACATCTATATAACACAGAGCACTTCCAGTTATTGACTGGCAAACATCACAGTGAACCTGTAACACAGTCACACACTGTGTTGCAGAACTTCCTGGTTCACAGTGATAATTGTTTGCCAATACCACCACCACCAGCGCCAGTGAGTCAACACAGATGGCTAGATCGGCGTTATAAGCTCTCGGAGTTGTGTCACCCAGTCACTTTACAGAAAACATTACCTGCACTCTACCACAATACACCTGTAACTGAAGCCAAGCCAAGCCACCATTAGAGGAAGTCTGAAAATCCTTGACAGAATAAATTGTCAACTAAATCTAAAAACTTTGGACAAATCTTTATGGGATCACAAATATACAGTTACACACCACAATACCAAAAAACACACACATCACTGAATCATAATGGTAAAGGGCAGGCCATAGGTCAGGCGCCGGCAATGGCACAGGCACAGTCAGACATGAGGTCAGGTAGGTGTGTGTTTTTGTTTGTGTGTGTATTTGTGTGATCCAATAAAGATTTACTCCAGGTTTTAAGATTTAATTTATTCTTTCAAAGATTTGCCTTCCTCTGGTGGCTTGGCGGACGTCAGTTGTCTGGAATTAAATACAATTTTAGAATTTTATTTGGCTGAGGGTTGAGTTGACCCCCCCAAACATTGACATTTGACAATATAACATCAAGTGTGAAAATTCGATGAACACATTCATTTTTGAAGATTGTGTCCGACACAATCTTCAAAAATAAACCATTTATCTCCATCTCCCCCCAGTGCTAGCAAAGCTTGTTGTCACTCAAGTCGTCACTCAGTCACTTTACAGAAAACGTTACCTGCACTCTACCACGATACATCTGTAACTGAAGCCAAGCCAAGTCACCATTAGAGGAAGCCCAAAAATCCTTGACAGAATAAATTATCAATTGAAGCTTAAAACCTTGAGTTAAACCGTTATGGGATCAGAAATATACACACACAATACCAACAAAAAACACACACGTGACATCACGTCAGTTGTGAATCATGAGAAAGGGCAGACCACTGTGTGAACATGAACAACGCAGGCAAGTGGCACAGTCAGCCACTCATCAGGTCGCCGGTCGGTGTGTGATTTTTCTTTTGTGTGTGTATATTTGTGTGATCCAATAAAGATTTACTCCAAGTTTTAAGATTCAATTTATTCTTTCAAGGATTTGCCTTCCTCTGGTGGCTTGGCGGGCGTCAGTTGTCTGGAATTAAATACAGAATTGATTTTGTTGAAGGTTAAACCCCTAGAAACAGACAGGCAGTCACAGAGCATGACAGACACACTGTGACATTGAACACGCCACAGTCACATGACGACACTAGTATAAAAATTCTAAATGGACAGTTGGACACAACAATAGAAAACCATTCTCCATCTCCTCAGTGCTAGAAAAGTTATAACAAATATAATATTTATATGACATACATATACTCCAGGTTCAATTCACTGTGATGATCATTGATTGTTTGCAATTGCCAGTGCCACGGCCACCTGCAGGCCTGCTGCCACCAGTCAGTCAAAAACAGTGTGACTGTGACTGCGTTGAGTTGACGCTAGACTAGAGTGGCATAACTGGCGTTATAAGGTCTTGTTGACAATGACATAGACAATAGATAGAAGAGACTCGGGAGGGAAAAAAAAAAGAAAGTGGGATGTAGAGATGAAGGGGAATGGTGGGGACTGGGGATGGGGATGGTTGTAGAAGGGGGGTGGGGGGGGAGAGAGGGGTATGGCATTGGTATTTGGTAGGGGAGGGAAAGGGGATGGGGGAAAAGGGAAAAGGGGGAAAGGGAAAAGGGGGAAAGGGAAAAGGGGGAAAGGGAAAAGAAAGAAAGAAAGAAAGAAAGAAAGAGAGAGAGACAAAGAAAGAAAGAGAGAGAGACAAAGAAAGAAAGAGAGAGAGACAAAGAAAGAAAGAGAGAGAGACAAAGAAAGAAAGAAAGGAGGAAAGAGAGAGAGAGACAAAGAAGGAAAGAAAGAAAGAAAGAAAGAGAGAGAGAGACAAAGAAGGAAAGAAAGAAAGAGAGAGAGAGACAAAGAAAGGAGGAAAGAGAGAGAGAGACAAAGAAGGAAAGAAAGAAAGAAGGAAAGAAAGAAAGAGAGAGAGAGAGAGAAAGAAAGAAAGAGACAAAGAAAGAAAGAAAGAGACAAAGAAAGAAAGAGAGAGAGACAAAGAAAGAAAGAAAGAGAGAGACAAAGAAAGGAGGAAAGAGAGAGACAAAGAAAGGAGGAAAGAGAGAGAGAGAGACAAAGAAGGAAAGAAAGAGAGAGACAAAGAAGGAAAGAAAGAGAGAGACAAAGAAAGAAAGCGAGAGAGAGAGACAAAGAAAGAAAGAGAGAGAGACAAAGAAAGAAAGAGAGACAAAGAAAGAAAGAGAGAGAGACAACGAGAGAAAGAAAGAGAGACAAAGAGAGAAAGAGAGACAAAGAGAGAAAGAAAGAAAGAGACAAAGAAAGAAAGAGAGAGACAAAGAGAGAGACAAAGAAAGATTCTCCTCCATTCCTTCTCTCTGAGAAGGAAAGAAAGAGGGAGAGAGAAAGAAGGAAGGAAAGAGGGAGGGAGAGAGAAAAGAAGGAAGGAAAGAGGGAGAGAGAAAAGAAGGAAGGAAAGAGGGAGAGAGAAAAGAAGGAAGGAAAGAGGGAGAGAGAAAAGAAGGAAGGAAAGAGGGAGAGGGGAAGAGGGAGAGGGGAAGAGGGAGAGGGGAAGAGGGAGAGGGGAAGAGGGAGAGGGGAAGAGGGAGAGGGGAAGAGGGAAAGGGGAAGAGGGAAAGGGGAAGAGGGCCTTAAGGGGAAGGGTAGGGGGAGAGGGAAGGGGAGTAGAGGGACTAAGGTTAGGGCGAGACTGGGAGGGGAGACAGAGACTGGGCTGAGGGGGGAGAGGGGATGAGGCTTGGTTGGCAATTGGCATCAGTTGTTTGGAACTTTTAGTATTTGGCTGAGGGTTAAAGTAACCCCTACTTTTTTTTAAATCTTTTTTTTCCAATCTTCAAAAATCAAAATCTCAGTGGCAGACACTGACAGTGCTGTGCTATAAACAAAATATATAAAATTAACAACACTGGTGTGGTCACTGGTCACAGTGGTCAGTCGTGTGGCAGACTAACAGCGGGCTGGGCAACTTGGCAGGGGCAGTGGCACTGGCAGACACGACAACAGTACATCAGCACTTCCTGGATAAAAAAAATGGGTGACTGCAAGGCGCAAGCAATGCTGCTCAAGATTTGGGAATGTGTAGATTTTTCTGTAAGAACACTAGTTGATCCACATGCTCTGGTTTGAGTGCGCTTCTTTTTGCAGTTACCACATCTCCTGCAGTGGAGAAAACACGCTCTGCAGACACGCTTGTGCCTGGGATACACAAGTATTGCTTTGACAGCTGAGAAAGGAGGGGAAATATGACCTCATGCTCACACCACCAGTTCAAAGGGTCCTCACTGAGAGGCAGAGGTGGGGCTTTACAATATTTTTCCATTTCCTCTTCAGCCTTGGCATAGGGGGCCTTGGGTTCTATTGTACCTTCAGTGTCAGTGAAAGACTGTCCCAGCAAACTCATGAGCAGCGATCTGGCCTTTCTTTTGGGAGGAGATGGAGAATGGTTATCCTCGACGGGTGAACTTTCTTCTTCTTCCAGAGTTTCTTTTCTTCTAGGCACTTGATCCTCCTCATGTGTCCTCTTAGATGTAATCTGTGTTTGAACGAAAAAGAATAGAAAAAAATAAATAAAACACATTGTCAATTGCCTATGATTCCGATGGGGTGATGAAAAAGCACAGGAAACGGATGGTGCAGTTCCTGCACCTCATCAGATTCAGAAGCGTGGCTTACACTATGTAGCAAGCTGTAGCTAGCTACTAGTTACAATTCGTTTCAAGAAACATGATGAAATTCAAATTAGTTGAATTACCTCCAAGGATGCAGCCTCCTCAGTCACTCCATTGTATATCTCCAATCTCTCCTCCTCTGTGAGGATAAAAGGCAGTCCCTTAAAGCGAGGATCCAGTGCAGAGGCTGTATGAAGGATCTTCTTCTCTGCCTCGCTGCTGTACCTCTTCTGAAGATCTGTTCTGATGGCATTCTTGATCTCATGGATCATGGGTGTGTCTCCCATGGTGTCTGTCATGCTCTGGAGGAGTTGTGCATTTAGAGGGGCAATGAGAGAAACTGTTGGATTACGCTCTTCTGACATCAGCATGGTTGCATCCTTCATTGGCTTTAATGCACTCATAGCATCCTCTGCATTTGACACATCTGTTTCGTTGAGAGTGCAGAGATCGGTCTCTCCTTTTCTGACTTCTGGAGACAACAAGGTGGCACAGACTGCAGGTTGTTGTTCTAAGAACCTCTCGACCATGTCATATGCGCTGTTCCATCTTGTTGGCACATCAGTTATCAGCTTATGATTCTTCAGGCCAAGACATTTCTGTTTCTCTTTTAGACAGTGGCTTGCTCTAGTGCTGCGGTGAAAGAATGTGGATATCCGTCACACTCTGCCAAGAAGCCTGGAGAGTGTGGCCACTTTCAGCGCTCGCTGGGATGCAAGGTTCAGTGTATGGGCGAAGCATTTCACATGGGGGAATTTCCCAACTTGAGCTGCAACTATCATGTTTGATGCGTTGTCGGTCACAAGCACTACAGATTTATCGGACAGTTGCCATTCTTCCACAACATGAGACAGTAGCTCTGCCAGATGAGCACCTGTGTGAGACTCATAAATGGCTCTCGTTTGCAGCACATACGACAAGATCTGCCAGTCCTTACTAACGTAATGTGCTGTTATTGTAACATAAGACTCCATCGTGACTGAAGTCCATGAATCACACGTTATTGCGACTCGACTTGCTTGGCTCATTGACGCAATTATCTGAGCTTTGGTTTCGTGGTAGAGTGCAGGTATAACGTTTTCTGTAAAGTGACTTCGTGATGGGATCTTGTAACGCGGCTCTATCGTCTTCAACAGGTAGCGAAACCCAGTGTTCTCCACAACAGAGTAAGGGCGCAGGTCCTTAGCTATGAAAGCTGCCACAGCTTTTGTTATTCTCTTCCCCTTTTCAGAGTTGGGCGGCAAAGTTGAGAGTATTGCATCAATTTTTGGCTGAGCTGGGTCTATTGACTTGGCGGCGGCACTGGTGGTGGTGGTGGCAGGTGTTAGCATCTCTGAGTGAAAACGGCTAGCATGGTTTCTCATATTAGTAGTATTCCCTAGATATTTAATTTTTGTATGACAGGCTTTACACACAGCGTATGACTTGTCCAATTCATGCTTCCCACTTTGTTCATGTTCATAAAAGCCAAAATGTGCCCAGATGTTTGCTTTTAAAAAGCTAGGTGCATTTTTTATCTCTCGTTCTTTTTGGTCTCCTTCTGCCATTTTTTACTAGTGTAGCATGCCATGTAATTGTGACAGGGGTGATGATGACAATGTTGTCGTCTACAAACTCTGTCAGTATTAAAAAAAAAAAAAGAAAAAAAAAAAAATTAAGTGTTTAAACCTAAAGCCTGCCACGAGATCACCAGAAAACAAAAGTAACAAGTTTCCTCTACTAGTGTAAGTGTAGTATGATTGTATGTATGTCATGATATGTTAAACAAATAGTTTATAGTTTTATGTATTCATTGTCATTGTCAATGTCTTAGTGATTGATTCACATCACAACTTCATAGTTATCTTGTTTGTGTATGATATTATTATGGTTTTGCTCATCACTGCCCCACACATGCACTGCACTCACCGCAGCAGCATGTGTGGGGCAGTGATGAGCAAAACCATAAATCATACAAAGGTATCAATGAAGTTGTGATCAATCACTAAGACAAACATTGGACATTCAATAGATTAGAGAATAGAGTTAGACTGACCTAAACCGTAATTAATTAAATGGCATTGGCATGGTCACTTAAACTCACTTTAACCCTTTCATGACTAAGCCTATTGACATTTGGTGTTTTTTACAAGTTAAAATCCATATTTTTTTTGATAGAACATTACTTAGAAAACCCCCAAACATTATATATATATATTTTTAGCAGAGAACCTAGAGAATAAAATGGCGATTGTTGCAATATTTTATGTCTCATTGTATTTAATTTATTGTGCAGCGGTCTTTTAAATGCAACTTTTTGGGGAAAAAAAAAATACTTTCATGAATTTTAAAAAATCGAAACAGCAAAGTTAGTTAGCCTAAATTTTTGGGTATAATATGAAATATGATGTGTTACGCCGAGTAAATACCAAACATGTCATGCTTTACAATTGCGCACACGTAGAATGGTGACAAAACTACGGTACCTAAAAATCTCCAAAGGAGACAAAAAAAAAATAACGGATACCACAGGTTAGAGTTACAGAGGAGGTCTAGTGCTAGAATTATAATTATTGCTCTCGCTCTGACGATCCCGGTGATACCTCACATGAGATTTGAACACTGTAACTAACTATGTGGGCCGGGTGCGACTTGCCAAGCCAACTTCCATATGCGTTTTCTTTGCTGCGGGCCGCTTTTATAATTGTTTTTTTCTTATGTCTTTAATTTGAGAGGCTAGAGCGGTGGTAGGCACTAGGAGTAGGCAGGGGATGTCCAGTCCGCTCCTCCGGGATAACACAACCCCGGTGCCCGCTGTAAAAAACGGTACCGGGCGGGATGATGCCTGCAGCAGTGCAGCTGCGGGCATTATCCTGGTATAACCCCCCTAAGCCGAGGCCGCAAATGCGTCCACTCGGCGAGGCAAAGGGGTTAATGTTTAGGAATAGGAATTCAGAATGGCATGGCAAGCACCATCATCATTATTAATATTTATTATTTACAATAATACATTTGGCATTTGCATTTTGCAATGACAGACACAGTCCACTCCTTCCATAATGCATCAGAGATACAGATTATATGATATTTTATTTATAATATATTATCTTAGTTTAAGTGTAACACCGTCCTCTACTATTTTACTACTAATACTACTGTGTGTGACACAGACAGTGAGTTACCTACCTGTGATGATGACGAGTCGGTGACGTGTTACAGCTGAGCTGGGCAGTGGCACTGGCACTCAGCCACTCACTGGCACTGCTGGTGGAGCAGGTCTCTCCTCCTCTCCTGCTGCTGCCTGCCTGTGAGACTGAGTGAGGATGAGGATTGGAGTCTGAGGACAGGACAGAATGACAAGTTTACTGAGTGTAACTTCTTCGTTCATACTGTGTGTGTGTGTCTGTGTGATATGGTGACACTAACATGATGATGTGACACACACACACAGTCAGTTACCTACCTGATTAAGATGATGGTGGTGGTGGTAGTGGTACTACTGAGCTGAGCACTGCAGTGGTAGAGTGACTGGCTGGCATTGACAACGACAAGATGAGTTGACTGGCTGGCCTGGCTGGCACTCACTGCTGCTGCTGGTCTGGAGCGGGTCTCCTCTCCTGCTGCTGCCTGTGAGGACTCGGAGTGGACTTGGAGTGAGGGCACTCATCATTGGACACACTGACAGGACACTCAGCCTGGTGAGGACTGGAGTCTGAGGACAACCAAGTGCGGCCTAGCTTGGGTCTCTCCGTCCGTGCCCTGAGTCGGGTGACGGTGACGGCACTGACGGACCTTCTCCCTCTCCCCCTGTGACAGCCTGCTGTGTTGTTCACTCACTGCAGTGCACACACTGCACAGCGGGAGCCCACTGGGAGGAAAGCTCTGGGGGGACTGGTAGTCCGGGACACGGAGGAGGCTGGAGGAGGTCGGACACGTGTTGCTCCGCTGTCTGTGTCTCCTCTTTCTAAGCCGCGACACAGGAGGATGACGTCAGCGGGAGGCGGGAGAAAACGGCGCGAAAGCTTCGGCTGCTTTCGGCTTCACTCGGCTTCACTCGGAGGCAGGTCATGGCGCGGCGGCACAGCGCGAGGATGACGTCATCCTCAATAATCGATTATTTAAAGCTATAGAATCGATGCCGCATCGTGGACGGTCGAATCGCGATGCATCGATTCGACGATTAATTTCAACAGCCCTAATGTATGTATGTATGTATGTATGTATGTATGTATGTATATATATATATATATATATATATATATATATATATATATATGTATGTATATGTATATATATATGTGTGTGTGTGTATGTATATATATATATATATATATATATAATATATGAATGATCCGGCGCACAGCTGTCGCCCTGTAGCAGTAAAACTGCTTTGGGGCAGACAGCAAGCGGCTAAAGAGTAGGGAGGCGCCGGTGTTCTGCCGAGAAGGGTTCCCTGTCGGATAGTGCCCGCCCTGTACTGTGCAGGCGCAGCGTTTGCGCAGTACGGAGGACAAAGGAGACCGAAAGTCTCCGAATATGAACAGCTGTTCATCAGCTGTACAATGCGCAATTAAGACTACATTGTGCCACATGCTCCCGATGCTCGTGCAACTCTGCAAGGGGCGGATGCATAACGAAGAGGCCGCATGATGGGCAGAGCTCATACAATGGGGGTGGATTTCTCAAAGGGGCGGATGTATTATTGAGAAGCGTGTAAGGGGCGGATGCCTACAGAAGAGGCCGTATTTTACAATGATGGGCAGAGCTGATAAGTTGGGGCTGGTTTTCGGGGTGGTTTTATCAATAAACTACACATCTTTGCCATTGTATGAGCTCTGCCCAGCATGCGGCCTCTTCTGTATGCATCCTCCCCTACACCCGCCCCTTGCAGAGTTGCACGAGCATCGGGAGCCTGCGGCACAATGTAGTCTTAATTGTGCAGATGTACAGCTGATGAACAGCTGTTCATGTTCAGAGACTTTCGGCGTCTCCTTTGTCCTCCGTACTGTGCAAACGCTGCGTCTGCGCAGTCCGGGACGGGCACTATCTGACGGGGGACCTGTCTCAACAGGACACCGGCACCAATGGGTTATGCACATTGCGTTTGTCTATTGTTGTGACTTGGATAAGAATAAGATCACAATTTTGGGCAAATTTCTGCAGAAAACCAGTTAATTCCAAAGGGTTCACATTTGTTTTGTTTTTTTCTTTGCCACTGTATATAAACATACAGTGGGAAAAATAATGATTTGATCCCCTGCAGATTTTGTAAGTTTGCCCACTTACAAAGAAATGAAGGGTCTATAATTGATATTATAGGTGTATTTTAATTGATGGAGACAGAATATCAACCAAAAAACACATATTAAAAATGTTATGAATTGAGTTGCAGTTCAGTGAGTAAAATAAGTATTTGATCCCCTACCAACCAAGAATAATTTTGGCTCCCACAGACTGCCTACAGTATGTACTCATGTGGTACGCAGATTAGTCCTGTCAATTTAGGAAGGTGCTTCTAACTCGTTATGTGTATAAAAGACATCTGTCCACATAATCTTTCTTCCATTCAAACTTCACCATCATGGGCAAGACCAAAGAGCCGTCAAAGGACGTCAAGGGCAAGATTGTAGACCTTCACAAGGCTGGAATGGGCTACAAGACCATCAGCAAGAGACAGAGACAACTTTTGGTGAGAAGGAGACAACTTTTGGAGCGATACTTCGCATATGGACGAAATACAAAAATAACCATCAATCGCCCTCGGTCTGGAGATCCATGCATGATTTCTCCTCATGGGATAAGGATGATCATGAGAAAAGTGAGGGATCAGCTCAGAACTACATGGGAGGAGCTTGTGAATGATCTCAAGGCAGTTGGGACCACAGTCACCAAATGAACCATTGGTAACACAATATGCCACCATGGATCGAAATCCTGCACCGCCCGCAAGGTCCCCTTCCTCAAGAAGGCCCATGTACAGGTCCGTCTGAAGTTTGCCAATGAACATCTAAATGATTCAGAGAAGGATTGGGAGAAAGTGCTGTGGTCAGATGAGACCAAAATTTAGCTCTTTGGCATTAACGCGACTTGCCGTGTTTGGAGTAAGAAAAATGCTGACTATGACCCTAAGAGCACCAGCCATACAGTCCAGCACGGAGGTGGAAACATGATGCTTTGGGGCTGCTTCTCTGCTAAAGGTACAGGCTGACTTTGCTGCATTGAGGGGCCAATGGACGAGGCCATGTAGTGTAAAATGTTGGCTTGGGGTCAAAATACTTATTTTACTCACTGACCTGAAACTCAATTTTTATATTTGTATCGTGTGTTATTTCTGGAATTTTGGTTGATATTCTGTCTCTATCATTTAAAATACACCTATGATAACAATTATAGACCCTTCATTTATTTGTAAGTGGGAAAACTTACAAAATCTGCAGGGCATCAAATCATTATTTTCCCTACTGTAAATCTTTCCAGTATTAAAGATAAGAACGTGTAAATAGAATCATTATACTTTCTCTGTGATTGCAGATTGGAGTGGAAGAAGTTGGCCTACAGATATCCATCATTGAACGAGCCAAGGAGACTCGCAGACACAGAAAGGGTAATGCCTTCTTTCCATTACATAAAATTATGTAATTATAGCCAAAACTGAGCCTGTAATGCCAGTCTGTGCTGAATATTAGTAAAGAAGTTTACCAGAGACAATTTATAACATACACACAGACAATATTTGGCCTTGGGACTTTAAATGAGGCATAATACAAAAGTCATAAAATATCAATTTATTATGCAAAGGTTTGACACATACATAATGTACACATAAAAATGTAAAGCCAGTTGAATACATATAGGAATATATAATGTACATCAAGCTGGTATATTGTCAAATGCATGCTTTACACAACCAAGGTGATTGCAATATAATAGAGGGCTGCATCTTGTTTTGTGAATAATGTCACAAGCTAAGAAACAAATACATAAATTATATTAAACCATCTAAAAATATGGGGGGTACCAACACCCTGCATATTGATGTTCTAAAAAAGAGACTTGCAAACCAGCTTGGAACTTGATCAAAGATGGCACCTCCAAATGGAGACTGCTGCTCAGCGTCTGACACGGGAGTAGTGGAAGGGGACCAAGATACCCAAAGGTTGGCACAAGTGAGTACATGGCTGTGATGGAGAGATACAAAACACAAAAAAAACAGACCTATAAAAAAGAAATAAGGTAAAATGAAATTAGAAGTGTACTAAGTACCTCCAATGTAAACAAGAAAATGACCTCAAAATGTTGGAAGTGAAGTTGTTATGTATACGAAAAAGGTACTACACTACCAGTGTTGGAGATAAAAATTTAAAATGAAAAAGTGTGCAATGGCAGGGGTAACAATGTCTGAAACCCCAGTATGAGTACTAATGAGACGTAGAAATAGACCCATACAAGTGTATTGTGTCAGGCAAGACCATTGCCACCAGAGTCACATGGTTACCTAGTGTTTGCAAGGATAAGTGAGGAGTCTCCAGCCACAGGGGTCAGGGTCACAAAGGAAAAAAGGCCCTCAAAATGCCCCCCTCAATTTAACCCCAGAGGGAAAACTGGCCTCTCCCAGCATCATGTTGATCCGTAGCTAGGGGGGGACTAAGTTCCACCATCGACAGACAATTTATATATAAAATCCAATTGTCATCTGGCAGGCTCACTTCATAGCTGGTCATTGTTCAGACTTTTGTCTGTTCTCTGGTGGATCGCCAGCAGTTGCCCAACCCAACCCCTACTCTGCCCTGCCCCTAAACACGCCCTCATAAATTATCTTATGACACTGTTAAATGTTTTATGCAGAACTAAGTTACAAAAATAAATATGAACAACTTGATCAGTGCAGCCTCATCAGTGCTCATCAATGCAGCCTCATCAGTGCCCATCAGTGCAGCCCCATCAGTGCCCATCAGTGCAGCCCCATCAGTGCCCATCAGTGCAGCCCCATCAGTGCCCATCAATGCAGTCTCATCGGTGCCCATCAATGCAGCCTCATCAGTGCAGTCTCATCATTGCCCATCAATGCAGCCTCATCATTGCCCATCAATGCAGCCTCATCATTGCCCATCAATGCAGCCTCATCAGTGCCCATCAATGCAGCCTCATGGGAGCTGATTCTCCTCCCAGCGATCGGCCAGGAAACTGTGAAGGGAGAGGAGAACCTGCCAGATCACACAAAGAGAAGATCTCCTCTGTCAAACAAAGTCCCGCCTCCTGGACTGGCTCCTATGATAGACAGCACACTACTTCAATTTCCCGTCATTGGACCAGTGTGCTGTCTATCATAGGAGCCGGTCCAGGAGGTTGGACTTTTTTTGACAGTGGAGATCCCCTCTCTGTGTGATCCGGCCCGGCTCTCCTCTTCCTCTCCACTCCCTTCCCCACAATTTCCTGGCCGATCACAGAATTGGCTCCCATTCAACCCTGCCTGCCGGCGGCGCCTGTGTATGTGCTGCCCAGGAAGGGGAGAGCTAAAGGAACCTTTTACTTTGCACTGCTTAGGTAAAGAAAAGGTTCACTTCAAAGTGAATCCACATTTTGTTTGTTAAATATTTGATTTTGTTCTGATATAAATATACTATGGTTACTTTCTTTACCTTTTCTCTGAATATTGTACTTATTTTAATATGAGCTGTTTTCTGATGATAGCAGAAATGGACAAACTGACACCTAGTCAGCCAGAGCCCAGCAGTCCAGCTGCTAGCGATCTGAGCCCAACAGCGCCCCCTGACCTCTTACCTGATGTGGCCAACAGCAACTCAGAGTGTGTGGTCTGCATGGAGCGAGAGGTAGGTCCTGAATACACAGAACAGCATTTAGAACTGATATTACTGCAGCAGTGAAACGATAGAGTTTTTTTTGTGAAAATGACCCAGTGATAGGTCTTCTTGAAACCTGCCTCCCAATCACTGATAGTGACCTTTTGCAGTGCTCCACCGATGTTCTATTTTGGGCAGATAGTGCATGTCAATGTACAAGTCACATACAACAATTTTATGAGTACATATGAGGGTAAAAAAGACAGGGATCGCATGGGCATGTGCATTAAAGATTATTTCCAGGTAAGTCTGTTGGAGCCCCTCTGTGAAACAAGCTCACCATCTACTGTACAGCATTTTGTTTTTTAATTTGTTTTTACATGTGCTTTCTAGGAAGACCCCACTGCTTACTATTGGTATTTGAGACATGACATACCTCGACTCTCTTCAGAGAGCAAACTTTATCCCTTTCCATGAAAAAAGCCCTTTACAATATTCCCATGGCTCTAGTTTCCAGGTACATGTGTACACATCTGAAACCCAAAAAAACTCCCAGAATGAATTGAGAAGAGAGTTTTCACTTGTCTGTCCTCCCTGCTATAGAGCAGAGGTATTGAATAAGAATTTGTAGAGGTTCCATCAGTAGTTTTTTTCTAGGTCCAAGTCTCATGTTTGTGCTGTGACTAAGAATATTCACATTACAGCCCACCATCCTTTACATCTGTTTCCTAAGTACCTCTTTCACATAATAGCCCCCTTCACATCACAGTTCCTCCCCTTTACATCACACCCACCCCCCCTATTCCATCCTTACATTACAGACCAACCTCCCACCCACTCCTTTACATCAGTGTCTTCAGTTCCTTTTTCATGGTCTGGACCATGGTCTGCTATTTAGGGATGCCTGATATAGAGTCTTTTGATGTTGTGTAGTCATGTCTTCCATTAGTTCTAATGAGCATTTTCAAGAGGACATCTTCACCATATTTCAAAAATGTAAATTCTGCTACTACCCCAGTAATCCAGTTTGGTAACAATCCACAAGCCAGTAATAAGGTGACCTGCCTTGGGCTGGGGCTTGGGTGCTGGAGAGATCCTGCCAAAGACACACGGGAGGAATCTTTTCTGGAGGCACGGGAGCAAGGAGAGGACAGGGTGAGTAGTTCAACACTGGTGGGAACTAACAAAGGGGGAAGACTGCCACATGTAGCCAGTCTCCCTCAAAGACAGTGGGATTAAGTGTTCAGTCCTTTCCCTTGGAGATCTCCTGAGAGTCAGCTGGGTGGGCTGGTGAAGAGTCAGTCAGGTAGACTGGTGTAAAGAGGAAGCCAGGAGGGCTAGTGAAAGAGGCAGCTGCAGCCAGGTGGGCTGGCCGAGCCTGTAGAGGTGGTGTTGGGATCAGTGACCACAAAGGAAACAGGAAGGAAAGTTACATGCTGTGTCACTCCACATATGCTACTGTTAAAGGACTGCGAGTTCCTGCCTGCCTGTAATGAGCTGTTACTGAACTGACAAGAAGACTGTCAAGTTCCCCAAGGAGTGTACTAGCAGAGGCTGAACAAGAAAGAGGCCAAGAGTGCGCAGGAGGAAAGTGAAGAGAAGACTGTATATAGGAAGTTGTCCCTGAAGTTTGCTAAAGTCAAGTGGGCATCCCATAACTTCCCATCCCCATCCAAGTTGTCTAATTCCCAACTCCCTAATAAACATCAAAAACAAAGCTAAAACTGTTCCCTGACTCTGTGTGCCTGTGAAGATTTGGTGTGCCTGGCTGTTCAGGAGTGGGGGATCCCTGTTCATCTGCAGATCCTACGTGGGGTGTGCTACATATGGATGGGCAAATAAATCCAACAGACAAGCAGCTTACATGTTTCTGCCCTGGGGGGGGCTTAATCATAATCTTCACCATACTGACAGCACTCTGACAAAGGCACCCTTTAAAATTCTGCATAAACTTGAGGCACCCCGTTCTAAAATGTAACAAACTAAACAAATAGTTTTACATAATGCAGCATCCACACACATAGAACACCCAACATTGTAGGTAATTTATTCTTATAGAGCAATATACATTTTCACACTAGTACGAACTAGTATTCCAGCATTTCTCTCCCTCACTCAGCTTACATGACCCCAGTGCTGACAGGGAGGGACAGGGGAGGGGCAAGTAAGGATGCTGTGCAGGCACCCAATGTCTTCCCGCATTAACCAATGACAACATTGGTTGTTAGGATGCCAGCTATTGACCCACAGGGTGCCCAAGGCTGTAATGCTGCAAAATGAAAACCTATGGCTTTCCGCAACAAAATAGCAGGCTTGATCCACCCACTGGCCTGTACACAATTTTTGGTGAATTTGGAGCAATTTTTAGGCACTTTGCTTAGGCACCCCTGAGGAACCCAGAAGGCACCCTGGTTAAAAATGGCTGCCCTAATCCGTATCGTATTTGTGTCAGGGGTCAAAACAGCACCCTTCATAAGCATGCTCTATTGAGTTGAAATAATAATACATTTTATTTATAGGTGCATTTTGGAACACCCAAGGTCACCATGTAGACTACTATTCCTCACCCTGAGACAGTCCTTGTTGCCTGGCTGTAATACTAATCCTCTGCTGTCAGTAATTCCTGAGTCACTGACTGGGACTAGTATGCATATTAAGAAAATCTGAAAATACTCATTAGTCCTTATCTGCATATTTATTTTGGTTTACTGACTCCAATAGTGTACATTTCTAGTAGTGTGAGAGGGCTTTAGAACCTCTGTCAAGATTTATTGCTGTTTGTGTACTTATTAGTTAGATTAAAGCCTCATACACACGATCAGACTTCAAACAAACTTTTCCGTGGATTTCTGTCCAAAGGGCGTTGGCCGTGAACTTGGTATTCATACACACGGCAGAACTTTTTCAGCCAACTTTCACCAAATCACGTGGTTTTTCAGCTCTTTACCGCCACCCTTTGGTCAACTTCTGTATTGTCTGATCTTTTGCATTGGTTCTGAGCATGCGTGTTTGTACTTTGGACTAAAGTCCTATGTATGGACTTGTGTACACACAATAGGATTTTGCACCATCGGACTTTTGTTGCCGGAAAGTTTGTCTGTTTGCACAGCCAACATTTGTCCGATGAAAACCGAAAAAGTTTGTCCAGTGGAGCGTACACACGGTCAGATGTTGCCTTAAAACAGGTAATTTGCATGTTTGTTGTCAAAAAGTCTGATCGTGTTTATGGGCCTTTACTTTCACTTCCTGTCCAGGTGACAGGTGTTGGACAAAAAAGGAAATGAAGAGACTAGACACGGGCAGAATTTAAAATGTGACTGACGTTTAACCCTTCCCTAGCTTATGTACAATAAAAAAAATGCATGAAAAGGAATCAGGTTTTAAATAAGCCCAAAACAATCAGTAAATTGTACAAGGGCCAGGGCCATAAAATTGTCCCTTAAGTGCTAATGCATCTGTTGTAACCATGAATGATGTTCTTGTTTCAGGCCCAGTCAATATTCATTCCCTGCGGTCATGTTTGTTGCTGCACCAACTGTGGGGATGCCCTCCATGCCTGCCCACTCTGCCGAAGAGATATTGCCCAGCGCATCAGGATCTACCACAGCACCTAAGAACAGCCTCCAGGGGGTGAGGAAGCGATGACTGCTGGATATGAAAGCCATGAAGGAGCAAGACTGGGAAAAATTTTAAGCTGCTGAGTATTAATCTGTGATATTTCCTGCTTACGCTGTGAATTATATACGCCATAGACCAGTACTGTGTACAACCATCAGTCCATTCAATATATGTCAGTTTTTACTCTATGCTTACCCCAGTGGAGGTCTACTGTATCACAACACTGTATGCGTTCACATTCAATGCACTTATGCTGTGCTGAGTCTTTTGTGTGTCAAGACTCCTGAATGTGATATTTTAGTTTCTGTTGCAGCTTGATGGACAGAGTCAGCCCATGGCTTTTTATATAGTCTTGGATACTCCATCAGTGAGAGCTCCCCAACAAAATTCCCAACTCTGTTTCTGTCCTTTAGGATTTTTTTGTGTGTTCTTGCCCACCTTTGCGTGCTCAAGCACCTCCTGTTACATTCTCTGTAATTTAATATAAATAGGAATCCAGCAGGGATTGTGAGAGCCCCTTAGAGTGGGCATGAAGTCTGTGGACCTGGAAACTCAGCATGGCCATCTCACCAACAGAGACAGATGCAGGAAGTTGTCAGGTGGTAACACTCCATCTAGCATATACATTATTAAAGGAAACCCTATGTGTTTGTCTTTGTTAAAGGAAAACTTATGTATTTATGTCTATTTTCATTTTGTGTGGATGGAACCTTTAACTAAATTCCTCCTGAGGGTTCTATGTTCCATTGCAAAATCAAATGCAAGCTGTTGTTTTCCTTTTCAGGTTTAAACGCAATAGAGGTAAAATCTGGTTGCTTGACAATATCAAAGTTACCCAGTACAGTCATTTAACTATATATCAGTTTATTTGTATAGCGATCCAAAGCAGGAATATTTAGTGGGATGTGAGAAAGTTATTTTGCTTTATAATGTTTTTTTTTATGTTAGTGTACATATATGTAGTTTTATTTATTCAGTGTATGATGATGCAGAGTGACCCACGGCTGCTGCAGGCTGGCATCATAGGCCTCTGCCTGTGTATGTACTAGAGCTTCCAAAGCAGCCATTTTGTCCACTGAGCCAATTTTCATGAACAAGGAACCGACAGGAAGTCCATTCCAGTTGACATCTTTACAGTGCTGGTTCGAAAATGAAATGTATTCCCTGACACTGTAAAATTACAGCCTTGGAGATGAATAGGGGGTACAGGCAAAGGATTTACCATTTTTACGAGAACACCTTTTAACAGATTTTCCTAACTTCACTCCCTTTGAAAACTCTTTTTATTTAGAATGGGATAGAACCAAGTAAAGGTCTCTTCCCACTGCCAGCACAGCTGTAATAGGCTGAGATTGGGTTTTTCCAAGATTTTGGAAAGTAATTTCTATAGAGCACCTGCTCCAGGGGGCAGGAATCAAATTCTGCATTACATACTGTATGGTGGACTGTCTATGGGAATTTATGGGGGTGATTGACCTTACATGATCCGTGTCTGGATGGTGGAAGGTTGCCTTGCCTGTAGCACTATGGATACCTAGCACAGGGGGGAAGTGGAACAGGGGGTTTGCTTGTTTTGGCCCCCATGTTTTTCCCTATGATCTATTTCAGCATTTTAAAACAAGACAGAAAAGTGCAGTTCCGGCATGGCTCTGTCTCTCTTCCTGGACTCCAGGCAAATCATTGACTGGCTGGTTATTTGTACAGGAATAGATGAGGAGAGCAGTTACATGCTAAAAGTTGAAAGTTAACAAGAGAAGGTCTGTAGGAGGCCTCCCCTAAGTGCTTGAGGTATGTAAAATGGATATAATCATGTAGCCATGATGGAAATCAATCTTTCATGGTGTCTACAAGGGAGATTCCGTTTGGAATATACTGACTTAGCCAGGGCCGCTGGTAGGAGGTACCACCAGGCCTCCTGTAAGTGGCACAGACAGAGTGGCAGATCAGTGCGGCAGAATGGGAGGACAATTATAGAACGGTACACTGTGTCTGTGTCTCTCCCTCCAGCAGCTGAAAGCTGGTTTCTCCCCCCTCTCCCTCTCGCCTGCTTTCAGCTGCTAGGAGAGACACAGCGCATTGTTCGGTAATTGTCCTCCCGTCCCGCCGCACCCATCCCCCTCCCTGTGCTGCCCATATCTAAATCCTCCTGTGTCCCCCTATCCCCCCAGCACTGCTGGCTTTCCTCTCCTGCAGATGAAAAGTGGGGGGAACAGGTCAGTAAATGTCATATACAGGCCTCTTCCTTTTGTGAATTGGACACGGTGAGTGATCAGTACAGATCACTTCTGTGTCCATTGATAACTAAGCATAACAAACTGTGTATACGATGCTTCTAGGGCTGAAACGATTAATCGATATTATTGATTAGTTGGTCTGCACCTTTCTCCCTGCCAGTCCGTTAGAATCCTCCTGTGTACAAGAGGGCGGGGTGGCAGGTCGGCTGTACAGGGCCCCATGATTTCCAATGGCAGCCCTGCTGTTAGCCTCCAGATGCCACAGCTGAGCTGTCTCTACCAGGAATAATAACAGTTAGCCTTGCCTATCATACAACATAGTTATCATAAAAAAGTGGACATTTTTCTTGTGGGTAGATCTTTGTCCCAAAGCCTGTCCAATCAAATGCAGGCCTGTTAATAGTGCCTATCCAGTCATGGAGCTGCACGCTTGTCTTGGAATAGTACAGCTTTAGCTTGCAGGAAACCTGTGATGAGAGAAATTTATGGGGGCAGCCACTGCTGAACTTCTGAAAATGCTGATTACCTGGCTATCATGGTGACCCTCTCTCTTCAGTACTAAGAGTCACTGACCTGGAGCAGGGATGCAGATCAGGAGACTAGTAATCTTGTTTTAAATCAGCGACTAGAAAGTTTTGCAGAGGGATGTCAGCATTGGCAATCACAGTAACCTTTTTATTGCCAGAGCCATTACTATACCAGTGGGGCAGTAAGGGGCTTGTAAACAAGATTACACCTTCAGAATTTCCAGATGACTTTTCGTGTTTTAGTCAAAGTTATTTGCAAAGGCTGTTCAGAGAAACAATCACTACCACATGCTGGCATTGCTGTCCATGCAGTTTTGAGGCTAGAGTTATTTTGTTATTTAACAGTCTCTTCTTTTATATTTTGCAGACAGTTAGCAGATTTTATTGTGTCTGTATGTTCTCATCATCTTTATATTAGAGCCCTCTGATGACTTGGTTTCCTTCTACGATCCAAAAATATTCTAGCAGATTTATTGGTAAATTACATGAGGCTGTAACCTTCTCCAGGTAGAGGGACTGATGTGGGCTGCAAAGTGCTACCTAAAATGTTGCCTTAAAAGCAGTAGTAAACCCCACTTGGTCATTTTTACCCTCAGGTAAGTCTATAATGGCCCTCTCACACGAACGGATCGTTCAGGTCCGCCTGTCAGTTTTGTCGGCGGACCTGAACAGGCGCTCCATGCTAGTCTATGGAGCGACGGATGTCAGCGGTGACATGTCCGCTGACATCTGACCCGGTCCGCTCTGCTAAAATCAGATGGATGGCGATACGTTCGCATCCGTCCCTGGCAGATCGGGTGAGATCTGATGAAAACGGACATGCTGTCCGTTTTCGTCCAATCTCTCCATAGCAACCAGCGGCGCTCGACAAGCCCCTCCCTGCTCAGTGAGCAGAAATGAACCTGTCATCCGCCAGCTCAACGGAGATCAACGGAGAGATGTCCCGCTGAGCTGGCGGACAGAGGCAGATTCCGTGGTAGCGGATCCGCCTCATGTGAATGAGGCCTAATAAAGCTTACCTGTAGATAAAATGAATATCTCCTAAACGTGTACTGTTTAGGAGATATTCACCCTGCATGCAGCCAGTGACATCACTGCACATGTTCTCTGAAGGTCCGGTATACCTTGCCAGAATTTCAGAGTTTCGTACCGGAACCGAGGGCTCTTGCTCGCATGCGCCGGAGTGACGTCATCGTGGCTCCGGCCAGTAGCATAGCTGGAGCACGCAAACCCGGAAGAAAGACGGGGGGAACATGTCAGCCCTCTCAGCGGTGACATTACAGCGCTACAGGGCTTTATTCCAAAGTAAGTATTTCATAATGTGCTAGTATGTGATGCATACTAGCACTTTATGCCATTGCCTTGCAGGATTTTTTTTTTTTTTTGCAACATCCACGGTTTACAACCACTTTAATACTGGAATTTGATAAAATGATGTTATATTGCAAGAATTGTAAAAATGAACACCTCAGATGCAGCACCCAGTTTAACTTCAGCCTTAATATAGACCCGTCCTGCCTTAACCACTTATGGACCGCCCTCCGCAGTTTTACGTCGGTACTTTGAAGAGGAATATCGTTGTTATGGCAGCAGCTAGCTACCATAACCCTGGTATCCTCTTCTTCAGTGGGCGGTCTGCTTTCAGATAAAAGTGGTCTCTGCGGCGGATTTGCTGCAAAATCACTTTTACCAGTGACGGGAGAGACCCCCCTTCCCACCATTCTTCGGTGCCCTCCGTCGCTTACCGGAGCCGTTGGTAGCGGCGGAAGCAATCGGTCCTTCTCCCGAGTGAGGGGAAGATGGCCCCCACCCTTCTCCATATCATTGCAGGGTAAAAGCGACGTCAAAACGTCAATTCCGCCCATGGCTCTTAAAGGGTCATATTTTTTTTTTTTTTAATTGCATTTTAGTGTAAATATGAGAGCTGAGGTCTTTTTGACCCCAGATCTCATATTTAAGAGGACCTGTCATGCTTTTTTCTATTACAAGGGATGTTTACATTCCTTACAATAGGAATAAAAGTGACACTTTTTTTTTTTTTTTAAAGAACAGTGTAAAAATAAAAGGTAAAATATATAAGAAAAAAAAAATTTTTAAAAATGCGCTCTGTCCCGCCGAGCTCGCGTGCAGAAGTGAACGCATACGTGAGTAGCGCCCGCATATGAAATCGGTGTTCAAACCTCACGTGAGGTATTGCCGCGATCGGTAGAGTGAGAGCAATAATTCTAGCCCTAGACCTCCTCTGTTACTCAAAACATGCAACCTTTAGCATTTTTTTAAACGTCGCCTATGGAGATTTTTAAGGGTAAAAGTTTGTCGCCATTTCACGAGCGTGCGCAATTTTGAAGCGTGACATGTTGGGTATCAATTTACTCGGAGTAACATTATCTTTTAGAATATAAAAAAAAATTGGGCTAACTTTACTGTTGTCTTATTTTTTTTAATTCAAAAAATGTATTTTTTAAGACCGCTGCGCAAAGACCGCCATTTTATTCTCTAGGGTGTTAGAAAAAAAAATATAATGTTTGGGGGTTCTAAGTAATTTTCTAGCAAAAAAACTGTGTTTAACTTGTAAACAACAAATTTCAGAAAGAGGCTCGGTCCTTAAGTGGTTAAGCTTGTACAGGAGCAGCATGTATAGCAAGTTTTTGTAAAGCGTTTGCAAAGGTTTCAGCCTTTAAAAGTGGTTGTAGAATAAATTTCTGAGAATAATAAACATGTTCTACTTACTTGCTCTGTGCAATGGTTTTGCACAGAGCTGCCCTGAACCTATTTGTCTGGGGTCCCCCACTGGCGATCTTGGCTCCTCCCCTTCTCCAAGCAAGCCAGGAACTCATGTGGGCTCAATCCTCAGCTGGGCTATTTGCATCCATAGACACACACAGCATGGCTAAACCCACTCTCCCCTCCCAGGAGTTTGACTGACAGCAGCAGCTCCTGTGAGAAGACAGAGATGGGAGAAGAGCTGCTTTAGATGGGCACAGCGCTGGATTGAGTTTGCGCTCAAAGTGTTTAAGAGAAGGCACGGCTAGAGAATGCATTAAGGTAAAAAAAAAAAAACGTTGTCTTTATATTTACTTTAACATACTATTTAGCTCCAGTTTGGGCGTGTTAAACACAAATCTTAATGGGAGTGCTGACTGGCAATTTAAACAAGCTGCTAGTAGACTTCAGCAGTACTTGAAACTTGTAAAAAGTCTGATACCGGCTTGTATAAAGTGATAGTCAGCACTCCCATTAAGATCTGTGTTAACACCCCCCCCCCCCCGTAATTCTGGAACTAGTTTTATTTGAGCCCTCATTTAAATAAGATTTTACTGCCCCTCTACAAAAAAACAGTTCATGAAGGATTACTTTTCAGGAGTAGATGGCAGGTGGCTCAAAGGCAGTGTTGTCTAAGCCAGAAAAGCCTCTTTCTTACTAGGGCCTGCATTCATGGTAAGCCCCCCAAACTGCTATCCAACGGCAGTACATGCAACAGCATTTCTAGTTTTAGCTTTGAATAGGGTAGGGAAGTGTTAGCACCTCTGTCAGGTTTTGTGTCCTCACTGCACAGATTTCTCTTTGCTCAAATGGAGGAGGAAACCTCCAGAAAGACACAAAGAGCATACTAGTAGAGTAAGATAGGTTTAGAACCCCTCTCATTATTTTATTGTTGTCTCATTTGCTCATTAGGGAGATATATCTTCACTTCCTGTCCAGATGATCAATGTCAGACAAAAAAGGAAGTGTGGGGAAATCTCAGGAACAGGTGCACAGACAGCATTTAAAATCTCAACAGGACACAGGAAGCATGACCTGACCCAGGCTTTATCCTTCTCTACTTTAACCACTTGACCACTGGGCACTTAGCACTTAAACCCCCTTCCTAACCAGACCAATTTTTAGCTTTTGGTGCTCTCACAATTTGAATGACAATTAGTCATGCAACACTGTACTCATATGAAATTTTTGTCCCTTTTTTTCCCACAGATAGAGCTTTCTTTTGATGGTATTTAACCACCTCTGGGTTTTTTATTGTTTGTGCTATAGAAGAAAAAAAGACTGAAAATTCTGTAAAAAAAAATGCATTTTTCTTCGTTTCTGTTATAAAATTTTGCAAATTAGTAATTTTTTCTTCATAAATTTTGGCCAAAATTTATACTGCTACATATCTTTGGTAAAAATAACTCAA
This sequence comes from Aquarana catesbeiana, assembly GCF_042186555.1. NCBI lineage: Eukaryota > Metazoa > Chordata > Amphibia > Anura > Ranidae > Aquarana > Aquarana catesbeiana. The sequence continues at coordinate 225,579,461 of NC_133332.1, read as the reverse complement.
ATTAGTATATATTATTTGGTCTTTGTGAAAGTTAGTCCACAAGCTATGGTGCCAATCTCTGAAAATTGATCACTGAAGTACTGACGGCTCATCTTATTTCTTGAGAACCTAACATGCCAGGAAAGTACAAATACTCCCCAAATGACACCCCTTTTTGGAAAGTAGACATTCCAAGGTATTTAGTAAGAGGCATGATGAGTTTTTTGAAGTTGTAATTTTTTTCCCACAATTCTTTGCAAAATCAAGTCTTTTTTTCTTTTCTTTTTTTCCACAAAATTGTCATATTAGCAGGTTATTTCTCACACACAGCATATACATACCACAAATTACACCCCAAAATACATTCTACTATTACTCCCGAGTATGGCGATACCACATGTGTGAGACCACATACAGAGGCCCAACATGCAGGGAGCACCTTCAGGTGTTCTGAAGCATAAATTACACATCCAATTTCCTGACTACCTATTACACTTTTGAAGGCCCGGGAGCACCAGGACAATGGAAACGCCCCAAAAATTACCCCATTTTGGTAAGAAAACACCCTAACGTATAATCTATGAGACATAATGAGTCTTTTGAACATGTCATTTTTTTCTAAAAGTTTTTGGAAAATGTGGAAAGAAAATGAAAACGCATTTTTTTTTGTTACACAAAGTTGTCCATTCATACAATATTTCTAACACATAGCATGTACATAGCAAAAATGACACCCCAAAACAGATTTTCCGCCTTCTCCTAAGTATGGTGATACCACATGTGGGAGACTTCCACAGCCTGGCCACATACAGAGGCTGGGTACTGCCGAGTATGGCTGGGTATTGCCGAGTATAGCCGGGTACGACTGAGGGTGGATGGGATGGATGGTGGAGGGATGGCAGAGTATGGTGGAGTATGTTGGAAGGATGGCAGAGTATGGTGGAGAGATGGCAGGATGCAGAATATGGTAGAGGGATGGCAGGATGCAGAGTATGGTGGAGGGATGGCAGAGGCTGCAGTTGTCAGTGTCACTGAACAGCGCTGATTGCACTACACATCCAGCCCACAGCACTGCTGCATCCGATCTCTCCCCTCTCCGCTCACATTGGACGGAGAGGGGAGAGAGGAACTGGATATCATGCCGATTTGTTTACATGTGTTCACTTCGTCATTTCACGGAGCGATCATGTGGTAAATGGCCGCTGTCAGCGGCCATTTACCATGATGCAGTCACGGATGCTCCCTTGTGCGCGCCCAATTCTGGGAGGACGTCATGGTACGCCCTCCCAGAGTTATCGAACCGCCCTGTAGCCGTAATTCGGCTATGGGCCGGTTGTTAAGTGGTTAAGGAGATTTAACTTCTGTCCATTGTCACAGTGATTGAAAATCCCCAAATTTTGAGTTGTCATTAGCGCAAGTTAGGGAAAATCCTATAGGCTAAATTCACATCGGTGCGGGGTGGTTCCTGCTGTGGGTCCCCACCTGTTCCCGCAGACATCCACACAAAAAAACACACTGGCTTAATCCTAATTGCACACTGCATGCTCTAGGAACCGCACTCCACGTGCAGTTCCCATGCGAGCTGCGATTTCTAAAATGCTGCAGGGACCTCTTCCTTGCATTTTAGGAGGCATGGCAGCCTATTCAAATGAATTGGCTGCCGTGCCCATGCAAAATGTGGCTCGCAGAGCCGCACATGTTGAACCTAGCCTTATTGGAAATACCCACACTTAGGACAACTTCTCTAAGGTATGAATTTCCTCTTATTTCCTTTTGAGACTCCAGTGCTGTAAGTGAAGGGAAATCTCCCCAGTGGAACACAGACAGCAAAAATAACTTTACAGTGGTGTTAACCTTCTCTAGTTTATTATGGAGTTCCAGTTCTCTGTAAAGGGAACCGGTCATAACAGATGATGATTGTGACATCTCAGGTTGTCCTCCAGGATAAGGAGCCCCCATTGGCACATTTCGGTGGTAGATTAAGGGAAGATCACACACAGCCCTGGCACTGCTTCCTTGAGCAGGACAACAGAAGCCACAGAACTGGACAGGATTTGCATACATATGTGGTAATGATGAACAAGGGGGGAAAATTGCATTAGGATGACTTACCAGAACTACACTGCTGTTGCAAGAACAAAAGTTGAGAAATACCTTATTGGCCAAAACTGCTTTTAATATGTCCATTTCAAATGCACTTGTTTTTTAAATCTTACATTGTCTGTGACCCACAGGTTTTGAGTGCAACACTGTGCTGTAAACTCCATGCGGCTTCCTGAAAGTTGTGTATTGTGTGTGCTGTACCACTGATCTATTGCATGGGGACATTCCCTCCCTACTTCATCCTGTTCTTGTAATAAAATAAAGTGCCTTTGCATGGATGACTGAAGTTCTTTGAACTGTTATTGTGCAGAGTTCATGTCGTGTTCTGGTAATCCGTTGGACAGTTTGTAGTCTTCATGTTCCCCAGGTCTCAGTGCTACAGTTATTATCTCCAAGGAGGAATCAAAGTGCAACTGCTAGTGTCCAGATAGGTGGTTGTAAAAATAGGCTTGGCCATACATGGTTCGAATCTCGTCATATTCACCAGGAACCACCTGAGATTCGAACCATTAATGGGCAGGCTAAACGACCGATCAACTTGGGTACAACCAGCCTGCTGGATTCGCTTCCGATTATCGCAAGCGTCTGCTATAGCCACTAGTGATAATCACTGCTTTCTCATGGTGGGAACGGCTTCCGCCACCTGCCCCCCCGCCAAGAGAAGATGAATGCTCAGCAGGAGGGATTCCCCTATCTGCACTGTCTGTGTTGATTGGGGAAATTGTGCTAATTTCTTTCCTGCAACCACAGAACCAGACAGGGGAATCCCTCCCACCGAGCCATTGTGTTCTCTTGGTGGGCAAAGCTGTCCCATATAGCAGCCACCAACGATTATTGTATGTAAAATCCGTCAGGCTGGTAGTACCCAAGTTGATTGATCAGTCAATTTAGTACATTCAGCCTGCCCATACATGGTTCAAACAGTTTATAGCAGGGATATGCAATTAGCAGACCTCCAGCTGTTGCAAAACTACAAGTCCCATCATTCCTCTGGGTGTCATGCTTGTGGCTGTCAGTCTTGCAATGCCTCATGGTAGTTCTGCAACAGCTGGAGGTCCGCTAATTGCATATCCCTGGTCTATAGCCAGCCTCCCTAAATAAAAGGGGTTGTCCATTTGCATCCAGCTGCCCATAGGCTTACTTAGAGCTTTTGATCAGGTCCGTCTGAAAAACCAACAGGTGTACCCGATGATACCACTCATGTAATAGGGGCCTAAAAGAAGTATGTCCACCCAGGTCCAAAAAATTAAAGGGTTTTCAATTTTTCTCAACCTAAACATGGCGTCTCTGAGATGGTCTGATGTAAACAGACCCAAGTCTGTTTTCATCTGGCCACCCATAGATCTAACATGGATCTGGAAAGCTTGGTATGTAAAGGATAAAGGAAAAAAAATCATATATAATTGTGAACAGGCACATATGTCATATTAAAAAAAAAAAAGTGGCATCCATCTTATTTTGCTCCGATTCAGCAGGGGTGCTCTGTTCATGGATTCTCTGCTGATCCAACCCGACAGCCCCTGAATGAAAGAGATTACTCTTATTTTGTGTGTGCTAATGCTCAGCTCCTTGTGTTGTCAGAAATGTTTCAGACACGAAGTCCCACTTTGTACTTCTTTAGTAAAGGTCAAGCAGTACCAATGGCCGCATGGTTTGGGGACTGCCTTTGTGGGTTTCTAGAAAAAGAAACTTAAAATGGACAAAATACAGAAGACTGTATTCAGCTTTAATCAAAATGGCAACAGTGTGCTGTACAATGCATAGTTACAAAAGTGTCTCTTCTTCTGCAGTGTGTATTCTTGAGTCTCCTGGAATAAGGCACAAGACCGCACACAAATTGCCACAGTATATAAGACGTAACACCATTGTTACATTAACAGCTGGATCCCCTATTATCAGTGCCTAGCCTGTACAGGGGAGAGCCCTATATTTTCTAGGCTCTGCCTACTTTCAGAAGGGATGGGTGCATAGGCAGGGTCTGCACTGATTTTCATTATAAACTAGCTCAGGGTAGCCATCTCTGATCCTTAAAAGTGACCCACACCACCTTTTTTAAATGTATATAAAGCTGGAAAGAAAAATTATTATAAATGGACACTTACTATGTGTAAGTGTCCATTTATAATAATTTTTCTTTCCAGCTAACGGGTCTAACGGTAGAACACCACTTTAGGACAAAGGATTTCACGGCTCTATAGAGCAGTGTTTGTCAACTCCAGTCCTCAAGGCGCCCCAGCAGTTCATGTTTTCACACTTTCCATTATTTTTGAACAGGTGATTTGATCAGTTTCACTGCCTTCGTGATTACCACAGCCGTTTCATCTGAGGGAAATCCTGAAAACATGACCTGCTGGGGTGCCTTGTGGACTGGCGTTGAGAAACACTGCTATAGAGTATAAACCGTATTAACTTAATAGGCTTGAACTTGTGCTCCCAACTAACTCCAGGACAACATCAGGCGATAGGAGTTTGAACAAAGTCCGACATCAGGCACTACTCGCTTATACATTTTCATGGCCCTAAAGCATAAACATGTTAGTTAGTGATAAATCCAACATGTTCTAACCATGGACTCGAAGTCCACAATACACTGGACATAAGGATCCCTGCAACGCTGTCAAGCTTCCTTTCAGCTGAACCCTTTGCAGCCTGATGGTCAGAAGTGCTGAAGGTATTGCAGGTTTTCTGTTACTCCATATCAGTTGGCTCTTCTAAAGAAAGAACTACTCAAAGCTGCAACACAGCAAGAAGAGGCTGCAGACAAAAGAGAAAAAGATCCAACATTTGAGAATTTGTAACCTTCTCTGAATTTCTTGCATGGAGTTCTGGACATTGATCATTTTGGCCTGGAGAAGTTTTGTTAATGCTTTGTGTCAGCCTGCAGATTCCCCAGACTGTGTAATATTTAATTTCCTACGCATTTCTAGGAAAAGTGCTGAAAAAAAGTGGATGTGAATGTTCAGAGGTTGGCTTTCAGCCTGATATTTTCTAGAGACTCTAAGAACTTGTGCTGTGCCTTTTTGGTTTGGGACAAAGTTATTATCTACGTCATCTAGTCGATATTAACATATTTCCTATTACACAAGATATAAAACCAAACCTAAAATAATTGCTGCACTTTGCCAGAATTTGCTATGAGATGAAAAAGTGACCAAAGGTTTTGGGGCAGCCAGCTAACTAAAGCCAATACACTCAATACTGTAGTTCCCCCCCATAAGCAAATCTTACAAGTGATGATAGTGAATGTACAAGAGGCAACAAGTACAAGCAACAATTGGGACGTACATTAAATGTACTGGCATCTATATTCTGGTCAACAAGAATTCTGAGGAATCACTGGCATCATGGACTTGCCATCTATAAAAGCCGAGATTGGAGTCAGCCTGGGAGAATGTCCTATCTGTTATGAAGCTTATGAGACCACTTTACGGTCACGAGCACCCAAAACTTTGCAGTGTGGCCATACGCTGTGTCTGCACTGTCTAATAAAGCTGGTTTGCCACAGCTTGCTAATGACCTTCGTAGTGTGCCCATTCTGCCGCAGTGTCACCATGATACCAGAGGAAGGGGTCCAAGGCTTAAAGACGGATGAGGAGACCTCACACAGGTCCAATGTGGCTACCATGTTCAGTACCACCTCTGATGATGCCTTATCTCAAAATTCACAGTTTTCCAGCCCAAGAGTGTCTTTTTCTGAAGGCCATACTTCATCACCTCGACTATCAATCTTTACAGTCAGTGACGTCCTGGTCCCTGACCAGGGCCAGATATGGGGAGGAAGGTACATGCATGACATTCAGAGCACTTATCTCCTAGGAATCAGCCGTCGAGTAGCATTGTCCCAAGTCCATCCTTTTCCAGCATCAAATTCTTTCTCTGCGCACTGCTTGAGACTTTGCTTAGCTTTGGGACTGATCATAGGTCTTGGTTGTATCTTCTTCATTCTCTTTTTTTTCAAATAAGCAGGAAGTCTCTACAAACAAGACATCAAGGAGGAAGGTGTGCCATCTTGTCAAGGAAATACCAATGATAAAACTGTGAAAAGCTTTGAAAACTTCTCTGAACTAAAGACTGTTCTAACCATGCCACATCAGGTAACACAAGCATACTCCACTAGCCAAAGAGGTGCTATTAGACCCAATTCAATTTTAGTACTTCATTCTTTGAATAGGTTGTATAGGCTATATATTCCATTCAGAGCTGGTGTGTATAGTGGTCTGTTGGCTATAAAATGGAAGCACCTTCTTGACAATAATGACTGCAAATCTTGCTTTCACACCAGGATACACGTCAGATACACAAAACAATGTCTATGACTTGTTTGATGTGTAGATACATAAATGTATTTACATTGATATACACAGCTCTGTACTATTTACATTCACCAAAATGCACAGGTGAATCTTCCACAGTTATTTTTGTCACCTCAAAGTTAAGTGTTGGTTTGGATGAGACAAACTGCATTAAATTAAAAGTGTACAAAAAAAATCCTCCTTCATTAATTTGCCTATCATATAGTTTTATTATCCGAGTGGTTACTTGGCAATTACAGTTCCTTGTTTGTTAACCTGCTACAATCTTACCCCAAAGCACCTGCACCAGACATCAAGACAGCCAAGCTCAGCCCTAACCAGTGTTTTTCACATTCTGGGTGGAAGCCAAAAAGGATTAGCTGTCCATATTTCTGGACAAAAACCTTGAAGGCTCTATATCTTCCAAATGCTTTGAATAAACTACAGTACATAAACTACCATGATAGGCAGAAACATACTATTTTTCTAGCACAGCCCCAGACCTGGGTTCAAAGTATGCAGTATCATTCAGGCTCCAAAATTAAACTTGGAAAAGAGAGACCACATTCCACAGTGACTGTCAGAGACTCGGGCCCCGTTCACACCTAGGCGATCTGAATCTTCTTGCGATTCCAGAATTGCGACTAGTCGCGTTTGCAATGTCATTATTGTTTATGCCAGCTTCTTTTGAGCAGAGAGAGGTCCATTCAAATGAATGGTGCTGCTCCGAAAACACTCCATTAAAAAACACAAAAAAAAAAAGCTTAAAAAAAACAAAACAAGCTGCAGCAGGTGTCGCTGCGCTACGCTCAGGTGTGAATGAAGTGTTAAGCTGGATCGTGGATACACATTACACAGTTTTTTTTTTCCAATTTCCCTTAGATTTACCTTCAACTATGTAGTGCAAGGGCCTGCCTGACTGCATACACATTGAAAGTGTTTAGGTTTGACCTCATATTATATGGTTTTGGTAAATATAAAGGAAAGTTGTACAAGAAAATTGTGTAATGTGTAGCCAGCTTAAGGCCGGTCATACAATTTTCTTTTAGATTTACCAAAATCATATAATAATATGAGGTCAAACCTAAACACTTTCAAATTGTATCCAATCAGGCAGGTCTCTGTACTACATAATTGAGGGTAAATTTAAAGGAAATTAAATAAGAATATTGTATAATGTATTGCCAGCTATAGACAGTTTGAACTATGGTATGGGCAGGATGAACATACTCAAGCTGATCGATTGATCAACTTGGGCACAACCAGCCTGATGGATTTTACCTGCGATTATTGCATGTGGCTGTTATAGCTTTCAGAAATAATAATCACTGTCTTCTCCCACCATCACACTTTCATGCTAGTTAATACTGTGTTTTATTGTGACAGATAGAAAAAAAAAAAAAAAATTTATATATATATATATATATATAATCAAAAAAATAAAAAAAAAGTGGGCATGACCTAATACAGTAGGCTCAATTTCCAAAGCTTTAGCACAAGGATAAAGTGCTCAGATTTAGCCATAGGATTCATTGGACTAATCTGAAAATAATTGTCGTCATTTTAAAAATAAGTCTAGTTATCCTGGTGTGTTAGCTTTGTAAATTGAGCTATATGTATGTTTAATTGTGTAATCTTTAGCAGAGTTCTAGTCTGAATAGGTGTGTGCTGAGCTTGGCTTTTTCATATGCAGGGTAAATAATTAAAAGTATGTGATTGCTACAGGCAACACCTATGCTTTTCTTTCAGACATTCTAGATCTATGTGTTATTCACGGTCTGTCATGTCACTATGGTAGCCTGTTGGGCTGAATAAATAAATAATCAGGTACCATTTCCTGTATTGCTGTGTCACTGCATAAATTGTGATATTACACTGTACATTGTCTACTGCTATAAAACAAATAAAACCCTGCTATGATAATGCTTTACAAATGATCTATCCCCATTTAAAAAGCTGAGAAGTCAGGAACAGAAAAAGTCACGTTTCATTGTTTTGACTTGATAAATGACTGGCTGCACATCATATTGGATTATTTAAAGGATAGGTGCGCCCAAACACTAAAATCGCTACATCTACAGGCATCCACGATCTAACACTAACCTATCTAGAACTTCACTGTGGAGGCGGGTCCAGAGGACACATCCCACAACGGAAGCCCCATAGTAAGTCTATGGGTGACGTCACCTCCCATTCATTTCATAGCCGTTGTGGGCTGTGTCCTCTGCAGAGCTTCCGCCGCTGGAGACCGGATCGGATTATAAAAAAAAAAATTAAAAAAAAAAAAAGGTATGTATACTGATTTCTTCTTTACAGGGCTAGATAGGTTAGTGTTAGATCGCGAATGTCTGTAGATGTAGTGATTTTAGTGTTAGGGTGGACTTATCCTTTAATAGTACAGAACAATGGTCTAAATGTGGCTGCTCTTCTTAGAAGTATAATGTGTTTAGCTCTTAAGGCTTACGGAGCAGCACTTCTTTTGCAGTGTATTAGGGAAAAAATAAAAAAATAAAACACTGGGGTACGAAATTAGTACCTCAACTTCCAGGACAGCACATGAGAAAGGCTTTACCTACCTAAACCTAAAAGGAAACACATCATCTATCAGCAATCAAAATAGTATAGTTCCTAGGCAAGAACTGACAACAGCTAACATGATAACAATACAACACAGAACAAAGGGCAGGAATCCCTGCTGTCCTGGAAGACTTCTAGAAATGCAGTTACCAGGTAACTAACTCTGTTCTCCCCAATCATCTTCCAGGATAGCCCATGAAGACAAGCAAGAAATAGCCTCTTGGGGTGGGGGCTACTGCATACAGGATCTGTTCCACAAGGCTTAGTCCTGACAGGAGAGTAGGACACTCCAGATGTGTTACTGAACACCTCTGCTCCCATCTCACCAACACCCAGGGAGGAAGAGCATGGGCTACTTAAACTGTGCACCACCCCCAAATCAGTAGTATACATCAGGGGCTCAGCTGGCCACCGAGGGCTCCCCACTACCCCCAAAACCTCCTGGGGCAACACAATAGAGGACTCTAAGCCTGACAACCTGTGACTAAGAAGGTGATGGGGATACCAACAAAAGTTAGTCCTAACCAAAAAGCCTAGATATGCAACCCCTCCAAGTGCACAGTTCCTGAAATCATGGGGTAGCATATACCAAGAGGCCCCTGGAACAGGCAAGAAGGCCTGAGGGAAAATAAAACCAGGTTTGATGTTCCAGAAAGGACAGAGAAAAGACCATTTGTTGAGGAGACTAGATGACTATGCTCTTCTTATAAATCCTGCATAATGTGTTTCATGTTTTAGGCAGGCCAAGCCTCTCTCATGTGCTGTCCTGGAAGAGGATTATGGAAAGCTGTGTTCTGGGAATAAATAAAACACTAGAGGTATGTTTTATAAAGCAGAGAATCTCACATTCACTACAAATGAATCTTCCTGATGCATATGTTTTAAACGAGCCATTAATCTACCACCAATGAATGTAAGTCACATTTACTGCTTTATGTTAATGCCCCTGAGACAAAAGACCTAGTTCCCTGTTAAATGAGAGCAATTTAAGGGCTAGTTATTTGGTTCATCAACAGAATAGAGAAATGCTTCATCAGCTCATTTTATCCTCTTGCAGAGATTTCTTCATACTTTATGTCAAAAATCTGAAAAAGAGGAAAGTTTTTTTCTAGAGTTTAATTTACCACTTCTAAGTAAAGTAGCTAAATGGAAATTGATCCTCTTACGGGACTTTAAAGGGAACACCTACTCACAGGTCATAAAGAGTATGAAAGATGTAAGATTGTATTCAAATGATAGAGTGTTTATTAATAGTATAGATCTTCAAATGGATCTGTGGTACATGGGGTAAATATGCAGCATACGTGATACATACAAAAAGATAGCAATACAAAATGCAAAAAATTCACAATCATAGAACTCCAATACACATGAAATACATATGCGGGCAGTACCCGACGCGTTTCAAGATATACTCTTCCTCAGGGGTATCAGATTGGAATCAGCAAACAAAAGGTATGTCATGTAGTATTGCTTGGAGGGCATGTGTCTAATGCTGCATCCATATTAAAAAAGGGGGGAGAGAGGGGGGTATGGGGGGGACATAACACCACTGAACGTAGAGGTATTTCCTGGTCCACAACCCGCAAGGCTTGTGTGCCCACCCAAGGCGCGGTCACCAGGGGGGAATTCCCCAACAGAGGGCGTCAAAAAGGCTACCAGTGAGAGGGATGATCTTGGGAGGGCTCCAGTCTGAGTCAGCCCGTCAGTGATTGATTGATATGATTGTGAATTTTTTGCATTTTGTATTGCTATCTTTTTGTATGTATCACGTATGCTGCATATTTACCCCATGTACCACGGATCCATTTGAAGATCTATACTATTAATAAACACTATCATTTGAATACAATCTTACATGTTTCATACTCTTTATGACCTGTGAGTAGGTGTTCCCTTTAAAGTCCCGTAAGAGGATCAATTTCCATTTAGCTAGCTTAACTTGGGATGTGGGTTCACCCTACCCCTTAGACCAATTTAGCACCAACTCCTGTTTATACTTCTAAGTAAAGAAGCTTTTACGGAGTCAGTATAGCAGTCAAAACGATTCCATCATTCTTGCTTGATTGTTTTTTTTGTATTTTTTATAATATTGAGAATGTTAATAGGAGAGATAAGAACACTGAAAAGTGGGTAGGAAGGGAGCCGTGACGAGGGAGCGGGGCCGAGTCACCCTGTCTGTGTCAATAGACGCAGACTGGGTGGCTTGGGAGTGAGCACGCATGGGTGCCCCCAGGAAAAGTGGCTTTCCCTGCGGGCAATCGCAGAAGAGTAGGGGCCTGGATCGCCTGCAGGGGACCCTAGAAAAGGAGGATCGGGGCTGCTCTGTGCAAAATCATTGCACTGAGCACGTATGACATGTTTGTTTTGTATTTTAACTAAAATAACAAAGGTTTATAATCACTTTAGGGTAAAACCTTTTATTTTGGATAGAGTAAAAGAGGGTTATAACCTTAGTAATTTTTTTTTTGCTGGGTCCCATTTGGGAAATTTCCCTTCATTTCCTGTCTTACATGCAAACCAGGAGAGGAAATCCCTCCAAAGTGAGGGAATCCCTTGTTCTCACCAGGGTCACAAAAACTACCATTTGAAGATTTTTTTCTCTACTGGCATTTTGGGGACAACCCAAAACTTCAGATAGTCTTTTACTTTCAAGGATAACGTTAGGCAGGACAAATAGGGTGACTCTCCCTAAGGCTTAGTGTCAAACTCAATTTTGTCGCAGGCGGCATCAGCATTATGGTTGCCCTCAAAAGGCCAGTTGTATTTGTAAGACTATATAAAATTTATCCAGGGCTTTTTTTTTTCTCAGAGAATATGCAAAGGAACTCAAACACCAACCGCCCCTGCTGAACCACATCAAACGGCGGGTGTGGCCAAATTGCAACAGTCGGAGGATCTTAAAGGGGCAATAAATACCAGGAGTGCATTATGTACGGAGGTAAGGGATGCACTTTGTGCAGAGTTCAGGGGTGCGCTATGTACAAAGTGTGGTTTCAGGGGTGTGCAATGTACAGAGTTCAGGAGTGTGTTTCGTACAAAATGCACTCCTGAACTCTGTACATAATGCAGAGTTCAGGGGTGCTCTATGTACGAAACACACCCCTGAACTCTGCACTATGTTTGTAGTGCAGAGTTCAGGGGGCCACTGTGTACAGAGTCAAGGAGTGCGCTGCATATAGAGTGCAGGGTTTCATGTTCAGCTGTCTTTTACAGGCTGCCCACATTTCACTTCCACCTTTCCTCAGCTATGACCTCAGCACTCTCCCCCATCTACCCGGCCTGGCTCAGCTCTAGCATCTCCTGGAAGTGAAGATGGCTCTGCCACTCTCTCTCAATTGCAAGGGGATCATTGTTCTGCATCTGTACACCCAGGCACAGATGGATATCACAGTGTAGCTTACTAATTGATGTCCCCCATCCCACACTCCCTTGTCCATGCCATGAGGGCAGGGCAGGCAGGTATCTGTGAGACTTACTGCAAGGAAAGCTGTCCTTATAAACACAGAAGGCTTCTGTGTTTACAAGTGACAGTAGTGAGCGGATGGCAAGAGTCGGAGGTGGCAGAATGACTTGGAAAAAAAAACAAAACAAAACCCTGGGTGTGAGGGCCACATGAAATGGCCTGGCAGGCAGCATTCAGCCTGGTGGACCTTGCATTTGACACATGTACCCTAAGGGGAACACAGCAATAAAAACCTGACAGGTGTTCTAATCCCTCTCCACTCTATCCAAAAAAAAAAAAAAATAAGGTTTTGCCTTTAGGCTTTGGGGTGCAGACACTGAAACGACTTGCAAAAAAATTAAAAGACCTATACAATACCAGAGATTACATACACATTGTCTAGTGACAATTATCCAAGATGGAAATAACACAGTCATGTTATTTTTTTTTTATTTCAGCATAATGTGCTTCTGGCTATTAAAAAGAGGAATTAGTAGATAATAGTAATACAGATATGATCAGAAACAGTAATTGCCAATTTTGATTGATGCTGTGATTGGATGGCACCAAACAGGACACAAAAAGAGGAACCATTTTTCTATACTGTGTTGCTGTCAAGGCCTGCTTTCAACCACATGTTGCACTTTAGAAGAACCTTCTGAATTGCATTAAGAGTCCCCACCTAACTACTGCAGTGCATTTTCTGTTCCGTCTACTTCTGGACATCTTTTTTAGAGAATTTTAGCAGAACATTATGAGCCACTTTGTCCTTCCTGCAATGTGCTGAGGGTTCTTGTAGTTTGGCACTGCAATACTGGTCTGGCTGGTTTTCCTGCAAAGCATTGTGGGTCTTCACATTGGCCTTTGCAAATATCCAGTAGTTCAATCCAGTTTCCAAGATGGCCACTACAATGAGTACATAAGACAGAAATAGGCTTTGCATTCTTGGCTCTAGCACAGTCAAGCAACACAGAGATGGCTCTGCAGGTTCCAAAGTGCAGAGGTCACGTTAGGACCCACTCTGTCCATACTACTGTTTGCCACAAACTTCTGTGCTTAGGTATTGAGGCTCAGTCTAGAAGTGTCGTCTCCAAGATGGACACCGATGTCATTCTTATCCTAACCAATCCAAGTCATCATCTTCGTCATCATCGTCGCCAAAGAGAGGAGCTGGAGGCGGGCAACCCTTCATACTCTGGAAAAACAACAAAACACATGCAAAATTATAAGCAAAGAATCTAAAAAGTACAAAAACGTAAAAGCGAAGTTTGGATTTAAAAAAAACCCAAACCTTTATGCTCATTCAGGTGGACGCAGCATTGATCAAACGCTGCATCCGCTGGCTCTACACAGAGATTAAAGACCGCAGATCACTCAGTTCTCCCCCTCTGATCTCAGCAGAGAGCTGGTGACTGTCAGTCACTGTCAGAGAGCTCTCTGCTCTGCCCCTCCAGCACTGGGCTGTGGAGAGGGCGGGAGGGGCTGGCTCAGTCTACCAGCAGATCACTAAGAGGCTGAGCCAACTGCCAGTCCAGGCTGGTTTTTACTGAACCGGCCAATGCTGCCCGATATTCGGCCCATGTGTAACTCATTTAGTTGACTCTTCCTCTCCAGCTTAGGCCATAAAATATGGTTACCTACTTTGTCCAGAAGTCTACTTTAAGCCTAGGTTAACACTGAAGTGATGTGGGAAAGGCATCGAATTCTGTGCATTTCCCGCACCGCATTGAAATTGTGCGGTGTCCATCCAATCTGTGCTAGTGCTGCTTGAAAAATGCAGTGATTGCCAGAATTGGGTTGTATGAGTGTTCACATTCACGTGCGGAAAAAAAAAAAATAAATAAAAAAGGGTCCTGCACTATTTTGGTGCGGATGCAATGCGATTTGAGCCATAAAAGATGAATAGCTCAAATCACACCACACAGACATTGCATGTGATGTGCACAGGAATGCGGTGTGATTCCTGTGCAAATCACATGCGGTGTCCTGCACCGTACAAGTGTGAACCAGGCCGGAGATAGGGTAGGGAAGCTAATCTCAGGAGAGCTACTGGTTCGCAGTGTCTGGCCAAGATCTTGATTATCCTGCTTGCTGAAGTGGATACTGGTGGCCAGTAATTCTTCTGATCTAGCGATAAGCTTTCCTACACAGATTCCAACAGGAAAACTCTATATGGAGTTCAATCAAAGTTCTCATCTTAAAGTGGTTGTAAACCCTAAAGCCTGGTACACACTAGCTGAATATCGGCCGGTTCAACAGAAACCAGCCGACATTCGGCTAGCATGTACATCAGCCTAACATAACCTCGCTTCTGTCAAATGGACATGCTGGAAAAACCACATCCAATCGGCATCTGATCAGCACTGACAGCCAATGGCTGCAAGCGCTGAGTGATGTGTTCTGAAGGGGGGGGGGGGGGGGTTGGGCCCTGTCAGAACACAATAGCTCAGAATGGAAATCACTGTACTGCCGTCGCATAGTTAGTACAACAAGCTTCTCTGCTGGGTTAAAAAAAACAAAAAAAAAAAAACAAATAGTGTGTACCAGGCTTTAGATATCCCCAGTGAAGCGACTGGCCTCAGGTGATACACAGAGATGAAACAAATCCTCCTACATACGTTGCATCTGTTTATCTACAGTCTTCTCTACAACTGTTCAAAGTCCAGAATTTTTACAACTTGTGTAAAAACTTTCAGAAAGCATGGGGGCGGGGAGGAGACGAGAGCTTATTGGAGGGAAGGGACACACCTTCACACAGCACACAGGAACAGAGATGAGGCTGTTAATCAGCTGGAGATCCCTCCCCTGTCACCATTTTTCTCTTGGTGTCAGGAAAACTTGTCAGAAGTGACTCATGCAGATAGCAAAAGGAACAAGGCAGTAGACAGAAATGACACTTAGTGTTCGGCATTGAGATAAGTACACACTATAGAGCAGGAGTGTCCAACCTGCGGCTCAAGATGGCTATATATCCAGAACACCACAAATATGTACACTTGCTTAAAAATGTTTTTTTTTTTTTTTTTGGGGGGGGGGGGGGGGTAATTTTCTGTAAAATTGTGTTTACACATAGAGAACACATGCAGCCAAAGAAAAATTTGAGTGTCTCTTTACTGGACTTTTAGAAGTTTAATCTTCCCAAAGGAAACTCTCCCACTCTTCACAATCATGCCTTATTCATGTCATCAGTTTTTGGCAGCACCAACTATTTTCCAGGATGAAGTCACACGAAGGGCAAAACTAGAACCAAAATATCTGATGAGGACCTTGGGAATTCATTGAGAATTGCTACTTCATCCATCCAACCAGATATTGATGCATTAGTTTATCAAATGCTGTATGAAATATCCCACTAGATTTATAATGCCCTCTTTTACTTTTATAAATAAAAGTTTTATTAATCAGCTAGACAGATTATATGTATAGGTGATTATTAACTTGTGATCTGCCCGACTTCTTTTGCTCATCAGCTATCCTTATTGTTGGTGTATTTTATGTTTGGCCAAAGACAATTCCTCTTCTTCCAATGTGGCCCAGGAAGGTCAAAAGGGTGGACACCCCTGCTATAATACGCTTTGTTCAAATTTCATGTCTGAGGTTTACAACCACTTTAACTGAAGCACTGATAAAAAGGGGTGTTTTTTTTCTGACCCCTGAAACATGTTGGCTTTTTTTTTTGTATAAACTATTAAATAAATTCAGACTCATCCTTTAGTGCATGTTGTTTTCTGGTAACCACAGTTATTACCTTTTTTACCACTTGCCCCACCCTATTAGATCATAAGCTTTTATGAGCAAGGCCCTCTTAACCCACCTGTATTGTAACTGTACTGTCTCCCTTTATATTGTGCAAACTGTTGGCACTACATAAATCCTTTATTATAATAATCTTAATAACAATAACCTGCTGGGGGTAGCTACTGGAAGGTAGCCTTGTCTGTTGTGAGCAGCCTGACCTGAGCCAGTGAGCTCTCCAAATGTTTTTGTCCTCACAATACTTTGTACAAACTCACATCAAAGTCCCAGGGCCTCTCGGATGCCTTTTTTCTTCAAGTCACGTGACCAGGTCTCTTCCAATCAAAGAGCTCCCACTGCTTGAACTCTCCAAGACACGGCAAGATTCATGCTGCACCCTGCATTTCATGAATGAGTAAAGTGCAGGCTGTGGTATGACCGGACCCTCTCTCCCCCCTATGACTATACGAGGACTCAGGCCCCAGCTGTGTTCCTAATAAATGTTAAAAACTATTGTGAATGTAAATTCTGGCCTCAAGGAAGCCAATTACAGAGACAGTTACATTATTTCCCCCCACAGGATAAGATGGGTAGTGCAAAGGGATTTGAAGCTTACCACTTCCTCCTCCTCTTCCTCTTCTTGCTTTGTCTTCTGTTTTGGAGAGGACTCTTTAAACAAATCTTCATCATCAGACTCTTCTAGACTGAAAAGAAACAGGAAATTTGGTGACTAATTTATTAAAAAAACAAAAACAAAACTTTTACTTTGACGATTAGCTGTTACTAATATCAGTGCCCTGATTATCAGTGCAGCCCTATCAGTGCCAATCAGTGCAGCTCATCAGCTTCATCAGTACCTCGTCATCAGCGTCGCCTCATCAGCACTCATCAGTGAAGAGGAAAAATCACTTATTTGCAAACTATTATAACAAACAAAGAAAAAAGGTTTTTTAATTTAATTTTCTGTCTTTTTTTTTTTAATTAAGCAAAAAATGTAAAACCCAGTGGTGATTAAAAACAATCAAAAGAAAGCTCTGCCTCAAAAGAATGAAAAATGTCATATTGCTAATATTGTTGCATGACTGCGCAATTGTCAAAGTACAACAGCAGTGAAAGCTGAAAATTGGCCTGGGCAGGAAGGGGGTGAAAGTGCTCGGTAGGCAACTGGTTAAAAAAAGCTACTAGATTTGCAGAAACAAGCAGACTGCTGAAACCCCTCTAAGATTAATAAACTGCCTATTGGTTGCCAAAAAATCTGAATAGACTTTAGGTTGCTAAAGCAAACACACCAGGATTTTTACTTGTCATCCACTTCCCATCCGTAGGACGCCATATGATATCCTTGAGTTGAAATGATTATAATGGGATGATGCCTGCAGCTACAGGCATCATCCCAGTATTCAAATTTTCAACTGACAATTCTCTGTAATGTAGAAGTGATTTGAATGGCTATACAGTCACTCAAACACTTCTACAGGCGGTGGCGGAAAGGGGTCCCCTCCTGCTCCCCTGCCTTTACCGGGCTCTTACATCCGATCGTGGAGCCTAGTAACGATTTAACCACTTCAGACATATTCCTTAGGAAAGGGGAAGGAACAGAAGTTCCTGCCCCTTTTCTGTGATATCAGGAACAGGAAGCATGACCGTTATTGGCTTGTACAGCATTTGATCAAACCAATCTCAGTTTGATCAGATGTTTGGAGGCCAGAGGAGAGAACTAGGGTCTAAAAGACCCCAGATCTCTCCATAAAGAGGACCTGTCACAGGTGATCTCACCACACGTTTGGTTTTGCTGTGAACGTCAGCGTGAGGGAAATAATTCTAGCACCAGAGCTAGCACCTATGTAACTCTAAAATGGTAACCTGTGAAGGCTTTTAATAAATAGCATCTACCTAAACACCCAAGTGAAGCAAACACAATTTTGCTTTTTCTCAAAGCATTCTTTGGGCGACAGTGCAGGCATATGTGGTATAAACCCTGCCCTTAGGAGGAGGGACACTGAACAAAAGCAAATGGGTATGCTGCTCCATATAGGAAGTGAGGTCTGAGTTTTAGCTCAGTCCCTAAAAGGCTGGAGATTTTTTTTTTCTCCTTTGCTTTCCAAGCTGAGTATTTACTCTTTCTGGTTTTCATGAAACTTTTTGCCAATGCTCCTAACAGTGTTAATAGTGGGCATAATAGTGGGTGTTTCCCAAATCTTTGGTGTGAAATTTTGTATTTTGCGGTATAGTAATCTAACCTGAGCTCTGTCCTCCCCTCTGGCTTAGCAGGACTATGAGTTACATGGATTCCAGTTGATCCAAGAGCAGAGGTCTCCTCTTTAGGCGGGACTGGGCTTCTACTATCATCATCATTTCTTAAAGGTGGCGGAGCCTCTTGCTTCTCCTCTGTAGCTGTGAAGTCATTTGATTGCTGCGACACCTCATTCTCAATAATATTCTTATTGGAAAATGTGCATGATTGAGCACTGGAGCTTGGGGAAGGTTGCTCTTGAAGAACATCTTTTTCACCCAACGTTACTTGGTCCTCTGCCATGCTCGATTCAGGCGTATCACTGGAAATCATGTGAACAAGAGCTGATGGAGCATCCAGATCTTCCTGGATGACCTTGACAGGTATGTTTTCACCTGCTTCCTGTAGCTCTGTAGACATAGAGCCCATTTCCTGATTGCTTACGGTTTCTGTAGGCTCTTTGACCTCCTCGTGATTCTCCTCTATAACACCAGGGACTTGCTCCGAAGTGGAAGTTTGGTTTTCCTTGACCTCTGCATGCACCTCACCTTGATTTAATATTTGTTCTCTCTGTAGTGCAGGCTGATCCACAACTTCAGTTTCTGCACTTTCATCTTCCTCCTCCTCTTCTTCGCCACTGCTGCTTGCTGCTACTGTCTCCTCATTCTGTGGCTTACTTAATAGCTGTAGTGTTGTTACCTGGCAGAAAATGAAATTACTACATTAGTACAAATAACAAAACACCCACACCTAACCATGTTTTGTTACACTTATGTATTTAAAAATGGTTATAAAAACAGTTACAATTTATTATTAAAGCCTAACTTAAAAAAAAAAAAAAAAAAAAACCCCAAAAAATACATATGCTTTAAATTTCATGTCTCGATTATTTCATCCTGTTTCTTTAAGCCTTTCGCCACCCGGGCCTGCGCTTGGTATGTGCACTATGTTGGTGTGTATTGTGATAAAATGATCCAGGAATACATTTTATCACAACACATTTTGTGTGGGGCGTGGCCAAGATCGGCATGTGAGAGGACGTGTCTCTCACAGATCCGTGTTTGATCCTGCTCTGTGATCCTCCCCCGTCATCATTACCGCCGCTGTTTTCAGCTCCACAGCTGACAACTGCTCCTCTGTCTCACCCGGTTTCCCACCGCCGGCCCTCTGCACGAGGGGATTGACTTAAAAGCCAGGAAGAGTCAGCAGGCCTGGACTCCCAAGATGGCTCTGCCGCTGCGGCCCTGGCCCAGCATACTCCACGAGCTGCAGAGAAGCTCAACAATAATAGTATCAGAAAGACCCAGAAAAACAGATAAACATGCTGTATTACACACAAAAACTGACAGGGAATGCTGAGGCAGATTGTGGGGAGAATATGAAGAAGGCCGGGCCTGCAGATCAGCATGCACAAGCAGAGAGGGGATAGAAGATCTGTTTAGTAGCCCTGGTGATACTGATGACACAGCCTCTCCTATTCCCCTGCTTGCTGACACTTTACAGGATGAACTGGAACAGCTTACTCTGGCAGAAATACTGCGTGCAGTGAATATGTGCACAGCATCGATCAACACATTAAAAGATCAATTTGGGGGTCTGTGGGTGGAGGAGTCGCTGCTGCGCCAGGACCTTCAAAAGATCTGGGAGAGGACAACTGTGGTGGAGAGTAGAGTCAGTGATATTGACGACAAGCTGCCACCTATGGCTAGGGAGGCCTGGGCGACTCACCAACTGGCACAAGACACTAATAACAGGGCAGAAGACATGGAGAACCATCTGCGACAGAATAATGTCTGCATTGTGGGGCTGCCGGAAAAACCCTTTGTAGAAGGCTGGTTTATAGAAGTGTTAAGGATGGAGGCTTTCTCACCTTTTTTTTACTGCTGAAAGAGCTCATCGCACTCCAGGCTGACCACTTCCTCCGGGGGTCCTCCCCAAAATCCATATTGGCTCAACTTCTCCACTATCGTGACCGAGAAGCTGTTTTGAGGTGTGCAAGGGAACATGCTACCATTCAATATAATGGCACCAGAGTGTCTTTCTATCCTGATTTCTCTGTGGTTTTGCAGAGAAGCCATGCTAAGTTTGTGGAGATAAAGAAACGCCTGCGTAATTTTCAACTTACCTATGCTATGTTATACCCTGCAAAAATAGGATTTTTATTACAGCTTACCTGTAAAATCCTTTTCTTGGAGTACATAACTGGACACAGAGCCTTAAGTAATTTTTTAATGGTTTATGAGCCACCTTCAGGTGTTGACACTGGTAAACCCAATCAAAGGAAGTTTACTCCCTATATAACTCCTCCTCCTTCTAGGAGCACATCAGTTTTTGTAGCAAAGCAATTATTATTATATTATTATACAGGTTTTATATAGCGCCAACAGTTTGCGCAGCGCTTTACAACATGAGGGCAGACATTACAGTTACTTGTATCCCAAAAAAGAGGGGAGGGACCTCTGTGTCTCATGATGTACTCCAAGAAAAGGATTTTACAGGTAAGCTGTAATAAAAATCCTATTTTCTTTATTGTACATCATGAGACACAGAGCCTTAAGTAATTACTTAATGGGATGTCCCATAGCAATGCCACATGAGGGGTGGGAGAAAACAACCCACAGGATACACCCAGACTTGAGGATCTATACTGCTGCTTGCAGCACACTGCTCCCGAAGGCGATATCCTCATACCTCCTTACAGCCACCTGATAAAATTTTGTGAATGTATGCACTGAAGACCAAGTTGCGGCCTTACAGATCTGAGCCATGGAGGCCTGATGACGCACTGCCCAAGAAGCACTAACCGACTTGGTAGAATGCGCCTTAACTTGAAACGGGGGAATCTTACCCCTTAAATCATAAGTTTGAATTATCACTTGCCGAATCCACTTAGCGACAGTGGATTTCGAAGCTGCCTGTCCTTTCTTAGGACCCTCCGGCAATAAATAAATAATAAATAAGACATCAGTCTTACGAATCTGAGCAGTTTTCTCTAAATAGATTTTCACTGATCTCACCACATCAAGACAATGTAGTGATCTTTCTTCCCTGGAACATGGTTTTGGAAAAAGCAATGGCAGGACATTATCTTGGTTCAGGTGAAAACCTGAAATTACTTTTGGCAAAAAACCTGGACGAGGGCGTAACACCACTCTGTCCTCATGAAAAATCAAATATGGCTCTTTACAAGAAAGAGCAGCCAATTCTGAAACCCTCCTTGCTTTGGATATAGCAGCCAAAAATACCAACTTCCTTGTCAGAAGGACTAGGGGAATCTCCTGTATTAGTTCAAATGGCTGTTTTTGTAACACAGACAAAATTAAATTTAAGTCCAAAGGATTCAAGGGAGGTTTGACGGGCGGATCGAGCCACGTCACCCCTTGTATAAAGCCCCGGACTTAAGAATGAGTAGCAAGTGATCTTTGAAATAAGACCGATAAAGCTGAGACTTGACCTTTAATAGTACTTAAGGCCAATTTAATTTCTACCCCTAATTATAGAAAAGCAAGAATTCTGCCTATGATATATCTCCGAGGGTGACAACCCTTGGATTCACACCATGAAACATAAGCCTTCCAGACTCTATAATATATAGTTCTGGAAGCTGGCTTCCTAGCATTAATCAGGGTAGAGATAACTGACCCGGAAAGCCCACATTTCTTTAGAATGTGGGTTTCAATAGCCAAGCCGTTAAATTTAGAGACCGTAAGGAAGGATGGAATATCGGTCCCTGTGAGAGCAGATCTGGCTGTAGTGGGAGGCACCATGGGCCCTCCACTGCCATCTTTACGATTTCTGCGTACCATGACCTTCTGGGCCATGCTGGTGCCACCAGAATTATCGGCTTTCTTTCCAGCTTGATCCTGCAAAGAAGTCGAGGCAGTAACTGAATAGGGGGGAATGCATAGATCAGCGAGAACTGATCCCATGGGGTCACTAACGCATCTGTTCCGCATGTGAATGGATCCCTTGTTCTTGCCACAAAGTTGACCAACTTCGTGTTGAACCTGGATGCAAGAAGATCCACGTCTGGAGTCCCCCATCTTTGACAAACAGCCCGAAATACGTCGGGGTGAAGAGACCGTTCCCCTGGGAATAACTGACGGCGACTTAAGTAGTCCGCTTGCCAATTCTCTACTCCCGGAATGAAGATTGCAGAAAGGCATGGAACATTCCTTTCTGCCCAAGTTAGAATATGGTTCACCTCTCTCTGTGCTGAGAGACTTTTGGTGCCCCCTTGGTGATTGATATAGGCCACAGCTGTGGCATTGTCGGATTGAATCGTGACAGGACAATCCTGTAACCTAAAAGTCCAGGCCTTTAGAGCCAGACGCACTGCCCGAATCTCTAGGATATTGATGGGCAAGATTCTTTCGGTTCTTGACCACTGTCCTTGGATAGTTGTCTTTTATAGTACTGCTCCCCAGCCTGAAAGGCTGGCATCCATCGTTACCACTTTCCAGATGACTGGTCTGAAGGATTTTCCTTTCAGCAGATTCTGGGTTAATGACCACCAAGTGAGGCTTTGGGCCACTCTTGGGGACAACCGCATTGGTAACTCTAAAGCTTGAATTGTTTTGTTCCAAGCAGACAGGATACTGTTTTGCAACAGTCTTGAATGGAACTAGGCATAGGGAACTGCTTCGAGAAGCTACTATGGTTCCTGGCAACCTCATGCAGAGGCGAATGGAGGGATTGCCATTTGACCTGACCCTCCACACCAGCTCTCTTATGGAATTGATTTTTGCTTGAGGCAAGAACACCCTTTCCTGGGCTGTGTCTATGATCAGACCCAAGTACTCCAGCCTTTTTAGCGGTATTAAGGAAGATTTCTCTAGGTTGAGAATCCAACCCAAACTTTTCAGATAGTTGGTTGTAGTGCGTACACTTTGCTCCAAACGAGTCACCGATTGATCTAAAGTAATCGATCATCTAGATACGCTACGACTGTTATGCCCTGTGCCCTTAACCTGGCTAGAGGTGGGGCCAGCACTTTAGTGAACACCCAAGGTGCTGTGACTAGCCTGAAGGGCAGGGCTACAAATTGGAAATGCTGCTGTTCTAACTCGAACCGCAGAAGCTTTTGATGAGCAGGAAATATAGGGACATGCAGATATGCATCCCTGATGTCGATTGACGCCAGAAGTTCTCTTCCTAGAAGGATAGAAACTACCGACCTGATTGTCTCCATGCGAAAGGAGCGGATCTTCAGGAATTGATTTAGCTTTCTTAGATCTAGAATGGGTCTGAGGTCTCCATTTGGTTTTGGTACCATGAAAAGATTTGAATAAAACCCCAGACCTTGCTCTTTTGTGGGTCTCTGTATGATCGCCCCTTGAGATATTAATCGGTCTAGTGCCTGAAACAGAGATTGTTTATTCTCTGGATCTTTGGGAACGCTTGATCTCAGGAAACGAAAAGGTGGAAAGTCCCGAAATTCCAGCTTGTACCCCAGCGTTACCGTGGAGATGACCCATCTGTCCTGAATTTCCTTTTTACAGACTTCTGAAAATTGCAGAAGACTTCCCCCCACCTTGGTGAGGGGGGGTGCCTCTTCATGATGATGCTTTAGGATTCTGTTTTGCAGATTTCCTACCTCAGGGCTTCTTTTGAGCCTGGGTCTGACCCTGAGGTTTTCCTCTAGAATCTGACGGCGGAGGCCGTTGCCACTACCTAGAGGTGGAAGCCCCTGGCGCAGGGGAAAGAGCACGTTTAAATGCAGGGCATTTATATTTTCTTATGACTGGTAGGAAAATACTTTTCCCATCAGAAATTGTCTTGATATATTTATCCAAGTCTTCTCCAAACAGTCACTCCCCATGAAAGGGGAACCCAGTTAGGAGGTTTTTGCATGGTGTTTCAGCTGACCAATTTTTCAACCACAGGATTCTGCGCATATATACAAGCATAAGCGTAAGGCGGGATGCCTGGTGAATAGAGTCTTTAATGGCATCTATGGCAAAACATAATGCCTTAAGTAGTTCAGCCAAATCCCGAGCTTGTTGTGTAGGAAGCTCTCTAAGGGCCTGTTTAAATTGGTCCTTTAGGGATTGGCAGATGCCTATCGTGGCGACTGTGGGCTGAGAGACGACACCTGCTATGGAAAAAGCAGATTTTAGCAGGGATTCCAACTTCTTATCTGTTGGATCTTTTTTAAGCATCTGTGCATGGTCTACAGGACAAGTTAAGTTATTATTCACATTGGAAATCGCAGCGTCAATTGCTGGTACTTTCCAACTTTTGGTGAATTTCTCCTCCAAAGGATAGAGAATTGAAAACCTCTTCTTAGGAGGGAGAAAATGTTTATCCGTTTTATCCCATTCCGCAAATATAAGCTGCTCAAGTAATGCATGTGCAGGAAACGCATGCAAAGGATGGGAAGGTTTAAAGAACCTAAGGAAGAAGCCAAGTTTTCATGAGACTCTGTTAGAGGCAGCATGAAAGTGGAACGAACCATTTCTGGAAGAGATTGTATCAGCAATTTTTCAGATTGAGAAGCTGAAAAAGGTTCATCTACCGTTGTTTCCTCTGCAGAAGAATCATCGGTTTGTTTCTCTTCCTGATCGACTGAGGGTAAAACCCCATCGTGTGCCCACTGTTCCCCTTGCTTCAGCTTTGCAAGGGGGAGGGGGACCTAGTATGCTTCCTATCCATTTGAATGGAGGATTAAAGCTGCTAATCTTTCTTCCAGACCCTGAAGGGAGGAGGAAAGGGCATCTTTAGTCATGTATACAGGTGCTGAGATGTGAGAGGCAGCTGCACCATCAATTTGTTCCAATGGCTCACTTTGAGTTGCTATAACTGGTAATTCAGGCGAGGATGACAGCATGGAAATCCAGCTGGAAATCCCAATGCCTGGGAGTGAAACCTTTACTCTTTTACAGAGGCGCTATATAAATTGCACTAGACCATTGAAAATAGTCATGACTTTTTTTGTTTTTTTTTTGTTTATTTATGTAGCGAAAAAGGTCCATATGGACCGCCAGTGAACATTATTACACACAAACAAGAAAAGAAAAACTTAACATGTATCAACAGGTATATATCATGTCACATGACAACATACAATCATTGTAACTTAGCAGTTGTGTCGTATATAGAAGGTATGTTCTTTATTTCCCGTTGAAACTCGTATAGCATCATTTTGCAAATTTAATCTTGTGATAACCGTTTCTAACTTTATGGAGTCAGGGTTATTATAGTCCTACTGGGCACAATTGTGTTGTCAAGCAGTCCCTCAGGACCAATTCCACTTCTTTTCGTTATTTTGGATAGTTGAAAGAGATAAAGAATATCTAGGTGTTAGAGGAAGCGGGGAAGAAAAAGGACGGAAAGGGGGGTGAAATGGGGGGGGGGGGTAAAGGGTCCCCACTGGTATGTATTGATATTAGTTACCGTCTAGACTGTGTTCGAATATCAGGTGGGCAGCTTGTTAAGTCAGACCGTGGTTGTATTTGGTGGAGGTGAGGAGGTAATGCCTCTTAGTGATTGGCCTTCTGCTGAGTAAAAACACATGTTCCACAGTTGCCATGTTTTGGAGAATGTCTCCTGTCTATTTTGGGCTGTGAGGATGAGATCCTCCATGTTTCTGATTTCCTCCACCTTTGTGAGCCAAAGTTCAATCGAGGGAGGGTGTGGGGATTTCCAGTTTAGAGGAATGCAGGCTTTGGCTGCATCCAATAAGTGTCGGATCACAGATTTTTTGTATGTTCGTTCCGGTATATTTGACGCATGTAGAAGGAAAAAAGCTGGGTCGTCTGTTATTGTACGTTCAGTGAATCTTTGGACTGTCTCTCTAATTGTTTGCCAGAAATGTGTTAGTTTGGGACAAGTCCAGAAAATGTGTAGAAGGGTTCCCTTATCTGATTGACATCTCCGCCTGATACAAGCCCGCCTCGCTCAAACAGCGAAAGATCCCGTCATTGAGACCTGGGGTAAATTGAGGGTTACCCAGTATAGGGCGTAGTGGGGAGTTTTGGGTAGAGAGAGATGCCTGAGACAGGAGGCGAGCGCTGATTCTGGCAGTGGTGCCGATCAGAGGATGCCGTGTAATCTGTGCAGGTAATGCGGTATAACACCATGGGGCTCTACCCAGGGGTACCTTGCTTTGCACCTGTTCAATCTGTGTCCACAGTTTAGTCTTGTGATATCGGCACCAATCCACTAATCTACTCAAATGAATTGCATAGTAATAGGTGCGGACATCCGGCAATGCTAAACCTCCGAGAGGTTTAGGGAGGATAAGTATTTTTTTTGCGAGTCTAGGTCGCTTCCGGGCCCAAATGAATTCTGTGAAGACTGATTGTACCTGCTTAAAATAAGTCGCAGGTATCTGGATAGGTAGAGCCTGCATGAGATACAGAAATTTGTGGAGTCCCGTGTGCCATTGACTTAGTAGTGTTTTGACCTTTTTTAGGAGGGGTGGAAAATTAAGTTCGTATAGTTTAAAAAAGTTTTGTGGGATTAATGTGCCTAAATATTTCAGTGCTGTATTGGTCCATTTTAGGTTGAAACTCGATTGGAGATGTTTTAGTCGTGGTTGGGGTATCTCGACACTCATTGCTTCCGATTTAGAGAGGTTAATTTTTAGGTTTGAAAGTTCGCCATATTTTGTAAATTCTCGTAGTAGGTTTGGTATGGATATGGTAGGATTTGTGAGTGAGAACATCATATCATCGGCGTATGCCGAAAGCTTGTGTGGGGACCCGTCTACCTCAATGCCGGTGATGTCTGGATTGAGTCTAATATGGCATAAAAAGGGTTCTAGGGATATGGCAAAAAGTAACGGTGAAAGTGGGCAGCCCTGTCTTGTCCCGTTTCTGATCTGGAACGAGTCCGATAATACACCGTTGGCTCTGACCCTCGCAGTAGGATTTGAGTACACTGCTTTGATCCAATTTGTCATGTTGTCTCCCAAACCTATATGTCTCAGTGTAGCCAGCATAAGATCCCAGTTTACCCAGTCAAACGCTTTTTCTGTGTCTGTGCCTATGAAGACACTTGGAAGTTTCCTAAGATTGGCCGCGTATAGTAGATTAAGAACCTTAGTGGTGTTGTCTCGGGCTTCCCTGGTAGGCACAAAGCCTACTTGGTCCAGGTGTATCAGTTGGGTCAGATGTTGTTGTAGTCTGGTGGCTAATATTTTAGTGAAGATTTTTAGATCAGTGTTGAGGAGAGATATTGGGCGGTAGCTCCCACACTGAGTCGGGTCCTTACCCTCTTTGAGGATAACAGATATATGGGCTAGTAGAGTTGAATCGTGAAGTTTACCTGCCTTGCTTAGATTATTAAAAAGTTTGATTATTTGTGTACCTAGTGAAGGGAGTAGGGTCTTATAGTATTGTGTTGTTAGTCCATCCGGGCCGGGGGCTTTCCCAAGTTTGGTGTTGCCTATTGCTGTCTGTAGTTCTAGAAGGGTAATGGGTTCTTCTAACTGTTCGCGTGCTTCAGTCGGTAAGGTCGGCATAAGGGAGGATGTTATGTATTCTGTCATTTGCTCAGGAGGGTATGAAGGTGTGGGCAGGTTATATAACGATGCATAGTATGTTTTAAATGCTTGGGAAATTTGTTGGGGAAGGGTGACAGTCTGCTCCGCAGATGCTGATATCCGCGGTATGTATGAAGCCGTTCTCTGTGTCTGCAATGTCTGAGCTAGGAATCTGCCACATTTATTCCCTGATTCGTAGACCTTTCTGCGGCAAATTTGAACTGGAGAAGGTCTGTGATCTGTTTGCGTGTGATGTTCAGTTCACTCTCCAATGTTCCGGTCTGAGTCTGTTTGTGTTTAGTCTCCAATTGTTGCAGTTTGGAGAGTAGTGAGGTAAGTTGGGCCGTTCTCTGTCTTTTGATTCTCAAACCGTGTTTAATGAGTATACCTCGTATTACTGCCTTGTGGGTCTCCCAAATCACACCCACATCGCAGTCTGTGGTGTCATTTGTTTGGAAGAAGTGACCTATTTCCTTTGTCACATCTGCCAGCACCTCTGCGTTTTGCAGAAGGCTCTCACTGAGCCTCCAAGGCTTCCTTTGCCTGTTTTGGATGTCTGTCAAAGCATACTTGAGTATGACCGGGGCGTGGTCTGACCACGTGATAGAGCCTATGCTGGAGTCTTTGATTGCTTGTAATTGACTGTGGGGAATTAGGAAGTAATCTATCCTTGAGTAGGTGTGGTGTGGGCGGGAGTAAAATGTATAGTCTCGCTCGCCTGGGTGGAGCAGGCGCCATACGTCAATCAATTGGGTGTTGTGGAGAGTTGTTTGAATTTTTTTCCGCTGGCCTCTAGGTATGGACGTCTTTCCTGTCGAGGTATCCTCTTCTGGGTCTACAGGGATGTTAAAGTCGCCTCCCACTATAAGCTGCCCTTCTGTAAATTTCTGTAGTTGTTCTAGGTGTTTTTTGATGAAGGTATCTTGGTTACTGTTTGGTGTGTATAAGTTTGCGATTGTTACCTTCACGTCTCCTATCAACCCCTTGAGGAACAAAAACCGACCCATAGGATCTGTTTTCATGTCAATTAGTGACCAGGGAATTTTAGCTGAGATTAAAATTGAGACCCCCCTAGATTTGGTTTCTGAATATGTTGAGTGATACACTGTGGGGTAATATCTATTCTTTAGTACAGGAAATGTATCACCCCGAAAGTGCGTCTCTTGTAGCAGGGTTATGTCTACTTTCATACGCCGCATATCATGTAATAGCATCCTTCTCTTTTCAGGGATATTTAGTCCTTTAGTATTTAACGTCATAATGTTTAGTGCCTCCATTGTCGTGGGGAGTTTGGGGTGGGTGGTGAGGGGGGGGTACGGGTGTCAAGATAAGAAGGAAAGAATAGGTAAGTAGTTATGAGGGGGGAAGGAATAGAGATATAGAGAAACAATAATACAGCCCCTTAGGGGTAAGGAATAGTTTCTTGCCGAAAGTGGTGGCCTATATGGGCACCCCCCGGTCAAGAATACTACTAAAGTGTTAGCAATACTTTGCTATCACGCTCTCCAGTTGAACGAAATCAACTGTTCTATGAGCGTATTCCTATGTGGGATTATGTTCAGCAAGAGCCAGTGGGAGGAGCCCCAGCCCCAGCCCCCCCAGCCCTTGCGACCACTGTTATTGCTTATGATGTGAGCTACTAATGTGTTCCGTATACTATCAGGAGAATATGTTCATAGATCAAGAATAGTTCTAATAGTCAATTCACTGTCCTCAAACATTCCGTTATCTGTATTAACATTACAGGAAATCAACAATGACAATATAACAGTCATAGAATAAAAGAAACTCAAATAAAACACACACAGGTAAGTAAACCACCCCAATAACTTAATATTCTTAAGCTTGCCCCTAACTAGCTGTCACCCCTCTATGGACACTCTCAAAATCCTGCAACCCGTTGTGCTATTTCTTTATGGGTCTATGTCTACAACCACCCGACATATTAACTCCTTGGGAATCTATCACTTAGTCCCTCTCCCCCTTCTAACATCTCTCCTGCATGTGGTATAATACTTGGTACTCTATACTGTTTAGGGTGTCTTTATCAACTCGGGAAGTTCATTGAGAAATTATGACTCCCTGTGTGAGTCTGTTATTCAGGCTATTGTAGTCCTGAGTTGTTCATGAATCGAGACCATAACTAAGCAACTAGAAGTTGGTCTTCCTGCCTTATCAGGTACCATGTGGGCTGGGAGCGTCTCTCCGCTTGTAAGTGTATACATCCCCTCATGTACTTCCCTGAGCGGCTTCCTATTTAGGGGTGGGCCTATCGACGTTCGGAAGGGTCTGCCAATACTTTTATTCCTCCCCTGGCCTCTTGCCGACGGTCCGTCACCAAAAGTCCCTTAATTCTTGTTCTGAGAGGAGGCCAAGGACGTTTTTCTGTGAGTCCGCAGGATTATGAAGCAAGCAGAGTCAATTACTATTCCAAACCCCTATGCGTCCAGAGGATACTGTGTGTAGTCCTTACTTGCAGGTACAAACATGTGAGTCCATCAGAGGGGGAGGGTGGGAGAGGGCGGCTCAACATGAACACTCAGTCAGGATGTCGTCTCTCACAGGAGACCTGGTTTCAGAGGAGTGATTAGTGGGGTTCCTGTTTCTTGGAAATCCGGTGGGGCTATCTCTCTTCATTGGTATGAAGGGCTATCATTGGGATAAACAGTCTGTGTGCAACCTGAGGGTGAAATGACTAAAGAGTGTTTTTATGACTCACGTGACCTATTGTTGGAAGGCACTCGGGATCTCCCTCTGGGTCTCCGATCTCGTGGAGGCTGGTATGGTCTGCCTCTGTTCGGCCCTGAGCGGCCTGTTGGCTTTGGAATCTTCTGAAGCCAGTTTGGAACTTGAACAGGTTCTGCCTCCAGAAATGTGAAGAATGTCGGTAGGTCTGCTGGTGTTCTCAGCGTGAAGGAGTTTTGTGCTTTGCGGAAAATCACTGCTAATGGGTATCCCCATCTGTAGGTACAGCCATGTCGCCTCGCCACCTCCAGCACTGGTTTCAGCAGGGCTCTCCTCTGCAAAGTTGCTCTAGATAGATCTGGTAAGATCTGGATGTGTACTCCATCGAATTCAATGTCACCGTGTTCCCACGCTTTGCGAAGGATGTTTTCCTTTTGCGAGTAGCGGTGTAGGCGGCAGAGTACATCACGAGGTCTGTCTAGGTCTGCTGATTTTGGACCGAGCGTACGATGTACTCGATTTCTAGAGAGGGCGGAGGTGTTTCCAGAAGTCTAAGAAAAATAGTTGTAACTGTCTCTGCTAGATCTTCTGTGCCTGTTGCCTCTGGTATTCCCCGTAGTCGCAGATTATTGCGGCGACTGCGATCCTCCATTTCCTCTAGATGTAGCTGCATCTCCTGGGATTCCATGGCATGTATCTCTTGTGCATGTTCTAATGCTTGCACACGATTTTCTAACGAGGAGACCGACGATTTTCCATTGGCCACACGATCTGTGAGTGTGTGTAGATCTGCTCTCACCTCTGTCAGGTCTCTGCTGTGTGCCTCCTCTATTCGTAGTATCAAGGCCTCAATGTTCGCACGTGTGGGGAGAGCCTGCAACAGGGAGCGTAGGTCTTCATCTAGGTGGCTCCGGTTCTGTGACGGTACCTCTGGTTCAGGTCGAAATACGGCTGGTGTCCCAGGGAGATCGCCGTGCGGAATGGAGGGCATTGAAGAGTCTGTCAGTGTAACTGTATCCATCCTCCTGCTGCTGACTCTTGGCGCCGTAGCGATGGCGCCGGGGGAGGGGAGCTGTTCGTTCCTGAAGTAGTGTCGTATCCCGGTCTGGGAGTTCTGTGTTCCTTGTCCCCGGTTCGCAGATCTTGTCCTGTATCTGCGGGGGATGCTCATTCCTTGCTCAAAGCTGGGTTTAGTGGTTTTGTGGTCGGTTTGGGCTGAGTGAGGCCGGGAACCCCCCCAAGGAAAGTCCTCACTCGGCCATCGCTAATCCACTCTCCCTCCTTAGCACTTTTTCTGGTGTCATTAAGAGTTCATGGGTGGGGGAGGCTGTCCCGTAAGAATGTGAGAACCGTGCAGCAGAGAGTGTATTGTAGGGCCAGCAGGTATCCAGTTATTTTGGTAAGTAGATAAGGGAAAGTTCAGATGCAGGTTTTGCTGTATAAAAACGGAGCAGGTGAAAGATTGGGTGTCTCTGGAGCAGCAAGATGGCCGCCGTCCTCGGAAGGTAGGCCGAAGCCGCAGAGTTTCCTGAGGGGATGGCCGGCCGGCCGGCGGACAAGTAATCTCCACTGTTATGTGTGTTAGGCCCTAGAGATCTTTGGATGTGAGCAGCGATAGGGCGTTGATGCACCCCTCCTTCTGTGGGTCTGGGCTTTCTAGGGAGATGTGTGGAGCGGTACTCACTGCGTTCCTGGATGAAGGCCGAAATCGGGTCCGCAGGCTGCCGCCGGGCGGAAGGCCACCGATTGTCAGAGCCGACCGTAGGTGGTCCCTCTGGGCTGGGGGTCTGCTCCTCGTACTGTCCGGTAGTGGGATGTTAGTTAGGTGTTTATTGGGTGTCCGTGTCCACTGCAGATCCCTGACACAGGCCTCAGGGACTCCCGAGCAGGCTGTAGGCCTCAAGATGGCGCCGGGCCGCGGCCGTGTAAAGGCAGTCTCAGCCTAGAGGCAGATCTAGCCGGCCAATGCCCAAAATAACCCCAGGAAGCAGAGCCAGACGGGTTTGCAACCCGATGTGTGGTGTTTATAGCCCTAAAAAGGCGAGTAAAGGCGGCGGATGGGCTTGGATCCCTGTTGATTATAGGGAGCTCAGTACTCGCACGTCTTTCCTGCTGCTCGTCCGG
Organism: Aquarana catesbeiana; assembly: GCF_042186555.1. Taxonomy (NCBI): domain Eukaryota; kingdom Metazoa; phylum Chordata; class Amphibia; order Anura; family Ranidae; genus Aquarana; species Aquarana catesbeiana. The sequence continues at coordinate 225,546,801 of NC_133332.1, read as the reverse complement.
GCACGCCCCCAATAGTCATGACTTTTAAAGTTGCTATAAAGTTCAGCCCAGTGCTGGAAAAAGTGTGTCCTTCTTTCCTGAATGAATGAATGAATGATTTATAAAGCGCTGCAAATGCGAACTGAATCGCCTCAAGGCGCTGGATGCATTCTCTGATGTCAGCTTCTCAGAAAAGGAAGGTCTTTAGTTTTTTTCTGAAGGCCTGGTGGTTTTCTTCCATGCGGATGTTGGTAGGAAGAGCGTTCCATAGTCAAGGTCCTTGGACTGCGAATCTTCGTTCTCCCTTTGCTTTGTAGCGGTATTTGGGAATGGTAAGGAGGTTTTGGTTAGCTGATCGAAGACTGCGATTCGGTGTGTAGTGTTTTATTTTCTCGTGGAGATATGGTGGGGCGTTTCCTTGTACGCATTTGTGGGTGAGGCAGAGGGTCTTGAATGTGATCCGATTCTTCACGGTTAGCCAGTGTAGGCTCTTTAGGGAGGGGGAGATGGATTCCCAGGGTTTTTTTCCTGTTAACAGTGTGGCCGCCGTGTTTTGGATGAGTTGTAAGCGCGTAAGCTGATATTGGGGTAGTCCTACGTAGAGCGAATTTGCGTAGTCGAGTCGGGAATTGATGATTGTTCCCACAACTGCCGCTTTGTCCTCTTCTGGGATGAAGGGGATGAGTCTACGTAGTTGGCGGAGGAGATGGTGGGATCCGCTCACCACTGATCCTATTTGTGCATCCATTGTCATTCCTGAGTCAAAAATGACTCAGAGACTCTTGGCTTTGGTACTTGGGGAGATGGTCTGTCCAAGGATGGTGGGAGGTGTCCATGTAGTCTTTATTTTGGAATTTTTGTTAGCTTGTAGGAGAAGAAGTTCTGTTTTTGATCCGTTGAGTTTGAGGGAGCTAGTGGTCATCCAGTCGTCTATTAAGGAGAGGCATTTCTGTAATTGCTGATGAAGGTCTTTTTGTCTGTTGATACGAAGGTAGAGTTGGGTGTCGTCAGCGTATGAGTGGAAGCAAAGATCGGTTTTCCTGATGATATTGAGAAGTGGGCGGATGTACATGTTGAATAGTACTGGTGACAAGGGTGATCCTTGAGGGACTCCGCAGGAGACTGCCCGGGTTTCCGAGGTGAATGTTCCTAGTTTCACTGTCTGGGAGCGATTCTCTATATAAGGAATTCTCTGTATAAGGAATGCCAGTTTTGCAACCCATAAGTGTCCCACAGCTCGTGTGTCCCTGTGTGCAGGCAGCTTGTTTCCTCATCAGCAGAGGAGAGACTGACACAGCTGTATTTATCTGTTATTAGCATGCCATGCATCCTTGTGGACGTTTCACGGCACCTGCGTTAGGCCCCCCCCTCTGAAAAAATCCTGCCCCCTTTTTTATTTAAAATGTTTCCAGCGCCTGAGCGTAGCGTTTTTTTGGGTCCCAGACCCAACACGAGGGGGGGCGGCAGAGCCTCTTGCAGTGAGGCACAGACCTGTATAAAATTACAGCCTACAGTAACAAACTATAGTGGTAAAATAGCGGGACGTCTGCATCCCCCACGGCGCGGGGGGTAATGTAAGGGGGTGTAGCACTGCTGTCCCCCTAACCCTCTTGTAAAAAGACATTTTTTGCAGATTTGTTTTTTTTAACCTTGCAAAATCTCCTTCCACACGCTGTGCTGCCAGACACGGAACTGAGCAAACAGTGAGACAACAGAGTAAGGTATGTGCATAGACTCCATCTAGTGGAGATTTTAGGGCATGACAAAATTTTTTCCTTAAATGAAAGAAAACGCATAGATGTTTTTAATATCTAAGTTTTCTTACCTTGCCCTCGCCGCAGGATTTTGCTGAATTAACAGAAAATCCAACTTTCACCCATCACGGCGTTCAACATTTAGCAAACCTTCAAGGACTGGGTCCATAAAAACAAGGGTCCAACTGCCTTGGGCCATGTACAAGCACCCCATCAGGAAGCTTGAGGTAATGTAACAAGATCTAAGCCCTGGGTTCCAGTCCTACAAAGAGGCATTACAGGCAAAACCCCATGCTTCGGATACGAGGTCCCAGGTACCATCCATCTTAGGCCTCAGTGGCACTTCTGGATAGATCCGGCTTCTTTTTATGGAGGAATTTAAATCCAGCATGGATCCCTCCTGGAGCTCCTCAGAGCACTTCTTCACTCGTGACCAACACCTTAGACACTGGCGAAAAAACTGATGTGCTCCTGGAAGGAGGAGGGGTTATATAGGGAGTAAACTTCCTTTGATTGGGTTTACCAGTGTCAACACCTGAAGGTGTCCCATAAACCATTAAGTAATTACTTTAGGCGCTGTGTCCCATGATGTACAATAAAGAAACTGCATGTAACAGCCAGCGGGCAGGCACACTTTTTCGAATTGGCCAGGGAGGCCTCTGCATGGTTGGTTCGCAACCAGCAAGCTCTGCGTCACTGCCAAGCCGGTGAGGCTGGTGAGTGATCTGTATGAAATCGCTTGGTGCCATGCTTAGCTGGTATACAGTCATCTGGAGCATTTTCCTAGCCTATTTGCTCACTCTCAAAGTACTTTTCTATTTTGCTGAGGGACACAATATTTCCACAAGAGCTGGGAACTCCAATGCGACGGCAGATCAACTGCTTAATTTTCTGTTGCTTCAATGCCTTCCGATCTTTGCTGTTAGCGGATGGGAACTTTGTGTTCTTTTTTCTCCTCTTTAAATATTTGCATCGATTATTTGAGCCTTAATACAGGCCTGGATACAAGAGTTGGCACAGTTGTGCCACATTGGTTGCTAATCTGGTTTATGGCCCATTGTCCGTGGCTGAGCAACATATGGAGGGCTTCTACAAATTTACTAAGCCAGAACGTTATTTGCTCAGGCTGCCACCACACTTCTCTGTATGGTTATAATGCTTACTATACTATTTTGAGAGTTATGTACCTGCCTTTATTACTACGATTTCATGGAATATTAGAGGCCTGAGCACCACTCTGAAACGAACTATGATTCATACTTGCCTTAAAAAGTTTCACCCTGCCATTTTGTGCTTTCAGGAAACTCACTTATATGTGGCCCCCAAGAGCTGCTTAAGATATCCCTGGGTGGGCTGGGCGTACTATTCCACTCATACCTCATTTTCTTGGGGTGTGAGTGTAATGGTGCATGGTTCCTTAGATTATCAGGAGTATGAGGTGAACATTGACTCAGAGGGATGTTTTGTTTTTCTACATTGCTGCATTGGGATTTTGACATGTATCTTGGCTTTTATTTACATACCCCCCCAATTTCACTGTGCGGGTGCTCCGGCTTCTCCTGGCATACTTTGAGGTACCATTGTTGATAGTGGGGGATTTTAACTGCTGGTTGAATCCTTGTCTGGACAAACAGCCATCCCCCAGGTGTCTCGCTCCCCAGAGAGAGACCCCCTGGCCCATTTATTGACGGAAGTGGGATGGATAGATTTTTGGAGACATCGTAATCCTTTATATAAGCAATTCTCCTGCTTTTCCAACACCCACGGTACTATATCCAGGATTGATTTGGCAGTAGGCAACTCGGTTGTGCTCCCCTCTATCCCTGAGGTTTCGTATAGGCCCAGATGTGTTTGACCACTCACATGTGGTGGTATGCCTTCTTGTGGCCCCACTTTCCAAATTGCCCAGAGCGCCCTGGAAATTCAATGCCTTTTGGCTGAACTTGTTTACCTCTCACAAGGAATTGGAGTGGGGCATCCAAGCATTCTTTACTGACCAACGGGGTACAGCGCCCATTCTTGTTCAATGGGAGGCACTCAAGGTATATTTTAGGGGGCTTCTTATAGCGGAGCTTACCAAGATTAAAAAGACACTCAGTGGGGCTACGGGTGGAGCTGGAGTCCCGATGCAATCCCTGGAGAGGCAGTACGTGCAAGATCCTACTGACTCTGCTAGGGAGGTTTAGTAGTCGGCTCAATCTGCTTATGAGCGTCTGCTGTCCTCTTCGGCAGAGAAAAAGGTCAAGCTGGCATTTTTTGAGGAAGGGGAAAGCACAGGCCGCCTTTTGGCAAAAATTACCAATTTGCAACAACGCTCTCCAGCTATTGGATCGATAAAAAAATAGCATGGGCTGTCTTGTGCATTCCTCCGATCAAATATTACAGGTGCTGGCGAGTTTTTATGAGGAGTTGTACCTTCTTACCTCACTATATGCTCCAGAGGAATTAGAGGGGTATCTGTCTACAATTATGCTTCCACGCTTAACTGATGCACAACGGAGGGATCTTGATTCTTGCTTACGCTGGAGGAACTGCAGATAGCAGTATTCCCCAATTGTAAGGCTCCTGGGGAGGATGGTCTCCCCATGGAAATTTATAAACAATACTCAGTCACTATTATCACAATTAATCAAAGTTTTTAATGCTGCGAGGGAACACAATACATTTTGTGTGCAGCAATCTGCAGGGTGCTGCTGCTCATAGCCTTAAATTAATGTAAATTTAAAAGGTTCAAAAAGATTTAAAAAAATGCACTGTGATGTGTTGTAACAACACACTGCCGCATGTGTGTGCACTGATTTTCATTTTCATATGCAATAACATTAGGGAAGCTCATTCATAAAATCGCACTAAAAAAGGTGCATTTACATTTTTAAATTTTTTTTAAAAGCAGTAAAATGGGATTCCCTTGCCTTATCCTGGTTTGGCCGTTGCAACACATTGATAATTAATGCTATGCCCAGGTTATTGTACTTCCTGCAGGCTTTACCGATCAAGATACCTCATTCTCTTTTTCATTCTGTTCAGTTTTCAGTTTTCTTCAAGTTTATTTGGCACAGCAAACACCCCCACATTGGCAGAAATCTGCTGCTTTGGCCCAAACTAAAGGGCAGACTGAGTTTTCCTAATCCAGCATTATATTACACAGCAGCCCAAATGACCAGAGTAGTAGATTGGTGTAGGCACCAGACCCACAAACTATGGGTCACCTTGGAACAGGAAGCAGGGGTGCGCCGCTAGCAGGGTTACCACCATGGGCAGGAAAACAACATGTCTCTCACCTTTCCACCCATCCACTAATATGACCCGCTCTTGTCAAAATAGACTTTTTTCAGCTGGCTTGCTTGGAGAGCTTCCCCTCTCCCATGATGCCAATAATAGGCCATCCAGAGTTTTTACCCGGACCTACCAACCCGAGCTTTCGATCTTGTCACCTTGAGGTCTACTGCGTGCCTCCCATTTCTTACGCTCCAATGGCTGGCTTACAATGCACACTTTGCTCACTAGTTCATCTACACCTTCTCTGGATTATTGGAGGGCTCTCCAATTGTCTAATTTCTTGCATTCTCAACCCAAACATGGTCTTTTCCCTAGGAAATTGCACTCCTTCGAGGAGATATGTTAGGGAGAGGGCCTGATTCGAAGATTCCTTTCCACTTCTTACAAATACCTCTACTCCACGCTCTTCCCCCTTCCTTGTTAAATGGGAGAAGGACTTACACGTAACTAACTTTCTCTTACCCTCAAAAAGGGGGCACACTTTTTGGACAGAAATCCTTGTGCAGCAGATACCAGGATACCACCTACAAAATTGTGACCCATTGTTACAGGACTGTCAGTCCTTGCCAAACAGTTTCCTCAACAGAGTGATCGCTGCTGGAAGAGATGTGGTTCGTCTAAGGGCACTCTCTTACACACTTTTTGGGACTGCCCTTAAATGCGCACATTGTGGCAACCTGTGCTTCCACCAATTCACGGATATTGCTTAATCTCACTCCACTGTCAAGGAAGTGATATCATAAATATCTGCTTAAGCACCTATTAAAACGCAGCAGGAGCTTGTATCCCTAGTATGTGGAAACACCAACTTGCTCCAACGGTTACACAATGGCTCGCAAATCGAATGATATCGAACAACTGGAGAAACTGACAGCGGCCCTTCGAGATAAAACTGAGGAACCCTAAGACCAGGTGATCCTATTGGAATCTCTTCAGTTTCTCTAATGAATACCTACAATGTGTGTGACTCACACAATTCCTTTGTTCCAGCTTCTTATTGGGTCATCAATCCCGGTTCCGATTTCCCCAGTGGTGTTTTTTTTTTCTCCTCGCCTTTTCTCCTTTTTGTCCTATTCTCTTTAATACATAGAAAACTCCTTTGGGTGCATGCAGATTCCGGCAAGCATGGGTATATTTGACTTATACACATTTTTGTATACTGTACTTTAAGGTTTTCTGAGCATTAATTTCTACCCTATGACCATTCTCTGAATCCCAGAGGCCCTTTGATACTCAATTAACCAGGTCATTTTGGTTTGGATAGACTGTTGATACCTCTTATTGATCAATGTGGTCTCTATAGGTGAGGCTGTATTCCTCTGTGGATACTTTTTGAGCTATGCCTTGTAGTGCCTTGAAATGTATACTCAACAATTGTATGGAGTCAATGTTTTTATTGTTATCTGTTGCAATCCTCTAAATACATTTTTTTTTTAAAAAGCACACTGCATAGTGATAAGTTCCCATTTGTTGTGGTGCCCTCCAACGCACATGTTAGTAATGTGCTTTGGAGTGCCATTAACAATGAATGACACCACAGTGCACCAACTAGACTACCTGTTTTTGTGTGCTGGCACAATGGCATGCTTGTTCCTACATCATACTGATGTGAATATGGATTTGTTCCTTAAAAAAAAAAAAAAAATATATTTTATTACTTTTATATTTTACTTTTAAAATACAGGAATAGATTTTAGGACACTTGCACATTGAACAGGGCATGCTCTGTTTACAGCGCTTCCTGTTCATTCATGGAGACAGACATAGTAAAGATACATGATCATTCATGTATACTGTCTCAGTATTTGTGAATGAACAGCAAGCACAGAGGAGACAGCCGGATGTGCAGGGCGGGGGGGATTGAAATTATTTGCTGGTGCCCTCTTGTCACTGGATCCTCCCCGTTGGGTGCAGGCCGCTTCTCCCCTGCACTTCTGCTGCAGGCCTCGAAGGACACATGGGGTATACGGGCTGTGCAGGGGACAAAGCATATTTTTTACTGGCACCCAGCAGGAAGGATCACTGTCATTTTTGAATGAATTGCTACAAATTATTGAATTTGAATGAATGGTTTGCTATGATCAGTGGCTTATTAGTCGCTGATCATAGATGTTTAATTATTCAGCAGAGTCAGGAGAATTACTCTGATATAAGTTAATGGTCACTGAAGTAACCTTAAGCTTAAAGCAGAGTGGGAAATGAAGCGGATGTAAGGCATACTGACCCGGTCAGCTGGAAAAGTTTCTGAAGTTCCATATACCTTACGTCCACTGCAGCAAAATGGTTTAAAATTCTGTGCACATTCAATCCCCATAAATACCTTAGAATTTTCTTTATTTCTGTGTCTACAATTCATGTTACACTCTCACTTGTCTCCCTTTGTAGCCACCCATTCAGATGTACTGACAGCAGAGACTGTAAGTGATGACAAGGGATGAAGCTGGGTGAAAGAGCACATCCTTGGGATCCCTATAGAACAGCAAATTCCTCTCTGCTGGCCACTGGATGGTGCAGCCTTTAGCAATGCTTTGTGGATCAGCTGCTTGGTTACTGTTCCAGAAGCAGGTCTGATAGAATGTAGTCAAGCAACTGATGGGGCAGACTGTATGGCTAAAATTTACACCATTCAGTGGGGATGGGGGGGGGGGTTAATATTGCTTAAAGCAAGGTAAACTCTCTCTATATATTTCCTACTCAGCTGTTAGCAAGAAGGTCATTCATATCAGCCTAGCAGCCCACCTACAGGTGTAAGGGAAGCACTTATTTTCCAGACCAGACTGGAAAGTGGTGTTAAAAATGAATTAACAATAACTATATATATGTACTGCTTCTTAAAAATATATATCTCTAGATATAGATATATATATCTATATCTAGAGATATACATATCTATAGATATATATATATATATATATATATATACATACATATCTATAGATATATATATATATATATATATATATATATATATATATATATATATACACACACACACACACACATACATGTATGTATATATTAAAAATAATATATACATACACACATATACAGGGGGGCCCGGGTTACAAACAAGTTAGGGACTGTAGGTTTGTTCTTAAGTTGAATCTGTTTGTAAGTCGGAACAGGTACATTTTTTAAGTGTAGCTCCAGACAAAAAATATATTTTTAAGCTTTTTGGATAGCATAGAGAAGGGTTAACACCCCTGTAACATTTGTTTTGCTGTGTTTGCCCCTGTTCAGAAGATTTCACCCCACTTTCTGTCCCAATAAGAATTGGATTTTGAAAATTTTGGGTTGTTGTGGAAACAAGCCTTGGTGATAAAGCATTAGTGGAGGTACCTTTTCCCCATAATAGCTTCTTACAGGAGTGAATTTCCCTTCCTAGGGGTAGATTTCCTCTCACTTCCTGTTGTCTCCCTCCGTTTATAAGTAGGATGTTTGTAACTAGGGGACCCCCTGTGTATGTATGTATGTATGTATGTATGTATGCATATATATGCCTACACACACATGTATTGCTTATTAAACCATTTACCTTTATAGTATTCATAATGGTGCCCAACACAACTCGCCCACTGTACATCTCCTCCAGATCAAACTCCTTTCTGAGAGACTGAAAGACTCCATTCATAATCTTCTTCACCTGATAGAGAAATCCAACACACACATGTAAACATCTACATGTGGATAACAGGTGTGGAGAACACAGACATTATGGGCAGTTTCTGAGTCCTTCTATTGTGGGATTGACAACTGCGCGCACGCACACACACAAAGAAAAAATACCTGTCCACACATTTATGTGCCATTTACTGGTGTCAGTCCCCTGCTCCTAACCCTAACTGTTAAAACAGTAGCAGTTACCAAGGTTACCAAAGCTTGGCAAACCATTTAAAGCGGAGCTCCATCCAAAAGGGGAAGCTCCGCTGGTTTGCTTCCTCAAAACCAGGTATCGGCTCCCACTACTGTGCAAGATCGCTGCATCATTGTGCAGTGATCTACATAACTTCCGGCCCCTCCTTCCCTCCCGCTGTTTTCTGGGAGACCATTCAGAAAGCGCAGCGTGACTCGTGCATGCGCAGTAGGAAACAGGCTGTGAAGCCACAAGGCTTCACTTCCCGTTTCCCTTAGTAAAGATGCCGGTGCCTGCACCAAGAGCCAATGGACGGATCGGCTTTGGGTCCCGACATGGTGGGCTCCCTGGACAGGTAAGTGTCCTTATATTAAAAGTCAGCAGCTACAATATTTGTAGCTGCCGACTATTAATTCTTTTTCCCCAGGCTAGAACTCCTCTTTAAATTTTGCTTGGCATGAACCAGGCTAGCCTAGAAAAAACACTAACTCAATGTGGGCTAAACCTCACACATGAAGCCCACTGATAAGCACTGATGGGCTCAGACGTGTTCGGATCAAGCCTACCAGGAAGCCGTCACTGCACACCGCCAATCATAGGCAGTAAGACATCTCCCGATCGGCAGCTGCACATACACACGCTGCCTATGACTGGCGGTGTGCAGTGCCGGCTTCCTGGCGGGCTCAATCCGAACATGCCCGAGCCCATCGCTACTGATTGGTTTCCAAGGCTGGGCTGCAATGTGCCCAAGAAAGTAAAACAGCTATGAGCACCGGTAATATCAGAACTGTTCACAATCCAGATGTTAACACCACTAAATTGTGAGGTTTCCAATGAAATACACCAATGTGGGACACCAAAATGATAAAAAACTCATAGCAAAAAAAAGTCATGTGTTTACTATATATGCATCAAAAGTTTTCCTTTAAAAATTGTAGTACTGGCTTATAACTCAATGTTAATGCCAGACCTACAGATTTTAAAACATCCCAAGTTGGTGTATTGTTTGTTAGGGATCGTGGTGCTCACCCTCTAAGGGTTAGATACTCCCTGGAGCTCTATATTATTTAAAAACTGATTTTCCAATGAAATCAGCAGCATAAAAAAAGGACAGAGTTATATATGCAAGTTTTTCATACATTGTCCTAAAAATAAAAATCCTTTTTAAAAGTGAAGCCATCAGCCATTTAAACATAACAGTCTAAGGTTTCTGCTATTAGTTTCTGTTCTGTTAGCCAGAATACCCTTAATGGTGCCCCTCTAAACCTGGTTTTACTTTGTTGCCAAGACTTTCCTGACTTCAGACCTAAGGCCCACCCTCATGCCATCACTTTTTTTTATCAAATCATTTTTATTTGGGTTTTTCAAGTTAAAAAACACACAGATACAGGCAAGCCATGTTACATTCTCCAGAACCCCTATGTCAAGAGCAAAAGTTGGCAAGAAAACAGAGTACACATACATAAGCTTAATAAATGAACAAGCAAGAGAGGGTGCCTCCATCTGAGCATAAACCATGTGTGATTAGCTTGAAACTTAAGAAAGATAATAATGCACTCACAAAATTGTGAAGAGGAACACAGCCTGTCATCAGTGGGGGAGTGGTCATCTGGAAGAATGCAGAGATTGGCAGGCAAGTAGCTGGCATGTGCAGAGTTCGGGCAGGAAGGTGATATGTGGATGAAGAAGAGAACTGCCATTTAGCCACCACACAAGCCGGGTTGCCTGCGCTTTTCAGTCCCCTTACGCTACAGTGGGTCTCCTCTTCACCCACAATGCAGCTTCCCGGCTGAAATTTATATAGATTAATTTTTTTTTTTTTCCCCACGTAGTGGTCCCTCATGGCTGCACCGGAACACTTACATCTACATTCAATGGAGTAAGAGAGTACGTAGAGTAAGGGTTTTTTTTTTTTTTTTTTGCTGTCTGTGTCCCATTGGAGCATTGGAGAGATTTACCTTCACTCCCTGCCTCAGTCATAACAGAAAGTAAGAGGAAAGCTATCCAAAGCGAGTCCCTTATTGGAAGATTTACCCTCTATTCCTGTTCTGGTGACCACTCAAATTTTTTTTTCCTTCTTTCTTTTTCAATGAGAACAGTCACACAGACAAATAAAGAGGGGGAATCTCCCTAACATGGACACAGCAATAAAAACTGACAGTTTTTCTAATCCTTCTCCACTCAAAAAAAAAAAAAACAAACAAACAAAAAGAAAAAAGGAAGACATTTTGCCTTCAGTCAGACCCAAAAGCTCACCTCTTCCGTGGGGTCCGTAGCCAGATTTCTGTCACCATCCCTCGTCTGTGTGTCTTCAAGTTGCTCTGTTAGGGTAACGACCTGAGCCTGGAGCTGGGCGCACTGACAGGGGACACAAGAATGGCATGTAAGTAGATAAGATTTGGCATTCTAACTTTGCAAGAAGAATATCTATTAAAGCAGGGCTCAAAATGTCCAGTCCTGAGCTACTAGCCAGGCCTTAAGAATTACTCTTCACCAGTTGCCCCATCCAACCCTTACCCTGCCTCGCTACTAAACAAGCCCTCATAAATTATCTCATGAAACACTGTTAAACATTTTATTCAAAATTAGGTTACGAAAATAAATATTAACAACTTTAACAATATTAACATTAAGCAATGTAAACATAAAAAGGAAAATAAGTGCTTTACATGGACATGGCACAAAAGATGATCAGAAACTGCAGACATGGCACAAGAAATGATCAGAAACTGCAGACATGGCACAAGAAATGGTCAGACACTGCAGACATGGCACAAGAGATGGTCAGAGACTGCGGACATTTCACAAGAGATGGTCAGAGACTGTGGACATGGCCCAAGAGATGGTCAGAGACTGCAGGCATCCTACAGGAGATGGTCAGGGACTGGTTTAGCAGATCTTGCCCCATTTACTCACTGTCTGTGTTGTGTCCCTCTTCTCAGCGTGGTGGTGTGTCCTCTATTAGTACTGAGCCGACACCATGCTTTTGCTTTGCTGTCATCCTTAGGGCTCAGAAACTGCACTGGAGGGCACAGTGGTCAGGCACACTAAAGGTAGAGACAGAGGATGGAGCAGCACCTCTATTGTGGCCAGAGATGTCAGCGCCGGTGAAGTAGATCCAATTCCATCCTTGCTCTCATGCCGCGCTTGACAATGCCCCCTCCAGTTCTGCCAAGTTATTTGTAGAAACCGCTGAGCTGCACCATCACATACCTGTTTGCACGGTCGGTCCACCACCCCCCCATTCCCTGGCCAAGCACAGCGGAGTCCTGCAGGGTTGCCCAGTTCCGGACTTTTTTATGGGCAACCGCCTTGGCTACCTTATGCTGGCACCGGGCCCTGCTCGCCCTCAGCTTATTTCCACTCACCTAATTTTGAGCAGGCAAGTGTAAATTTTAAGGGCCGTCTTAAAGGATAAGTTCACCTTTGGGAACATGATACATATTCCACCCTAAAAAATGGGTGGAACATGTAACATGTTCTCACTCCTGCAGCATCTCCCAGAACCACTACATCTAGTGACAGCAAGCAGGTGATCTTCTCCCCCTGCCCCCATCTGGCCGTCTCATTCATTCACTGAGTTCTATGAATGAGAGAACTACAAGTACCGACAGCCTTTGCGGCTGTCAGCTTGTAGTTCTCAATGAACTAACATGGCGCTGTTGAGTGCTCTGGTAGTCCATTGAATCTTCCTGTCTGTGTGTATCTGACCACCCACCCACCCGTACGAGCAGACAGATACACTGACAAGTCTGCTGGATTTCTGTATAGCATCCGTGATCTGCTGATCACAGGTGCAATGCTTTCCAGGTTCCTAGTAAAAAAAAATAAAAATAAAAATGCAGAATTTTTTTTACCTGCAAAAAGATGTGCATGTATTACTTTTTTAAATAGTGAACTTATCCTTTAAGGCATTCAAGCTGATCACACTTATCAAATCAAGTAGTACAATGTATCAAGAGCTGTAAAGAAATCCATGTGTATGCAGTCATGAGGTCAAACACAATTCATTCCATTTATGTTATAGGCCCCTTTCACACGGGCGCTCCGATCAGGTCTGTCTGTCAGTTTTTCAGGTGGACCTGATCGGCCGCTCCATGCACCTCTATGGAGCGGCGGATGTCAGTGGTGACATGTTCGCTGACATCTGCTCCGATCCTGTCCTTGAAATCCAGACGAATGTAAACCCTATTTTCAATCCGTCTGGAAAATCGGATTGGATGAAAACGGACAGGTGGTCCGTTTTCATCCAATCTCCATAGAGGACAGCAAGGCTTTGACAGGTCCATCTCCGCAGAGTGAGCGGAGACTCACCTGTCATCTGCCTGCTCAGCGGGGATCAGCGGAACGATTCCTGCTGAAAAAAGCGGAGTCCTTACACAAACAAACCCGTGTGAAAGATCCCTTATACTCCAGCTAAAATGATTTGTATAAAGTGGAGATTTTTTGCAATCTGTGTCCCTGTTTGGAAGATTTCACTCACTTCTTATCACAAGAGAATGTGATCAGAAATCTCTAATGGGAGACAGACACAAAGTAGGGTGGGGGAATGGTATCTTTCTGCCCCAATCTTCCTGTCTTGGGACAACCATTTCCCCCATTTTTTGTACGGGTGTCACAGGAAGTAAGGCAAAATCTCCCCAATGGGGGTCACAGACAAACACAAACCAGACAAATGTTAACTCTTCCCTGCTCTAAACATTACAAGTCACTTTGACTGGATTTGGGTTTTACACAGACTGTTACACATATGAGGTAACTGTACAGTTGTAGGTAATGTTCTGTCAAATTACTGAATTTGAGGAGTAAGAGAAAGACTTACCTGCTGTCTCAGAGGCTGGAGCTGAACTACTTTCTCCTGGAGCTGAGACACCATCTAATAATATATCAAATGACACTTATAAAAAAAATGTAATAAACACATTAAAAAAAGGATCTGGGAAGTGGCATCACATAGAGGTCATTACACATGAAGCTATCACTTGGGATTGCTTACCAAGACTGTCGATTCACTCTGAATTTTCTGTGGATCAGAGCCCACACTTAAAAAAAAATACAACTGGGTGGTACTGGTGCAAGCTGTTAAATATAATACTTAATCTGACAGGGGATGAGGGAGTAAAAACACTCAATCAGGGGTCAGCAGTCTGAGAGAGGCCTGTTGACATAGATAGGATAAATAAGTCTACGCACAGGCAGCAGATGATGGTCCAATGATGATAGTGGGGGACAGTTCTGTATTTAGGGCAAGCCTCTTGAGGGAAGCAGAAGCAAAACTCCAGGAACATGTAAAACAAGGATAGAAGCGCTGCTGAAGTAAAAATTGTATGACATTTATTTTAACAAGGCATAAAAGCTCTTACATCTAGGTAAGGTAAATGAAGCACATCGTGGAGGCCTGTAAGATGAGTCTCTGCACTGGCTGGGTGCAGTGGTGGTTCAGTAGCCTTATCTCCCGTGGGCGTGATCATCAGCTAGATGTGTTAGGTTGGCACAGGAAGAGGGGCTGGACCGAAGCGGCGTCTGACGTCACCGGATATCACACATCTAGCCGACGATTGGCGCCCACGGGAGATAAGGCTACTGAACCACCACTGCACCCAGCCAGGGTAGAGACTCATCTTACAGGACTCCACGATGTGCTTCATTTACCTTACCTTTGTCTTGTTAAAATAAATGTCATACAGTTTACTTCAGCGGCGCTTCTATCCTTAAAAAAAGAAGTGCATACAAAGATTTCACTCACCTCTTCTGCTTGTTCTTTTGCCAGATCAATATCATTTTCCTTTGCACGAGATTCTCTAAGCTTCTCATGGAGAGATGTGATCTGGCTCTGGAGAAGTGCACACTGAAGGGTACAAAGGAAGGCCAATATGAAGAAGTGACAAGCTGGCTACTGTCAGATGAGCTTTAAAACCCTTCTCTGAGCAAGTCAAATATTTAGCCTTAACCCTCTACAGCCCCTGCCCCCTTTTTAACTTATTTAATTAGTCATCTTTGAGGTTCAGGCAAGATTACCTAGCTTCAGGTTCTACTTCTTCCAGCGGCACATGAAGGAATCTGTGGGGCTACATCACATAGAATGCCCTGCAGAATTAGGCAAGACGTGTTGAGGAGAGCAGTCACCTAGGAGTAGAGGTGACTGGTCCCCTGAACAGATAGCGCTATCACTAGAACACTTAGCAGGCAGCACTTTCCTATTAATTAGGAGACAGCCAGTGGTTTCTTTAAGAATGGCCTAATAATTAAGCTAAAGTATTTGCTTGAATTTTTGTTTCTGCCCTGACAACAGCTTGTTTAACATTTATACATACATACAATCATGAAAAAAAGTAAGTACACCCTATGGAAAAAGCCTTCGCTGTCCAAAAAGAAGATCCGAGCAAGAATAAAATAAAAATGTACATTTTTACCTGCAAAAAAAAGTGCATTTATTACTATTTTTTAAAAAGTGAACTTATTCTTTAACCACTTGACCTCCGTAAGATTTTACCACCTTCATGACCAGGCCATTTTTTGCTATTCGGCACTGCGCTACTTTAACTAAATTGGCAGGTCATGCAATGCTGTACTCAAAATGAAATTTATATCAGTTTTTTCCCACAGATAGAGCTTTCTTTTGGTGGTATTAGATCACCACTGGGTTTTTTATTATATAAAACAAAATAAACAAAAAAAGACTGTATATATATATATATATATATATATATATATATATATATATATATATATATATATATATATATATATATATATATATATATATATTTTTTTTTTTTACTTTCTGCTATAAATTATATCTAATAGATTTCAAAAATTTAATGTCTTCATAAATTTGGGTGAAAATGTATTGTGTTACATATTTCTGGTAAAATAAAATCACAATAAGCGTATATTAATTGGTTTGCATGAAAGTTATAGTGTCTACAAAATTATGGTATATGTGAATTTTTTTTTTTTAAAAATACTAGTATTGGCGGTGATCGGCGACTTATAGCGGGCAATCTGACACTTTGTGGGATCTAACTGCCACTGACATCTCCATTGATACCAATACAGTGATCAGTGCTAAGAATATACAGTACACTGTATGGAAAGGGGTTAACATCTAGGGCAATCAAAGGGTTAACTGTGTGCCTAACAAGTGTAAAGTGTTTAATATGCGATGCTAAGGGATGTGGCAGTTTTTATTACTGGCTTTGCAGGGAAACAAAAACCGGCACATCGCCGCTGTCAGTAGAGAGCTCTGTGTTTACCTACACAGAGATCTCTCCCATCACTCGCTTTGCTGATCGGTAGGTCCTGGCCATAAATCATTGGTGGTCGGCATGTGCTGGAGATAGTGACAGCACAGCCAGGCATGCGCCGCCTACCAGGAAATGAAGAATCGCATCTCTCTCTCTCCACACACACACACACACACACACACACATACACACAGTAGCAGTAAAACTACAGTGCGCGGTCGGCAAGTGGTTAATGAGAATGTTAGACTATCTGTCTGAAAGCACACCGACAGATACGTTGTATAGCTTCTAAATCATTATATGAAACACCAATGAATAAAAATAAAACAAAATGAAATGAAATACTCCCTGCAATACTTATATAAGTAATTAATACCACAGTGCAACCAGTCCATACATATATATAAAAAATGAATATGTTGAAAAACATAAATGTTGGTGAAGAACTAGTTCATATTTAACAGTGTAAAACCATTCACCGCTGTGCTCATCCGTCCTCACTGGGATCAACAACATGTGCACACCATCACCAGCCAAATTGCCTGCTCACCTCACAGACCAGTTAAAAAAAAAAAAAATCAAATATTGGTCACTTCTTTACTCCTTCATGATCTCTCTCCTCCACGCCAAAACAGCAGATCCTCCTACGCTCTCCCAGCTGTATACTTGCGCAGGAGGATCTGCTGTTTTGGCGTGGAGGAGAGAGATCATGAAGGAGTAATGGGGGTGTCCTATATTTGAGTTTTTTTAATTCACCTGTGAGTTGAGGAGGCAATTTGGCTGGTGATGGTGTGCACATGTTATTGATCCCAGTGGGGACTGATGAGCACAGCGGCAGATGGTTTTACACTGTTAAATATGAACTGGTTCTTCACCAACATATGAAAATAGATAGATATATATATATATATATATATATATATATATATATATATATATATATATATATATATATATATACATACATACATACACACACACACACACACACTGTGGTATTAATTACTTATATAAGAATATTTCATTTCTATTCATTGGTGTTTTATATAATGATTTAGAGGTTATACAGCGCTGCACTATAAGAAAATAATTGTTTCAATTGGTGTGGTGAATCACTGAGTGTTACAGCAGCTGTGGGGTTTCTATAGTTTCATGCACACTGCACTTTAGAAAGTCAATTTTGGCGCTGATTGTCACTATACATTTTACACCAACAGATCCACTAAGGAATAGTTTAGAAAGAACTAGAAGGTTATGAACTGCATTAGTCAAAGATCCAGTTTAATTTCTACTGAAATTTTGTAGTGGAATTTTGAAACAGGTGTTCATGCAAGGGAAACCACAAATATCTTGCAGCTGAAAGAATTTTGCATGGAGTAGTGGTCAAGAATTTCACAGAAGCCGATATTAGAGACTGGTGGGTGGTTATACAAAATGTCTAGAAGTAATTTCTGCTACAGTGTGCAATACCAGCTCTTTATGCCAACAATGTACTTCCATAGTACATCAATTGATATTTTTGTTGGGTAAATAATTGAAAATGCATTTTTTCCTTTATTCAAACAGTGCCTACAGATAACGGTGATGTACAAAGATCAAATGTTTGAAAAAAAAAGTCCACATTTTCCATGGAGGTTGAGAACTCTGTCCTTGTCCCCATGTAAGAGCATTGGAAATCTAACCAGATAATAAAAAACACCTGCACTGACACTTTAAAGAGGAGTGGGTGGCATGCTCCCCATAACTGGGTACTAGGACTGTCAAAGTGTATATAATTCATAGCTCTTGCACAGGTTTGCTTTAAGTAAAAAAAAAAAAAAAAAAATCAATCATTCATCCTAGTATATGGATCACCTTCTCTTTCAGTGGCTGTAGTTGTGTGGCCTGTTCCTCAAGCTCCAAGAGTCTTTGCTCATCACGATCACGGGACGAGGATAGCTATAAAAAAAATAAAAATAAAAAAAAATTAAAAGGGAGGAGGAAGAGGAAGAAAAAGAAGATGATGATCAAACCTGATGCATGAAATGGGTTTTCCAGGTGACAACAACCTTTCACACAAATCAAAACCAAGAATTTCTTTTAACCTCCAATTTCAAGTTAGAATATCAATTATTTAGAAGAAATACCCAGCCATCTTGACAAGCAATAGGGACAGTTTAAAATGTGACACATATGAACATGTTAAAAAGAAACTCAAACTAGATAAGTAAAACAGAATGCCTAAACTGCTTGATGCCAGAGCTATCTGCGACACCACTTGAGAGACTGCCTGACTTTATGATCCCAGGACATGAAATTAGTAGCATAAGAGTCACTAGGAGAAAAACAATTTTGCCGAAGTTGAGCTTTAAAAACAGTATTGTTCCTACTGACCTGCTTTGCAGCTGCTTGCTCTCGAGCTTTTTTCAGCAGCTGCCTCAAGTTTTCAGTCTCTTCCTGGAAACTTTTCCGCAACTCTTCCTGCTCTTCTTCTGCTTGCTGCCGCTCCTGCTGAGACTTTTTCTTCCGCTCTGCTAGGCTCTGTGTCACAAAACTGGAGGTTATTATAGATACAAACATACACAGCTTATTACCTTCACCTTCAGAAACGCTACACAAACGTCAAATTGAGCATATGGTAGAATGGTACATAAGCAAGGTCACCTTCAGTAAAAACTGATCAGTACATCCAGAGAGATAGGCAAATTACATTTTACCCCTAATATCACTTTTTCTGTAAAACCAATTTAGACAGCACTAAAAGCCCTGAAAAGAAGTTCTTACCTTTCCCCACCCTACCAAAGCTAAAAGCAAAGTTATGGTCAGAGTTGGGATTTAAAGCTGTGCTGAGATGCAGGCAGCTAATATATCATCCACATGAAGTATTGATAAAGTGTTTATGACATAATTGAGGTCTGATACAAACAAGGTCACCTTTTCTAAATTTTTCTTCTCCACCTTCAAG
Source organism: Aquarana catesbeiana (assembly GCF_042186555.1). Lineage (NCBI taxonomy): Eukaryota > Metazoa > Chordata > Amphibia > Anura > Ranidae > Aquarana > Aquarana catesbeiana. The sequence continues at coordinate 225,527,745 of NC_133332.1, read as the reverse complement.
TCAGAGATCTCGTCTTCCAGAGCCGCCTGTCGCAGCTCCAGGTTCCTTCGGCTCTCCTTCTCGTTTTTGGCTTGGTTCTTAGTTTGCTCTGATGTTTCTTTCACCTCTGAAAGAGAGGTTGATATGTAAGATTTGATAAGGTATACCCAGAGATGAAAGGCTTACACTACTACTTTCACTGAGTGTGGAAAGGTCACTGACCTATGAGCTGTGCCCGTAGAGAGGAGAGCTCAGCCTGACACTTCTCTGCCTCCTGCTGGGCCGCCACCAACTGTGTCCGCTGCTCCATCTCCCTCTTCTGATATGTTGTGACCTCCAGCTGCAGACGGGATACTTGGCCAGTCGCAGCTGACAACTCCTCTGCCACCTTGGCCTGTGATACATAAGGGGTTCAAACCACTGAAATAGCAAATCTAGAACAGTGTGGTTGCCTATAGCAACCAGACGTAAAGGGTCAGTCTGTTAAAGTTAATGTTTAGTCCTGGATGGACACTGGTGGACTAAATCACTTGCTGTTTTTTTTTTTTTTCTCTGGCAGCAAGGCAATGAAGTCTCAACTTTGTTATTCTCATTTCTGTCCTATGAGTTAGATGCCTAGTGGGTATGCTGTAGCTTCAATACAAAGTTGGAACAAATATGCAGATCATGAAACTTTATGTATACTTGTCCAGGATCACCATGACAGCAAGACAGCTGAGAAGACTCATTAATGACAGCCCTATGTTTCTCTGTAGAAAGGTTACTTATCTAGCAGTCAGAAAGATACCACCTGATGATGGCGGGGTTAGAGTGGCAGATGGTAGGCAGAACCAGGACTCAACTTCTGGTGATAGTTAAAGTGGTGCGAAAAGTTTGCAGTTAAAAAAAAAAACAAAAAAAAAAAAAAAACAAAAAAAACAAAAAAAACAAAAAAAAAAAAACACACAACACAAAAAACTTACCTGCTCTTCTTTTTGGGTCCCCCGTCGGCAGTCCCGACGCCTCCCCCTTGCCGAGTGCCCCCAATAACGAGCCTCTTGCTATGGGGGCACTCAAGCAGGCTTGCTCGCTCCTGAACCATGCTCCTGTGAATGGACATTGTCTATTCACACACAGAGCCTGGCTCAGCCCCGCCACCCCACTGGCTCTAATTGACAGCAGCAGAAGCCAATGGCTTCTGCTGGTGTGTGAGCCAATGAGGAGAGAGACCCGGGAGAGCTACGGTTCCCAAGAATATCGCAGGATCGAGATGGGGCTCAGGCAAGTATAAAAAAAAAGGGGGGGGGCGCACCCAGAAGGTTTTTTATTTAGGTAAAAATCCTTCTACCTTTAAAACCACTTTAAGGATATAAGAAAGAAGTCACTGAGTCAACCATTTCAACTTCCACCTGAAACAAAAAAAATCAGCTAAAGCACTAGTCCTTTCAAAAAAAAAAAAGAAATAAAAAAAAAAAAAAAAAAAAAAAAAAAAAAAAAGAAGAACTCCATGCGACTCTTCAGGGTAACAGACAATGATAGACTAAGCCTGTTCATAACTTCTCCATCTACCATTTGTTTACATTTTAGTTTGGTTGGTCTAACTAATATTGTTTTACTCAGGACAAACAGATTAGCAGGTTGTGTATTAGCTAGCGAAGCCAAGTATATATTATAAAAATAGTGGTGAGCTTTTATTTTGCAAGGGATGACAGTTTTGAAGTGCTTGGCCTACTGTCATTACAGAAAGACTTTACATTCTACAGCTTCTTAATTAACACAGGCACCTGCTCCCTGGTCTCTGGATGAGCTATAGGGATGCAATATTTTTTCTGGGCTGGGGATTGTAAACAATGGGTCCCTCCGCACCTTAGCTACTAGGAAATACCGAATAGACTTGAGATGTGGCTTTTGGAGACATAGCAAGTAAGCAATTCCAGGAAAATGGATCAATATACAGTTAAAATACATGTTGATCGTTTTGCCTGCACTAAGATTTGTCATTTTGCGATGCACACACCTCCGCCCGTCAGGCTGATCATTTTGCTACTTCCTGGTTTAGCACTACTGCTTCTTGGGTTAGGTTCCTACTCATTGGACAGAAATGAGCAGGCCGATTCATCACCCAATGAAAAGGGTGGAGTGGCATCTCTTGGCATTATGTGGCAGAGGTGAGAATATACAATTGCCTAGCTAGACTTGCAGCACCTTTGGCATGGAAAAAAAAAGCAAAAAAAAAAGCAAAAAAAAAAACAAAAAACCAGTAACCATGTTTTCAGCGGCGCATTTAGCTTCCTGTAGTTTTTTTTTCACCTCATAGTGTAATGTCATTAACCATTGCGGAAGATTTTCTCCCCTTAATGACCAGGCCATTTTTTGCAATACGGCACTGCGTTACTTTAACTGACAATTGCACGGTCGTGTGGCGCTGTACCCATAGAAAATTTATGACTTTTTCCACACACAAATAGAGCTTTCTTTTGGTGGTACTTGCTCACCACTGCGTTTTTTATTTTCTGCGCTATAAATAACAAAAGACCGACAATTTTAAAAAAATGAAATACTTTTTTTTTACTTTCTATTATAAAACATACCCAATAAAAAAAATATATAAATTAAAAAAAAAAAAAAAAAGAAGTAAAACAAGATTTCTTCATCAATTTAGGCCAATATGTATTCTGTTCCATATTTTTGGTAAAAAAAATCCCAATAAGCGTACATTGATTGGTTTGTGCATAGTCTACAAACGATGGGAAAGATTTATGGAATTTCTATTCATTTATTAATATTTTTACTAGTAATGGCAGCGATCAGCAACTTATAGCGGGACTGCGATATTGCAGTGGACAAAATCAGACACTGACACTGTTTTGGGAACCAGCTACATTAATACAGTGATCAGTGCTAAAAAAAATGCACTGTCACTACTAATGACACTGGCTGAGAAGGCGTTAACATCATGGGCAATCTAAGTGTTAACTATATGCCTAGCCTGTGTTCTTGTACTTTGGGGGAGGTGCCTTCACTAGGGGAAGGCATGGATACATGTCCCTGCTTTACGGGAACACAGAATCCATGCCTTCTCTACTGACAGGACAGCAAGCTGCCTTGTTTACATAGGAAGACTGCCATTCTGCCTGTGCAACGAACGATCAGCATGTGCCGGCAGACATCGAGTCCACGGTACCCGTTGATTGGCTCCCGCTGTTTATAATCACAGAGGGAGCGAGCTGCCAGCATCGCACATTTGTGTCCACTACTCGAAAATGCCGGATTACGTGTATATATAATAAATGTATATATAATAAATATATATATATATATATATATATATATATATATATATATATATATATATATATATATATATATATATATATATATATATATATATATATATATATATATATATATATAGTGATCTGACAGCTGCCCCCCTGTAGCAGCGGAGAAAAAATAAATAATCTCACACACACACTAAAAGGTAGCATGCTCCTATACCAAAACTGTTACACAATAGTACCACATCTCAATATTGAAATAATCAAAAGGAGGACAACAAAAGGGCATCCGGGACTTTACAGCACCAAATAAAAGGAAATTAACAAAAATAGTTTATAAAAAGGTTTACAATTCTTTAATAATAATAATCAACGTTAAAAAGCTCTATCAGCTGAGTACATATAGTGAAAACATAAAAAAGTATTTCATAAAAACATATATGGGTAATGTTATATGCTATATATACACACACATTAATAAAACCATATAATATTCTTTTGAACCATCAAAGTGTAGGAGAAAACCCCAAAGCGCTTCAACTTGCAAGTCTTCCTCGGGGGGGTTTGTTCTCTGTGAGGACTGCATTTCTGTCCATGCCCCACCATTATTACAAATCTTTCCATTTCCATTAGAAACACTATATATCCCCTGAAGGCCTCTATCCACTTTGCTTACTGTGGACTTTTGAAGAAGTGCCCCTTTGTAACATTCAGCCTCACCTAAGGTTCTGTATGTTTAATATTGGATGTAAGTGACATTAACACTTGACTATGTGTTTTTTCTGAAGAACTGATTTCTGTTTTGTAGACTACTATGATAGGAGATATACTGAGAGATATATATAAGCAGTGAACAAAAACCCCCTGAGGAAGACTTACAAGTTTCATCGTTAGGGTTTTCTCATACACTTTGATGGTTTAAAAGATTATTATATAGTTGCAATAATGTATATATAGCATACATTACCCATATAGGGTTTTATGAAAGACTTTTTATGCTTTCACAAGATGTGATAGAGCCTTTTAATGTTGAACATTAATAAAGAATTGTAAAACTTTTTACACACTATTTTTGTCAATTTCCTCTATTATTTGGTACTGCAAAGTCCCGGATCCCCCTTTTGTTGTCCTCTTTTTGATTATAACACACAAGAAAGGTTGTGATTTGCATGATGTAAAAATGACAGAAGTTCTGAAATATTACATAAAATAAGCAGCAAAGCTAAATGCAGAGAAAAAAAAAAAAAAGAGAAGCCCCCCAAAATCCTCACCTGGTATGTGCCCTCATCTATGTGCAAAGCATGCTGGGAAAGAGAAAGCAGCATCAGTGAGAACAAGCCAGCCAATCAAAGTTAAAGAAAGACAAGAGCAGCTTTTTCTAGAAAAAGAGGGATGCACCAGGACCAGACAAAACGTTCATGAGTTTGGAAACCACTATTAGGAATCTAATACAATCAGATTATTATTGCCATTACATTCACATAGATTATAAAAAGAAGAGAATGTTAGTTTGCATCTAGCCAACAAACACAGAGATAAAAAAAAATAAAAATAAAATACAAAGCCAAAAAAAAAGAAACAAACAAAAAGAAAAAAAAAGAAAAAAACACACACATTTCCAAAGATAGCCATGCACTATACAATCTAACTGCACAAGCTCTTAAGCTAGCTATACATTTAGCCTGCAAGAAAATCAATCGTCTCCCCGCTCAGAATCTGGTGCAGATGTGCATGGTAGCCAATCAGCTTCTAACATCACTATGTACAATTAAGCCTTGGCAAAAAAAAAAAACTGGAAGCTGATTGGTTTCTATGCAGAAGTGAGCCTGATTTTGCACTCTTTAGCTTTAGTAAATAAACCCCAGTGATTGTACCTGCTGGGATGCAGGCACTGATTTGACTGATAAAAATATGGGCCTGCCTGTCTGGAGACTGAATGAATTGCTTAACACTATTGTAAAGTCTTGTTTAAAAAAAAAAAATTATAACAAACATGTTATACTTACCTCCTCTGTGCAGTTGGTTTTGCACAGAGCAGCCCAGATCCTCCTTTTCTCGGGTCCCTCTTTGCTGCTCCTGGCCCCTCCCTCCTATTGAGTGCTCCCACAGTCAGCAGCTTCCTATGGGGGCACCCGAGCAGACTTACAGCCCCGACCCCTCTCCTGATTGGCTGACTGACTTTGATTGACAGCTGTCTGAGCCAATTGCGCCACTGCTGTGTCTCAGCCAAACAGGAGGAGTGTCCCAGATGGCTCAGACATTCGTGGACATCGCTGGAGAGAGATGGGGCTCAGGTAAGTAATTTGGGGGTGCTGAGGAGGCTGCTACATAGAAGGTTTTTTTATCTTAATGGATAGAATGCATTAAAGTGGATGTAAACCCAATGTCATCCTTTCTAAACTACTGCCATAAGGGTTATCTATAAGGATATACATGCCTCCTGCATGTATCTTTACCTGTCAAATGTCTCCCCTCTGTCTGTTATGAGACCCGAAAAACTGCATATTCTGTGGGTGGGTCTGTTGTCTGGAGCTCGGTGGGTGGAGTCGTGATGTCAGTAGACTCCCCGCCCACTTCTACACTCCCCTTGTGAATATGCATTTCTCCTGTGTATTTCTTACACTGAACTTCTGCTATGATCTCTAACATCCAGTGAAAAGACAGGAAAGTAACCACATGACTTCAGCATGCAAAATCATGCTGAGGTGTGGAACATCCAATCCTTGCAGAGCTGCTGAAGAAAGAAGTGGGGGTGGGAATTAAAAAATAATGCATGTCTTAAGCTAGTGCACAAGATATGTAAATCACCTGTCACTCACAGCAAGGGGGAGGATTTGACAAAGTTTTTCTCTGTCAAGATTTATCTCACTGAACAATAAAAGAGGATTGCTCAGAGCTGAAATAACTCTTTGTGGCAAGACTGGGCTCAAATAATAGGAAATCTTATACTCTACATTATGACATAAAAAAAAAAAAAAAATTTCGGGTTTACATCCACTTTAAGATAAAAAGTCTTCTGCCTTTACAACTCCTTTAAAGAGGCTCTTGCATTGCATAGTTGTTGGTGAGTTTAGATAAACTGTACAGAGACTGTGTAATCAAGATATATATGACCAGGTTTAAAAACACACATACACAGACACCAATAAAGAACAAAAAATATAAAAACAGTGCAAACTATACAGTGAAACTAGAAGAAAAAAAATAACACTTGCACAATCTCGGTTTTTCTACGTTCACCTTTAGGGTTACGCCCACACGGCCACATCATTCATTCACAGGTTCCTGTGAATGGACTACAAGTACCATCAGCCTCCACAGGTGACAGCTTGTAGCTCTCAATGAACTGCGGGAGACCTGGTGAGCGCTCTCATAGTTCACTGATCTTCCTGTCATTCAGCAACTGTCTGCTTGCATCGGTGGTACGAGCAGACAGCTTACTGGGAGTCTGCAGGATCCCGACACTACACCAGCGATCCCGGGTGCAATTCTTTAAAGGCTGAAGAATTAAAAAAAAAAATTATAAATGCATATTTTTTACATGCAATTATAATTTTTTTTTTTTTTTTTTTACAAAAAGGTGAACTTATCCTTTAAACATGTTCCTGCAGCAATAGTTGCTATGGCTCCACAATGCTTTGCCTTTCACGTTTCAAGAAAACAAATGACATCCCACTTATAGGCAACAGGTAAATAAACAGATGAAATGCATGCATAAGAGATGTTTTATCAGCCAAAAGATTGTTAGTATTTCCATATATTCATTTACATGTACATTGACTTTTCTGTACCGCAGTTAGGCAAAACCAATCTGTTCTCTCCTCCTATAAGCATGTTCCTTGTTAACATGCAAGTACAGCAGCACATTTGATTGGCTCCTCGTGCTGCCTTCCCTTTCCCAGTTTGAGCCTTGTAGAGGGGATTGTAATAGGTCAATACCAAGTCAGGTAATCAGGCAGTTACAATAGTCACTTAAAAAAAAAAAAAAAAAAATGCTGCTGCCTTGAACTATTTAGATTCAGTACTAGTCTAGATTTTTCAAACAGCTCAAGATATACATTAGATTTCTCTACCCCCAGATCCTAAAGGTAGGGATTTTACCTGAGGACCTTGTTCCATCGTCATCCAAGTTAAAGTTGACCAGCTTATTGTTCCTTGCTGGTAAACTTATAACCCAGAAGTGGTCGTCTTCCTGCCCCCGCCCCACATATGCTCAATGGCAAAATGCTGTTAACGCTGTATTGGAGAGAGAAAAACTGACATACCAGCATAGGGGCTGCCCTAAAAAATGTCAAAAAGTGTGGTTTTCTTGGCCATCATCCTCCCGATCAGACTCCTCTCTCACCCTCTCTCTATACCTCATTAACTGACCTGCAATTTCTGTTACTTTATATGCCTATATAGAAAATGGACACTTCATATTGTTTGCTCATCCTTGTCTCCTCACTTGCCCTCTAGGGGTTATACAGTATCATTGTTTGAAATTTATAGATATGTTGGACATATTGTATAAGATGCTCTTCCTACAAAAATGTGTGCTACCTGGGTTTATTAAACTGTATACAAACACACAATATGGGCACACTCAGGCTGAAAAAGGCATAGCCATATACTCCTATATTGTAAAAAGACTGTATAGTCGGGAGGGGAGAGGAAAGAAAGAACAGCGCCATCTAAGTGTAGCAGTGGAGAGGTATAGGAGGAAACATTCACAAGATTAAGTATAAAAAAAGTGTTGGATAATATTGTTCATCTGCTCTTCCCCAAAATCTGTGTTGCTCCGCGAGTGGTGCCGATCACTCTGGCGGTGCTGGTGACTTCCAGGTATCTCGGGTACACCTGCAAGACGAAGATGACGCCACTACCAGGTCCAAAGTAAGCGGGCGTGGCCACGCTCTCTATTGCTACACTTAGATGGCGCTGCTCTTGGTCTTTCCTCTCCTATTAAACTGTATATGCATATAGTAGTTATGAGCAGAATTCAGTCTGTATTAATGCTTTTTGGACATTTTATATTCAGGGTCAACTTGTATTTTCCTTTTTGTTTTTCTTTGTTATTTTTTATAGTCTGATAAAAAAACAAAAACAAAAAAAATAAATAAATAAAAAAAAAATAAACAAAACACTTTATCTGTCTGAAGTTCAGCTTTAAAGGCTTCGTTCTGAGTCACAAGAAAACAGGAGTTGCCTAACTCTGGCTTTTTCTATTTGCATGCTTGTTCCACATCAGTGTTTCCAAGTACTGCAGCCAGTGGCAGCCAGGCGACTAGAATTTTTAGAAGAATTTCAGTGACGGCAGTGTTCATATTTCTCTCAGTACTGGTTTTATTTAAAAAATATGACTGTATCAACTAGAAGATGCATGCACACTCACAGCATCTTTCATTGTCACTTCTCTACTTGACGGGCCACTCTGCGCAAAATGCTGGCACTTACTTATGATGAAGAAGCTATCCTGACCCTCCACCCCACTATTACCCCACCACTGGGCAGCCTTTCCATAACAAATGTATGGAGGGCAAAAGAGAGCAGAAAGCTATCTAGCAGTGCCGGAACTATGGCTGTTCAGAACAGACCAGCATTTGGGCATAGAGGGAGCAATGAAAGCTGCTAAAAGGTCTGTGCAGGCACACTAGCTGCTAACATTTTATACCAGTTAGCACCTTTAGTTTCTGAAAACAGGGGTTCTACAAGTGACACCACAGTGCTGACATACCTTTTCCTGCATAGCAGTCAGTAGTCTGGCTTGTGTGCCCTCAGTTGATGTCTTCAAAGAGTCATTTCTCTGCTCCATTAACATGTTGCTTTGCTCTACATACCTGCAAGAGAAAGAAGCCATAAGCACAGAGCTCTTTCAGATTTCATCCAATCTGTTGTGAGTATATATTCCCTGTGTACATGTTCGGGGTATCTCCAGGCTCCCCTAAAGACATTGGAATGGGCTATTTACACAAAGAAAAGATTTCAGTGCTCCTCTGGTGCAGGGATGAATATAAAGTGTTTGATAGTTGTTTGTAAGCCTTAAAATTAGTGTAGTGTTTTTGAGAGGAACACTTGCAAAACATGCTGTAAAGTGCTGATGGTTGGCTGCGGATATCAGCTTGTCTTTAAAATTAGTGGAGTTCCATGTACAGCAAAGTCAGCCGGTACAAAACAATACAGAAAAGATCCTATTTTACCTTTGGTTACGAGTTAGAAGTTCCCCAATCTTTACATTTTGCTCCTCTATGCGACTGCTTTTGTCCAGAACCTCCTGCTTGAGCCGCTCATTTTCCTGAAACAGACACACAAAAACAAAGAGAAAAAAAATTCCATTATTTTTCCTCAAATTTCTATTATCTAGAAGCTCTGTCCTCCCAAAATTCTGAATATAGATTTCATATGCATATAAAATTACAGTTCAATCTCCTATTGGCTTCTTTGACTTCTAAAGGAACTCTGCCAGTGAGATATCTGAATCTGTTTTACATGCTGAACTGGAGACTGAAAAAGACATAAATTGACCACACCCACCAAAGTAAATGAAATAACATTTTCTAAAACACTAATTTTTAGAAATGTTTTACTTTTCCCTGTTTTTTACAAAACAGGGAAAAGGGGGATACCGCCTTTAAAGCTGGCGGAAAAGATAGATGTGTACTTTGGAAAATGCATAAAAGATTTACAGCATAGAGGATGTTTACTATCCAATCATTTTTATTGTTTTCAAAGAAGGTATAAACCAACACATTACAGAAGGCAGGACGTTGGCATACAAATAAATATAGTACGAACTTTAGTCCATCCTCAAGTACACAACAATGACCTGTGATAAATTGGCAAGTGGGATGCAGACGTCCATCGGGAACCTGTTCTCCAACCTAGTTCCCCATGGGGCAATTTATCTCGCCTCATAATCTTTTATTCATAATCAAAATAAAATAGAATACAAAAAATATAAATGAAAAATTAAGCATTTTCAAGAAGATAAAGGATGTTTTATGGTATACATATACTGTATACAGTTTTTTTCGTACGTAGTCTAGACCAACCCTAGACCTGATAGACAGATCAGCCGTCCAATCCCGGGACGGGTGATCTGTCAAAGTTTCCCGGCCAGGGTGCGGGGCTAGATGTGACGTTGAAAAATAATAAAAGTGTAGCGCTATATTACACATCCATGAACGTGTATATCATATTACATTAGTGCATATATAAAGTGAATGTATATGACCAAAAATATGGATAATATCAGATAATTGTATAATTAAACAGTGTTGAACACAAGGAAAAATTATATGAAACAATGAAAATACTTTGTTGGCAAATATACCAGTGACTAGCAATAAAGTGCCCGTGCTGGTTCTATAAACTTAAACACGAACAAAAAACAAAACATAACAATCCATTTTATGTACATAAAAATTATGTGAAAAAATGTTTTTCTTTTGGTGAAAAAAACGTCACAAAAAGTCTATGGGGGTAATGGATGCCCAGAGATGGAAAAAACTCCCAAATTCACAGATGGATGATTTCACCAGGTCTAGCAAATAGGTAGAAAATGAGAAGACCACAAGTGTGCAGAGATTTTACATCAGTGCCGGGGCCATCACCAGGAATAGAGAAGGCTTACCAAAGCAATATGACCTGAAATGGCGTACGCCAAACAAGTCGGAAAGGCTTAATAACCCGCGGTTATGAGGGGTGCGTCAGGTCAGATGTCATCAGCACGTAGTGGAGACAAAGGTAACAGCACGGCTTCCTTACCCATGGACAATCCAGTATAAGCCAAACATATTTTTCATATGTGAGGAGCAAAGAAAACTCACATAGGGTGATAATGTTTTAAAACACTAATTTATTAAAATATTAAAAAACAAACTTACATTTTGAAGATCAAGAATAAGCTCAAATATCATATAGCGGCGATCGTGAGGGGTCCACCCACGTGGGGTCTTTGCTCCTCACATATGGCTTATACTGGATTGTCCATGGGTGAGGAAGCCGTGCTGTTACCTTTGTCTCCACTACGTGCTGATGACATCTGACCTGACGCACCCCTCATTTCCGACTTATTTGGCGTACGCCATTTCAGGTCATATTGCTTTGGTAAGCCTTCTCTATTCCTGGTGATGGCCCCGGCACTGATGTAAAATCTGCACACTTGTGGTCTTCTCATTTTCTACCTATTTGCTAGACCTGGTGAAATCATCCATCTGTGAATTTGGGAGTTTTTTCCATCTCTGGGCATCCATTACCCCCATAGACTTTTTGTGACGTTTTTTTCACCAAAAGAAAAACATTTTTTCACATAATTTTTATGTACATAAAATGGATTGTTATGTTTTATGTTTTTTATTCGTGTTTAAGTTTATAGAACCAGCACGGGCACCTTATTACTAGTCACTGGTATATTTGCCAACAAAGTATTTTCATTGTTTCATATAATTTTTCCTTGTGTTCAACACTGTTTAATTATACAATTATCTGATATTATCCATATTTTTGGTCATATACATTCATTCACTTTATATATGCACTAATGTAATATGATATACACGTTCATGGATGTGTAATATAGCGCTACACTTTTATTATTTTTTGATGTTATTTTTCACCTAAGTTTATAGGTGTGTTGGCTGCTATTTTAACTTTTTTTTTTATTTAAACGCGGCGCTGTACATAATTTTTATAGATGTGACGATGAGCGGAGGGAACACAGCAATTGAAATGAAAACTGTTATTGCTGTGTTCCATCATCTGGGTTGCTCTCCTGTTCCTCTCCTCCCCTGCACAGCTGGGCTGCATGGTGGACACAAGCTCCATTGGTGGACACGGATAAATTTGTTGTTAAAATTTTATTTTTATAACTTAATTTTCTGTTCTTCTAATCCCCATACAAAACAAGCGGTAAAACGGAAATTGAAGCCGGCCGGCTATACGGAATCCACACTGCATGGGAAGGATCACAGCCTGTATCAACGGATCAGCTGCACTTCTAATCAGCTGTTCCAGCCTGCGGGACTTCTCCACATCACCGGCTTGATGTTAGTATGCAGAGGGATATCTGAATAGGAGGACCCCATCGGCCGTTCCTGACTGAGGGATTCCCTATATCTGAGCCTGCAAGACCCCCGTAATAGGGGTCCCACATATCTGGTAAGCGGCTGCCCTTTTTTCGTTTTACCCTGAGATCCTAGCACTTACTGAAGGAACCTTTTTAATCAAGGAAAGCACCTATTTGGATTACAGGACGTTTAAAAATTGCCTCTGTTTTCCATTTTTTCACTCACTTCACAAGGGGACTTTATTATAAGTATTCTAAGTGTTTTATTTTTTTGCCTAGGCACTATTCACGCATGTACCCAGGCTAAAAGTTTTTGTAGTTGGGTGTTTTAGACAATAGTAGTGCACCTGAGTCCCTTTAAACATATTGTCAAAACTAAAAATTCTTGGTTTTTGAAAGGTTGCAGCACTTTTTGTCACTTGTTTCAATTTTCTTTTGTTTGGTAATTTTTGTTTCAATATTTTTAAATAACATTGTATAAAAACCTTTCTCACAATAAATAATGGGATAAGAATAGGGGTTAGCGCAGATTACATATGACATAACTTAATTCTGCATAAAACATTTAAGTGCATGTTTAGGGGCAGAATTAGGGGCGGGGCAGGGTCAGGGTTGAGCGGAGCAACTGGTGGCAAGTAACCCTTGAGACCTGGCTAGTAGCTCAGGACTTGAAATTTTGAGCCCTGGTCTAGACCAACCAATATTTGTAGTTTTGGGCTAGTGAAATTTAACCCATTGAGTTTAGAGCACCCCATTACTAAGATGTTGATAATTAGTCTTAGCATGGCTAAACAGCCTTGAGAACTTACAGAGACTTTGGGGTTGATTTACTAAAACTGAAGAGTGCAAAATCAGGTGCAGCTGTGCATAGTAGCCAATCAGCTTCCAGGTTTACACTGCCACGGGTTAGAAATCAGCTGAACTTGCACAATTTCAAACCGGCAATGCAATCTGACTTCGGGGGCGATTTGACAGACATCAATGCGTGTTCATGTACAGATGTCTATTCAAATCTCCTAAATCTCCAAAAGTAGTGCAGAAACTATTTTTGGGAATCGGTGCGGCGCCACACTGATTCTGACTGTGCCATTGCTGGCAATAGCCGCCGATTTGGCATGCGATTTGACATGTCAAATCGCATGCCGAATCAGCCCAATGTGAACGTGGGCTTATTGTCATAGCTTAATTGAACAAGCTGAAATTAGAAGCGGATTGACTACCATGCACAGCTGCACCAGATTTTTCACTTCCCAGGTCTAGTAAAACAACCCCTTTGTCACGAAAAAACTACTAGCCTTTTCAGCCTGGCTGCAAAATCCTTGACAACTGACATACTTTTAGGAGTGTCAGATGCCTAGTGCCTCACTGCACACAGTCGTTCCACCTACCGGTAACTATGTCACACTGGGGTAGAGTTACTAAAACTGGTGCAGCTGTGCATGGTAGCCAATCAGCTTCTAACTCCAGAAAAGTATAGAAAGGTCTTGCGAGCCACAAATGGGTTAATGCCTCTAGAGTAAATTTCCTAATAAAGGCAAGCTGCAAACACTAACCACGTTTCATATCCGTGTAAGTGACAAAATTAATCTAAAAACAGTGTTTGCGCTAAACCAAGGATCAGTAATAAAAAAATGTGCAAAAAGCAAATATGAACATTAAAAATGCAAATAATAAATATATGTGCTATCAATCGGTGATAAATAATCAAAGTGCAACATGCATAAAATATAGAGTCCAAGTGCTCATAAAAGTATCAAAGGTGTGTTCACTTCTCCAATAAAGTGATATGCAAAGTTCATAAAGTTCATAAATAACAAACGCAAGATTCATAAATGACAAAACTCAAAGGGCATAGATATAATGTCCATCATCAGTGATATCCATCGTGCTTATCCAAAATCGTGTATACAGGGATATAAAGCATGCTTTAGTGCTCTCCAGTGACCCCCAACAGCATATGCGCTCACCTCTAAGCGTGTGACACCGCACGCCGTACCAGTGTTCCTTATATTGTATAACCTTGATTAGGATGGTGCACTCACGTACCCACACAATGTGAGTACCCCTATGAGGGGAAGTGTTTATTTTACAATAAATTGTTGGATATATTACACTATGGAGTTTCTTTCTTCCTATTTTATGAATCGGGATATTATCTGAGCAAGTTGGAGGTCAGCGTCTGCATACCCTTTAGAGCCGAGGAGTGGCTCCCATGCGTGTTTAGACATAGTTTAGCTACTGTGTCACACGCTTAGAGGTGAGCGCATATGCTGTTGGGGGTCACTGGAGAGCTTCTAACTCCAGCTTGTTCAATTAAGCTTTGACAAAAAAAAAAAAAAAAAAAAAAAACTGAAGCTGGTTGGTTACAATGTAGAGTTGCACCAGATTTTGCACTCTCCAGTTTTAGCAAATAACCCCCACTGTGTCCTGTAGTGCCATAATATTCCACTGGATAGAAGGACAGTGCACAATGGGAGACCAGGCATCCAACACACCTTATAGGCTGCTGAAGAATTTTTCAAAAAGCTTAGCTTTGAAGCGAAGCTTGAGCGACTAGTAGCAGGGCAAGCGGCAGGACAGGTAAGTAAGCATTAACTCTTATTCTTTGCAGGCTGGGCCTTTTAAACGCTTATCTAGCTACAGAGTTGAATTAATCAGTGGAGATGCACGAATGACTACACAGCCCTGATGCATTTGCAATTGTATTATTTTCTAGAAAACTCATATGAGGGCCTGTATTGGTGGCAGGGCCACCAATACAGCCAGCCCTTCTGTACCAGTCCCGAGCCCTGTCACTTCAGAAGAGGGGCCCAGGCACCTGCAGGAGGAGAGCCAGCTGTACTGCCTTGTGACACCTGAGGATCCCCTGCAGCGCTGCCGGCTTTCTCCATCCAGCAGCTCTGCAGAGGGATCAGTTCTATGTACTTGCAAAGTGTCCCAATTTGGGGCAGAAGGCGACAGATGCAGAGTCTCTGCCTGTGCCACTGCAGGGTCCTGAAACTCCCCCTACGTCTCCCCCTGGCCCATAGTTGGCAGTATTATCTCCTGTCAGCGGTGATGAATGAATAGGAAACTTGCTCCCCCTCCCTCCAGATTATTCTCTCACTGCTCTGTGTTCACTGTGAACTCCAGGGTTTGGATGGAGCAGTACTTCTGCTGGAGAGGGTGGGGATAGGGGTTGCTGCTGGAGTGGAGTGAAGGGACAAAAATGTCAGCATTTTGGAGAAGGGGGAATATGGCACTAACCTGGAACTGCAGGTAGCTGCAACTGCAGTACTGGAGCTAGGAGCTAGTGGACACATCTCTCTCCAGCTGGCAGACATCTCTTCCCAACCATTTCTATATACCACGCCTAAGGCCCCCTTTATACTTTGCATAGTTTGAACACGAGTTTGTTTTTTTTTTGCTTGTTTTTCGCACATAGGGTAACTCATTCACTTGAATGGGCAGTAATGTGTGACAAACATCACAGAGGCTCTAGAACCTTTGAAGGCATGCAACTTTGCCACATGACAAAACACAGGTCTGCTAATTACATTTAGGGTGCCATTGACCATTAATGGCACCACAAGAGCTTTTCGCATTTGAATTTCCAAAATGCACTACAAAACACCCATTATCTGTGCACTGTCACACATCCAGGAAAATTCAAATATGAATGCGGCTAATGCCTAGTATATACTGCTAGTGTTTTCTTCGTTCAACACAACTGACACTTCAGGTCGGAGCCGCTGTACTAACAATACAATGTTAGTACCGTGATCTCCCCTGTTGTTCTATTGTGTTCTGACAGAGGGATGGCCCACCCGCCAGAACAGAGAGCGTTGATCGAGAGATGGTCAGCAAACCTTTATTGGTCATGCCCCTTCAGAAGCCGGCTAGTCAGACAGGGCTGTATACATGCCATGGCTGCAATGCTGTACTTCACAGCTGCAGCATTTTTAAACGCAGTCTGCAAAGTTTGATAGTCAGCACCACCTGTCAAACTTCTCATTGAGTTCAATGGGACCGCTTTGCATGTTGAAGCCAAATACTTGGCCCACAGTTGCAATGCGGTCTCGCAATGTAAAATTGCCATTCAGCAATTTAAAAAAGTAAAACAAACAAAAAAAAAAAAAAAACACAAAAGGTATTGGAAGTAGCGAGGCTATCATTTCTGCCATGGCATAGCAGGTAGGATGCACGGGGCCCCGTGATTTCTAAAAGCAGCCCTGATTGGTGGTACCAGAAGATTCTAGCTTGGTTACCTGGATGATGCGTTGAATGTTGTTCATGATCATGGCGCTCTCCATAGTGATGGATGAAATTCCAGGGAGGAGATGGGAAGCTCCAGCAGAGCTCTCCTTCTGCAGACCATCCACCTGCACAGATGGACAAGGACATGGGAAGATGGCAGGGGCTCAGAGAAAAAAAGCATAAAATAACAAGCAGGAAATATTTCATACTTTAGAGGCCAAGTTGTCAATCTTGTCGACAACTTTGCTTATGGCCATGCGGATCTCTGTGTTCTGCTGTCGGGCTTCAGTCATCAAGAAGGAGGTGACGTCACCGGAGGCTGGATAAAGAAGATTTGTTGAGGACAATGTCAGATTGGTAACACAAGACTTCCTTGGCAAGTCTAAATGGGAAACACTCTTTTCCACCAAAGAGGAGGTAGGAGAACAATCTGCTCCCAAAAACTCTACATGTAGCATTCCTGAGAGCAATTCCTCTGTATTGTGTAATATGGGCAGACTACATTAGTGATAGTGCTAGGCGCCAGCACAACAGAAAAAACCAACTCTGCAACACACCACCCAAATAAACAAAATGGTTTCAGTTGGAGTTGTACTATTAAGATTTATTTCTTCATCCCAAAAGCCTAAATGTTAAGAACAGTCCTTTGTACCTTGATATGGAGCTGGCTGCTGCACAGGGGCAGGGTAGACATGTCCAACTGGCTGCAGCTGAGTTCCCGTGGTGGGGTTCTGCGTGTATGCATACTGGATTCCAGAGTATGGCTGAAAAAGAACATTTCACTAAATTCATGTAAAGGGCACAAGGACTGGGCTGAAGAAGCACCCCCACGGCTATATAGTTAGGACAAAAAGTGCATCTAGTTTAACCAATAGAAAAAGTAAATGGAAAATAGAAAACCTCCATATATAGAAATCTATACCTACAGTATGGGTTCCAGTTTCGACTAACACATTGTAAAGGAGCATAGGAGGTTTAGAGAAAGTTCAGAGTCAGGCAAATAAATCAAAGGACTGAAAATCTTACATACAGTGAAAGATTAGAAAAGAATTCAGACATGCTAATTCGAAGAAAAGAAGTCTTAGAGGCAATGTGGTTACCATATTTAATATATATTCATGGCCAGTACAAAAATTTGGGCAATAAGGTAGGAGACAGTTGTGCAGAGCAGTTAAGCTGTAGAATGTTTACCATCTATAATCTATTAGTTAGTAATGATAAAAATAGTAATAGAGTTTAAAGAGAGCGCTGCACAATTTTCTTGCCGCTAACGATATTCAGTATCTGAGAGTTGAGATCTTAAACTGAATGGACTTTTCCCAGACTTATCAACTATTTATTTATGCAGCCAACAATGACAGGCAGCTTCTATATATATTTTTTTTATAAAACAGACACACTTTAAGGTGGTTACACAAGTTAAAAGCCAACTGAATTTTTTCCTTTAGATTACCAACCAGTTGCCAGGGCTGGAACTGAATAGAAGGCTTAGGTAGGCCTTGGCACCTAGTAATAATTGATAGATCTGTGCATTTCTTAAGAAACATTATGGTAAAAGGTTTATTTTAAACTTAAAGTAATACTAAAGTCTCATTTTTTTTCCTTTAGAAAATAACAAACATGTTATACTTACCTGCTGAAATGGTTTTGTACAGAGCAGCCTGGATTCTCCTCTTCTTGGGTCCCTCTTCAGTGTTCCTGGCACCTCCCTCCTGTTGAGTGCCCCCACAGCAAGCAGCTTGTTATGGGGGCACCTGAGCTAAGCCACAGCTCTGTGTGTCCATTCATACATCAAGCAATGGTTCGGCCCTGCCCCCTTTCTCTCCTGATTGGCAGCAGCGGGAACCAATGGTGGTGCCGCTTTCTCTCAGCCAGCCAATCAGGAGGGAGAGTCCCGGATGACCGAGGCATTCGTGCACATCCCAGGATAGAGGTGGGGCTCAGGTATGTATTAGGGGGGCTGCTAAAGCAACGACGAGGGACCTGAGAAGAGGAGGATCTAGGTTGCCCTGTGTAAAACCACTGCACAGAGGAGGGAACTATAATATGTCTGTTATTTTTAAAAAAAAAAAAAAAAAAAAAAAAGGACTTTACAATCACTTTAATGCATCAAGATAATAAAAACCTGCCTTCACAACCACTTTAAAAA
Source organism: Aquarana catesbeiana (assembly GCF_042186555.1). Taxonomy (NCBI): domain Eukaryota; kingdom Metazoa; phylum Chordata; class Amphibia; order Anura; family Ranidae; genus Aquarana; species Aquarana catesbeiana. Next base: position 225,509,078 of record NC_133332.1, on the reverse strand, counting down.
ATTCTACAACGCTAAAAAAAAAATTTAAATATTCAAGTCTATATACATTTCTTGCCAACTGTTCTGTCAACAGAGATGATTGAGAGGGAGAGAGAAGACTGTGCCAATGATGTGACCAGGGGGTCCTGGAGGATGACGCCTACCTTCTGCTATGGTGCCCTATGTACTCAGCTGTAACAGACACTTACTTCCAAAGACTCTCCACACTCATTTCTATAGAAGAGAGGAGGAAACTCTACATTTTACTGGAAGAGGAGAAGCCAACAGTGAAAAGAGCTGCACCATATATTACAGCATGTCACAGACAGAGGGATATGAAAAACTGTGGGCTTATAAATCTGCTACCAAGATTCACCCCATATCTTCCTTTATATTATGCCTTGAACCAATAACAAGCCTGGATTCATTTCCTATTCCCTTTAGATTATTTGTTTTACCCCCAACATCTGTTCTACAATACCTGAAAGCCATGTGCCTGGCCAGGAGGGAAGGCCTGAGAGGCGATGGGTGCTACAGGTAACAGAGCAGCTGATGAGGATGGTAGACCGGACAATGGTTGTTGCTGAGGGACTGTCAATGTAAAAAGTAAATAAAAGTAAAAACACACAAAGATGACAATACTATTAGTCACATTCAAATGGACTTGTTCTGTAATGTCGAAGACAGGAATGTAATATGTGGAGAAGAATTACGTACCTGGAGCAGGGATGTGAGCTGTAGCAGGAGTCTGGCTGATCTGTGGGGTGGGCCGGACAAGCAGAGGGGCAGCAGGATGTGGAGAAATCCTCTGAATATGTGGATCCTACAACAAGAATGCCAGCATTAATATCCACTTGTCCTCCAGAAGATTTACCCCATTCTTTACTAGGCCATTTTTTGTTATGCGCCACTGCGCTATTTTAATTAACAATTGCATGGTCATGTAATGCTGTACCCAAACAAAATTTATGTTTTTCTTTTTTACACAAATAGAGCTTTTGGTGGTATTTAATCACCCCTATTTGTTTTACCACACACACACACACACACACACACACACACACACACACACATACATTATACACACACACATACATATATACATATATATATCAGAAAATTTCAAAAGAAAAAAAAAAATATGTATGCTTACTTTCTGCTATAAAACATCCCATTTAAGAAAAATGTAAAAGAAATAAATCCTTTAATACATTTTGGCCCACTTCTGGTTAACCATACTAGCTTAACCACTTGGCGAACGAATAACGTACATGTATTGCGGCAAAGTGGCTCTATTGCACAAAATCACGTATCATATTAAATTATTTTGTGCAATAGTCTCTAGGGGGCGTGCACGTGGCGCCGGAGACTCGAGCACATGCTGATTGGACAGAGGGGGAGCCAATCAGCGGGTCTACCAGCCACCGGCGATCGTTCCTGAGAGAGGCAGAACACTGTACTGACAGGGGAGAAGATGAAGATCTTGTTTCTCCAAAGCAGGAACACAGATCTCTGTCTTCACCCAGTCAGAGCATCCCCCACACCGTTATCAAGCACTCCCAGGGAACACATTTAACCCTTTGATCGACCCCTGCAAATAAATAAATAAAATCGCTGATAGCCACCATTACTAGTAAAAAAAAAGATAGAAATAAAAAAAAATTCCATAGTTTGTAGACGGAATAATTTTTGCGCAAACCAATCAATATATACTTATTGGGATTTTTTTTTTTTTACCAAAAATATGTAGCAGATACATATTGGCCTAAATTGATGAAGAGACAAAATTTTGATTTTTTTTTTTTTTATTGGATGTGTTTTATAGCAGAAAGTAAAAAATATTGTGTTTTTTTCAAAACTGTCATAGTTACATAGTAGGCGAGGTTGAAAAAAAAAAAAAAAAAAAAAAACAAACACACACACAAGTCCATCAAGTCCAACCTATGTGTGTGATTATATGTCAGTATTACATTGTATACCCCTGTATGTTGCGGTCGTTCAGGCGATTATCTAAATTGTTTTTTGAAACTATCGGTGCTCCCCACTGAGACCACCACCTGTGGAAGGGAATTCCACATCCTTGCTGCTCTTACAGTAAAGAACTCTCCAGGTAGTGTAAGGCTTGTCGCTCTTTTGTTGTTTATAGTGCAAAAAATAAAAACCACAGAGGTGATCAAATACCACCAAAAGAAAGCTTTATTTGTGGGAAAAAAAGGGCATCAATTTTATTTGGGTACAGCGTTGCACAACCGTGCAATTGTCAGTTAAAGGGGTTGTAAACCCTCATGGTTTTTCACCTTAATGCATTCTATACATTAAAGGTGAAAAACCTTCTGTAGTGCAGCAGCCCCCCCCCGTTTTACTTACATAAATGCTGTCATCCTCCGGCTGGGAACGAGCACACCAGGTCTAGCTGGTGTCTCGTGTCCCGACTGGATTGATAGTAGAGCAGCCATTGGCTCCAGCTGCTGTCAATCAAATCCAATGGGGGCTGGGGCCAAGTCCTGCATTCTGTGTGAATGTACACAGATGCAGGACTCAGGAGCATGCCCGCACGGGTGTCCACCTTAGGAGAGCCTTCTCCAACATGGACATTTGATGAGGGGAGGAGCCACCAGCACTGCCGGGGCACCCCAGAAGAGGAGGATCGGGGCCACTCTGTGCAAAACGAACTGCACAGAGGAGGCAAGAATGACATGTTTGTTGTTATTTAAAAAAAAAAAAAGAAAAAAAAAAAAACAAAAATGGAGGGTTTACAACCCCTTTAATGTAACGCAGTGCCATATCGCATAAAATGGCCTGAGGGGGTAAAATCTTCCGGGGCTGAAGTGCTTAAACAAATAGTGCTGTTTTTTGCTGATATTTTTTTAAACTATATGGTTCTGCTGTTTGTGATTGTTACTCACAATCAGGACTTGGAGAAGAAAGTGTGTAAGGTCACATGGTTACCAGGACATCACCAGTTCAGACATCAATATATTGATGTCATGTATACTTTCAGAAATGTAAATATTTTTATACCTTTTTATCTATCAATTATAGACGTATTTACGTCCTGCTGTAAACCACCCATCCCTGAAGAAGAGAACTAATATTGCAGACCTGAAAACGTGTTGGGTTATCTCTGTTGTCCTTTGTTCAACAGACTAGTGGTTATTAAGTGTTCTTGCATAGCAAGACCACTTACTGTTATCTCACATATATATTATTAGTGGGACTGCTTTTAACACTTTTTTTAACATTGAAGTCAATGGGAGCATGCTTGAAATCCTTAAATTCTTCTTCTGCTCCCAAAAGTTTCAGCTCCTTTATACTTTCACCTACAGACACCAAACAAACTTTAAAATGTTCACAAAATATTCAGCTATCTGGCTATAGCTTTTCAGTTTGATATCTTTTACAGTTTTTGAAAAAAAGCTTTTTGTTTAGAGGTCATTTCAGGAAATTTTAGCCATTAATCAGAGTGTACTGTGTTTGTTTTGTTGCCATGGTTACCAAAGCTTCTGTTATAAACAGGGGGGAGGTGGCTGGGGCATCTCAGCTCTGATTACAGAGCGCGGGGGAGGGGACAGACACACCATGTACTGATTTATAATAGAGGAATATGATGGGGCAGTTTTGATGGGGTAATTCTGATGATGCAGTTTTGATGGTGGCAATATGATGGGGCAGTTTTGATGGGGCAATTCTGATGGGGCAGTTTTGATGGTGGCAATATGATGGGGGCAGTTTTGATGGTGGCAATATGATGGGGGCAGTTTTGATGGTGGCAATATGATGGGGGCAGTTTTAATGGGGCAATTCTGATGGTGGCAATATGACGGGGCAGTTTTGATGGGGCAGTTTTGATGGGGCAATTCTGATGGGGCAGTTTTGATGGGGGCAGTTTTGATGGGGGCAATTTTGATGGGGGCAATTTTGATGGGGCAATATGATGGGGCAGTTTTGATGGGGGCAATATGATGGGGCAGTTTTGATGGTGGCAATATGATGGGGCAGTTTTGATGGGGACAATTTTGATGGGGCAATTCTAATGGGGCAGTTTTGATGGCAATATGATGGGGGCAGTTTTTATGGTGGCAATATGATGGGGCAGTTTTGATGGTGGTAATATGATGGGGCAATTCTGATGGGGCAGTTTTGATGGTGGCAATATGATGGGGCAATTCTGATGGTGGCAATATGATGGGACAATTTTGATGGAGCAATTCTGATGGTGCAGTTTTGATGGTGGCAACATGATGGGGCAGTTTTGATGGGGACAATTTTGATGGGGCAATTCTGATGGGGCAGTTTTGATGGCGGCCGTTTTAGCAATTTAGCTATTCAGCAATTATTTTTGAAAAAAAAAAATATTATTTTTGAAAAAAAAAAATATTATTTTTGAAAAAAAAATTTTTGAAAAAAAAAAAATTATTTTTGAAAAATATGATGGGGCAGTTTTGATGGGGCAATTCTGATGGTGGCAATATGATGGGACAATTTTGATGGAGCAATTCTGATGGGGCAGGTTTGATGGTGGCAATATGATGGGGCAGTTTTAATGGGGACAATTTTGATGGGGCAATTCTGATGGGGCAGTTTCGATGGCAGTATGATGGGGCAGTTTTGATGGCGGCCGTTTTAGCAATTTAGCTATTCAGCAATTATTTTTGAAAAAAAAAAATTTTTGAAAAAAAAAAAAATTACTGTTGAAAAAAAAAATTACTTTTGAAAAAAAAAATTACTTTTAGTTTTGATGGGGCAATTCTGATGGGGCAGTTTTGATGGAGATAATTTTGATGGGGCAATTCTAATGGGGCAGTTTTGATGGAAATATGATGGGGGCAGTTTTGATGGTGGCAATATGATGGGGCAGTTTTGATGGTGGTAATATGATGGGGCAATTCTGATGGGGCAGTTTTGATGGTGGCAATATGATGGGGCATATCATTCAGCATTCCCACGCATTTTCCCCAGGAAATGCATTTTCTAGTTATTCTTATTATAGCCAAATTTTCCACCCTAACTCCTCCCACAGTTTTTACACTACATAGACAAGTGATATACCGAAACGTGCGGATTATTCCCGATTGGTGTGCTATTACTTTGTGGAACGTTTCGCAGAATGGTTCACAAAATATCGTCGTTTTTGCGGCAAAATTGGTCCCATAGGAATGAATGGCGAAATGTTCAAAACTAGAGTGGGAGGTGACAAAAGCTGAAAAATCAGGACATGATTTCTAAACTGCCACCACTCCCTCATTTTCAAGCCCACCTACACAAATCTTATATCAAAACGTTCAGCTATCCCTGCTGCCACTAAACATGTCCACGGCTAAGCCATAGTCCTGATAGTTTTCACAATATGACCATTTGTTTGCAACTCACGCCATCCATTGACATTCATTGAAACTACACTCTAGCCACTTCAAATTTGAAGGGCAATAACTAAACTGCGACCGTGCCTCCATTTTTAATATTTCAGAGACATACTATACATAGAAATCTAGGTCTGGGTCTTGTGATTCTCACAATATAAAGCTCTTCGTTGTAGGATTTATAGTTTTTAAAATACGATTGTTTGAAGTACTGCAGTTATTACAGCTATCATGATCCTGTGTATTGAGCAGTGGTTATGAAGCTATGCTTCATACAGGGCATGAGCGTTGCTAGGAAACAGGGGTTGTAAACACAAGATGCTGAGACCCCCCCAAATGCATGTGGTCATACCTTCCTCTGCTAGGCTTGATAATGCTTGTAGACTAACTGGTGGAGGCAAGATTGGTGTGCTATTACTTTGTGGAACGTTGCGCCGAATGGTTCACGAAATATCGTCATTTTTCCGCCGAAATTGGTCCCATAGGAATGAATGGCGAAATGTTCAATGTCATTTAATTGGTGTGCTATTACCTTGTGGAACTTTGTGAAAAGCTGAAAAATACCAGTGTGAATCCAGCCTCAATGTCATTTAATTGGTGTGCTATTACTTTGTGGAACGTTTGGCCGAATGGTTCACAAAATATCGTCGTTTTTGTAGCGAAATTGGTCCCATAGGAATGAATGGGGAAATGTTCAAAACAAGAGTGGGAGGTGACAAAAGCTGACAACCCCATAATCAGCCAAAACATTATGACCACCCCATGATCAGCCAAAACATTATGACCGCCCCATGATCAGCCAAAACATTATGACCGCCCCATGATCAGCCAAAACATTATGACCGCCCCATGATCAGCCAAAACATTATGACCGCCCCATGAAAAAAAAAATTATTTTTGAAAAAAAAAAAAAAAAAAATTAAAAAAAATTCATAATTTTTGAAAAAAAAAATTATTTTTGAAAAAAATGTTCAGCTCTTTCAGCTAATGATGGGACTTCGTCAACTTTTTTACTACTATTTATACTTTTTAAAATATTAAGCTTTTTAACACTTTTCACAGTAACTCCAGCCACTCCAACCACACAACAGTTACTCAAGCCACTCCACCCAGTTACTCCGCCCACTCCAGTTGTAGAGGCAAGAACACTTTTCACAATTTCCCCAGAAAAGCTTTTCTAGTTTTCAACTGTTTTGTAATTGCATATCTCTGTATTTGCATCCTGTGTATATTCCATGTAGTGCATACTTAAATTTTAACCTTATTCTAATAAAACGATCATTTTTATGACAACGGTTTGACCAGTAGATGACTATTCCCCCCCATAAAGTCCCACTTGGAGGAAAACTTTGTGCAAATTATTTTGTTTTAGGGATGTGGGTTAGTCATTTTCATTGTCTGACTAAAAGCGCCATTTAGCTAAATCACCAGTTCAGGGAACCACTGGACTCTTGAGCTGCAGGATGAGATGAATGCCCTGTACACACGGTCGGACATTGATCGGACATTCCGACAACAAAATCCATTGATTTTTTCCGATGGATATTGGCTCAAATGTGTCTTGCATAGACACAGTCACACAAAGTTGTCGGAAATCCGATCGTTCTGAACGTGGTGACATAAAACACATACGTCGGGACTATAAACAGGGCAGTAGCCAATAGCTTTCGTCTCTTAATTTATTCTGAGCATGCGTGGCACTTTGTGCGTCGGATTTGTCTACACACGATCGGAATTTCCGACAACAGATTTTGTTGTCAGAAAATTTTATAGCAAGCTCTCAAACTTTGTGTGTCGGAAATTCCGATGGAAAAATGTGTGATGGAGCCTACACACAGTCGGAATTTCCGACAACAAGGTCCTATCACACATTTTCCGTCAGAAAATCCGACCGTGTGTACAGGGCATAAGACAAGGGGGAAAAAAAAATATACATCTTTCATAGGTGATCCTGCACCATTTTAACCACTTGCCCTCCGGAAGATTTACCCCCCTTCCTGACCAGGCCATTTTTTGCGATACGGCACTGTGTTACTTTAATACAATTGCGTGGTCATGCAACGCTGTACCCAAATAAAACGTATGTCCTTTTTCCCCCACAAATAGAGCTTTCTTTTTGTGGTATTTGATCACCTCTACATTTTTTTTTATTTTGAAAAAAAAACAAACAAATGTTTTAATTTCTGCTATAAAACACATCCAATAAAAAAAAAATAAAAATAATAATAAATAATCTAATTTCTTCATCAATTTAGGCCAATATGTATTCCGCTACATATTTTTGGTAAAAAAAAATCCCAATAAGCGAATATTGATTGGCTTGAGTAAAAGTTATAGCATCTACAAACTATGAGATATATTTATGGAATTTTTATTTATCATTTTCTTTCCACTAGTTATAGCAGCGTTCAGGGACTTCTAGTGGGATTGCGAGATTACGGCAGACAAATTGGACACTGACACTTTTTTGGGGACCAGTGACACTAATACAGTGATCAGTGCTAAAAATATGCACAGTCACTGTATTGGCATTAGCTGGGAAGGGGTTAACATCAGGGGAGATCAAAGGGTTAACTGTGTGCCTAGCTGCTGTTTCACTACTGTGAGGGAGGTACTTTTACTAGAGGAAGGCACAGATCCATGTCCCTGCTTTGCAGGAACACAGGATCAATGCCTTCCTTACTGACAGAACTGTGATCTGCCTGGTTTACATAGGCAGATCGGCATTCTGCCTGTGTACAGAACGATTAGAGGGTGCTGGCAAACATCTGGTCTTTGGGACCCGCTGTGTAGAATTACTGCCGGAGCGCCCGATACCCAGAAGTGCAGGATCACGTTTATATATGTGATCCTGTGCAGCGCAGCCGCCCTGTAGCAGTAAAATTGCTGTAGGGCAGCCGGCAAGTGGTTAACCGTTCAAGAATGAATATTCTGATTCTTGCACACACCCCCACCCCCTCCCCCCCTCCTTGTGACTGATTATCTTTAATTTTAAATCTTTTATCTTTAAAATGTAAAAAGACTGAATTAAAAAAAATAATAATAATAATAATAATAATAATAATAATAATAATAATAATAATAATAATAATAATATATATATATATATATATAATTTTTTTATATTTTGTTATAAAAAAATTAAAACAGGTCATTTTTCTCCTTCATTGATGTACGCTGATGAGGCGGGGCACTGATGTGCACCGATAGGCGGCAGTAATGGGCACTGATCAGTTACACTGATAGACAGCACTGCTAGGTGGCACTGATTGGCACTACTGGTGGGCATTGATAGCTGGCACTTGTGGGCACTGTTAGGTGGCAAAGATGAGGCAGATGTGCCTCTTCCACTTCGGGACCTTTGTCAATCTCATCTGAGCCGGTTATCGGCTTTTTTTTCCACTCACGCTATCAGCGTGAGTAGAACAAAAAAAACGATTACCGATCTTTTGTTTACATCATGTGATCAGCTGTCATTGGCTGACAGTTGATCACATGGTAAGGGGCCGGGAACGGCCCCTTACTCGGATCGGTGATCAGCTGAGTCTCAGTGACTCGGTGATCACAGCGCGCTCCCTGTAGGGCATGTGCACAGGGGAGGCCATCATATGACAGCCTCCCGGGAATTCAGGTCCGTGCTGTGGCCGTCATTCGGCCATAGCGCAGATGTCAAGTGGTTAAAGGGCACTTGTGTTTTAGGTTCACCCATGAAGAAGACACGACATACTAAAAATAATAATAAAATTTCACTTTCAGAAGAACTGAAGGACACTCAGACATTTGGGAATGACATTTTATATGTTTGAACTGTTAAAGTTTTACCTCAATTTCAGAGTCGCTGGAATCCGGTTGAGGGGTTGTGCTGCCAGTAATGAAAGGTAACATGGGCTGACCCATCTTTGCCATCCTGGAGATAAGTTTTGCTTTCGCCATGTCAGGGTTCTACAGGATAGGAAAACCCAGCTGACAGTTAATCTTTACAAGGTTCACAGAATCATAAAAACAGTAAGGTCATAAACGTGCCCTGAGACAAGAAAACCACTGGGTCAAGATGCAGAGCCTGCACATGTAAACAGCCAATACAGTTATAATCAAGGAAACAAGGCTTTTATACTTTGACAAACATGGAGAAGTCTGGAAACTAAACCAATCACTTTCACATATTTATCTAGAAAGTCCCTCTAATAGAGACACAGTGTCAGGACCTCTTCAGTGTCTGGCTTTGACTCATCCCACTGAGCTTTCTGGGATGCCGGACAGCTTCCTGCCTGATCTATTGGACAATCCTATCTGATCCATTGGATAACTCTGCCTTGTCTTGATTGCTGTTGAACCTTGAACTCCTTGCTCCTCCCATGAACTTCCTATACAAGCCTTGTCTCAGCACTTCCGCTTTTCCAGGTTATTGTGCCTTCTCAGCCAGTGTCTTGCTCTTGTCTTCCCTGCTGCCGTCTGTATTTTGCCACCACTCGTGATTGACCCTTGGCTTGTTCCTTGACTACTCGACTGCCTGATCCCAACCTGCAACTACTCGTTACCGACTTTTTGGCTTGTTTACTGACCACTCTGTTTGATCCTTATCTGCTCATCTGCTTCTGGACCCCGGCTTGCTCACACCCTTGTGGGGCAAACCCGAGGACCGCGACCTGGTACTAGCACGCAGCTAAATCCATCTCCACCATCAGGAGCTCTGATGAACACTGGTTAGTACTTATACTCCGCACCTCAGGTGAGCCTGTGTCATCTGCCAGAGTGACTGCCTGTGTATCTATACTGCTGGTCGGTGGTAGTCCTGCTACTGCTATAGCAACTGGTCTTCAAGCCTGACGCCTGATCGTGACACAGATTATTTTGCAGCAAATTGTTTTGTAACAGAGAAGGCTTATTACCGTCAGCCTCCACTTGTTCCTCATCTTGCTTTAATGAAGAGTAAACCTTCAAAAGAAGTGTTTTTTACTTTTGATTTCTAACTATGGATTAAAAGTACATTGCACTGACTTTTTAAATGTTATGCAGCATACATACACCAGGAGAACTTACAGCTAGCTGTTCGCTGATGGAATTGGACTTGGCTCGAACTGCTGGTTCCCTGCAGAAGTGAGAAAAAAACAACGAAAAAAAATATCAGCTAAATTGGACCTTTATGCCCCTAGTAGCTAAATGTAAAATGTAGGATTGTTACTGATTAAAATTTTCGTGTTCAATTAATCGATTTTTTTCTTAATCGATTAATTTCGATTAATTATAAACGCACATACAGATCCAACTACTTTTAGATTTTCTTATGGCAACGGCCGAAGCCGGACATAGCGGGGCATGGCTAGGATGTCACACGTTAATCAAAAGCAAACGCCACCGTCATGGCAACAGCAGAAGCCGATCCACATGGCAAAAATATCACAGCTTATCAGCCTCTAAGGACAACAATGTTAAAGACGGAGGTTATCAAATTTGCCTACACTTAGCTCACTGAATGTTTCCAGTTAACCACATCCATATTTACCATCACTGTCCAGGCTGTCCGGTGACGTCACCGGACTCCTCCCCCCTTCCCCTTCGTTAGCAGACGGAGGCACTTGGGGAAGGGGGGAGGAGTCTGGTGACATCGATGTCCGTGACATCACTGGATCTCCGACAGAACTCCCTGAAGCCGGCGGAGAGGCGAGTACCGATCAAAAGAATTTTGACCAATACAAAAAATTATCCATTAATCGAGGAATTAATCTTTAATTTCCACAGCCCTAGTAAAAAGTACTAATTTCTAGAGGAAATTCAACCTCGAATATTTACCAATTTTTCCTTAAACAGGTTCAAGACTCTTTCAGGTTTGCAATTTCCTATCACAGGATCATAAGGACTCCATGAATGCTGTACAAACCATGGTGTCCATGTTTGCACTGCCTGAAATCAATCTATATTACAGCAGTTCTGCACAGGACTACACATTGTTCATTAAAGAACTAAGACTGAGATCAAGCAAAAACTTGAATTTTCAATCCTCAGGTATTTTGTTAAGTTAAGATTGATCATTTCCTCTAAAATACTAGCCTTGGAGTTAGAACAACCATAGGATTATGTTAGCAGACACAGATATGCTTGCTCAAGAGCTGGGAGATAGAGTGAGGTCAGCAAGTCAAACCAAGAACTCCAAGTATACACATAGAAAAATGGGCACTAAACCACAAAGTGAAAGAGTCCAAAGCGCATTTAATTGTTCGTAAAAACATCACATGAAAAGTGCAAACGTGTTTTGGGGCAACAAAACTCCCCCTTCATCAGGGCTTAGAAGAATAGAATCAGGACTTGAATAGAGTCAAAGAATGTTATAACCAAATGGATCGATATAGCATTTGGAGAAAAACCTCCTTAGAATGGAATTATAACATTCTAATCAGCAGCAGGGCAAGAACTACCAGATTGCAGGTTACCTCTAACCTTTCACATTCAAGCTAAGGAATCAGGCTTAATCAAGAAAATACAAATTTAAAAAAAGCAGGGGGAAAATTGAAATCTTTCATAAGTAGGACTGAACAATTACAATATGTATATGCTTAATATTAAGATTTTTGAAGTAGCTGAATCATTGAGTGCTCTTTTTAGATGAAGAGTAAACCTTTTAGTTTTTGGATTTGTTATGAAAGTAATAACTTTGTGCTTTGCAGTATTTTACTGGTGCACTTGGTTTCTTTCACTTGATGGAACTGGTTCTCGGCCTCTCAGCTACCAATCATAATATGGGGGGCAGCGAAAGAGTCCTTAGCCCTGCGTAGACTTAAAGATGCAACTTATAGCTTACTTAGAGCTTCTTCTTTTAAATGCAGGCAACTGAATTATGGTGTGAATGGTTGGAAGTATGTGCACCTGGTGGGGCCACTATTAAAAGAGCAGTATGGAATTTTCTTTTTTTTTTTTAAATCATACTTACCAAGGTGGATACAGCATCGATGTGATGCTGCATCTGTCTGCTGGTCGCCTCGAAGGCTGAGAACTGAGTGATCAAACAGTTGATCAGTTTTCAATGCTGCTCTGAGCAGAGAGCTGGGACTGTCAGTCGCCACTGTCATCTCTTCCCCCCTCCAGCGCCCACTGGAGCGCTGGGCTGTGGAGGGGGTGGGAGCAGCTGGCTCAGGCTCTCAGCGGATTGCTAAGAAGCTGATGATCGCGATCTTGACCCAGCCTGGATCGGCTCTGAAATAAAAAGGAAATTGACCGCCACAGGACTGATGCAAATAAAATCCTTTACTGTCCCTCAAAGACAGAAGCAAAGCAGGACAAGCTGTTGATGCGTTTCACACTCAGATCAGGTGCTTAATCATAACCTGGATCGCCTCTGACATCAGCTGGACAGTGGGCTTTAGCCCACTGATGACTGAAAATGGGTCACAGGGGTGCAGAACGAATTACACCCCTGTGATCTATAGGATAAGTACAGCCCAACAAGCTCTGGCTTTACTTCTCCTTTAATGTGTATCCTACCTCAAAAATAAAACAATTATATATTGCAGCTTACCATTACTTAGCAGTAGTGGCTGCATTATTTTTCTTTTCACTGTACATATTGGGGCAGCCATGGCTGTCACATAGGTTGGACTGCCTGCCTTTGTTTAATACATGGTGGATTAATGTGTCTAGTAGTTTACACAAAGGTGAAAAGATTTATGCCTTCCTTTAAGCACACACAATATGACAAGGACACTGCATTTCTGCCAAAATCAACAGGTATTTTCTTTACCTGCAGAAAATGTTCTTAGATGTGGTGGCTGCAATTGTTTTTTCAATTCTCAAACTAAGGAATGGTAAGCTGCACTATAATACATTTTGGTATTTGGGTTTGGATACACTTTAAAGTGTAGTTTTTTTACCTTAATGCATTCTGTGCATTAAAGGATAAGTTCACCTTTCTAAACATGTTACACCCATATTTAGCATGTAACAGGTTTAGCATCTGGCTGCTCTTCCCCCGACCCCCCCCCCCCCCTTTGACAGTGGGGCGGGGATCTTCTACCTGTACCTGCTGTCACAATTCAAAAAGAGCGTGGCCGTTAGGTGCTCCACAGATCCCTGTGAATCAATGTACAACTACTGTCAGCCCTTGTGGCCGATGGTTTGTAGTTCTCATTGAACTACCAAGGCGCTGACAAGCGCTCTAGGTAGTTCATTGAGCTTCCTGTCATTCAGTAACTGTCTGCCCGTATCTGGGGTACAGGCAGACAGCTACACTGACAACCTGCAGGAGCCTGGAATTACAACCACCATCTGCTGATCACGGGTGCAATGTTTTACAGGCTTCTTAAAAAAAACAAAAGAAAACAAACATGTTATACTTACCTGCTCTATTCAGTTGGTTTTGCACAGAGCAGCCTGGATCCCCCTCTTCTCGGGTCCCTCTTCTGTGCTCCTGGCCTCTCCCTCCTGTTGAGTGACCCCACAGCAAGCAGCTTGCTATGGGGGCACCAGAGCCCATTGCAGACATGGAGCTGGTGTTGGGCCCTGCCCCCTTCCTCTCCCGATTGGCTAACTGACTTTGATTGACAACCGTGGGAGCCAAGGACGCCGCTGCTGTGTCTCAGACAATCAAGAGGAGAGTCACAGACATTCGAGGGAGACTTGTGGACATCACTGGACAGAGATGGGGCTCAGGAAAGTATTAGGGGGGCTGAGGGGAGGCTGCTACACAGAAGGCTTTTTATCTTAATGCATAGAATGCATTAAGATAAAAATGCCTTCTGCCTGTACAACTCCTTTAAAGTGGTTGCCAAGTCACTCATTACCATACTATCCTCTCTGTCTCCTAATCCGGTGTCCCCCTGTGTGTGTGCGCGATTTAAAAAAAAAAAAAAGGATTACACTTTATTTCAGGGCAGCGCTTGGCGATCACGTGTCCGGCTGGCTCTCTCCTTTCCCCGCGTGACAGATGCAGTGGGCGGGGCCAAGATTCCCCTGCTGACGTCAGCCAGGAAGGGAGGAGGAGAGAGCTGGCTGGTCACTGATCGCCAAGTGCCACTCTGAAATTAGGTATAATTTGCTTTATTTATTTTATAAATCACACATGGGGAGACAGAGAGGATAGTATGGTAATGTAAATGTTATTCCAGCAGCGGCGGGGGGGCAGCTCTGGTACGTGGGCACAGGAGACACAGGGAGAGCAGAGAGCAGGGCTGCGGATGACAGATGCACGTAAACTGACCACACTGTCAGGGCTCAGCAACCACGATATACCGTGGTAAGTTAACAGGGGGGGAGGGCAGAACTAGGCAGGATCAGCCAAGTATTTCAGGTGATAGAAAGGGTCAAATTACACAGCACAAGCACTGTGCTGTATAGCATGCATTAAAGGGACAGGATCCAATTTTTAGCAAACGCTTTAAGGTAAAAAACCTGTGTGGAGCTTCCCCTCCAGCACCCCCTTATACCCTTGACCATGATCTTGATCCAGCGCTGTGCCCGAGAGTAGTGGCTCTCTATGCTCTCTTCACAGATGCCATGGAAGCAGCAGCGGCAGCCATTGGCTCCTGCTGCGATCAATCACAGCCTGTGAGAAGAGAGCAGGGTAGAACCAAGCTGGGCATTGTGTGTCTATGGGCACATACAGCATGACTCGGGCTTGAGCCCAGGCGGGTGCCCCCATAGCAAGTGGCTTGCTATGGGGGCACGACAGCCAGAAGCACCAGCGGGGGAGCCCAGAATAGGAGGATCGGGGCTGCTGTGCGCAAAACCATTAAACAGAGCAGGTAAGAATAACGTGTTTGTTATTTAAAAAAAAAAATCCCTTCACAACCATTGTAACTACTTAAAGACCGCCCACCGCATATATACTGCACGTCATTTCGTGCAATAGATACTGTGGGCGCATGCTGACTGGCCAAAGGGGAAGCCAATCAGCTCGTCCAGCGGACACGATGTCCGCTGGGACCCGCCGATCGTTCCCCAGAGAGGCAGAAGGGTGATCTGCCTATGTAAACAAGGAACACGGATCTCTGTGTTCTTCCAGTCAGTCAATCCCCCACACAGTAAGAAAGCACCCCCTAGGGACACACTAAACTCTTTGATCGCCCCTGGTGTTAACCTCTTCCCTGCCAGTGTCATTAGTACAGTAACAGTGCCTATTTTTTGCACTGATCACTGTATTAGTGTCACTGGTTCCCAAAAAAAGCGTCAAAAATGTCAGTTAGGTGTCAGATTTGTCGCAGTCCTGCTAAAAATCACTGATCGCTGCCATTCCTAGCAAAAAAAATAAAATAAAAAATACATATATAAAAATGGCATAAAAATATCCTATAGTTTGTAGACGCGATAACTTTTGCGCAAACCAATCAATACATGCTTATTGGGATTTTTTTTTTTTACCAAAAATATGTAGTAGAATACATATTGTCCTAAACTGATGAAGAAATTAGATTTTTTACATTTTTTTATTGTATATGTTTTATAGCAGAAAGTAAAAAAATATAGTTTATTTTTTTTTTCAAAATTGTCTTTTTTTATAGCGCAAAAAATAAAAAACTGCAGAGGGGATTAAATGCCACCAAAAGAAAGCTCTATTTGTGGGAAAAAAGGACATAAATTTTATTTGGGTACAGCGTTGCAGGACCGCACAATTGTCAGTTAAAGTACCGCAGTCAAGTATCGCAAAAAAATGGCCTGTCATTAGTAAGACCTTCCAGGGCTGAAGTGGTTAAAGAAAGGTTGCCTATGAAAAGGACATAGGTAAACTACTTACTATGATTAATACTGCATATATTAGCTTACTCATAAAAGACTGATGGTTCTTTCATTCTTTTTAGCTCCCCTCACCATAGCCTGTGTGGGTTTTGTACAGCCGGCGACCTGCTTCAAAGTGAAAATGATGCGGCTGCTCCATAGCTGCCAACCACATTCACACAACCGGCCGCATTGTGTATCACCCCCCTCCTATGGTTCCTGGGCTGTCCTGCACTCATCGGTTCTGCTGGGGCAGAGAGATTGCAGTGAGGCCAAGGCAAATCCATGCCTCGATCTCACTTGCAAAACAGTGAAACGGGAAGTGATGTCACTTCCGGTTTCAGATGCACTCTTTCCTGGCCCCCCCCCCCATGTAAACTGTGGTCGCACCACACATCGCCACGAACGTCAGAGTGAGAAAAATAAATTCTAGCACAAGAGCTACTAGCCAACTCCAAACTGATGAGTTGTAAAGGTTTTTAAAGTGGAGATTTTTGGGCACCATCGTTTTTGATATTATGGGTGCACGCATTGTCCGGATTTCTCCCCCCCTCCAGTGTCACATTTGGCACCTTTCCAGGGGGGGAGCAGATACCTGTGTAAGACAGGTATTTGCACCCACCTCAGGGCATAGACCCCCCGCATTATTTGCGGGAGTCTATGCCACGTCCGGCACCCCCCCCCCCCCCCCCGTCTTACAGGAGACACTGGTCCTAGGACAGCAGGGACCAGTGGCATTGCGCAGCGCGAGTTGCGCATGTGCAGTAGGGAACCAGGAAGTGAAGCCGCAAGGCTTCACTTCCCGATTCCCTTACTGAAGATGGCAGCGGCAGCATCCGAGAGCCGAGGCAGAGATCAGCATGTCCTTATTTTAAAAGTCAGCAGCTGCAGTATTTGTAAATAAATAATTTGGCGGACCTCCGCTTTAAGGACCGGGCCTACTTTTTAAACTTGTTGTTTACAAGTTAAAATAATTTTTGTTTTTGCTAGAAAATTACTTAGAACCCCCAAACATTATACATATATAAGAAATTATATATAAGAAATTAGATTTTTTACATTTTTTTTATTGTATATGTTTTATAGCAGAAAATACAAATGTATGTGTGTGTGTATATATATATATATATATATATTTATTTTTACTGTTTCTTTTTTTTTTTTTTTATAGAAGTGTCACATTTATTTCTATTTCAAAGAATATAAACATACCTTGTAATAGAAAAAAAAAAGCACGACAGGACCTCTTAAATATGAGATCTGGGGTCAAAAAATTTTTGTTCTTGTTTTTGTCTTCTATTTCTGAACCCAGTCTTGTGTATACATATAATAGCACACGTTCCAATCTTTGCATAATTTTGAGTTTATTCATGGTCATGTCACTGCTCCAGTCATTAGGTTTTACACTATGCATTAATGACACGTTCTCTCTATTGGCTCGTATTAAACCTTGCTAGTGAGTGTGTCAGTGCTGCATGCTCTGAAGTGAGATGAACTTTCCCCCCCTTTTTTCTTTATTTTAGTATTGCCTAGTCTGTGATCTGGGAATTGTAGTTATATATATTTTGGTCTCCAACAAAGACTTCAGCTTTTGGACCTTTTAAATAAATAAAAACCAGGTCTTGTTTGTTAATTTTAGAGCTGTGCTCCCCTATTATGGTATCATTTATAATGCATTTCATTAATGCTTCATAAAATGACATTGATCAGAATTTTTTGGTGCTGGTCTTTGGATTTCTAGCCGTGAGGGGCTGCAGCACGTGAAGTGAGACTCCCCACTCCTTTAATGTAGCAACCATATATTATAGTACATAAACTACTACTCTTTACTCCTGAGAGCCACGCTCCATGTATACAGATACCAGATTTCTTGAGTTGAAATACTACAATATTAATATGCCTTAATCCTTTATACCGCATTTTTTTGTTTTATGAATTTCGAATATCGATAAGATTGCGGTCAATTTGACTTAGTTAAATATTCCTTTTTGGCATGAGGTATCCCTCCGGAGTCAATATACACATGTTTTTTGCCTTACAATTTTGACAGATTTCAGTCACATGTTCGAGTTTGTTGTCTACATTCACATTCCAGTATACCCCTGAGTTTTAATACTTTGTGATAGAACATTAATAGGAAAATCCTGTCATCACAGTTTATTTTTGGCTAGTTGCCATTGTAAAATTTAATACGGGGCATCTATCAGTATGCTCAAATGGGGGGGGGGGTTCTGGAGTGTCAATGTGACTCGCAAAGAATCTTTACTCAGCACATGTGATACTAAATGTTGTTCTGCATAATGGATACATTTTTCACACATTTGTTTACACTTATAATGGGTCTTATCTCTTCATTATTTAGATATTTCGTTTACAAATGTTACAAAGATATTATCTACTAGATGTATTGTCGGTTGAACACTCATAAGTAATGTGCTGCTCTTTTGCGTTTGTCCAGACTCATTCTATACATCTGTATAATGGGTTTTTTAATTTAGCTTTTCTAATCTCTATTTTCTACATAGACAAAACTTTCTGACTTTTTGATGCTTTTTAATTGTTGTGTCCGGACACTATTTGGTTAATTCAGCTTACGAGCATTTGGAGGTGTGGTTTTTCATTGCTCGGTTCAGAGTTTAAATCACCAGGTGCTTCATATGCACTTTTATTACCTACCCTTCTATATATGCTTTAGTTGAAATAATCTTTTCCTCAGCTATGAGTAAGCATCTGATGATGTGAAACGCGTTAGCTTGGAATTGTCCTATGTATCCACCTTGATGTGACCTGTAAACTTTTTTCTACAATAAAGGTGCTTTTTTTTCACGGAAGTGCGACCATCCAGATTTTCGAATTTGTTTTCTAGGGGTCAAAAAGACCTCAGATCTCATGTTTACACTAAAATGCATTAAAAAAAATAAAAAAAATAATGTCCTTTTAAGAGCTATGGGCGGAAGCGATGTTTTGACGTCGCTTCCACCCTGCAATGGTATGGAGCTGGGTGAGGGCCATCTTCCCCTCACATGGCAGCCAGCCAAGCAGGGGACAGAATCCGATCGATGTGGTTTTGCACAAAAATAAATGTCATTATATTTTTTCCTGAAAATGTGCCTTTGATAAAACAGTTGCGCAAATATCATGTGAAACAAAAATTTGCAACTAACACCTTTTTATTCTGCAGGGACTCTGCTTTCAGAAAATATATAATGTTCTGGTGGTTTAATTAATTTTATTGCCAAAAATTAAGATTTTTACAAGACGAAGAAGAAATGGAGCCGAACTGGTTAAAAAGCAACTCCACTTTTGTTGAGAAAAAAAACATTCCCCTCTGGGTGATCTATATACATTACAAGGATTTTAACAACTTTGATGCAGATTCCAACCTTTTGTTATTCTAAAGAAATCCCTGTGTGTTTGTCTGTGTCCATGTGGTAAGTGAATCTAATGGGAGTGGTGTCATATTTATCAACCAGCTGCTGCACCTGCAGGTGCTCACATGAGCAAAAATGCTGGGCCTGCATCCCTTTAGATGCGATTTCCTATTGGGAGTATCTCACCAAAAATTACATTTTTATTGCAGGGGATGCCTGAAATCTGACTTGTATCTTGGTGCAAACTCCTGGGAAAATCAGTGAGCCAATCACACAAGCAAGAAATTATGTTTCTGGGCGGCGTTCTGTATACATTCTGTGTGCAGAACACCTCCAAGTAGCCATATTGCATTTTACAGAAAATTACAGAGCTGCAGACTGAAAAGTTAAGGTAATTTTAACTAACATTCAATTATTTTTTCCTTTTTTTCCTGCGAAAGTGGCGTTATCCTTTAAATTTTTCTTCTAACTTTTCCTGGAAATGTAGCAACTTGACATTTGATTTACTGCAGTTTGATAAAGGGACTCCCAGTCTGCAAGCACATAGGAAATTGAACTTACCCAGGTTTGGGTGGCACAGAGGTTGGTGGCTGAGGAAGGGTCTCCACGGGAATACTTTCTGTAATTGATACGGGGGAGTCACGGGAGCCAACGCTCTGACGATCACTTCCCGCATCCTTCTGCTTCATCTGAAGCAAGGGGAAAAAACAAAAACAAAAAACAAAAACAAAAAACAAAACAGATATATTGTCTGAGTACACCATGAGCCATTAGTCAAGTGAGGGCATGTGTTCAAGTTCAAGCAGTGTAGGGACTACACACTGTGCAACAAAAAATATATTATTAAAATGCCTTTACATTTTTTCTCATTTGCATATTTTCATGACAATATTTGAAAGAGGCTTATAAAGTTCACCCTCTAAGAACTAGACTTTGCTTACCAGGCAGTGAGGGCTTTGTGC
Organism: Aquarana catesbeiana; assembly: GCF_042186555.1. Taxonomy (NCBI): domain Eukaryota; kingdom Metazoa; phylum Chordata; class Amphibia; order Anura; family Ranidae; genus Aquarana; species Aquarana catesbeiana. The sequence goes on along the minus strand of NC_133332.1, from coordinate 225,488,705 downwards.
TCTGAAAACTGATCTGTGTTTGGATTGCTCTTCATAGAGCATTTGACAAGCGGTGAAGAGGTGTTGTATTGCTTCATCACCACCTGCTTTAACCCTCTGAAGCCTGCAGTAACGTGCAGAAAGCGATATAGAGATAATAAACCCTGCCACATCTGTGGCATGTATAAACCCCCAACCACTGCCTCTGCAGCTAAGGGGGTAGCAGTTGAGAGGAAGTAACCGTGCAGCTCAACAGCAGAGTTTTACTACACCCCAACTGCTAGTGTGAACAAGCCCTGCCCGATACATTTCTAGAAAAAACAGCCACATACTAAATCTATTGTTTTTAGTTAGAAAAAAAAAATAATATTAGACACATCACATTTTTGGAGCCCAAGAGTGAACATTGAGGCTTAAAGCCCAAGCTCAGCTTTTTTTTTTTTTCTAGTCATGGATAGGCGTGAATTAGCGTTAGAACTTCAATAAAAAAAAAAATTCCTGTCTGGGCAGTTTCTCCTCACTTCCTGTTCCTGTGACACCATAACAACAATGAACAGACAAGGGAAAAAAAAGGCACAAACAGCAATGACAATTTGTTAAAGATTTTAACCTCGCCTTTGTTGCATTGCAGTTTTAAATGAATACATGATGGAAAGAGATACAAAAATACACAGGAAACTACGGTAATCAGAAAATGAAATTATTTTGTAAGCAAGATGGTGCTTTGAAAATGTATTCATACCCCTTGAAGTCTTCCATATTTTGTCATGCAACAACCAAAAATGTAAATGTATTTTATTGGGATTTTATGTGATATGAATACTTTTTCAAGGCACTGTAACCATTTTCTTTTTGAGGTTGATTCTTTTTTTTTTTTTTTACATTAACTTGGGAGCAACTGAGGGATCACATGACAAGCAACAGATGGTAATATCACATGACCTTTTCCACGCCTTGCTTCACTTCTTCCAACTGCTGCAAAATGACTGTCAAAGAAATTATTTCCTGGATATCAAAGCACCAATATGACAGAAAATTGCAATGTCATTCCATGCTATGAAACATGGGTATAAAAAGGCACAGGGTAAAAACAGAATGCTTGCAAGTGTACTTACTCTTTTTACTTCCACCTCAAAGAGCAGGGTGGCATTTGGAGGAATTCGGCCCGACAGTCCCTGAGAGCCATAAGCAAGAGTTGGCGGAATCACCAGAAACCTTCTCCCGCCTTTCTTCATTCCCAGCATCCCCTCTTCCCAACCCTAACCAAACATAAAAGAGAAATACCACATATGTAAAACCTTTGCATAGCAAAACAATCAAATGCTGGCATTCATTTTTAAACTTGCAGTACAAGAGAGACAGCATAGATGAAAATGTCTGCTGTACCCTTCTACAGCACTTTCTTGCCAGCATAGCCCAAAAATAGTTCCCCAGAAACAAAATCAGGATTACAAGGATGAAAATCATCATCATTCATTATAAGCACAGAAATTTAGTTTGTTACTTTGATCACTTTTCCAGATCCGAGTTTGAGCCGCAATAATTTGTCCTTCTGTAAGTTGGAGTCAAACATCTAAAAATAAAACAAAAAAAAGTTACCCAATATTTAAATGCAGTATAATAAATCTTTAATTTTTATTTTATCTTTTTATGCTGTTCAGGAACACTGCAAGTGTGAGATATATTAGCCTGATGACACATTGGCGATTTGTAGATCACCAAATTATAACTTTCCTAATGCAAATCGTCATCTGCTCTGCTACAGAATTTCAAATGCTAACAAACATTGCTAACAGAAGCAACTGAGTGATGCTTTGTCAGTTTAAACAGCGAGAGAGCAAAGCCATTGGACAAAGTGAGGGGTCTGTGAGAGATATTGTCTCTGGCGATCTGTTTCCAGTTACAGAATTGCAACCATAAAATGGGCCTTAGGAAGTCCACGCAGTATAGCTTAGATCTTTACTATCACTATGGCCAGATTCCAACTCTGCTTATTCTTTGTTGCGTTACCTTTTGATCATTTTTCCGTAGCCTCGACCACTATCAGCTTGTACAGCTCGTACTACTCAAAATCGGTCATACACATAATTACAATGGAGTATACAAAGTAGAAGTTTAAATTACTTCCACTTCACCTTTCTCAACTTGACAGTACCTGAATGTTGTTGTTGATGGACCAAACTATCTAACGTACCTGGCCAATGCCATGGTTCTGAAACAGCCACCCTGTGTAGGCAACTTCCAATAGATCGCCCGTATCAGCTGCTTGCCCTTCACCAGGTGTCAGATCCTGGGATACCACAGAATCCAGAGAGGGGGTGCTGCTACACTTGGCAATGCAAACCTGGTAGGAAAAGAGTAAAAATATAAAGAGAAAGAGACATAAGAGGACATGCTTAACCCACTTTAATATGGACACTTATACCCCCTTCCTGCTCAGACCAATTTTCAGCTTTCAGTGCTCTCACAGTTTGAATGCCAATTACTCAGTAATGCAACACTGTACCCAAACAAGTTTTTTATCATTTTTTCACACAAATAGAGCTTTCTTTTGGTGGTATTTAACCACTTAATGACCAGGCCATTTTTTGCGATGCGGCACTTTAACTGACAATTGACGTTGTACCCAAAACAAAAATGTATGTCCTTTTTTTCCCCACAAATAGAGCTTTCTTTTGGTGGTATTTGATCACCTCTGCGGTTTTTACTTTTTGCGCTATAAGCAAAAAAATAGCGACAATTTTGGAAAAAAAAAAAAAATATATATTTTTTACTTTTTGCTATAGTGAATAGCCAAAAAAAAAAATTCTCTTTATCAGTTTAGGCCAATATTTATTCTACTACATATTTTTGGTAAGAAATAAATAAAACCACAATAAGCATACAGTTGTGCCCATAAGTTTACATACCCTGGCAGAATTTATGATTTCTTGGCCATTTTTCAGAGAATATGAATGATAAAACACCAAAACTTTTCTTTCACTCATGGTTAGTGTTTGGCTGAAGCAATTATTATCAAATCAACTGTGTTTATTCTTTTTAAAATCATAATGACAAAACAGGAACTACCCAAATGACCCTGATCAAAAGTTTACATACCCCAGTTCTTAATACTGTGTATTGCCCCCTATAAACATCAATGATAGCTTGAAGTCTTTTGTGGATGAGGCTCTTTATCTTCTCAGATGGTAAAGCTGCCCATTCCTCTTGGCAAAGAGCCTCCAGTTCCTGGAAATTCTTGGGCTGTCTTGCATGAACTGCACATTTGAGATCTCCCCAGAGTGGCTCAATGATATTGAGGTCAGGAGACTGAGATGGCCACTCCAGAACCTTCACTTTATTCTGCTGTAGCCAATGACAGGTCGACTTGGTCTTGCGTTTTTGATGACTGTCATGTTGGAATGTCCAAGTACGTCCCATGCGCAGCTTCCTGGCTGATGAATGCAAATGTTCCTTCAGTATTTTTTGATAACATACTGCATTCATCTTGCCATCATCAATTTTGACCGAATTTCCTGTGCCTTTGTAGCTCACACATTCCCAAAACATCAGCGATCCACCTCCATATTTCACAGTAGAAATGGTGTACCTTTCATCATAGGCCTTGTTGACTCCCCTCCAAATGTAGCATTTATGGTTGTGGCCAAAAAGCTCAATTTTGGTCTCATCACTTCAAATGACTTTGTTCCAGAAGATTTGAGGCTTGTCTCTGTGCTGTTTGGCGCATTGTAAGCGGGATACTTTGTGGCATTTGCGTAGTAATGGCTTTCTTCTGGCGACTCAACCATGCAGTCCATCTTTCTTTAAAGTGGATGTAAACCCAATGTCATCCTTTCTAAACTACTGCCATAGGGGTTATCTATAAGAGCCCTTTCACACTGGGGCAGTTTGCAGGCGCTATTGCGCTAATAATAGCGCCTGCAAACCGACCCGAAAGTGCCGATGCTTGTATTTCAGTGTGAAAGCCCCGAGGGCTTTCACACTGGAGCGATGCGCTGGCAGGACGGTAAAAAAAGTCCTGCCAGCAGCATCTTCGGAGCGGTGAAGGAGCGGTGTGTATACCGCACCTTTACCGCTCCTGCCCATTGAAAATCAATGGGACAGCGCGGCTATACCGCCGGCAAAGCGCCTCTGCAGAGGTGCTTTGCGGTGGTATTTAACCCTTTCTCGGCCGCTAGCGGGGGGTAAAACCGCCCCGCTAGCGGCCGCATACCAACGGTAAAACGCCGCTAATAATAGCGGCGTTTTACCGCCGACGCCGCCCCCCGCCCCAGTGTGAAAGGGCTCTTTGGATATACATGCCTCCTGCATGTATCTTTGCCTGTCAAATGTCTCCCCTCTGTCTGTTATGAGAACCGAAAAACTGCATATTCTGTGGGTGGGTCTTGTCTGAGGCTCGGTGGGTGGAGTCGTGATGTCAGTAGACTCCCCTCCCACCTCCACACTCCCCTTGTCAATATGCATTTTCTCCTGTGTATTTCTCCTGTGTATTGAACTTCTGCTATGATCTCTAACATCCAGTGAAGACAGGAAAGTAACCACATGACTGCAGCATGCCAAATCATGCTGAGGTGTGGAACAGCCAATCCTTGCAGAGCTGCTGAGGAAAGGAGTGGGGGAGGGAATTAAAAAAATCATGCCTGTGTCTTAGGCTGTCACGTACAGCAAGGGGGAGTATTTGACAAAGTTTTTGTCAGTTTGTCAAGATTTCTCTCACTGAACAATAAAAGGGGATTGCTCAGAGATGGATTAACTCTGTGTGGCAAGACTGGGCTCAAATGATAGGAAATCTTATACTCTGCAGTATGATATAAAAAAAAAAATTTCGGGTTTACATCCACTTTAAGTGCCTCTTTTATTGTGCATCTTGAAACAGCCACACCACATGTTTTCAGAGAGTCCTGCATTTCACCTGAAGTTATTTGTGGGTTTTTCTTTGCATCCCGAACAATTTTCCTTGCAGTTGTGGCTGACATTTTAGTTGGTCTACCTGACCGTGGTTTGGTTTCAACAGAACCCCTCATTTTCCTCTTCTACATTAGAGTTTGAACACTGCTGATTGGCATTCTCAATTCCTTGGATATCTTTTTATATCCCTTTTCTGTTTTATACAGTTCAACTACCTTTTCCCGCAGATCCTTTGACAATTCTTTTGCTTTCCCCATGACTCAGAATCCAGAAAAATCAGTGCAGCACTGGACGAAAGATGCAAGGGTCTGTCAGGAGTCCAAAAATTAATTGACCTTTTATACACATATACTAATTACAAGCAAATAGATCATAGGTGAGGATGGTTACCTTTAATAGCCATTCAAACCCCTTTGTGTAAACTTCTGTGCATGTTATCAGGCCAAAATCAACAGGGTAGGTAAACTTTTGAACTTTTGATCAGGGTCATTTGGGTAGTTTCTGTTGTCATTATGATTTAAAAAGAGTAAACACAGTTGATTGATAATAAATGGCTTCAGCCAAACACTAACCATGAGTGAAAGAAAAGTTTGTGTTATTCATATTCTCTGAAAAATGTCCAAGAAATCATAAATTCTGCCAGGGTATGTAAACTTTTGAGCACAACGGTATATTGATTGGTTTGTGCAAATGTTATTGTGTCTACAAAATAGAGGATATATTTATGGCATTTTTAGGCGGTGATCAGCGATTTTTAGCGGGACTGCGACATTGCAGCGGACAGATCCGACACTTTTCTGGGACCAGTGACATTTATACAGCGATCAGTGCTAAAAATGGCCACCGATTAGTGTATAAATGTCACTGGCAGGAAAGGGGTTAACACTAGGGGGCGATCAAGGGGTTAAGTGTTCCCTAGGGAGGGGTTTCTAACTGTGGGGGGAGTGTACTGAAGGAGTAGAGAGAGATCGCTGTTCCTAATCACTAGGAACAGAAGATCTCGCTCTACTTCCCTGACAGAACGGGGATCTGTCTGTTTACATTAACAGATCCCAGTTCTGTCTCTGAGGAGCGATCGCGGTTGGCTGGCAGACATCTCAGCCACGCACATCGGCTCTGGCGTCGCTCCTCCGCGCCCCCAATAGCTCCTAAAGTGGCCGACGTACAATGACGGCGATTTGCGCAGCCATGCCAACCTGCCACAGTACAACTGCGGTGGCTGGTCGGCACGTAGTTAATCACCACTGGGTATTTTATTTTTTGTGACATGAGAAAAAAAAAAAACCCCACACACTTTTTTTTGTAGTTTCTATGACAAAATTTTGCATTTTGAGCCAAAATTTATACTGCTACATATCTTTGGTAAAAATAACCCAAATAAGTGTATATTATTTGGTCTGTGTGAAAGTTAGAATCTACAAGCTATGTTGGCAATCATTGAAAATTTATGACACCTGATGTACTGACAGCCTCATATCTCATTTCTTGAGGCCGCCCTGAAATGTCAGGACAGTACAAACCCCCCCCAAATGACCCCTTTTTGAAAAGTAGACAGTCCAAGGTATTTAGTAAGAGACATGGCGAGTTTTTTGAAGTTGTAATTTTTTCCCACAATTCTTCGGAAAATTACCGTAAGACTTTTTTTTTTTTGCTTTATTTAAATTTATTTATTTTACACACACAAATTGTCATAACAAGTTATTTCTCACACACGGCATATGCATACTTCCAATTACATCCCAAAATACAATCTGCTACTCCTCCCAAGTATAGTGATACCACATGTGTGACTTTTTCACAGCCTGGCCACACAGAGAGGTCCAACATTCAGGGAGCGTTCTAGGAGCATAAAATTACACATCTAATTTTCTAAAGACCTATTACACTTGAATGCCCTGGAGCCCCAGGATAATGGAATTACCCACAAAATCACCTTATTTTCGAAAGCAAACACCAACATACATTCTATGAGGGATAATGAGTCTTTTGAACGGTTCATTTTTTTCCATAACGTGGAAAGAAAATGAAAACATTTTTTTTTTTTTTTTTTTTTTTTTTTTTTTTTTACACAAATTTGTCAATTTATAAATGATATTTCTAACACACAGCATGTGCATAGCAAAAATTACACCCCAAAATACATTCTGCTACTCCTCCTGAGTATGGCGATACCACATGCGAGACTTTTATACACAGCCTGACCACATAGAGAGGTGCAAAATTGAAGTAGTACCTTACACATTTAATTTCATTCCTACCTTTCACATTTTTGAAGGTCTTGGAGAACTAGGACAGTGGAAGAACCCACAAAATAACCCCATTTTGGAAACCAAACACCCCAAGGTATATTCTATGAGGCATGGGCTGCAGATAGTTACTCGGTTACTCTAATGGGCTGGTGACAGGTACCCGGGTAACTCTCTCGGGTGGCTCTTTACCGCGATTGGCTGTGTCAGGGTGACAAGCCTCGTCCCCTAACGCCGCTCTGCGCGCCGTGCACGAGGCCAGTGCATGTGACCGGCTGGGATTGGACACAGCCGGTCACGTGGTAAAGAGACATTTTATTGGCTCTTTACACTGATTTGGGATAGGCTGTGTCCCGAGGGACATGCCTCTTCCCCAACAGCCTCAGGCCCTCAGGGACCCGCAGGAGCGGTGAGAACAGCAGGATGTTATATGATGCGTGCCCAGGATGGGAGAGTGTACCTAGCAGAGTCATTTTACTATGGCCTGGTATGGAACTGGTAAAGGTTACTTCATCCAAATAAAGAGACTATCGCCAGTTTCTTTGAGATGTCACTGGGGAATTGCAGGCAGTCATTTTTAATAAAGGACTTATCAAAAAGCATCTCATGGTTTTATTACACTACAGTTTTTTTTGGGATGAAAATTGGGTTTTCACATTTCACATTACTCATTCACATGGGGGGGGGGGGGATCTGGGTGCCCCCTGTGAGGAAGAGACCCCTGTTCCCATCAACATGGGGACAAAATGCTTTGGGGCCAAAAAGCACCCACCCCTCTTGTTGACCTTGTATGGTTCAGGAGGGGGCGTTTGCTCGCATCCCCCCCCTTTCCTGACCTGGAGGGCTGCATGCTCGGGTTAAGGGTCTGGTATAGATTGGGGGAGATCCCACTATTTATTTTGAAGTGGGGTTTCCCCTCAAAATCCATACCAGACCCAAAGGGCCTGGTATAGATTTGGGGGGACCCTATGTTTTTGTTTTTTTATACATTTGGCATGAGGTTTCATCCTTACAAGAATCAAAAGGAATTGTTTTGATTGGTCAAAGGACGAGTCGCACTCATCTCAAAGTCGGATCAAAATCGGATCCAGTTCATCATTCCAAGTCTCATGGAAGTCGGACTGAAGAGGTCACAGAGCACAGTCGGATCAAAAGTCATGCGACTTTTGTGTAGCACCAGTGTGAACTGGGCCTTAGGACTTGGTGCTACCACCTGCGCCCTCCTCAGGCTGTGCTGGGAGGCTTAGCATGGCCATGTACTGCCATGAAAGTGGGACAGGGGAGCCAAAAGCATCCATACATTTTTCACTCCCAGAAGTGAAAAATTCCCATGAGATTTTTAGCTGCTCTAGCAACAAGAATATTGAACATGATTACATAAATACAAGACATGCATATAAATTGTTAATAGATATGATTACTACATTTAACAGGAAAGTGTTGTTGTGGCGAAAGCTTCTCTTTAATGTGACCCTGCGACATCTCAGGAGGGAATTTGGTCCGCTCTTTACAGATCTTCTCTAAATTCTTAAGGTTTCTTGGCTTTTGCTTGACAACTCAGTTTCAGCTCCCTCCATAAATTTTCTATAGGATTAAGGTCTGGAGACGGACTAGGCCACTCCATGACCCTTATGTGCTTCTTCTTGAGCCACTCCTTTGTTGCCTTGTCGGTATGTTTTTTGGTCATTGTCATGCTGGAAGACTCATCCACGACCCATCTTTAGTGTTCTGGCTGAGGGAAGAAGGTTCTCAACCAAGATCTTACACTACATGGCCCCGTCCATTGGCCCCTCAATGCGGCAAAATTGGCCTGTACCTTTAGCAGAGAAACATCCCCAAAGAATAAGGTTTCCACCTCCGTGCTTGACTGTAGGGATGGTGTTCTTAGGGTCATAGTCTCATCTAATCACAGCACTTTCTCCCAAGCCTTCTCTGAATCATTTAGATGTTCATTGGCAAACTTCAGATAGACCTGTACATGTGCCTTCCTGAGGGGGGTGGGGGACCTTGCGGGCGCTGCGGGATTTTAAACCATGGCAGTGTATTGTGTTACTAATGGTTTGTTTGGTGACTGTGGTCCCAACTGCCTTGAGATCATTCACAAATTTTTCCCATGTAGTTCTGGGCTGATCCCTCACTTTTCTCTTGATCATCCTTACCCCAGGAGGCGATATCTTGCATGAAGCTCCAGACCGAGGGAGATTGATGGTTATTTTGTATTTCTTCCCTTTGCAAATAATCGCTCCAACAGTTGTCTCCTTCTCACCAAGCTTCTTGCTGATAGACTTGTGGCCCTTTACAGCTCTTTGGTCTTGCCCATGATGGTTAGGTTTTAATGGAAGAAAGAGATTGTGTGGACAGGTGTCTTTTATACACCTAATTAGTTGTCGTTAGTGCTCAGATTAGTCCTATCAATTTAAAAAGGTGCTCCTAACTGTAACCAGTCTGTGGGAGCCAGAATTATTGTTGGTTGGTAGGGTATCAAATACTTATTTTACTCCCTGAACTGCAACTCAATTTATAATATTTGTATCATGTGTTTTTTTTTCTGGATTTTTGGTTGATATTCTGTCTCTATCATTTAAAATACACCTATGATAACCATTCATTCCCTTCATTTCTTTGTAAGTGGGCAAATTTACAAAATCTTCAGGGAATCAAATAATTATTTTCCCCACTGTGTTCTCAGGGCAATAATTTCTCACCTATTGTCACATGTCAAGATTAAATGTACAGTGAAGGAAAAAATAAAACACTTCTTCTCCCCCCTGTTGCCTAGCTTGTCAAAAAATGATCTTAGGGACTTTGGATGCAAGGCCAAGCTGACTGCTCTGACCTGCGACCCACAATGACAATATTGTTTACATCCCAAAATTGTGCTGTTGTCCTACACTGTCCTGTACATATTGTTATCCGACAGTCATTCTCTAACCACAACATAAAATATTGGCCAGATCTTCTCATCTTCTCTGGGATCTCATGCTAGGAATCCATACCTGTTTGCTGAAATCCACTGCTGACGCTTCGGATTCGAACATAACAGACCAACTCTGTCTCTGATCATCATAAAAGGCAGCATAGTTATTGAGCTGGACCTGGAATATAAAGAAGTCACACTTCCTGTTAGATAAGACTATAAAAAAAATGGAAAAAAAAAACAACAACTTGGCATCGCCGTCTACTGCTCTGAACTTTCTGCCATTGTAGCCTAAAGAAGGCGCACTTACTGCAATACTTTGCACTGGAACACTTAACTCTACTCACAGTGGTTCTGTTACAGAGAACTGGTCCCCCTGAAATTCACTAGGGTCTCTTTAAAACTAAAATCAAGGAAAACCGCTTAAAAAAAAAAAAAAAATAAATAAATAATACAGTTGAAATACAAGTATGGGAGCCGATTCGCCTGTCAATGGATTTCTACAGCTGCAAATCCAGTCCTGAGCATTACATGGCTCTGCCAGTCAGCACAGCAAGCATCGAGATCAAAATTTCTCTACTGCAGTTACACCAATACAGCTTAGTCACCTCCCCACCCCCAGCCTGTAATTAAATAGTGAAGAAGAAGCTGTAAACCAATGAGCTGTTCGTTTATTTGTCTGCAGCAGTACCAGATTGGCTCCTATTGCTACCCTCCCTCCATCAGAGCTCTGTGATCAAAAAAAAGGAAGGACGACATCAACAAAATCAGGCTCCTAAATTATTTTAAAAGAGATATAAAATATATTTTAATGAATGCGTAGTGTTTTTTTTTTTTTGGTGCTTTTAGTTTCTGCCTGGAGTTTCTCTTTAACATGAGACTGAGATTATTAAAGCCTGTCTAAATAAATAAAAAGCACAAAAGTCTATAAGTTTACAAATGAAAGCCCTACCACACTAAAAGTTCTGGCCAGCACAGGACCTCTTTCTGCCCTACCTCTATAACGCCAGAAAAAAAAACTTGTGACACTAAACTGCACTTTAATTTTTTTTGCTGTGATTCAACTTCCCGTTAGAGCAGGGGTCTCAAACTGGTGGCCCTCCAGCTGTTGCAAAACTACAAGTCCCATGAGGCATTGCAAGGCTGACAGTTACAAGCATGAATCCCATAGGCATGATGGGACTTCATGACTCCAGACAGCTGGAGGGCCGCCAGTTTGAGACCCCTGCATTCGGGGGTAGCTATCCTCATTCTCCATTGATATTTGCAGTGTGCACAGTGTAGTATACTAGACCACAACTAACATGCACTGCTCATTCCAAACAAACAGAAGTGGGGGATCAAAAAGGAGATTTGCGAGTTTTCAGAAGAGGTAAAAAAAAAAAAAGAAAAAGGAGCAGAAAAACACAGTGAGAAAATTCATGAAAAAAAAAAATAGATAGATCACAGAGCTATAGGTATATGGATTATTTTTGAAAAATAAAGATATTGTTTAAAGTGGATGTAAACCCGAATTTGTAGAGTATAAGATTTCCTATCATTTGAGTTCAGTCTTGCCACAAAGAGTTAATCCAGCTCTGAGCAATCCTCTTATTGTTCAATGAGATAAATCTTGACAAACAGAGAAAAGCTGTGAAATCCTCCCCCTTGCTGTGACAGGTGATGTACATATCTCGTGCACCAGCCTAAGACACAGGCATTATTTTTTAATTTCCACCCCCACTCCTTTCTTCAGCAGCTCTGCAAGGATTGGCTGTTCCACACCTCAGCATGATTTGGCATGCTGAAGTCATGTGGTTACTTTCCTGTCTTTTCACTGGATGTTAGAGATCATAGCAGAAGTTCAGTGTTAGAAATACACAGGAGAAAATACATATTGACAAGGGGAGTTTAGAGGTGGGCGGGGAGTCTACTGGCATCACGACTCTACCCACCGAGCTCCAAACAGACCCACCCACAGAATATGCAGTTTTTCGGGTCTCATAACAGACAGAGGGGAGACATTTGACAGGTAAGGATACATGCAGGAGGCATGTATATCCTTATAGATAACCCCTATGGCAGTAGTTTAGAAAGGATGACATTGGGTTTACATCCACTTTAATGTTACTAGAAGGCCATGTCTTCTTTGCTTAACTCTCCCCACATACTGCGTATGTGTTTCTACGCACAAAGACAGGAGACACAGAATCAGAGGAGGGCTTTCTACAGCAAGTCCATAGCAAAAAACACAGCATCTGCTCATCTGACCAACTTACTAAACTCAGGTTATCTCCTAAACAGGGTGCCCCTAATGAGTTCCCCAAAGCAAACAGGCAGCACCCTTTCATGTTGTGTCATGAAAAAGGGCCAGTGGGGATGAGCCTGCAATATCGATATTTAAGAGCCTGAACCTGCCCAAGCTATTCCTGAGGCTTTCCCCGCCCCACAGCCACACATATGCAAGGGGCAGGGGTTGCCTCTGCAGCAAGGAATTGTGTGAGCGTGCGCATGCACAGCTCTGTGGCAAAGACCAGGTCTACAACAGTGGGACATCTTCGCAGTCCATGGGTAGCCCACGATCGACAGGTTGACGACCTCCGGCTTAGACTAATAATCTTGTTAATAGGTACAATGATGACATAAAAGCCCCTGGGCTCCAGGAACCAGAACAGAACTTAAAGCAGTAATAGATCCAAAAGAAAAAAAATAAATAAATTGCATTTCACCAATTCTTATAGAGCAGCTCCACCTTTGTTGAGAAAAAAAAAAAAAAAAAAAAGTCAATACCGTCTGGGTGATCTATGTACATTGCAAGAATTGTAGCAAACTTTGTCGCAAAGTCCTACCTGTTTCTTTTCTTAGGAAAAACCTGTTTGGTTTGTTCAACTGTGTCCTTGTATGTCTTATACCTGAATGTCTGGGTTCAATCTAATCAGCTGATGCTTGCATCCCTTTAGAAGTAATGAACCCTTAAGGAGTATTTAAGCAAAACATAGATTTGCTATTGCAGGGGATGCCTCAAATGTACTTGCATCTTAGACCCCTTTCACACCAAGGCGTTTTTGCAGCGTTTTAGCGCTAAAAATAACGCTATTAAAACGCTCATAAAACGCTCCCCATGCATCTCAATGGACCCTTTCACAATGAGGCGTTGCGCTGGCGGGGTGTTAATAAAAGCAGCATCTTTGGAGCAGCTTTTGGGCGTTGAAAAAAGCGCTTAAAAAACGCCCCTTTCCATTGAAATGAAAACGCTGTAAAAATGCCTGAATAGCGCCTATAATCCGCCCTGAGCTGTAGAAATTTCACACAATCTCACAAAAAGGTAAACATGCAAGCAGAAAAGAGAGCATCTACAACAACAGGACTGAACTTGTGGGAAGGTCAGAATGATTAAACAGACCATCAAAGTGACAAAAAAAAAGAATTAACCCCAGAAAAATGAAGATTTGAAGTAAAACAAGACACTACTTGTTACTTTACAAGACACTGCTTGTTTTACATGATATCACAAAGGATAAACATGCAAGCAGAAAGATAGCATCAATAACACATGCTTCAATAACGCTTAAAAAACGCTGTTAAAACGCCTGCGGCGTTGCGTTAATTTTACCGCTAACGCCCCTAAAATGCTGTAAAAACGCGGTAATAACACTAAGGCGTTTTAGGGCGTTTTTGAAGCACCTTGGTGTGAAAGGGGTCTTAGTGTAGACTTCTGGGAACATCAGTGAGCCAAATCACACAAACAGGAAAATTACATTTCTGGGAAAGTTCTGTACAATGGTGTATAAAAGGCCTCCAAATTACAATACATTTTACAGAAAATTGCAGGGCTGCAGATTGAAAAAGAAAAGGTACCTTTTTAACCACTTCAATACCAGGCACTTAGACACCTTCCTGCCCAATTTTCACCTTTCAGTGCTGTCGCAATTTGAATGACAATTGTGCGGTCATGCTACACTGTACTCAAACAAATTTTTTATCATTTTGTTCCCACAAATAGAGCTTTCTTTTAGTGGTATTTGATCACCTCTGGGATTTTTATTTTTTGCGCGACAAATAAGACCGAAAATTTTGAAAAAATTACACGTTTTCCTTTGTTTCTGTTAAAAATTTTTGTAAATAAGTAAGTTTTCTCCTTCAATGATGGGCACTGATATGGCTGCACTGACGGGCACTGATAAGGCAACACTGATGGGCACCGATAGGCGGCACTGATGGGTGGCATTGCTGGGCATCACTGATGTGTTAGTACATACTGGTGCCAATCAGTGCCCATTTGTGAGCACTGATGGGCACAGATTGGGCATTCATTTGAAAATGTGGATGGCCATGGGGTACATACCTGGCCATCTACATGTTGCCCTCTACCCTGGTGGTCCTAGTGGAGTCCCTGGTAGTCATCTGAGGGGGGGCTGCGCTGATCAGGAGAGCCGCAGATCGGTTCTTCCTATTTACATCGTGATCAGCCGTGATTGGACACGGCTGATCACGTGGTAAAGAGCCTCCGCCGGAGGCTCTTTACTGAGATCGGTGGAGCGGTGTGTCAGACTGACACACTGCTCCACCGATCGCCGCAATGCGCGCTCCCTCAGGCGCGCGGCGGCTGTTATCCTGAAGGACGTCATATGACGCCCAGTCAGGGCTATAGCAAAATGACGGCCGGGCGGGAAGTGGTTAATAAATTACAATTTGGCTTGTGTAGCAATTGTATATAATGTTTTATAGATAAACAGATATAGATTTTTTTTCTGACAAAATTGGAGTTATTCTTTAATCTTTTTTTTAACCTCCCTCCCATCTAGTGATCCAGTACACTTACTGCCTTAGGCCCCTTTCACACTTGTGCGACTTCAAAGTCGCGCGATTTCGCGGCCGCGACTTTACCGCAATTTTGGAGCAGTACTACTTTGTATGACTTTGCCACAACTTTGGTATTAACCATTCTCAGCTTGTGCTTACAAAGTCGTACTGAAATCAAATCTATATTATTCAGGTACGATTTGCATGCTACTTGAGGGTTTAACATTGAGGTCTATGGAGTACAACTCGCATGGAAGTTGGACCCAAGTAGTGCAGGGACTACTTTCAAGTCGGCACGACTTAAAGTCGTGCCAATATGAATGGTAGTCATTGAAAATCATGGAGAATGACTTGTCATACGATTTTGCAGTACAAAATCGTGGGACAAGACGTATAAGTGTGAAAGGGGACTTAGGGTGTCACCACTCTGAATAGAGGAGCAACAGAGACATCTTTGCTAGCACTTTTTAAAGGTTTTACATAAATGAATAAAAGCTGACCATTGTATGTACCCGGTCAGTGTTTAATGGTTTGTCTAAACCCATTACCTACCAATTTTGCTAGACAGCTTGGTCTATTAAAGGAAGTGGAAAATAACAGACTTACTGGCTTGATCACCAGGTAAAAAAGAAGGGAAAAAAAAAAAACACACCATCAGGCTGAATGTGGAAGGGTGATAAAGGAAACAGCAACACCAAAAAGAAAATACAGTGTAGCTGAGGTCTGTTAACAAGACTGAAAAAGCAGAATGTAAAAAAAATAAATAAATTCTTCTGTAGGTAAATTAGTAAACCTGTATTGTAATTCCACTCTGTATTTAGCAGATTGCTTGAAGTTCCAACATTTATCTGTAACGAATAAAATCATACATACTGCGAACAAAAATCCAGGATGGACCCTCACAGAGGCAACCGGCTGCTGTTGGCTGATGTAGAGAAGGATTCTGTACTGAATTAAAAAACAAAAAAAAACAAAACAGAGTCAGAGAAAGCTGAAGCCTCCATGAACATCACAAAAATGATATAAATTGATATAATTATATAAAGTGGCAACTTGTTACTTCAGCACTAGTTCTTATGATTTGTAGTTGCAGCATTGTCCTGATGGTTCTGGAGTCAGATAAGTGTGTGAATACAATTTTAGCCTCATTCACATAAATTTATCAATCCATACAACTGTGCGAAAGGGCTGTCTTCACAATCAGGACACAGACCTTTTCCCATCTACAGCTGTTTCTCCATAGCTGGGAGGGTTTGCTGGAACTTTATATTTCATCTCAGGCTCTCTACTCTGTGTTATAGGAAACCTGTACTTAGAGAAATATGGAGGCTGACCATTCTGAACAATTTCCCAAAAAAACGAATCCCTCTTCCTTGGAAGTCTCAGTCTTCAATCCTGTAGCAGTGCCTACAAATCATCTGGAAAGTCCTGACCTGGGGTACAATAATGTAAATACCATCTTAATTTCCCAAAGCAGAGCTTTACTCTGATTCTGCTAAAATGTACATCCTTGTGAGGGTGCACAGGTGTTTGGTGCCTTCTCATGCAGAGGTGTTTGGTGCATTCTCATGCAGGTAGTCCCATTCATGTCATTTGGGATGCAGGGGCTGCACAGACACAGCTGCTGCACCCAATGTATTTGTGTGGGTACATGCATGCATGCATGTCCCCAAACTCACACTGTCTGCGTTCAGAGACACATACTTGTAAGAATGTCAAATTGGGAGTGGCGGCCGTGTTCGTGCAGCTGCTGTGTCCCAATTGACATGAATGTGACTGCCTGTATGCAGATGAACAGAACACCTGTGCAGGCAAACACAGCCCCCATATGAATGTATGCCTCACTGATAAACATAAGATGTTAGAGGCAGGATAAGGCTCCATGCACTTATGTTAGCAATTTAAAGGAAACGTGTACTGAGAAAATTTACATTCTCACTTAATGCTTGCAAAATGAACAAAATACTCCTGCACCCTTCTAGAAATTGCTGCATTAAGTATTATTGGGTCACGAATACAGCAAAATGTGTTAGAACTGCTCAGCTGTGTCAAAGGGAACCTGCTCCGTCCAGTAGCTACACAACATAAGGGGTAAATAGTTTGAAAAGGTATTGCAATTCATGTAAATAAAGACTTCTTGCTTTTATGCAATATTTTCTAGAAGTATCTAAAGTGTGCAGCGGGTTATCTGAAAATAAGTCACACTCCTTTAAACATATTGTAGGTATGTGCCCCTTTTAAAGCGGTTGTATACCCGGAAAAGATTTTTTTTTTTTTTTTTTATTATTATTATTTATTTTTTTTTTTTTAAACAAAAAAAACCCTGCAAGGCAAAGACATAATGAGCTAGTATGCAGTGCATACTAGCTCATTATGAAATACTCACCTTAGAACGAGGCCTCGACATCTGATCCTGGTCCATGCTGAGGGAACCGACATGTTCCCTCTGCTTTTCTTCCGGGCATTGCGGCTCCGACGCTATGAGCGTCACGTCTTACTGGCAAGGTCTGGCAACGTCTGCCGGACCTTCAGCGGGGCCTTCACAGCGTATGCGCTGACATCTGCATGCAAAGTAAATATCTCCTAAACCGTACAGGTTTAGGTAAAAGTTTATATAAAAAGGGTATACAACCGCTTTAAGGTCAAGTTCATTTTTTTTTTTCTAAAATCCAGCTCCCCTATGTACAAATATACCACTATGGTACCCCGGTTGCAGAAAATGACAAGCTTTCTTTGATTTTGAGAACAAAGCCTTACCTCAGCCCTTGCTGTATTTCTTAGAAAGCTTTAGCACATCCTGACATTAGATGTAGGACGGAGAAACCAGTAAGACACAGGAAGGAGTTTACCAGTTGACCTCATTAGCACACCTTTACCCATCAACTATGTTTTCACAGCATCCCTGGCATCTCTCCACATGTGAACTAAAATCAGTGGGCTGCCCTATATGTATCATTTGCAAAATTAGCCAAAAAACATGCGTTCCCACTACTCTAGGTGTGAATGGGGCCTGAAAGTGAAATTGGACCGTCGTGTGGATGAGGTAAGTGAGAGAAAAGCACATTAGGATGGCTGGACCAGAAATGGCATTGGAAAACCCTTCTATTTATTATAAAAACTGAAATTCTGCCTGAAAAGATGAAAGGTTTACTTTAAGCACATGGAAAACACTTACCCCACTACACAGAGGTAATGGCATAATCTGAGAATTTACTCACCTCTTTAGCAGTGTGGTTTCCCAAAACAGCAGCTCCAAACTTGCCTTGTTTGACATACTGGCCATTCACACTGCAAATACAAAACAAAGTACATATAAATTGTGCTGTCAGTCTCTAATCTATAAGGGCTACTATCAGTCAAAAAAAAAAAAAAAAAATGCACACTAACGTCTTTCTGCTAGTTAATTCAAGAAATCATCGACTGAGGATTGCAGCTTATAGGGCGTTCTTTTCAAACAATAAAAAGGAATGAAAACCAATCCTGTAATGTTTTGATGTTGAGTAATCTAACCACTTGCTCACCGCCCTAAGGCAGTTTTACACCAGATCACATACATACACACACACACATACATACATATCAACACACACACGATCTGGCTCTTCTGGGTAGCAGGCACGACAGCGCGCTGCTGCCCGACTGCTCCCACTGTGATTATACACAGCAGGAGCTGATCAGTGGGTACCGCGGACCAGATGTCCGCCAGTACCCACCGATCATCCTGCAAAAACATAGAACGGCGGTCTGCCTATGCAAACAAAGCAGATCGCTGTTCTGACAGGAGGGAAGGATCTCTGAAAAGCAGGGACTAGGATCCATATCCTCCTCTAGTAAAAGCACCTCACACACTAATAAAACACAGGCCAAGCACACAGTTAACCCTTTGATCGCCCCGATGTTAACTTCTTCCTAGCCAGTGCAATTAGTACAGTGCCAGCACATATTTTCTAGTACTGGTATTAGTGTCACCAAAAAGTGTCAAACGTGTCAGTGTCCAAATGTCCGCAATATCGCCATAAGTCGCTGATCGACGCCATTACTAGTAAAACTAAAGAAAAAAAACATTTCCCATAGCTTGCAGACATTCTAACTTTTGTGAAACTAAAATTAATCAATATATGCTTATTGGGATTTTTTTTCACCAAAAATCTGTGGCAGAATAAATATTGTTATAAAGTTATGAAGAAATTAGATTTTTTTTCAAATTTTTTTTATTGGAGATGTATTATAGCAGAAAGTAAAAAAAAAAAAAAAAAAAAAAAAGTGTTTTTTTTTTTTTTGAAAATGGTCGGTCTTTTTTTGTTCATAGCGCAAAAAAACAAACCCCCCTGCAGAGGTGATCAAATACCACCAAAAAGAAAGCTCTATTTGGGGGGGGGGACAAAGTTTATTTGGGTACAACTGTTTTTAGGGTTAACAAGCAGAGCGGGGAGGCCAAAAATAACCAAAGCGCAAATCTTTAATCCTCACCTGTCCTGTCCTGCACAAGGGATATCTTCTATAGAGAAGGAGAACCTTCCTGAGCTTCTACCACTGTCATAATGCATAATGATCTACCTTCTGCTGTTTAGAGATGATCTGATAACCACAAGTGATGCTCAAAATGTTGTGCTTACACCGAGAATAGATAACTTTATGACCACCCACCTAATTTTGAGTAGGTCCCCTTTTGCCACCAAAACAGCCCCGACCCAGCAGGTCAGTCCAGTATATTTACCACTCTATTCTGAATTGTAGATGCTCTTCTATAAATAAATTTAGGCTTCATAGGTAATACATTCTGGAGGTGTCTATCTGCTTGTAGTATATGCCAATGACTCTTTATAATTTTCTGTATTATACGGTACTGAAAATTGTAATCGAGAATGATAGTAACTAGATCGGGTCGTTGTTCTGATGGTCTATTATCACTGACTAGTTTGGTCCTGTCCATGTCGGTCACTTCTGTTATTTTCTATGAACTCCCTTTTATAGCCTTTATTAACAAATTTTATATTCTCTATTGGTTTATTTATGGGTTTATTAGCCCTTGTTTTAATTCATTCCACTTTCCTAACTTCATTAACCAGCCTGTCATATGATTATCTTATCCTCATTTCCCTGTTCATAGTTGTTTACAATCCTTTAAATTTTATTATATCTATTATATTCTCTCATCTCTGAGAAAATGGCCGCCGTATTCAAGTAATACTTTGGGAAAATGGCCAACCTACTAGTTATAGGCAGACACTGAGAAAATGGCCGCCACTATGTTATACAATCTGGACTCCCAAAAAAATGGCTGCGGTACCATACGTCCCTATCGGTCTATTTAAGGACACTGATGAGGTCACATGACGCGACGATGCACGTCAGATACCGCTAAAAGGCACACCAGAAGTGACGCGAGAGACGAGCTTGGTGCTCATGGATGTTATACTGCGTCTCATCTTGCTTAATGTGTTACCTTGTGTTGGTTTTAGTAATCAATTTTTATGCAAAAAATACTACACTATTGGGCATTCCCCTTCTTCCATTTGCATCCCTTTCGGGGGGAGTGTGGAAGTTCAGTACAGAGGAGCCACCATCCACCACCTAATACCGATTCTTGGATTAATGGGGGGGATGACCCCCAAAAGGTTATAGAAGCCACCAGTGATCTATGCAAGGATCTACAGAGGATATCTTAATTATTGATTGCTTTCCCATGTTGTTACCTTACAGTAGTAAGGTGAGAGGCCTCTTCACATAGAGGTGTCACTGCATGGAATGAAGAGACACCGGTCACTAACTTCATAGATTGCATGGTTAAGATTGGAGCACCACCTCCTCATCTCAGGATTATTCTAGAGTCTTTATAATAGTTTTACTACATGCATTGACATGTTGATGTTTATTTTATAAGCACCGATTGTACACTGTTCTGTTCTTTTTGTTGCACAAGATTTATATTTGCATCGGATACCTTTTTTCACAGTTTCACCTTGGAAGGATTTTTGCATTTGACGTTTTAGTTCTACTGCCATCTTGAGCACAGTTTTAGTATTACTTTTGCATTTACAGCTTCCTACTTGTGTCACACAGGTTTAATTATAGTTTTACAACAGCGCAGCAATATACACATGAATAGATATTGATATAAAAAAAAAAAACCTGGGGTTTAAATCTTTCATGACAGGCAGAGAGACCAGATCCTCTAGGATGGATTGTCACCAAGACAAACTAAAGAAAACTTACTATTTATAAGCATGCACTGCTGTGGCAAAAAGGACAGAGGGTACAGGGCCTGCAGGAGGTGCTCCGGAGGGCTTGGAAGACTTCACACCTGGCAAAAAAAAAAAAAAAAAAAGGAAGGATTAGAACATTCCGGATATCGCTTTGGAAAACCAGTCTTGTTGCCTCCCTTCCTGTCACCTCCGTTCCCTGCTGTTCCTCACAATCACTTCAGGAACTTGGGACCACTCCCAAATCCAAAAGACATTGCTGCTCACCTGCTGACCCAGGCTTCTTAGGCTGCTTAGGTGCAGTGTACTGAAAGGATTCATTTCCCTGGGCAGACCCAGTCTGATCCATTCCAAAGAGAGAAGCCAGTTTCGCCCTGAAAAAAAAACAAAAAACAAAACACATACTTTAAAGCTGCATTCACACTTCTTCCACTGCATTTAGATTGTTGTGCACGGAGATCGGTTTCTTTGAACACCTTGCGTTGCAATAACGTGCAATTTTTTATCTTTTTTTAAAGCACTGTAGTGACATGCTTTTTTTGTTTGTTTACAACTGGAACAAAAAAGCATTTTTCTTAACACAGAAGAGTGACAGCAGAAAAAAAAAGAAGACCAAGTGGTCCATCGAGCCTGACAGATTTTTAATTTTTTTTCTATTTAGTCAGAATATATACTATATTTTCCCCCGTGCACTTACTGTTGACTGATTCACTACCTCTGCTTGAAGTCTATTCTAAGCATCAACTACTCTTTTGGTAAATTAAACTTTCTAAGGTTAGCTTTGAACTTTCCTCCTTCCACTTAGTCCCTGTGTTCTTAATCTTAGCTTCATATTGAAAATACTGCCCTACTAAACCTTATTCCCCCTTTGAAGTATTTAAAGGTTTTAGTCATGTCTCCCCTTTCCCTTAAGACCATATATATTAAGCTCCTGAAGTTTTCCCAAATAGGTTTTATCCCCCAGACCCTTCACCATTTTTGTTTACAGTCTCTGGGTTCATTCCATCATAAAGTGTGTTGTAGCAGTCTTCAATGCTTTATAACATGCTGCATTGCATTGCGTTCTGTTTAAGTGCAGCATGTACAGTTTTCACAACATGCACAATGTGAAGTGGGCTACTGGAAACAATGGATATCAAACTCGATGGTTCCCTATGAAAGCTATTTTAACTGGTCCGACTTTGAAAATGCTTCCTGCACTACTTTGGTCCGACTTGTGCACGATTTCAGCCCATTGATTTGAATGGAAGTCGGGATCATCATCATCCCAACTTGGATCTGGAGGGGAAACCCCACGCCAAAATGAAAAAAAAATAAAATAAAATAAAAAAAAGTTAAAAACGGAGGTGGGCGGGACAATGGGCGTCGCCCCACCCTCCTGGGCCATACCAGGCCACATGTCCTCAACATGGAGCTTTAGGGCAAGGGCCTATTCCAGACAACCCTGGGCGGTGGTTGAGGGGCTCTGCAGGCAGGGGGCTTATCCGAATCTGGAAGCTCTCTTCAACGAGGGGGCCCCCAGATACCCCCCCCTATGTAAATGAGTATGGGGTACCTATTCATAAAAAAAAAAAAAAAAAAAAAACAAAAGGGAAGGATTAGAAGTGTCGTGTTACAAAAAAAAAAAACCAAGACGGTTTTTTAAAAGCCCTTTATTAAAATTAAGCATGTCCCCGTCGTAGCTCCGTGTCTTCTTCCTCCGCTGTCCCGGTCCTTCTTGGATGCTGGCTCCCACTGTTGTGTCAGGTCCAGTGCCAGTTCTTATATTGTCATTGGGCGTGGCCATCTACGGACGTCACCCAGAGACCACGCCATGCCATGCCATCCCTATCTGACCACAACTCATGGCTATACAAGAACTGGCAGACACCGGACCTAATAACAGTGGGAGCCAGCGTCGGAGGAGGAAGAAGTAATCGGCGGCGGGAGAAGAAATGGGAGAGGAAGCACAGGGAGAAGACACGGAGCTACGACGCGGGACACTAATAAAATAATAAAAAGACTTTTTGAAAACCGTCTCTTGTTTTTTGTACAAAAGAAAAAGAGAGAGAAGTGGGACTTTAAATGAAGCACACAGCAGCACAACGCAGGTCAAGTGACCAAAATTAATTTATTTGGTATAATCCATGGTATGTAAAAAACATTTTGGGCATCCAACCTCTAAAATGCTGTGGGCATCAAGCCTCTATATAATAAAACATGGATTGATTATACACAGAAAATACACATAAATTACACAATAAGTCATGATCCATTGTCACACAGAGAGCAAAGCTAACAATCAAATGCATGTTCACATTTGTTACTATGATTAGACCCAAAAGGAGCCATGAAAATTAGGACAAATAATTATAATAATAAAAGATTTAATGCCATGACAGATACTTATGGAGGTAAGTGGAATCATTGAAATCTTGGTATTCCATGATATGGGAAGATTGGTAATCAAAGCTCTACGCGTTTTGCGGTATAGCAACCGCTCATCAGGAGCATAGGTTATGGAATGATTCTAAAAAATATTTTTATTTAAAAAAAAATAAAAATAAAATTTTTTTCAGTAAATAAGCAGGAAATGGAAAAAAAAGGTTTTGTATACAAATATTTTACTTGTATAGAATGAAATAAAGGTTGTGCGTCCAAACGCACGTCTGCATCAGCGATCCAGTGAAACAGCATCCAGTATCGCAGAGAGCTGCAAAGCAAAGCCGCCCGACGCCAGGGTGATCTGCGGGAATGGGAACAATGGCCATAGGCAGAACCATTGCTGGTGGCTGCAATGAGTGTAGGATTCGGACCTTGTTTTTTTGTACCACTACACATCTTTGTTTTTGGGGAATGGGTAAGTGTACAACCCCATAGTCATTCACATGCCCATGTTGAGGGCAAGTGGCCTGGTATGGTTCAGACCTGCCGGGCTGTATGCTCGGATAAGGGTCTGGTATGGATTTTGTGAGAGACCCCATGCCTTTTTTTTTGGCGTGGGATTTCCCCTTAAATCCCATACCAGACCAAAAGGTCTGATATAGTCTTGGGGGGAGGGGGACCCCACGCTGTTTTTTTGGGCTGGGGTTCCCCTCAAGATTTATACCAGACCCCATGGGCATTGTATGGTTGGATCCCATTCATTGAAGTCGCATGGAAGTCAGACATGAAGTCGCAGGGCAAAGTCAGATTAGAAGTGAACAACTTTTGTGTCGGATCAGTGTGAACATAGCCTTAGCCCACCACACGAAAAATTAAAAGTCATCAGCTACAAATGCTGCAGCTGCTGACTTTTAATATATGGACACTTACCTGTCCAGGGAGCCCGCGATGTCAGCACCGCAACCCATCTTGCTGCGCTTTCTAATGTCAAAAACAGGTCATGTCCCCCCCCCCGCCCCTCTAAAGGGTGCTAAATGTGGCACCGGATGGGGGGGTTGGGAACGAACTAGCGGACGTTCCACTTTTGGGTGGAACTCCCCTTTAATGAGCACTAAATCTGGCACAAGCCAAACCAAAATGAAATATTCAGCAGAATTCAGTAGACTAAATCATCAAGGTGGCCATGTCTACTCTGGGTCACACCTGCCTAATTTCAGAAAAAGATAACACTTTGGTAATTAACATCATAGTAGCCATTAACATTTTATCCCAGAAAAGGAGACTTAAAGCATTTCCCATAGTATTCTGCTGAAAAATGGCATAACAGCCCGGGGCCTCATTCAGTTTAAAATTTTACACCATTGAGGGCTAAATGAGTCCGAAGGTACTAAATCTTTATACATTTATTGTAACCATAGTCTTCCAGAGAACTCCCTATAATATGAAGAGAGCAGGTACAATCCTAAATGCGTTGCTCTGCGCCCGAGTGACCCATCACCAGGCCTAACCACTCGCAATGGGGAGGTGAACCCAAGCCTATGCAAATATCGACTTTAACAAAAGGTCTGTTTGCAGGATTATTGTTAAAGGCCCCCACCAGTTTTGAGCTGGGTCAGGTGACAACCTCAGGCCTCAGAGAGGCTCCCAATTCCGGTGTCCAGCAGGTTTGAACATTTGCACACACACATATAGATATAAACATCACATATACAGCAACTTGGTTTACCAACCTTTAAATTGCAAGTCTATCATTCTGCTTAGACTTTCTGAAAAACAACAGGCTTGCTAGATGACTTATTGATCTTATCTCAGCACATAGCCAGGTTACTACAGCTGTACTGCTTGATTATTAGCCAATCCAAATAAAACCTACACATTTGTACATGCCATATATATTACTGAATATAAAGAAGTGCAATTAGATAAGAAAATATGCATACTGTATGTTATATATAAATGTATAATACAGACTGGGGTTGATTTACTAAGACGCAAGTGCACAAAATCTGGTGCAGCTGTGCATTGTAGCCAATCAGCTCCTAACTTCTGCTCGTTCAGTTAAGCTTTGACAAAAAAACATGAAAGCCGATTGGTTTCTATGCAGAGCTGCACCAGATTTTGTACCTTCCAGTTTTAGCAAATCAAACCCTATTCTTTTAAATGCACTAACCACCTCTTCAGTGACCTCTTACTACTACTACAGCCTATAGTATTCCACCTTTACTTTCAGCAAACTGACCCGTGGACCTCCTGCCAGAGGTAATCAGTCCTCCACATCCAGGACATCTTGTTTGGAAGTCTTTGCTACCTCCTCTCCAGTGTTCTGCTGACACAAAGTACTGGTGGAACTTGACACAGGTATGTGATATCTATCACTTCTCTGCCCTGAGAGCTGCACACTGAAAAAGAACCCAACCACAAACAGGCATCTCCTCGTCCGGACAGTGCAAAAGCAGTTTGTAAAGTGGGCAGAACGTCTGGCTTTCCATTAGCATGTTAACTGCATTAATACAAATCATCCGATACTTGTTAGTCCACCATAAGAGAGGTCAGCTACCCACTCCCTCAGCCCTGTCCTGGGTCTTCACACTGCAGGCATTCAAACAACAAAAATGACCCTCGAGTCAACTGAATATTTCAAGATGGGCCTTCATCATTGGAGCACCGTGCAAATAAAATGCAGAAATAATTGAAGGCTCAGCCTTGTTGGGAGCTGAACAAAGACGCTCTTTTTAAAGCAGAAAATCAATTTTAACAGATTTAATCAGCGCAATGCAAGTGTATCCGTCTCCATTCATGCAAAGAAATACGCTTACAAAGCCTGATATCATTAGTCACTGTTCTGCATTCTTAGTGACGTCACTGATGGGCTGCATTCTTAGTGACGTCACTGGTCTGTGGTCCAAGGATAGACTGACTAGGGACCAGTGACATCACTAAGAAACCAGTCTATCCTTAGACCAGTGACATTACTAAGAAATCAAAAGCACAGACTGATTTCTTAGTGATGTCACTGGTCTCTGCTCTAAGGATAGACCGATTTCGATTCCCCCATCAACACAGTCAGTCATGATGGGGGGAACCCTCCTGCAGTCCTATTGTGTTCTGCCAGCAGGGAGCCTTCCCCACCAGCAGAACACAACGATCAGGAAAAAAAAAAAAAAACACACACACACACACACACACATCAGGCTGGATCTACTTCAGTACAACCAGCCTGCGTATAGATGGATCGAATTTGGCCAGCTTAAACATTTAAAAGCAACTGCTAAGTAATGAACAGGTTTCCTGAACTTTTTAAAAACAACTCTTAACTTTATTCTAGTTTTGTTGAATATAAAATGTAAATTTAAGTGCCAACTATCAATTTAAACAAGCTTTTGGCAGGCTTTATTCAAGCTGAAAAAGCCACAGCCAGCACTACCATCAAAAGCTGTATTCAATGCACACGACCTAGAAATACATTTTATTTTTTTTTAAGGGTTTGTTCACATTTTTAATAATAAAAAAAAAATAACACCCTACAACCTCCCCAGTGGGTGATGAGCCCAGGTGTAACGGTCTGGGATTCTGTCATCCCTGCTTTTCCTCCTCTTTCCCTAAGGATGCCAGGACAGATTAGAGCAATTCTGATTGGTCAAAGCAGTCACGTGTCAGCGATAACCAGTCGGATTAGCTCCAAACCTTTCCGGAAGCTCTACAAAGAGATTGGGAAAAAAAGAGTGGGGATTTTCAGATTCCCAGACCTCCTTCCTACACCTCCGACATGGGCACTGACAGCTTATCACCCACGGAGGTAAGTGCAGTGGGGAGGGAGTGTATAAGTTCAACTTTTCATTTTTTCAGAAAGGCTTAACGTATCCTTTAAAAGGATAAGTTCCCCTTTTGTAGAAAATAATAAAGGCACATGATTTTGCAGGAAAAAAAAAAAAAAAAAAGGTGCATTTATTATTTTTTTTTACACTAGAGCAGGCAAAGCATTACACCCGTGATCAGTGGATCACCAGTCCAATGTCAGGGGTCCTGAAGAAACTGCCAACAGCTCTCTGTCCTTGCTTCTGTACAAGCAGTTAGTGAGCTGTATGAACTACAAGTTCCACACAGCCACACCATTTATAAGATGTGACAGTGGGTGTGAGGAGAGGATCCCCTGCTCACTGTCACAGGGAGGGGGGAATTGGGGGGTGCTAAACATGTTACACCCTGAATATAGGTGTAACATGTTCAAAAGGTGAACTTATCCTTTAGGAGCTTTTAGAAAGGGCAAAATTTGCCAAATGCTTTGTTTTGTTTACTGAAGGGAATGCATATTCAAATTTTATGTAAACCCTAACAAGGAACATCTCTTATTTGCTCACTTTTTGTCTGGTAAATATACTATTAGAAACATTTTGTTATATTGGTAAGCTAAAAAAAAAAAAAAAAAAATTTTTTTTAAATAAAATTTAAAAAAAACGTTATTTCGTTGTTTGCACACAACTGAATGGATGTCAGAACAGCTTTGTGTCCTTTACCACGCTGAGTAAAAAATTCACTTTGTTAAAAGTGTAGCCATCTATAAGCAAACCTCTTTTTTTGTTTTGGATACATCAGGGATGGATTGGAACTCCAGTCTGGTTTTAGTGCACTCAGAGGCTCCATTGTGAAGATTTCTCCACTTCTGGTCTAGTAAAAATGTTGTCCCCAAGGACAGGAAGTGGGAGGAAATCTGTAAAGTTCTCTAGCAAAAACGGGCATCCGAGTCCATACAACATAAATTCCACCAGATTTCCCCCACCAAGAAAGCCCAGGTGGTGCATACAGCGCTACTGTACTCAGGAATACTATAGGGTATATGCAGAAAAGATAAAAGTTTTTTTTTGTATGCACCCCTACACTATATGTGAGCACCATCATCTATCAGAGAACTGCCATTTGTGTCTTTGGGGGTTGTATGTAACACCGGGGCTTCCCAGGCGGGGAAAATTTATCATAAAGCAATGTGTAAGAGGTGTGAAAGCAACACAGAGAGAAGTAAAAATGCTTTCTTTTATATGAAAAAATAATAAAAAAAAAAAAAAAAAAAAAAAACTTTAAAACTTACCTGAACCCTTGTTGCTAGGCAGTCTTCCTAATCTGCCTCTTCCTATTCCGCGGCGTGTCCTGCTCCTCGGTGAGCAGCCCTGTTGCCTTCTGGGAACGGTGTGTGTTCCCAGAAAACCACAGGGCCATTCACAGAGCACTCGCGCATGCGCAGTAGGAAACTGGCAGTGAAGCCGCAAGGCTCCACTGCCTGTTTCCCTTAGTTAGGATGGCCGTGCCGGGACCCGAGAGCCGAGGGACGGGTCGGCCTCGGGCGGCCGACATCGCGGGCACCCAGGACAGGTAAGCGTACTTATTTAAAGTCAGCAGCTATAGTGTTTGTTGTAATTTTTCTTTTGCTAGAAAATTGTTTAGAACCCCCAAACATTATATCTATTTTTTTAGTAGACGCCCTAGAGAATAAAATGGTGGTTATTGCAATATTTTATGTCACACTGTATTTGCGCAGCAGTCTTTCAAATGCAATTTTTTGGGAAAAAATTACTTTAATAAAAAAAAAAAAAAATAAAAAAAACACACCACACTCTAACCAGTAAAGTTAGTCAATTTTTTTTTATATGAAAGAATTTTACGTTGCGTGAATCATTATCTTTTTATTCTAAGCAAAAAAAATCGTGATTCTCATTTTGGCCAGAATCGTGCAGCTCTACCAAAAGTGCAAATATATTCCTCAATAGCCACAAAGGGTACCAATCCACTTTGTATGCAAAGTCCAGTTATTGCAATGTAAAAGTAGAAGTGACGTTATCATTGCGATCCACATAGCCTGTGCAGAGAGAAGCTGTGGGAGGGGCTCCATAGGTCCATATAGTACAGGCCATCTGATATAAAATATATATATATTTTTTTTTATTACAAGACTGGAACAGAATTCAGACATAGAACTAATCAAACAAATGCTGTTGGAGACAATGGAAATGTAGTAGAGCTGCACGATTCTGGCTAAAATGAGAATCACGATTTTTTTGCTTAGAGGATAGATCACGATTCTCTCACGATTCTCGCGGCGTAACATCATCTTTCACATTAAAACAAAAAAAAATTGCGCTAACTTTACTGTTTCTTTTTTTTTATTTATTGAAGTGTATTTTTTCCCAAAAAATTGCATTTGAAAGACCGCTGGGCAAATACAGTGCGACATAAAATATTGCAGCAATTGCCATTTTATTCCATATTATAAAATATTAGAATATATATATATTTATTATTTATTTATCTCTAATGTTTGGGGGTTCCAAGTAATTTTTTTTAGCAAAAAATATTGATTTTAACTTAAGAAAGAAGTGTCAGAAAAAGATTTAGACTTTAAGTGGTTAAACTTCCTGCATTTACACGTTGTTTAAAGCTTGGCAGATTGCCCAGGTTATTTGTTTACACAGAGAAGTTTATCCCTTTGATCTAAGAAGGAAGTTAGATACAATGTTTCAAGTTCTAAACTTGGCAGAATGCCTGGATGTTTTCTTTTGACAGCTGAGTGAGCAGATAATCTCTCCACTTGTTTATATGAAAGAATCGTCAAACTCAGCAGGAGAGATCGTCAGGGGAGGTGAATCGAGATCACGATTTTTTAACGATTAATTGTGCAGCTCTAAAATGTAGATACCAATGTTGTATTCAAGTGACAGTTTGAATAGGCTATTGTCTCTATAGCTACAGTAAACAGGTAAGAGAGGGTCTCTCAAACTGAAAGAATGACTGTTAGTCGGTTGTTATGGAAAACATGTTTGTAACCATTGTCAACAAACTGGGACATATAAAAAGGATTGTCATGTATAGACTTATGGATTAACACCAGAGCAGGGGGAAGAATCTGTAATAAGAGAAAAAGGTGCCTGGTCTCCAGGAGCAACGGAGATCAGGCAAGATCAGCGACATTGATCTCCACCCAGGACAGAATCTGCTGTGTTAACGTTAGAAGCAACTTTGAACGAGTACCCACTTGCTTGTTTAGGTAGGCCACAGTTTTGGCATTGTCTGAGAAAATGAATAGGTGTCTTGAATAGACCCTCCTTTCTAGAGACACAAGGGCTTTCCCCACAGCTAAAAGCTCTCTGAAATTTGAGGAGCGGCCTGCCTCCTCTGGCAACCAGGCTCCCTAGGCCTGCCAGTCCTGTGAGTGAACACCCCAGCCCCACAAACTGGCATCCGTGGTAATTTTTATCAGGGAATGCTGTGCCCAATCCTTCTCTCCCTGCAGATGTTCTCGTTGCTCCCACCAGGAGAGATCGAGAAAATCCTCTCTTGGCAGCTGCACCAGCCGATCTAGAGAATTCTTCCAGCGATCCCAATGGAGTAAAAGAAATGCCTGAAGGGGTCTGGAGTGTAATTGGGCCCATGGCACCCCTGGAATAGCCGCAGTCATCAGCCTAGCAACTGCATGATCTGGCCGAAGGGAAGTCTGGAGGAGCGACAAAGAATTTTCAAAATCTTCTCCTCGGGAAGAAAAATCTTTTGGACAACAGTCTCTATTAGATCTCCCAGAACATACTTTTCTTGGGTTGGCACCAGACAAGACTATCGCTGGTTGACTTTCCACCCCAATTTCTGAAATGTCCGTAAAACCAACTGCAGATCCTGAACCAGGGACTCCTTGTCTCGAGCAAAGATCAAAAAATCATCTAGATACGGGACAATCGACACACTTTGTAAATCGAAAAAAGGCCATGACTTCGGCCATGATTTTGGTAAAAAACCTGGGAGCTGCCGAGAGACCAAAAGGAAGGGCATTGAACTGCCAGTGACTTGGCTTGTTCTCCATGAGAACCGCAAACCTGAGGAACCTTTGGTGATTCTGGCAGATTGGTACATGAAGATAAGCGTCCTGAAGATCCAGGGTAATCATGACGACCCCTGGCAACAACAGATTCTTTACAGAATAAATGTTCTCCATCCGGAAACGTCTGTAGACTATGTATTTGTTCGGGACGCTTAAATTGATGACCATACGAAAGCCGCCGGAAGCTTTCTTGACCAGAAAGACATGAGTAAAATCCCCGGAATTTTGGAATTTCCGGAACAGGAGAAATAACTCCCTCTGTTTCCCACACAGAAATAAGATTTATCATGGATACAGGATAGCAATATATACAGGCTCCTACCCACTCCAACGGCAACACCCTTGACCTTGTCTTCTCCTATCTGTGCACTCCGTGCAACCTTTCCAACAATCCTCTCCCACTCTCTGATCACCACCTTATTAGTTTTGCTTTCTCCTTGTCTTCCCCCTCCTCTCCAACCGCCTAACAGTTACACGTAGAAACCTTCGCCACCTCAACCCTTCTCTTCTCTACTACTGATCACCTCTATGACAAAATCTCACCTCTGTCCTGCCCCAACCTAGCCACTTTCATCTACAACAACAGCTGTCTTCCTCCCTAGACAAGCTTGCCCCCCTCACTACACGCAAAATTAGGCCCCGACTGCTACAACCCTGGTAAACAGATGACACCAGAAGTCTCAGAAAACGTAGCCGCGCTCTTGAGCGCCTGTGGCATAAGACTAAGATCCAGGAAGACTTCACACAATATAAATCTGCCCTCCTAAAATACTATTCCTGCCTTCACAATGCCAAACAGACCTACTTTATCACATTCATTAACACCTTCTCATCCAGTCCACGTCAACTCTTCTCTACACTACACTCGGTCCTCCACTGCCTCCACCCACCAACTCACTCACTGCCCAGGAGATTGCCAATCACTTCAAAACAAAGTCATGAGGAGATCGCCAATGCGCAAAAACCTCCCCCATGCAACACCCCATGTCCACAGATACAATCATTACTTCCCTCATTCAACCCTGCTACTATTACTGAGGTTGCTAAACTTTTATCTAACACTCATCTAACCACCTGCCACCGGATCCTACTCCCTTGCAAATGCTACGCTCACCCTCTCACTCGAGTCTACACTCTCTAACTCCCATTTTCAACCTCTCCCTTCTCTTGTGGCATCTTCTCAAACTCTCTAAAACATGTGCTAGTCACCCCCATTCTTAAAAAGCCCTCACTGGACCCCACCAATCTCAACAACTTACGTCCCATCTCCTTACTCGCCTTCTCCTCCAAACTTCTTGAAAGACTGGTCTTCAACCGACTAAGCGACCATCTGACCATGAATAAACTTCTTGATCCCCTTCAGTCCGGTTTTCACCCTCAACACTCCACGGAAACTGCTCTCCTTAAACTCTCAAATGACCTACTAACGGCTAAAACCAGTGGACACTATTCTGTACTACTTCTTCTGAATCTCTCTGCTGCCTTTGACACAGTGGACCACCCCCTCCTCCTCAATTAACTCCACTCCTTTGGTCTCCGTGACTGTACTCTTCGCTGGTTCTCATCCTACCTATCCCACCGCTCCTTCAGTCTACTTCCTCCTCTCCTCTTCCTTCTCTACACCACCTCCTTGGGTCAGTTGATTGCCTTCGACGGCTTTAAATATCATCTCTACGCTGATGACACCCAAATCTATCTCTCCACCCCCCCAGCTCTCTCCATCTGTTTCCTCACGCATTACCAACTTACTAGCAGACATATCAGCCTGGATGTCACATCACTTCCTCAAACTCAACCTATCCAAAACCGAGCTCATGATATTTCCTCCCTCGGGTGCCACTTCCCCCGATTTCTCTGTCAATATCAATGGCTCAACTATCAACACATCTCCCCACACCAAGGTCCTAGGTGTAATCCTGGACTCTGAACTAACCTTTCGACCCCACATTCTATCACTATCCAAAATTTGCCACCTCAATCTCCGCAACATCTCCAAGATACGCCCTTTCATAACCAATGTCACCACAAAGCTACTAATCCACTCCCTGGTCATCTCCTGCCTCGACTACTGCAAATCCCTCCTCATTGGTTTACCTCTAAATAGGCTATCCCCACTTCAGTCCATCATGCACGCTGCTGCCAGGCTCATCCACCTCACAAACTGATCAGCGTCTGCTACACCCCTCTGCCAATCCCTCCATTGGCTGCCACTCAGTCACCGAATTAAATTCAAGATACTAACTATAACTTACAAAGCCATCCACAACCTAGCCCCCAGCTACATCTCTAACCTAGTCACAGAATACCAACCTAAACGTTCTCTTCGCTCCTCCCAAGACCTCCTGCTCTCAAACTCCCTTGCCACCTCATCCCATGCTTGCCTTCAGGATTTCTCCAGAGCCTCTCCTATCCTCTGGAATGCTCTACCCCAAGCCGCACGATTTTCTCCTTCTTTATCCACTTTCAGACGATCCCTGAAAACTCATCTCTTCAAAGAAGCCTATCTGGCCCCCACCTAACAACTGTACATTTATCTTCTCAATCAGCACATCACCCACAGTTATTACCTCTTGTATCTCTTGACCTTCCCTCTTAAATTGTAAGCTCTAAAAAGGAGCAGGGCCCTCTGATTCCTACTGTATTAAAGTGTATTGTATTTGTACTGTCTACCCTCAAGTTGTAAAGCGCTACGTAAACTGTTGGCACTATATAAATCCTGTATAATAATAATAATAATAATAATAATAATAATATCATCATGGCTTGCCATCTCTCTAGGTCTCTTGGCAGATGGGTAAGGAAAAACCTCTGGGGGGAAGCCTTTTGAATTCCAACCTGTAACCTATTTCTAATGTCTGAAGAATAAAAGAATTGTGGGAAATCTCTGCCCATTCCTTGATGCAAAGCAAAGAGAGTCTCCGCTTTTTGCTTGTCTTTGTTAAAAGACCATTTCTTCTTTGTTGCCTGTTGGTTTTAAAATTAGCCTTGTTTTGGAAGCCACGAAAAGGCCTCTTATTCTGGGGCTGATTGCTTTGGGAATAAGGGAATCGCTTACTCTTCTCAGAGGAACGAGCTAGGACCTCCACTATGGAGGAACCGAATAAGAGCTTGCCTTCAAAAAGGGAATGCCGACTTATCCATTTGATCCTTAACCGGTTCCCGACCGGCGCACGCCGATGTATGTCGGCAGAATGGCACGGCTGGGCAAATGGGCGTACCTGTACGTCCATTTGAATTCCCCGCCGTGCCATTGCGTGCGTGCGCGCGCCGGCCAGGAGCTCCATGAGTTGGGTCGCGGGTCCCGGGACTCGATCGCCACGGGGATACCCAACGATCGCCTCACGGAGAGGGAGAACGGGGAGATGCTGATGTAAACAGCATCTCCCCGTTCTGCCTAATGACAAGTGTCACTGGATCTCTGCTCCCTGTCATTGGAGCAGAGATCAGTGAGGTCACACACAAAGCCCATCCCCCTACAGTTAGTAATCACTCCCCTAGGACACACTTAACCCCTCCCCGCCCCCTAGTGGTTAACCCCATTCACTGCCAGTGTCATTTACACAGGAATCAGTGCATTTTTAATCGCACTGATCGCTGTATAAATGACAATGGTCCAAAAAATGTCCGACATGTCCGCCATAACGTCGCAGTTACAATAAAAATCGCTGATCGCCGCCATTACTAGAAAAAAAAAATTAATAAAAATGCCATAAAACTATAACCTATTTAGTAAACGCTATAACGTTTGCGCAAACCAATTATTAAACGCTTATTGCGATTTTTTTTTTACCAAAAATATGTAGAAGAATACGATCGGCCTAAACTGAGGAAAAAAAATGTTATTTTATATATTTTTGGGGATATTTATTATAGCAAAATGTAAAAAATAATGCGATTTTTTCTAAATTGTTGCTCTTATTTTGTTTATAGTGCAAAAAATAAAAATCGCAGAGGCGATCAAATACCACCAAAAGAAAGCTCTATTTGTGGGAAAAAAAGGACGTCAATTTTGTTTGGGAGCCACGTCCCACGACCGTGCAATTGTCAGTTAAAGCGACGCAGTGCCGAATCGCAAAAAACGCTCTGGTCAGGAAGGGGGTAAAATCTTCCGGGGCTGAAGCGGTTAAGGACCCCAGAATCTTCAAAAGAAAGATCTGACCTTTTGGATACCTGCGACATAGGGGCATCTAATCTAGGACACTTAAAGAAAACCTCCTCAAATTCAGACTGAAAGGGAAACCTCCCCCCCCCCCCCCCATCTTCCAGGACAGCTACTTGAGAGATGATTGGCTCCGCCTTCTACAGGAAACACAAATCAGACACAATTTAAAAGGCCCCTCCCTTTCCCCTGACCCTAAGTTGTTTTGTGTTTCCAAACCTCCAGGAGTATGCACCATCGTTTGTTTCTTTTGTTTGGTCTGATGACTGTGGTTAGCGGACCCACCTTGTTCAGAATATTCAGACCGGTTGTGGTCATATCTGCAGTATTTTCTGCTGTTTCAGCAGTCTGAGAAGTGTTCCCCCTGTTTTTCTGGTGGCTACTTGCATTAGGGAATCTTCTGCAACTTCCACCCCCCCAGCGTCCTGATCCACCCTAGTACACCCAGAGAGGGCTTTCTTGTTTACTTTTCACCGTTTTGGGTGTACCATGATGGCGGCGAGTGCACTTCCTGTCTCACCGCTGGAACCCGAAGTGATGTCATGCACTTCCGGAGGCCGAGTTTCTTCATGTTTGAAAAGGACCGGCTCAGGCACACATGCTGCTGGGGATATTTTGCTGGCTGTACAGCAAAACGGACACCGTCCAAGCTCAATACAACACTCTCCTATCTGGTCCTTCTCATCATGGGAGGTTAAGGACACCCCTGAGGATGGTGCACCCGCTCTGT
Organism: Aquarana catesbeiana; assembly: GCF_042186555.1. Taxonomy (NCBI): domain Eukaryota; kingdom Metazoa; phylum Chordata; class Amphibia; order Anura; family Ranidae; genus Aquarana; species Aquarana catesbeiana. The sequence goes on along the minus strand of NC_133332.1, from coordinate 225,452,559 downwards.
CTGATCCAGCGGCTGCAGTCGGGTCCTGTGTTACCCCTAAGGTTAGTACTTCTCTGCTGTAATGAGAGATTGTATATCCAGGGGCAAATGTTTTAGAAAGTGTAATTTTGTATACCTTTCTTATTGTGGTTTCTTTTTTCTAGGTTGACAAACCTGTGAAAAGAAAATGTGGAAATTTGTAGATCCAAGCTTCCTGATAGCTGTAGGAAACTGTTATGTGAGACATGTATTTCTTCAGTGGCAGGAACTGAGTCTGCTTCTAACCTAAAGGAATTGATGGTTTCCATGAAGGAAGTAGTTTCCTCCTTTCAAGCCTTTAATGATCGGTTAGCTGGTTTGGGCCCTTCCACGTCTGTAGCAGTGACAGTACCATACGTTCCTCCTGTCTCGTCGAGATCTCTACCCCCTTTGGTGTTAGGGACCATTAGTTCCCATGCGGTCTCTGATCCAGAGGAGGGGGGAGGACTCAGATTCCTCATCTGACGAGGAATCCATGTCAGAGATTGAGGAAACTGTTATTACGGCTTACCCATTTCCAGTCGAAGATATTGAAGAACCGTTGAAAGCAGTTTTTACTTCTGAATAGATTGAGCCACCACAAAAATCTCAATCGGTTCAGGATAGAATGTATAGGGGTCTTCAGGGGCGTAAGCCTAAGTGTTTTCTGGATCACCGGTCACTTAAAGATATGGTCCTGTCAGAATGGAAAGAGTCTGAGAAAAGGTTGTTCCAGTTCAGAGGACATAAAAGGAGATTTCCCTTTCAGTCTGACATTGAAGAGACGTTTTTCAAGTGTCCCAGACTGGATGCTCCTATGTCTCAAGTGTCTAAGAGATCCGATCTTTCATTTGAAGACTCTGGGGTTCTTAAGGACCAGATGGATAGGAAAGCTGACGCTTTGCTCCGTAAGGCCTGGGAGGCTTTAGCCTTCTCTCTGGGGCCAGCCCTGGCATCCACCTACTTAGCTAGAAATCTAGATGTTTGGGTCCAGAGGCTAGATGACCTGCTCTCCACCAACACGCCTGTAGAAGAGATCAAAGAATCTCTCTCCCCGATTGCCAAATCAGTGGCCTTCTTGGCAGACTCGGTTAGAGCAGTGGCCAAAACGTCAGCCTCGATCAATTGCTCTAGTCGGGCAATCTGGTTGAATCCTGGGACAGGGATCTAACCACCAAAAATAAAACTCTGCGGTATTCCCTTTGAAGGCAAACTATTGTTTGGTTCGGCTTTAAAGGAAGTACTTGCTCGGAAAAGGGTAAAGGTTCCCATCTCGGAAGCTTAAGCCTCAAATTAAGAAGCCCTTTCGTAGTTTGAGGCAAAGCTAACTTCAAGCCAGGGTTCAGCAGGCAAAGAAAAAAAATGGTCGTTTAGCAAAGACAAAGCTAAAGGGTCTCTCTTTGCTCCTTCAACCCAGGCAAAAAGCTCTCAGTGACGCCAGGTCAGGGGTAGATGGAAGGCTGACCTTTTTCAGCGAGGAATGGGCAAAAGTAACAGAAAATCCTTTTGTTCTCAAGGTTATAAGATAGGGTTTCAGGTTGGAATTCAATCTCCCTCCTCCCCAGAGGTTTTTTCTCACTCATCTGCCAAGAGACCAAGAGAAATGGCAGGGCATGTTATATCTGATTTCGCTTTGGAAATCAGTAGGGGTTATTTCCCCGTTCCGGAGGAACAAAAACTCCAATTATTTTTTCCCCATGTTTTCCTGGTAAGAAAAGCATCAGGAGGATTTCGGATGGTCATCAGTCTGAGCCTCCTAAACAGTTTCTTGGTTTACAGGCATTTCCGGATGGAAAGCATTTATTCACTCAGGAATCTGTTATTGCCAGAGGTATTCATGGTGACCCTGGATCTTCAGGATGCTAACCTCCATGATCCTATATACCAGGATCATCAGAGGTTTTTGAGGTTTGCAATCCTCTCGGAAAACGGCTTAAGTCATTGGCAGTGCAGAGCCCTTCTTTTTGGTCTCTCGGCAGCCCCGAGAATCTTTACAGAGGTCATGGCTTTTTTTCGTTTGCAGAAAATTTTAATCGTCCCTTACTTGGACAACTTTTTGATCTTTGCCCGGGACAGAGGTCCTGGGTCGGGATCTGCAAGTAGTTCTGCAGACCTTCCAAAGATTAGGTTGGAAAGTCAATCTGCAGAAATATGCTCTGGTTCCCTTCCCAGAGCTGTCTTTTTTTGGGCTACCTGATAGACTCAGTCGCCCAAAGAATTTTCTTACCGGAAAAGATCTCCAAGATCCTCCTTTCCGTGCAGAAATTCAGGTGCGATCCCCAGGCATCCCTGCATCAGATAATGCAGCTCTTGGGCTTGATGACTGCAGCAATTGCAGGAGTGCCCTGGGCCCAATTGCATTCCAGATCCCTACAGGCATTTCTTCTGTGTTGTTGGGATCGCAGAAAGGCCTCTCTAGACCAGGTCGTGCGGCTTCCAGGAGATGATTCTCTCAATCTGTCCTGGTGGGTCCGACCGGAGCTTCTGCAGGTAGGGAAGGCTTGGGCCCAGCGTTTCCCGGTAAAGATTACCACAGACGCCAGCTTGTGGGGCGCACACAGAGGATTGGCAGGCTCAGGGTGCCTGGCAGCCAGAAGAGGTAGCCCAATCCTCAAACTACAGGGAGGAAAAGCTTTGGTCACTTTGAAAACCAGGGTTCATGCAAAGGACCTGTTGATTTTTTCAGACAACGCCATCACAGTGGGCTTACCTCAACAAGCAGGGGGGTACTCGCTCAGACAGCCTGCTAGGGTTGAGTCAGGAGATCCTTTCCTGGGCAGAGGACAATGTTTCCTCAATCAGGGCAGTCCACATCAGTGGGTCGGCAAATAATCTGAGCAGAGTAACTGTCACTTCCAGCAGTTGGGAGCTGAACCAGGAAATCTTCTGGGAGTTAGTGGTCAGGTGGGGAATACCCAAAGTAGATCTGTTTGCTTTCACCCACAACAGGAAGCTTCCAGCTTATTTTTCCCTGGAGAGATAAGAAAAGTCCCTAGGGACAGATGCACTCTCTTTCCAGTGGAATTTTCCCCTGGCCTACGCTTTTCCTCCAATTCCGCTATTGCCTCTGGTGCTTCGAAAGATTGTGCAGGAACAAGCAGAAGTGATTCTGATTGCTCCATGGTGGCCCAGGAGGAGTTGGTTCTCTGCACTGAGAGCACTCTCAGTAGAGTCCCCCTGGCCCCTGCTGGAGAGAAGAGACCTTCTACACCAGGGGCCAATGCTACATCCAAACCCTCTGACAGCTTAGAGGCTGAGCAGCGCATCCTACAATTGAAAGGATGTTCAGCTAGGGTTATTGAGACTATTCTAGACAGCCATAAATTAGTCACAAGGAAGATTTATGGCAAAGTTTGGAGGATCTTTGTAACCTGGCAAAAAAGGGCGGGGGTAGACTTGTTTTCTATTCCCTATGTTCTGGACTTTTTACAGAGGGGAGTGAAAAAGGGGCTTGCTGTCAGCACTCTTAGGGTTCAAGTTGCTGCCCTATCTCTGTTCATGGAGAAAAGACTGGCGGAGGAGCCTTTAATTAAGAAATTCCTCCTAGCTAGGGCTAGACGTACACCCAGAGTAGTCAAGCAGGTTCCCCCTTGGTATTTGTCACTGGTATTGAACGCCCTTACCAGACCCCCTTTTTGAGCCACTGCGTGATGCCTCTTTAAAGTTAGTCACCCTAAAGATGGTTTTCCTTTTGGCGATAACTTCTGGGAGGAGAAGGGTCTTCGATTTAGGTTCTTTCTCATGTAAAGATCCTTTCCTAAGGATTTTAGACGACAGAGTAGTGATCAGGCCTGACCCTTTGTATTTGCCCAAAGTTTTGTCTGACTTCCACAAATCCCAGGAAGTAGTTCTTCCTAGCTTTTGTTCCTCCCCCAGGAATCCGGACGAAGAAAGGTTTTTTTTTTTTTTTTTAGATGCAAGATGTCTTCTATACTACTTAGAAGTTACTAGTGAATTTAGGAAAGATTCCCAATTACTGATTACTTTTAGTGCCCCCAAAAAGGGTTCCAAGGCTTCCAGAGGTTCCATTTCCAGATGAATTACAGAAGCTATATGTGAGGCCTACAAATCTTCAGGACAATCCCCTCCTTCCAGAGTTAGGGCTCACTCTACTAGGTCGCTAGCTGCATCTTGGGCAGAAAGAGCGGGTGCATCATGGGAAGATATTTACAAAGCAGCTGTCTGGTCCTCCTCTCATGCATTCTTCAGGCATTATAGAATCCAGATGCTCTACAGCCAGGACCTCTCCTTTGGAAGGAAAGTACTTCAGGCCATCGTCCCTCCCTAAAGGTATGGATCTTGCTTATCCGCTCAAGTAGCTGTCCTGGAAGATGCGGGGGGGGGGGGGAACCCCCGTTAGACTTATCGGTAACGGTATTTCCAGGAATCTTCCAGGACAGTGTCTATATTCCCACCCTATTCTTGTTTCACTAGTCCCCTTATTTTAACCTGGTGGTGGTGTATAAATGAGTCTCTGTTACTCCTCTTCCGAGTTCACTTTTGGTGGAGGTTTACTTGATCTTCATACAACTGAGGGTCAGGGGAAAGGGAGGGGCCTTTTAAATTCTGTCCGATTTGTGTTTCCTGTAGAAGGCGGAGCCAATCATCTCTCATGTAGCTGTCCTGGAAGATTCCTAGAAATACCGTTACTGGCAAGTCTAACGGGGGTTTTTGTGCCCTCTGGACTGGAACAACCTTTTTTCAGGTTCTTTCCACTCAGAAAGAATCATGTCCCTAGGAGACTGGTGTACTGGAAAAGCACTCGCTTTTCACCCTTGCAGACCCCTATACATTTTATCCTGTACAGATTGGGCTTGCTGTGGCATCTCAATCTGCTCTGAGGTATATATTGATTTTAGTAATTTGTCAATGTCTTCCACTGGAAAAAGATATTTAGATGAGCTACCCGTATCCTCCTCTGATGGAGATTCCTCATCAGATGAAGAAACTGGATTCTCACCTTGTCCTAGATCCAAAGTATTGTGTGAACTCAGTCTCTAACAGAGGAAGGGATCTAGCAGAGGCTGAAGGCTCCTGAACTAAGGTTCTAGACGAGGAAGGTCCTAGTCCGGCTACCCTGTCATTAAGGGACCGAAAGGAGTCCACTATCTCCTTCATAGAAGACATCAGCTCCTTAAAAGTGGAAGTCTCTGAATTAGCTTTAGATGGAATACAATCCTCACAAAATAGTTTTTTATAACTATCAGAAAGCCTGGCCCTACAGTTCCCACATTTCTTCTTCACCGGTTTGGCCTAGAAAAAAAGAGCAGAAACAAAAACCATAAATGATAAAGTTCCATACAAAAAAAACCCTGCTGTAGCAACTAACCACAGACAAGGGCTTACCTTGGGGGTAGTATGGGACCCGGATGATGCCGCTGGTTCAATATGAGCAGGTGCTCCATCCTCAGGCCTCTCCTCATGCTCCATGAAGCAAGTGGAGAATGGCCGTAGAGTAGAGTGATGCTGCGCCTCTATGCGCTTATCCGGCGTTCAGCAGGCTGTTCCTCCAAGCAGCATGCTCAGTGTATCCACGCCGTGCTTCTGAAATAACAGATGGCGCCTGGAAGTGCATCATGTGACTTTCATTTCCGGCGCTATCTTGCTGCGTCACAGGAAGTCTTCCAACGCCATCTTGGTACACCGCAGAGAAGCATGAGGAAGACACCGCTCCCAAGCTAGGGAAAAAATGAAAAAGGGGGGTTGCCACTCACACCACAGGTAGACAAGTAACCCCAAACAAAGGGAACCATTCCTGTAGATAGTAAAAAAACGTCGCTTGGACCAGCCTCGTCTCGGGGGGGGGGATATGGGGGGCCCATGGGGGGCTGCTTGCCACGGCCGGGTTGGGCGCCGTCCATCTCGAAAGGCGGGCGGGCCCGGGACTATCACCCAGGACTTGGCCACAACTAGTCCTGGATGAAACCGGAGAAGGGGGGAGTCCACCAACCACAGTTACCAGACTCAAGAAAAACAAAAAAGTGTCGGTGCTCCTGGGGGGTCTGTAAATACAAAACAACTGAGGGTCAGAGGAAAGGGAGGGGGCCTTTTAAATTGCATCTGATTTGTGTTTCCTGTAGAGGGCGGAGCCAATCATCTCTCAAGTAGCTGTCCTGGAAGGTGAGGGGGGGGGGAATTAAAAATGACATATGGAGTTTAACCTTTATGGTGCTAACAGGGAAAAGTGTGACCCCCCCCCCCCCCAACCCCAGAGTCCATATATCCCAAACTCAATATGTCCAATCTACAGAAGCAACAACATCTCAATAAAGCAAAGTACCACCGAAGGAAGGATCAAAGGCTATGAAGCATTTTACGTATATGACAAGTCCCCAGAATGGGATGTGCCATTGCTTTAGGAAGAGCACCGGGAGGCACCTGTGCCAAAAAAACGATAGACAATCAGAGATACGCCTGTCCCCCCCAAAAAAAGAAACCTGCACTTCCGCTGCACGCTTCTCCCTTGATTCAGTGATGTACATATGAAGCACCAATGTGGTGAAGGGTCTTTTCATAGGGTCCCTAAAGCAGAAGAAACAAAATCTGCTGATTATCGGTAGGTGACAAAGCGGATGCACACAGCACTATTCATCCACAGACAGTGTCAGGAGGAACAATTACCAACTTCTGCTTTTCCCCCTCCCAGCTCGTTCATACCACTTCCTCCTGACTACTGTAGGATGATCCTTTAACTGGTAAGGATTTAGATTGATAAAGCTGGTTATATGGCAATAGGTTTTCCCCTGTGATGCCAGGAACACATAAGAAATGAATAAAGGATTGGCGTGTGCAGGGTGGATCTCCCAGATCTGCCCGGGACTGACAGATGACGATGTCCACGTTGAAGTTTCAATGTGGCAGTGCAGACCACAGACACACATGCAGAGTCTTGCAACATTACAGATGCTAAATAGCTATGCTGGGACATGTAGCACCCGGGCCACCAGACAGCACTGCCGGGACATGTAGCACCCGGGCCACCAGACAGCACTGCCGGGACATGTAGCACCCGGGCCACCAGACAGCACTGCCGGGACATGTAGCACCCGGGCCACCAGACAGCACTGCCGGGACATGTAGCACCCGGGTCACCAGACAGCACTGCCGGGACATGTAGCACCCGGGCCACCAGACAGCACTGCCGGGACATGTAGCACCCGGGCCACCAGACAGCACTGCCGGGACATGTAGCACCCGGGCCACCAGACAGCACTGCCGGGACATGTAGAACCCGGGCCACCAGACAGCACTGCCGGGACATGTAGTACCTCGGGTCACCAGACAGCACTGCTGGGACATGTAGTATCTTGGGCCACCAGACAGCACTGCAGGGACATGTAGTACTCCAGTGACTGGGAGACAATGCTAAGTTTTGTTGTACTCCAGTGACTGGAAGGCAATGCTGGGGCTTGTAGTACTCCAGTGACTGGAAGGCAAAGCTGGGGCTTGTAGTACTCCAGTGACTGGAAGGCAATGCTGGGGCTTGTAGTACTCCAGTGACTGGAAGGCAATGCTGGGGCTTGTAGTACCCTAGTGACTGGGACTGCACACATAATTCTCCCTATTGACAGCTGTCAGTCCTCCCCCAGACACACACTCACCCCCCTGTAGGTGACAGGAAGTCAGCATCGTCCTCGTCCGGCCCGAACATTTTAGCCCAGAACCGTAATGTCACCCCACACAATTCCCCGGCACTCTGTTCTTCCGGGCAGACTGTGTCAGTCACGGGGCTGTCAGCTGACCTCCCTCCCCGCCGTAAAAAAGCCGACTATTGCTGCAAACATGTGACCAAGGCAGGCAACGTGGCGCCTGACTTGTCCTTGTGGACCGCAAAAGCCCGCTTCCGTGCGTTCCACGCCTCGCTACAGCGGTCAATGACTGCAAGCCCTCGAGTGTGTAAAAGCTGGAGTGGGCGTGGTCAGTTACCAAGGCTTCATTGAGGAGAATGTTTCTCCCCGCCCCAACAGTAAGCAAAGGGGCGTGGCCTCTCCCGGCGGATGTGTCCGTGTGTGTGTTCAGAGCTCCGAGGTGACAGCGGGCACAGAGCGGGCAGCAGAGGGTAGGTGAGTGTACATGGCTGTGTGCGGTACTGGGGATCCGATCAGTAGTGGGGCAGAGATTGTCCATGTCATCAGATGTGTGCAGGGGGGAGCTGCCCTTTAAATGATGCAATGCCCGGTGTGAGGGCACCTTGTATTTCCAGTGTGGACTCTCTATGATGGATTCTTCCACATAGCGTACCACTAATGTCCTTCTGCCCCCTGTGTTATAGGAGATTAGGGGGGAGCCAATGAAATCACTGCCATGTGTTTGGATCTCTGACAAGTGTGCAGCCAGTGAAGTCCAAACTCCAGATCTGTCTTCTGTATATTAGGAGAACATTGAGGGCTGGTTCACACTACAGACACGTACTCCAGATCCGTACCCGACGCGTTTCTGAATGCTTGTTTTTGACGCGTTCCAGTGCGTTTTTGATGAGTTTCTGGGTGCTTTCCAGATGCTTTTTTTTCTCACTGTATTGGGGTTCTGGTGTGTTTTTGATGTATTCCGGTGCATTTTTTTAATGCGTTTTACCGTGTTCCAGTAAAGTCCAGTGCAGGAAAAATGCCGCAATTTCTACTTTTTTTTTTTTTTTTTCTGGAACGGACCGCACTGGTGTGAACTATGCCCTTGGATACCCTATAAGCTACTTTCCATGTATTTTTGATGCAGACAAAAACGCACAGGACTGCATATGGTGTGACCTGCCCCTTAGAATGTAATGTATATCTTTTAAAGCCAGGTCACACCACATGCAGTCCCGTGCGTTTTTGTCTGCATCAAAAATACATGGAAAGTAGGTTATAGGGTTTCCAAGGGCATAGTTCACACCAGTGCGTTCCACAAAAAATATTAGAACATGCTGCATTTTTCCTGCACTGCACTGGACTGTACTGAAACATGGTAAAAAAACATCAAAAACGCACCGGAGTTCACTGGAAAGCATCAAAAACGCACCGGACCCCAGTACAGTGAGAAAAAAAAGCAGAAAAGAAGAAAAAAAAGCGCATCTGGAAACGCATCAAAAATGCACTGGAATGCGTTAAACGCACATGCAGAAACGCATCTGGAGTGCGCTTTTGTGAACTGACCCTGAAGGCTTTAAATCAGGATGAGGATGTCAGCCAGGCACTTGGCATTTCCAGAAGTAGATCAGCAATGGCAGCCTGTGTATTCCTCCGAGCTCAGGCTTCATTCACACCAATGACGTGTATACACCGGTCAGCCATAACATCATGACCACCAACAGCTGAAGTCAATGACATTCATTATCTCCTTCCAATGGTATCTGAAAGTGGGTGGGATATATTAGGCAGCAAGTGAACATGTTGTCCCTGATGTTTATAACAGAAAAAAAATGGGAATCACAGTTTGCTGTGTAATTGCAGACCGGTCGGGGCCTGCAGACCCGTGTCCACCTACAATGGCCACATGGGCATCAGAACTGGACCACAGAGCAATGGAAGAAGGTGGGCTGCTTTGATGAAGATAGAGGGAGAGAGATCTCTCTGAGGTGTTGACTTGGCCTCCAAATTCTCCATCCAATCAATGGATGTGCTGGAAAAACAAGTCGCATCCACGGAGGCCCCACCTCACAACTTAAGCTCTGGTTCACACCAGCGCAGCTCTGAAATCGCACGGTTTCAAAGCTACAGATCAGTGCGGTTTGGACCTCTGATTTCATTGCGACTTAATTTAACAGAAGTCTATTGAAGTTGCAGTGAAATCGCAAAACAAAGCAGTGCAGGAACCCTTTCACAATGATTAAAGTGGTTCCGATGCCGGCAATAGGGTGCGATCTGCCATGCAATTTTGAACTGTCGAATTGCATGAAAAATCACACCAGTGTGAACCTGGGCTAAAGGATCTGCTACTGACAGCTTGGTGCCAGCTAGCACAGCGTACCTTCAGAGGTCTAGTGGTGTCCATGCTGTGACAGGTCAGGGCTGTTTTGGCAATATTCAGGGAGTCATCATAATGTTATGGCTGATCGGTGTATATAGGAGCTGTTTTACCTGCCAAGGGATTTGCATTTCTGTCCATCCAGTTCTGAGATTTACACAGCTCTGCCAGCCAGTGTTAATTTTGGCAGCAAATTTCGATATAGTTTTAGTCTTAGGACTAAAATGGCATTTTAGTTTTAGTCCCATTTTAGTCTTCTGCAATTGTTTTTCGTTTGTCGTATTTAGTCGACTAAATCTCCAGTACATTTCAGTCGTCTAAAATCTAATGGGTGTAATTCAATTGTAATGCATTAGTTAACAATTCTCTACAATTTCCAAACTCATTATATATTGCTGGAGTGAAAAATCGAATATGTTCTTATTTATGATATTGAGGTATGAACATGCACTACAGACCCGTGTTAATTTTGAAGTCAAACTTCAATTTGGTTTTAGTCTTAGTCTTTTGACTATAATGGCATTTTAGTTTTAGTCCCATTTTAGTCTTTTGACTAAAATGCCATTTTAGTTTTAGTCATATTTTAGTCGACTAAAATAATATTCATTTAGTCAACGAAATTAACACTGCTGTCAGCAGAAGATGAGACCTGTCTTTTCTCTGCTGCAATTCAGTAACACAGGTCCCCAACACCACCCTGTGATTGGAAAATGAAAGGAGAAGCAGAAGACTGTTTTGAGAGTCTCTCTCACTCTGCTCTCTCCTCCTATCAGTCTGCTCCTTGCTTGGCTCCTATTTCTGCCCCTTCCCTCTTCCAGTCTTAGCTCTGCTATACAGGGACTACAAGAGGCTGATACCAAGCTAAGTTCAGGTGTATACATTGCTGCTTTTTCTTAAAAAAAAGAACATGTTTAAGGTTTTATTACTGAATACAGAGCTGTGTTATCTGTGTAGTTTATATCTGCCTGGAGTATGTGAGAGCATTTCTATGTAGAGAAATAATACAGAGGAGCACAAGGTAGCCAGACCAGTGTGTTCCATGATCCGTCCATGGTAGGTGTCCCTTGTCACCGCGACAAGACATGACCGCTGACATGGTTATTTATGGATAGGCAACTCCTATCCTCATATTGATTAGTGGTTCCAAATTAATAATAACTACTGCAGTAGGGAACAGACACAAAAGATACACTCAGCATCTTTCCAAATAACTGTTCTACTTTATTGTACTTTTATGATAACAAGGGGCGTAACATAGGCAGGCTAATTCTAACCAGGACTCGAAAGAATGCAAACATGTACTGAAAACATTAGTGCCGTATGCACAGTGAGGGCAGTGTGCAATACATATAAAATAGAATACAATTCTGTACAGAACTTACAAATTTCCTTTACAACTGCAAATCCACAGTGTTGTCACCAGAACAGGCGGTGAATGGCAATCTTGCAATGGGGGACAGCTGTTCAGGAAAGCAATGACAGAGGTGGAATTTCTTGATCTCCACTCGCCTCCTGCCGTGTCTCTGGAATGTGAACGGAAATGAAATCTCTCCAGCAAGGACGGCGTTCTATAGCTGGCCATACACTAGTAGATTTTCCTGCTAATCTTTGTATGAATATTCTCATCAGTACATTCGATGACATGATTAGGGTCATTCCAAACTGCTCCAAAAACGTTTGCTTTTTGAGTGAATGGACTTTCCCAAAGAAAGACCACATTATTCAAGAAATGTTTTTCCGCCCTGCTCCTTCTAATTTTCTGATTGCTGTGGCTGAAAACAATCGCTGATGTGACCCCACTAATGATTAGAGAATCGATTGAACGTTCTAAGGGCCAGATCACACCATAGAAATGCAATCCGGATGCGTTCCAGATGCTTCAGGCGCTGCAGCGTGAGTGTCAAAAAAAAAAAAAACGGAAAAAAAAAAGTGAACACAGTACATGTCAGTGTCCTCTGTCCCCACTGCCTTCTGTCCCTACTGCCTTCTGTCCCCACTGTCTTCTGTCCCCACTGCCATCTGTCAGTGCCATCTGTCCCCAGTGCCACGTATAAGTGCCATCTATCATCAGTGCCACCTGTCAGTGTCACGTGCCATCTGTCATCAGTGTCACGTGTCATCAGTGCCATGTATTAGTGTCATCTGTCATCAGTGCCACGTTTCATCAGTGCCACGTGTCATCAGTGCCACATGTTAGTGCCATCTGTCATCAGTGCCATCTGTTAGTGCCACGTATCAGTGCCATCTGTCATCAGTGCCACGTCAGTGTCACGTGTCATTGTCCTGGTGCTCCAGGGCCTTCAAAAGTGTAATAGGTAGTCAACAAATTAGATGTGTAATTTATGCTCCTAGAACACGGGAAGGTGCTCCCTGAATGTTGGGCCTCTCTCTGTGGCCAGGCTGTCAAAAAGTCTCACATGTGGCATCGCCATACTTAGGAGGAGTAGCAGAATGTATTTTGGGGCGTTATTTGTGGTATATACATGCCATGTGAGAGAAATAACCTAATACAATGATCATTTTGTGGGAAAAAAAATCTTCATTTTGCAAAGAATTGTGGGAAAAAATGACAACATCAAAAACCTCACCATGCATCTTACTAAATACCTTGGAATGTCTTCTTTCAAAAAAGGGGTTATTTGGGGCGTATTTGTACTTTCCTGACTTGTTCGGGTCTCAAGAAATGAGATGGCTGCCAGTGCATCAGATGTGATAATTTTTTATGATTTGCACCACAGCTTGTAGACTCTATAACTTTCACAAAGACCAAATAATATCCACTAATTTGGGTTATTTTTACCAAAGATATGTAGCAGTATAAATTGTGGCCAAAATTTAGGAAGAATAATAAAGATTAATAATTATTATTAATATTAAAGATTAATAATTTGCAAAATTTTATAACAGAAACTAAGAAAGAAAAATGCGTTGTTTTTTTTTTTTTCAAATTTTTGGTCTTTTTTCTTTTATAGCGCAAAAAATAAAAAACCCAGAGGTGATCAAATACCACCAAAAGAAAGCTCTATTTGTGTGAAAAAAGGGTACAGTATTACATGACTGAGTAATTGTCATTCAAAGTGTGAGAAAGCTGAAAATTGGTGTGATCAGGGACAATTAGAAATAATGGGATTGTTGAACAAAGTCAGGCATTTAAAAATCAGATGAAAAACGCTTAATTTGTACTGTGAAATAACACAGGGCAATAGTCAGCATTTAGCCTTGGCTCACATTTGGAGCGATTTGGCGTGGCCACATTGGCGGCAATTGCCGGCAGTGGCACCGTCTGAATTGGTGCGAAGCTGCATCTGCAGCGCCGCACAAATTCCTAAAAGTAGTTTCTGTACTACTTGTGGAGACTTCGGGTGCGATTTCCATTGACATCTGTGCAGCAACCCACACAGATATCTCTGAAATCGCCCCCGAAGTCTGGACTGACATGCGGGAATGAAATCTTGTGAGTTCAGCTGAACTCGCACCATTTCATTCCCGCTGTCAGTGTGAACCAGGGCTTAAAGTGGGAGCGTGCAGGTTTAAGGTTCTGAGAATGCAAGACTTTTTTTTTTTTTTTTCATTTGTTGAAGTGTATCTAAAAACTTAATACACATATTGCAGCTTACCAGTCCTTAGATGTGGTGGCTGCATTAGTTCTCTTTTTTTTTTTTTTTTTTAGACTTTAATTGCAGGATCACCAGGTAAAAATTGGCATACTTCCTGTCCCTGTGTGGCTACACTCACTACTCCACCGTATCTATAGAGGAAGCCATTGTTATAACCCAGGATGGACACGAAACATACAGTACATTCCTTTGTTCCTCTTCCTTACATGGTAGGGGAGGAATTAAGCCCCCATTCACACTTGGGGTCCTTTCATACAGGCTTTCCAATCTGGTCTGCCTGTCAATTTATCAGGCGGACCTGATCGGTCCCTCCAGTGTCCCCTATGGAGCCTCCATCTCATTCCACACCTTCTGAGAGGAAACATGTTGGATTGGACTAGCAATGTGATGTCAACCAGCGTGGACCGCACTGCAGGCAAGATTTTATCCCATATTACTCTAACTCATTGTCCTTGATGTAAGTGCAATTTTTATTTAATAAACCAGCAAAATACGCAATAATGCACTATGAGCATCTTCCATTATCTTTTATAACCACATGATGTGATTAACGAGGCGCTTCCACTTACACGCATGTGATCTCTTGGACCATTTGATTCAGTAAGCGGACAATTTTCCCATATAGAGCACAGCGGTGACACATTTTGCAATGGAGATTATTTCAGTTGCACTACAAATAGTTTGTAATAATTTGCACATGAGAAAGTTGGAGTATCATCTCTTCACTATACACATTGATCTGTGGAGCACTGGACTATTCAGAAACTTTTGGCACCATTTAATATTTGCATTTTTTGTGAACAGATCGTGGCTACCCATTCACAAAATTGATGTTACTCACTTGATGTATTGTTCTAGGCCAGTGATGGCAAACCTTGGCACCCCAGATATTTTGGAACTACATTTCCCATGATCCTCGACTACACTGCAGAGTGCATGAGCATCATGGGAAATGTAGTTCCAAAACATCTGGGGTTCCAAGGTTCACCATCACTGGCCTAGGCAATAAAAGTTTCTCTTATGATGACACTTTGCCATTTGAGCGTTCACTATTGTTGTTGGATCTTGCTTATTGCACATTGTTTATTGCATCCGTTTAATCATCTTTAGGATAATATTTCAGTCAAAAACAGCGCATCTTATTTAATTTACAATCTCTTTTTCTCCTCACTATTCGAGGAGTGTTTGATTTCACGTATTTGCAGCTTAGCGCACCCTTTTGTATTGTTTTGTTTGTGTGTCAGTGTCGATAATCATTTCCCATATCCCTGTATGTTGTGATCACCAAGATGCACGTCCGAGAGTCCTTTAACCACTTGCCTACTGGGCACTTAAACCCCCTTCCTGCCCAGACCAATTTTCAGCTTTCAGCGCTGTCACACTTTGAATGACAATTGCGCGGTCATACAACACTGTACCCAAATTACATTTTTATCATTTTTTTTACACAGATAGAGCTTTCTTTTGGTGGTATTTAATTGCTATTGGGTTTTTTTATTTTTTGCTAAATAAAACAAAAAAGGACTGAAAATTTTGAAAAAAAACTAAACTGTTTCATAGTTTGTTATAAAATTTTGAAAACAGGTAATTTTTCTCCTTCACTGATGTGCGCTGATTAGGCGACACTGATGGGCGGCACTGATAAGGCAGCACTAATGGGCACTGATAGGTGGCACGGATAAGCGCTGATGGGTTGCACTGGTAGGTGGCACTGATCTGTGGCACTGATTATGAGACACTGATGAGCATTGATTGGCAGCACTGGTGGGCATTCATGGGTGGCAGTGGGCACTGGCAGGTGGCACAGTAGGCACTGGCAGCTGACACTGGTGGGCACAGAAAATGCAGCCGCGGCTTTCTGTGTGAGGGACCGATAGCCCTCTGACAGAAACCGGTGATCGGCTTTTTTTTTTTCCCTCACACTGAGAGCGTGAGGGAAAAAAAAATACTTATTACCGAGCTTCTGTTTACATCACGTAATCAGCCATCATTGGCTGACAGCTGATCATGTGGTAAGGGGCAGGGATCAACCCCTTACTCGGATCTGTGATCAACCGAGTCTCATAGACTCGACTGATCACACAGCGCACCCCGTGCGATCCGCAGGGACGCGCAGACAGTGCTTGCTCCATGGACGTCCTCCTGGCAATTAAGGCCCGCGCTGTAGCCGTCTTTCGCTATAGTGTGGGTGGCAAGTAGTTAAAGATATCAATGCTCCCCGCTGACACCACCAATTGTGGAAGAGCGTTCCACATCCTTATCGCCCTGACGGTGAAAAACCCCCTGCGCAGTTTAAAGTGGACCTTCAGTCATTTTTTCATCTTTCCATCTATTAAATCTCCTGCTCTTGTTGTTTTAACTTTGGATAGTAAAACTATTTTTTTCTGCCAGTAAACACCTTTTACAGCCCACTTCCTGTTTCTTATCTGGTAAAAAGCCTAGGCTTATGACATCATGCACAGCTCTCTCTTACTTTTGTGAGTTTGCCAGGAAAGGAGGGGAATGAGTCATAAGAGGGCCAGTGAAAGCTGCGGGTGTTCCGTCATAACGGAAGTGACGTCCCGTCACGGCCATCTTGGTACACCCCGCACTCGCCCATGCTAAGCCTACAGTCTGAAGTCGCCAAGCGGACGGACATCTTTTTACACCACTAAGTCTCGCTGTAGCCATTTTAACTGTGGGCAGCTGATGCTGCTGCCTGTTCACCTCTGACAGAAGCCGGTGACCGGCTTTTTTTTTCCCTCGCGCTGAGAGCGTGAGGGAAAAAAAAAATACAGATTACCGAGCTTCTGTTTACACAGAGGCACACCACCAGCTCTGCAGCCCTGTGTTCTGTCAGATTAGGCGTCAAAACTTGTAACGGAAGTGACGTTCTGTCAAGGCCATCTTGGTACACCCTGCACTTAACCTATAGTCCGAAGTCGCCAAGTGGACATCTTTTTACACCCACTGAAATCTTGCATTTCACATTTATTTTTACCACTAAACTTGAGTTTATATTGTGAAATACAGTATTTTAAAGTCCGTGACACTGTTTTGATGTTGCCTATTAAAAGCAGCGGCAAGCTTGCTGATCTCACGCGTTCGCTAATCTGACAGAAGACCACTGGTTTTAAAATTTAACATCAAAACAGAGTCACAAACTTCTAAATACTGTATTTCACAATATAAGCTCAGTTTGGTGGTAAATATAAGTGTGAAATGCAAGACTTCGGTGGGTGTAAAGAGATGTCCACTTGGCGACTTCGGACTGTAGGCTGAGTGCAGGGTGTACCAAGATGGCCTTGATGGAACGTCACTTCCGTTACAAGTTTTGACGCCTAATCTGACAGAACACAGGGCTGCAGAGCTGGAGGTGTGCCTCTATGTAAATCCAGGAAGTGAACAGGCAGCAGCATCAGCTGCCCACAGTTAAAATGGCTGCAGCCAGACTTAGTGGAGGGAGATTACTGCAGCAAATTTAGCAAGTACAGAATCACAGTATATATTAAAAAAATATGCAAAGTGGTTGGAGGGAAGCTTCAGAATGGCAAAGATGTTTTTATTACAATTATGTGAGCAGACTGTAGTTGCTTTTAAGGTTAAACCGCTTCTCCTCCAATCTCATTGTGTGGCCCCAAGTCTTCTAATGCCGTGTACACAGGGGCGGACTTTTCGACCGGACTGGTCCGACAAGACGAATCCGGCGGACAATCCGACCGTGTGTGAGCTCCATCGGACCTGCAGCGGACTTTTTCGGTCAAAAATGCGACGGACTTTAGATTTGGAACATGTTTCAAATCTTTCCGACAGACTTGAGTCCGGTCGAAAAATCCGATCGTCTGTATGCTAGTCGGACGGACGAAAACAACGCTAGGGCAGCTATTGGCTACTGGCTATCAACTTCCTTATTTTAGTCCGGTCGTACCTCATCACGTACGA
This sequence comes from Aquarana catesbeiana, assembly GCF_042186555.1. Classification (NCBI taxonomy): domain Eukaryota; kingdom Metazoa; phylum Chordata; class Amphibia; order Anura; family Ranidae; genus Aquarana; species Aquarana catesbeiana. The sequence continues at coordinate 225,435,082 of NC_133332.1, read as the reverse complement.
ATCTGTCGGACTTTGGTGTGATTGTGTGTAGGCAAGTCCGTTCATTCGAAAGTCCATTGGAAGTCCGTCGAAAGTCTGTCGGAAAGACCGTTGGACCTTTGATGCCGAAAAGTCCGCCCAAGTGTACACGGCATTACACTTCCTGAGACTGAAAAGTTTTCTTCCTACACTGGGATCACCATTGAGATCTTTGTATATTGCTATCAGATCTCCTCTTGAACGTCTCCTCTGCATGGAGAATACATTTAGTGCTTGTAGCCATTCCTTGTAACTGAAGTCCTCCAGTTCCCGTATTAATTTTGTTGCCCTTCTCTGGACTCTCTCCTGTTCCAGCACATCCTTCCTCAGGATTGGTGACCAGAACTGGACGGAATACTTAAGATGTGGCCAAACCAGAGTTTTATAAAGCGTCAGGATTATCGTTTTATCTCTGGAGTAAATTCCCTTTTGCATGCTATAGTCTGATAGCTTTGCTTGCTGCAGCTTGACATTGCATGATATAGATATTGTAGCAGGGCGGTACCCTGCCAGTGATTCCAGTCAGGGATGGGCCCTTTTGGGTGAGATCTGGCACAGAGGTGCCAAGTTGAGTGTAGCAAGAGCACCAAGTTGCTGAGCATCTGGTCTGTGGGAGACAGACCACGGTCTAAAGGCGTAAGGCCTAAAGCAGGAGGGCTGAATGTTGTTTATTAGCCAGGAGGGCTGAATATCATTTATTCCTGAATGAGGACTGAAAATGCTGAATACCCCTGCGAGGGAAGCTACTGTGTTTATTTTTGAACTTTTCCATCTCTCTTAAATAAAAGTGGGCTGCCATGCCCTTAAAGACACAGTCTGGAGTGGCACGTTTCTGATAATCGCATGCACCACTAGAGTCTAATCACCCCGAACGTTTACAATACTGTGTATTTCTCACAAAAGTGAGTACACTCCTCACATTTTTGAAAATATGTTATTCTATCTTTTCATGTGACATCACTGAAGAAATGACACTTTGCTACAATATAAAGTAGTGAGTGTACAGCTTGTATAACAGTGTAAATGTGCTGTCCCCTCAAAATAACTCCACACACAGCCATTAATGTCTAAACCACTGGCAACAAAAGTGAGTACACCCCCTAAGTGAAAATGTCCAAATTGGGCCCAAAGTGTCAATATTTTGTGTGGCCACCATTATTTTCCAGCACTGCCTTAACCCACTTGGGTATGGAGTTCTCCAGAGCTTCACAGTTTGCCACTGGAGTCCTCTTCCTCTTCCACTCTTCTATGATGACATCACAGAGCTGGTGGATGTTAGAGATCTTGCGCTCCTCCACCTTCCGTTCGAGGTTGCTTCTCTGCTTTGTCTTCAGCAAACTGTTTGCGAGCTTTCTGAGGGCGTATGGTCTGAGCACTGACAGGCTGACCCCTTCAACCTCTGCAGCAATACTGGCAGCACTCATACGTCTATTTCCCAAAGACAACCTCTGGATATGACGCTGAGCACGTGCACTCAACTTCTTTGGTCGACCACCATGTCGAGGCCTGTTCTGAGTGGAATCTGTCCTGTTAAACCGCTGTATGGTCTTGGCCATAAAAAGAAAAAGAGATCCTCTGGTGGGACTTTATCTGGTCTTGGCCCTGTGAGGGGGTTTACTCACTTTTGTTAGATACCGTGTGTTTGTATTTGTATATGTGAAAAAAATATATATATTATACATACAGTGCTGTGAAAAAGTATTTGCCCCTTCCTGATTTTTTTTTTTTTTTTTTTTGCGTATTTCTCACACTTAAATGATTCAGATCATCAAACAAATTTTAATATTACACAAAGATAACCCAAGTAAATCCAAGATGCAATTTTTTAATTATTATTTCATTTATTAAGGGAAAAAAACTGTTCAAACCTGCCTGGCCCTATGTGAAAAAGTAATTGCCCCCTCTCATGCTGAATCATGAATAAACTGTGATTAACCACAATTTTTTGGAAACCTGAGTTAAATTTCACTTGCCACACCCAGGCCTGATTACTGCCAGACCTATTGACTCAAGAAATCACATAAATAGAAGCTGTCTGACAAAGCATGCTAACGGATCACAAAAAGCCACACGTCATGCCACAATCTGAAAAAAATTCAAGAATAGATTAGAAACAAAGTAATGTACATGTATCGGTCTAGGAAGGGTGTCAAAGCCATTTCTAAGGCTTTGGAAATCCAGTGAACCACAGGGAGAGCCATTATCCACAAATGGAGATAACTTGGAACAGTGGTGAACATTCCCAGGAGTGGCCGGCCTACAAAAATTACTCCAAGAGCATGATGATGACTCATCCAGGAGGTGCCAGAAACCATGATCCAGACCGAGACAGAAGTACAGTAAAATCACACTTGTTTATTAATAAAAATAAAAAGGTAAATAGAGTAAGCGTAGTCAAAGCATAGCCAGAGTCCAGTAACCAGATCGGGTAATCAGCCAGGCCAGAGTTCAGTAACCAGATCGAGCAATCAGCCAGGCCAGAAGTCAGGGATCCTAAGTAGAGGAACAGCAAGCAGGATAAGGAGCCAGAAGGGATGTCAGAAAAGCCAGTCTTTAAACAGGAACGCAGGAGATGGTTTCTTGTGATGTGACCAAGGCGAAGGCAGGAATGAAGTGAGCTGAAGATCTATAAGTAGGCGGGACTGACGAGCAGATCCACAACAGCTGGTTAACTGTGGAGAGAGATGAGAGCTGGCAATTAGCCGACAGCTGAGTGGCCAGCTCAGAGAAGGAAGGGCTAAGTGAGCCCTGACAGGAGGTCATAAAAGAATCCAGAACAACATCTAAAGAACTGCCTCAGGTAACATCACTTGCCTCAGGTAAGATAAGAAAGAGACTGGGCAAAAATGGCATCCATGGGAGAGTTCCAAGGTCAAAGCAACTGCTGACCAAAAAGAACACAAAGGCTCATCTCACATTTACCAAAAAACATCTTGATTATCCCCAAGACTTTTAGGCAAATATTCTGTGGACTGAGGAGACAAAATATTTACTTTTTGGAAGGTGTGCATTATGTTACATCTGGCATAAAACTAATACAGCATTTCATAACAAGAACATCATACCAACAGTCAGACATGGTGGTGGTAGCGTGATGGTCTGGGGCTTCTTTGCAGTTTTAGGACCTGGACGACTTAACATGATTGATGGAACCATGAATTTTGAGCTCTACCAGAAAATCCTAAAGGAGAATGTCTGTCTGGCCATCAGTTCATGACCTCAAGCTCAAGTGCACTTGGGTTATGCAGCAGGACAATTATCCGAAACACAACAGCAAGTCCACCTCCAAATGGTTCAAACAAAGCAAAGTTTAGATTTTGGAGTGGCCTAGTCAAAGCCCGGACTTAAATCCAATTGAGATGCTGTATCATGACCTTACACAGGCCATTCATGCTAGAAAACCCCCCAATTTGGGTGAATTAAAACAATTCTACAAAGAAGAGTGGGCAAAAATTGCTCCACAGCAATGTGAAAGACTCATTGCCAGTTATCACAAACGATTGATTGAAATTGTTGCCACCAAGGGTGTCACAACCAGTTATTAGGTTTATTACTTTTTCACATAAAGCCAGGCAGTTTTGGACAGCTTTTTTGCCTTAATAAATGAAACCATCATTTTAAAAACTGCATTTTGTATTTACTCAGTTATCTTTGTGTAATAATACAATTTGATAAATGATCTGAGTAATTTAAGTGTGACAAATATGCAAAGAAAAAAAAAAGAAAAAAAATCTGAAAGGGGGCAAATACTTTTTCACAGCATTGTACACATACACATATATATATATATATATATACTTTTTTTTTTTTCTCTTTGTAATTTGTTTACTTGTTTTAACCTGCAATTTCCTGGCCTGAAGCCGTGTAATTACAAGGCAAGGATTAAAATCCCACTTTTGCTTTTGTGGGATTTCTAATGAGCTCTTTCATGATAATACTGAAAACCACAGCTGTGGATTTAGACAGATCACATCAAAGACTTTCAGACTGAAATAATAATAAAAGGAGAGCGGAGATGTTTTATAGGGGAAGGCTTTGTACAGATTGTAATATTTTAGCGGAGATCCATGAAATATTGGGCCGCCTCTGGTGGGAGAAGAGGTCACCCGAGTAGTGTACATTTCCTCTGTGGATTAATTACACACAGTGCAAGTACGGTAATTAAGAATTCTAGGAGGCAAGCTTCACAGTTCATTTGTTGCCTATCAACAGTGACCGCTAATCTTTGTCAGGAGAGGAAGTGATGGCAAATCTCTCCATCAGGTATTTGGAACGTTTTTATTGTTGTCTATGTCACTATGACCTCTGCTCCCCACATTTCTTGTATGGTGTCACAGAAACGGGAAGCGAGGAAAAATCTCCTTAACCGAGTTACAGGAAGAAATAAAAATCTGGCACAAATGTTTACTCTTCCCGATTCTATCCAAATTCAATAAAAATGTGTCTGAAATTAGGCTTTTCTAATTAAAGGTAGAGCTTTTTGAAAAATCTGTTACAGTTGACTGTGACGTAACATGTCAGATTTTTCCTTATACAGATTTGTAAAATTATTGAAAGGTTTCCTTTTAAAGCAGGAACCTCACCCTAAGGGCCCCTTACACACTGAGGTATTGGCGGCGCCAGCGGTAAAGCGACGCTATTTTTAGCGGTGCTTTACTGTCGTTTTTGCTGAGGTTTTCGGCGCTTTACAGGCTATAGCACCTGTAAAGCGCCTTAGTGTATAAGCAGCCTTAGGCCGGATCACCCAGGCAAACCACAGGAAGTTCTGGGACACGTCACAGGTCCCTGAAGGCTGCAGGTCCAATACACGCGCGGGAGTGACGACATTGCGGCTCCAGCCACTCACAGCGCCGGAGCCGCGATACCCGGAAGACACACCGAGGGGAAATGCATAGTTGCCAACATTGCAAAAAAAATATGTGGGACGCTTTTTTGGCTGTAGGCGGAGCCGTACAATAATTAGGGGGGGGCATTCGTTTGTAGGCGTGGCTTAGCAAAAAAATTAGAAGTGTAAAGCGCGCCGTGGCAAAAAATGGCCGTGGCTTAAATGGGCGTGGCTCAAGAGGGTGTGGTTAGAGTCTGAGATGAATGAGGAATGGAGAGGGAAAGGGGGAGAGGGGGAAAGGGGGAGAGGGGAATGACGGGATAGCAGCCCCAGATCCTACACAATAGAAATATGTGTATTCTAGAAAGTTTAACAATCAGCAGATAAAGATACTCCAAACGCCTGGTGTTAGCTCTTCAATCATCCTGGCACCATGGTTGTTATGGTGTCAGGATGATTGAAGAGCATTATTTCTATTATTACATTGTAATTGTAATTCAACTCACCATAATGCCGAATCAGTGGGATCCCTGAGCGTGTCCCTAGCCACGTCGCCTGCCACCGGCAGAGTCTGTCCTTGCATCAGGTGCCCCCGGCAGAGTCTGTCCTTGCATCAGGTGCCCCCGGCAGAGTCTGTCCTTGCATCAGGTGCCCCCGGCAGAGTCTGTATAGACCCCCTCCATCAGTGCAGCATCCCCTCGATTATTGCAGCGCCCCCCCTCTATTAGTGCAGACCCCCCCCCTCAATGCAGCCCCCCCCTCAGTGCAGCCCCCCCCCCCCCCCCCCCCCCGCTCAGTGCAAGTTCCCCTCGGCAAGTAAGGACCCCCTGTACTGCGCAGTACGGGGCTGGGGAACTTTTCGGCTAGACACGGCGACGGCGGCGCCATGTCTTCTGCTTCAGTGGAGAGAAGCCGCTTCATTGGCTGCACGGATCGAGCCTCCTTACTCTCCACTGACTTACTCAACACTAGGGGGAAGATCGAGCGGCGGCGCCGGCCGCCATTTTGCTGGAGCCAGCTGCTCCAAAAAGAAAAAAAAACAATATTCCCGATTTTCCTTAGGGAAAATCCCAATTCGGGACAGCCTCCAATCGGGACGAAGGTCCCAAAATCGGGATTGTCCCGGGAAAATCGGGACTGTTGGCAACTATGGAAATGTCAGCTCCCTCGGCGTGGACCGGGTGAGATGCCGGAGCCTCATTCTAAGTTAAGTATCTCATAATGAGCTAGTATGCGGTGCATACTAGCTCATTATGCCTTTTCCCTTACAGGTGTAGGGGAAAAAAAAGTCAGCGGGTTTACTACCGCTTTAAGCACAGTTTGTTTGTCTATTGCTGTAACTTAGATGAGGATCAGATCACATTGTATGGCAAATTACTGCAGAAAAACAGTTAACTGCAGGGGTTCACTTATTTTTTCTTGCAACTGTAAATGGTTACTTTTGCTATGTGGTGTGGCTTTGAAAATGTGCATGTGATTGGGGTCCAGTGTGGATGACGGTGGCACAAAGCATTACAGTGCCTGGGGACAATGAGTTAATGTATACACTATATAAAGAACAATCTCCATCCACACACAGCTCCCTCTCAATAGATGTACAGTCACTGGCACACTAATCAGTACACATATCTCTGAGTTGGCACAAAATTAGGCCTCACGGCTGGAAATGACTGGAAAGAGAGGTCATGGCAATAATCGATGTCCCGTTTTTGTGTTTTGATTGGATTTAGTCTCTAATCTGTTCTGAAAACTAAAATTTCATCTGTTTGTAATTACTGGCATACGGTGGACCACAGCATAAAATTCAAGAGGGTTAGACCCCTTTCACACTGGGGCGCTTTGCAGGTGCTACAGCGTTAAAAATAGCGCCTGCAAAGCGCCCTGAAAGAGCCACTCCTGTCTCTCCAATGGGAAAGCCCGAGTGCTTTTACACTGGAGCGGTGTGCTGGCAGGACGCTTAAAAAAAGTCCTGCAAGCCGCATCTTTGGAATGGTGAAGGAGCGGTGTGTATACCGCTCCTGCCCATTGAAATCAATGGGCAGCGCGGCTATACTGCCAGCAAAGTGCTGCTTTGCGGGTGGTTTTAATCCTTTCTCGGCCGCTAGCGGCAGAATAGCGCAGCGAAATTGATGGTAAAGTGCCACTAAAAATAGCGGCGCTTTACCACCGACGCACCCACCGCCCCAGTGTGAAAGGGGCCTTAATATACTGTCTATGGAATTCCCAGTTCTGTTTACTTGATGCAACCAGTTCAAAGCCGACCATTTTACAAATGTCTAGAATATTTCCTAAATTATTTCATTTGAAATTTCTGACCCCCAGAAGGCATTCAGCACAACGTAGAGCAGGGAGTGTAATTTGAGACCTGAGTGGAGGTAAAGGCCAGCCCCCCTTTACATAATCTCATAGGGAAACATGCACAGCTGAGGCTGTTAATCACAGGCTGTGTACTGAAGTAACTAATTGGAGTAGGCACAACCTGTCAGAAGTGACTAATGCAGATAGCAGAGGAACAAGATAGCAGACAGACATCACACTCAGTGGTTTTGATTGAGACAAGTACACATTATAGAAGGATATGCTTTAACTACTTAAGCACTGGGCCTCTTTTTAGATGTGTTGTTTACAAGTTAAAAAACGTTTTTTTGCTAGAAAATTACTTGGAACCCCCAAACATTATACATTTTTTTTCTAACACCCTAGAGAATAAAATGGCGGTCGTTGCAATACTTTCTGTCACACCATATTTGCGCAGCAGTCTTACAAGCGCACTTTTTTTGGAAAAAATACAATTTTTGAATTAAAAAATAAAACAGTAAAGTTAGCCCGAATTGTAAAACACCCCTTGTAATAGAAAAAAGAATGACAGGACCTCTTAAATATGAGATCTGGGATCAAAAAGACCTCACATCTCATATTTACACTAAAATTTAATTTTTTTTTTTTTGAAAAGCCAGTGGAGTGCAAAACACAACCAAAAACTTCCACCCGGTGCCAAAAAAAGTGCACACACATAAAGAGTGAAACATAAAAACGTGCAACGGGTGTTACACTGATCCTCCACTAGGGAAGGACCTTACCCTGATCCCCTGGGGCGTTAGACTCCAGACGTATTTACACTAAAATGCAATAAAAAAAAAAAGATCTAAAAAAAAAATGGCCCTTTAAGAGCTATTGGCGGAAGTGACGTTTCAATGTCGCTTCCACCCTGCAAAGTCATGGAGACGGGTGGGGGCCACCTCCCCCTCACTTTTCTCCATGTCTAGCCACGAGAAGGACTGCATCGCTGCTGACGGCTCCGGTAAGCGGCGGAGGGCACCGGAGCGAATCCGCCGCAGAGACCACTTTTATCATGTAGCGGACTGCCAGCCGAATATGCTAGCTGCTGCCATAACAACGATATCCGTCCTCAAAGTAAGGACGTATTTCGGAGTTTGGCGGTCCGGAAGTGGTTAAAGTTATGCTAAACAGAGCTGTGTTCATTGCCATAAATCATTCATATACGTCATGTATATCGTGTCACTGTAATTTTTTTTATTTTTTTTTTCCGTTCTTCTTTCAATTCTCTAAGTACCTTATTCCTGCATTGCTGTTGTGTGGTCACATAATCTTTCCCTGTTCTTTGGCATCTGCAAGAAAGATCCTTGGAAGGGACTCCTATTACTCTGCTGACATGTATACTCTCTATAGTATAGAGACTTGTCTGGCCAGCTCTGATTGGTGCTGAGCTGATCACACGACTTAAAAAAAAAAAAAAAAAAAAAAAACACCTTAGATTATTAATATCAAATAACGGTTTTACAGCCCCCTATAAATCTTTAATGACCATCAGATGTGTCTTTTTAGTGCATTAATATGTTATAGGCAGAACCAGAGATGATTGATACTAGCTTTCACTTTGTTTTAGAAGGCATACTACACCCCCCCCCTAGTGTTTAGCAATAGAAGGACATGGAGGAAGGAGGGAGGGGAATGTCATCTACTACTGTGTATACTCCCACATGTCTGACTATAGTCACATGGCTGCACAAATAAGAAAAAGTAGGAAATGAACAGCTTAGAAAGGAACTGAAATTGAGCATGCTCCATAGAGGACACCAGCTGGTCTACAAAATCTCAACCTGCAGTGGGGACACAGAGAAAATGTAAGGGACGGCTCAAGGCAGGGTTAACCCAGGTATATTTCACTCTACACAAAACAAATATTTTAGTGGCTTTGTGAGTATGAACACTCAAGTCTGGGTTTTAATGACACTTTAAGCCATGTAACAGTTCCTGATAGATGGTAAGATCTCTGTGATCAAAATCCCGCTGCACCCTTTTTATGGGTCTACCATGCTTCCTGTATGATTGCAACAGAAAGATGGGAATACACCAAAATCCTGCAACTTTCAGGTCGCAACAGTGGAAACCTATCCTTTCTAGGCAGTTGAGTTTAGAAGCATTTTTTGGAAAGCAAAAAAATGCATTCAGGACGGATGTTCGGAGGCATTTGAAACGCCAAAGTCTGTAACAGCTTGTAAACGCAGTAACTCGCATTTAGCTGTGTTTCATTTACAGGCGGTTTTAATTTTTGACTGTTTGAAAAAAAAAAAAAACGCTTCTAAACGCAAACGTGGGCATGGAAAAACGGACATTATATTTAAACGTCGGTTACTATCTGTCAAGTTAAATCATTCAGGAGAGGTTGTAAAACGTCCCGTGTCCATTAAGCCTTAGAGGGTTTTCTAGATTATGCAAATTTGCAAAATGTTCCCGTCCCATAAGGATGTACTCCATTTGGTAAAGATTTCCCAACAGTGACGGAATAATTGTACATCGGGCCCTCTGCCAGTTTTTTGGGATCTTGAAAAACAAGTCAATCAGTGTTTTGCATGTTTAGCATTATTACTGCAGGATTTGGAAGTCTATATTTGAATTCTGAATTCTGCAACGGTATGATCTTAGCAAATTACTGTATTTATCGGCGTATAACACGCACCACAAGTTTAGGAGTGAATTTTAAGGAAAAAACTTTTAGGAGGGAAGTTTAAGGAAAAAACTTACATTTAAATGCCCATCAATGCAGCCTCATCAGTGTCCATCTGCAGCCTTGTTGGTGTCCATCTGTAGCCTTGTCCCCCATTGCAGCCTTGTCCCTGATTGCAGCCTTGTCCCCCATTCCAGCCTGGTCAGTGTCCATCAGTAGTCTGCAGCCTTGCCCTGTGTCGTTTGCAAACAACTGGCATTTAAAAATGGCGCCGCCGCTCTCGGCGGCTCTCTCGGCAGCTTTTGGCCGATTTCGGCCATTCTCGGCGGCTCTCGGCTTTCAGACGCACTCGGCTTTCTGCAGCTCACGTGGGACTGCGAGAGCTGGCGAGAACGGCCGAGAGCCGCCAAGAATGGACAAAAGTGGCCGAAAGCCGCCGAGAACGTCCGAGAGCCGCCAAAAGGCTCACAATCGGCGGGGGATCGGCGTATAACACGCACGCATGATTTTCCCATGATTTTAAGGGGGAAAAAAGTGCGTGTTATACGCCGATAAATACGGTACATCTGATCGCGGCCTAAAATTTGGAAACAACGCCCTCACAAAGAAGATATAAGGACTACCAATGCTAATCAATTTGTGAACAAAATCTAAAGACTATAAAAGCTGAAGTTGACTTGGTATAAAAAGTTTTGAAGTGCAGATTTTTTATTTTATTTTTTGTTCACAATTTCCTTGGGCTCTTCTGGAGTCTGGGGCCCCATGTATCTGCCTGTTCTGCTCTTATAATCTGCAATTGTTTCCCAATAGTAGTTCCTACTGAACTGAAGGTATTACACTTCAAAGGGCTGCTTTCTCAAAGCTGTCGGGAATTACTTTAAGGCCAAGAAGGGATGGATTAAGTTCAGCTTAGTTTCAGGAAAAAATATCCAGAGAACTTGGCCCTGCACGGACCTCCTGTGGCTTCTGTCTGGGATTACTGCATTGTGCTGGGGGGCTTCTTTCACATGTTCGGATGCGACAAAGCTAAACAAGTAAGACAAAGAGATATCGTCGTGGGTTCATTTTTAGTTCAAACATTTACTCCATACACTTTCAGAATTGGAAAAAAAAGTCTGATAGTTCTGTTGGTTTTACTGGAAGATGAACCTTGAAATAATCTCGAGGGTTTTTTTTTTTTGTTTGTTTGTGGTTGGGGGTTGAAGTGTCTGTGCCTGTATTTGCACATGCTTATGATGGACATTGTGCCCTGGATATTTCTCTTGGCTCCGATATGGTGAAATGCTGAGTTTGATTTGGCTCCTGTCTCTGGCATGTCCCTTGTCGTAGGCTTCTATCCTTGTTTTACAGTGGCTGATGTGGCAGAGGTTGTAGGATTAGCGTACGTGAACTTCGAAGCAAAAAAATATTTTCATGGGTTTCAACAGTAAAATAGGTCATGTTTGAGATGCTGCTGAGTTGCCTCTTCTGATGCCTTTGAATTGCTTCTGTTTGCATTCACATTTGTGGCTAAACACAGTAGGCTGAATTTACTAGAGTGCATGCCCATGCAGGGCACAGTAACAGGTACACTTTAATGCCCAACCAGTGGCATATACTCTTAGCCCACCTTTATGTAACATTAATGTGTGCCTGATCGATCAACAAGCACCATTGCTATCACATTTGTGGAAGGGGAGGTAGTTGCATGCCAAACAAAAACAAAGAAATTCCCAGCTCTACTTGCCAGCCTGCAACAAACCGAATTGTCCAGTCTAACAATTCATGTTAAAAACTGGGGTTTAGTTTGCACACATTTGCAAATGCATTTCCTAAGCTGCAGAGGCTACAACAAGGCTCCCCAATATTATCTGCAGGGCAGGTATGCTTGGAGGAAGGCCTACCCCTCCCTAAAGGCAGAGGGGTGCACTGGACACCCATCAAATAGCACAATGGCCGTGAAGGTGTCCACTGCGCTCTTTCACCAAATAACTAACGTTACCAACAAACGGAGTGGTCTCCCTCCAGGCATACCTGCCCCCAATCTATCCATGTGCTCCTACTATGGAGGCTCTCAAAATGTATAAAGTTAGGACTGCAGATCATAATGGGGTGCCTTGTCACCGGCCTCTGCTTTACGCATGTTTTTGAAAACGTGTGCAAACTAAACCCCTGTTTTTAACATGAACTCTTAGGACAATTTAGTTTGATGCAGGCTGGCTGGTAAGTTGAGCTGGGAATTTCTCTTTGTTTTTGTTTGACACACGTCACCCTTCCATGTGCTCCTTGCTGTTAAGGTCAATTATAGGTTTGTAGAGTTAGTCACATGCTCCCTAAGCCCAGAAGCACCAGGTAGAAAGACAGTTGGTGAAAGAAGGGCGAGTATGGACTGCTAGTGGGACTGACATTAATTATGCATGGCAAAACATAGGTTTGCATAGGGCTCAACAAAAAACAGGCGTCAGGTCGCCATAGTGACTGGAACTTGCGCCTGGGCTACACTGCAGCAGCAGCCTGGATTCCCCCTTCCCCCCAATGTGCCCCCCGCAGATGCACGGACTAAGGTCGGGGTTGCCGGTTTTGGGTTGAGGTCAGGACTCTGTGCAACTCACTCCTCCATGTCTTTATGGGCCTTGCTTTGTGCACTTGTTCAAATCATTTGGTGAAGGGTGGTTTAAAATGTGTGTTTGTTTTTCAGGGGTTGGGCTTGGCCCCTTAGTTCCAGTGAAGGGAACTCTTAAGGCGTCAGCATACCAAGACATTTTGGACAATTTCTGTCCTCAACTTTGTGGAAACAGTTTGGGGATGGCCCCTTCCTGTTTCAACATGGCTGCGCACCAGTGCACAAAGCAAGGTCCATAAAGACATGGATGAGTTAGTTGCAAAGAGGAGGAACTTGACTGGCTTGCACAGAGTCCTGACCTTAATTCGATAGAACATCTTTGGGATGAATTGGAGCGTAGACTACAAGCCAGGCCTTCTCGTCCACATCAGTGCCTGACCTTACAAATGCGCTTCTGGAAGAATGGTCAAACATTCCCATAGACACACTCCTAAACCTTGTGGACATCATTCCCAGAAGAGTTGAAGCTGTTAAAGTTGCAAAGGGTGGGCCAACTCAATATTGAACCCTACAAACTAAGACTGGGATGCCATTAAATTTCATGTGTGTGAGTAAAGGCAGGTGTCCCAGTACTTTTGACAATATAGTGTATAAATACAAACTATACATTGAAGCTTTTTTACTTTTCCAGATATTGATAGAATTTTTTACATAAGGAGATTCATTACTATACTTTCCCTTAAAACTCCCTTCAAAGCTCTGTTACATGAGCCAGCTTGTATTTCGGCTCTCCTAGCTCACATGTGAATGCCTCGACTTTGAGTCTTTTTCTGAATTGGAGCAAAGTCCAGAGTGGAGGACAGAGTCCCTGAATGGTGGCGTCTCTGTAAGTATCTCTACAGTCCAATGTATCAGCTACAGCAAAGAATGAATAATTGCCATTATGTGTGGGCCCTGCTTTCATTTACATAACAATTGCGCTGCCTTGCGAGATGGCCTCGTGTCCCACATACACTGCCTGCAAAAGATTAGCCGAGCACGCTGGGATTCCCAGTACTACAGCAGCTCGGAAAGTAGGAATTCCAGGCAGTGGGTAAAATGGCTAAGTCTATCCAGTTTACTTTTGTCAGAAAGTCCACCCAAGCCGCAGAGTTGCTCCTGTTGGTAAGGGGAGCTGCCTGCCAGCAGACCCTACATCAGGGAAAACGACTGATTGGGCACGCTTTTCTAACCTGTCTTATAGTTTAGTTCCCTGAGATCACTCATGCGCATGTTGTGTTTTCCCATAGACTCAGAATCACCACCTGAAAAAGTCTACCGTTTAAAGTGACACTAAATCCACATCATTAAAAAACGATCAAAAAATGATGTATTCCATGCTGTCCATAGATTCGTTTTATGTATTCTGAAAAAAACCTGGTTAATCCTGCTGCTCTCTATCTCCATCTCTGTTCATGTCCCCAATTCAGCTAGGGATTTTGCAGTGCAGTGTTGGCAGCTCTGCACATGCTCAGTTTTCAGTGAGGCGAAGTGAGCCGGAAATGCAGCCCCTCCTTTGTCTTCCTAGTCTCCGGTTCATAGAGAGCAGCAGGAGCCATTGGCCAGGCCAGGATTTTTACCCTAAAGCGGAGCTCCACCCAAAAGATACCTGGTTTTGACAGGTACCCGCTCCCACTTCCAGCTCAGTTCACCGAGACGAAGTGAGCCAGAAATGAGGCCTACCCCCCCCTCCCCTCCCCATGCAGCTAGCCCATTGAGAAAGCGCAGCTCAGTTTGCGCATGCGCAGTAGAAAACCGGCCATGAAGCCGCAAGGCTTAGCCAAGATAGCGGCGGTGGCAGCACCTGAGAGCTGTTTAGGTGAGGCCACCGCTGGATGCCTGGACAGATAATTACCCTAATAGTAAAAGTCAGCAGCTACAGTATCTGTAGCAGCTGACTTTTATTTTTATTTTTTTTAGGGGGGGGGGGGGGGGGGGGCGTAACTCCTCTTTTATGCAGAAAATGCCTTTGCAACCACTTTAATTCAATACAAAAAAAAGTTTTGCCATCTATTATTCTTTTGGCTGCAGCGCTGATTAATGTATTCTGATTGGGGGGTCCCCGCTGTCAGACTACAAGTCTGCGAAGCGAGGGAAATTGCCACTTCCTCATTGCTTATGTGGATGCGGAAGTCTGTAAAAAAAAAAAAAAAAAAAAAAATTTTGTTCAACCCGCTCTTTGAACAAAAAAGAACTGTCTGTGTATACCCAGCTTTAGCTCTAACAAAGAACGAGGTGCCTCCTCCCTGGCTGTGGTGCCTGGAAGAGGTGTATGAATCACAGCAGTGACTGTAAAGAATTGCAGATCTATTGGCAGAACAAGCTGTATGTGTATTTCACCTTCGTATTTACCTATGTTGACACCAACTACTGGAACTGCTGTTTGACTAGAACATAGTGCAGCATTGTGTCAGATTTATAAAAGAGCAAAAAACTGCTGATAGCATTATTTATAATCCACCCTGGGACGTCATTGGAAATGAATGATCAGTGATGTCAGGCTGTGTTGTACATTCATTCATAAATGCTGAAAGCTTATACAGCTCTGTGATCCATCGGTCGGGCTGTGAATGTGTTGAAAGCAGCACTGATAGACGCACAGAGCTGCTCACTGTTATGAATGAAGGAGCTGAGCTGTTCATTCAGTCCTAATAATTAAAGATCACTCAGAGTTGCGGCTCTGTGTAATGTATCTGCAGCTGCTTGTGCACACACACAGCACGGGGCAGATACTATACACAGAGCCAAAGCTCTGAAAAACCTTTTTACTATTATGAATGAACAAGCGGCATTGTTCGTTCATAATTGTGATTGATCAGTCAGCTTAGGGGGTGGCAGACCTCTGTCCTCCCCTCTAGGAACACCCATAATTTGGGCATCAAAAGGGGATGGAACTACAGATAGCATATAGAGGTGTTTTTAGGGGACAATAGGGGACACCGACCAGAATGGGACCAAGTGTGTGACCCCTATTAGAGAGGACTAGTTCTTATTCTTCCTTTGTTTCTTTTTGTTACAATGCTACAGGCAGTATGTGAGATGGTCACCGTGTTTTGGATGGTCCTAACATGTCAATCAGAATGGCGAATTATTTTAATGCCATTGATGTCCATGATCTTGTTTATGCCTGATACTGATTGTGACTGCTGCTTGATCTACTGTACTGACATCCTTGCCTCCCTGTCTGTACCTCTTGAAAAATGAAAATAAAGAATGTTTAAAAAAAAGGAATGGGACCAAGTGCTGTATTCCCTTAGTACCCTGGAGTTCAATAAATAATAATACAAAACGATTATAGCTCTTAAAGGAGTTGTAAAGTACTTTTTTATAATGTCCGGTCTCTGTGTGTACACATTAACAGTTGTGTCTGCATAAATAGTGGAAACTCGCCTAGGGCAAGGTCTGTAAAGGTGGGTTCCTGTCTGCACTCTAATTTGTGATCTTTACGGCCAAGCTACCAAGGAGAAGTCTTGGGTTGAGGGAGAAGTCTTGGGTTGAAGGGCGAAGTCTTGGGTTGAAGGGCGAAGTCTTGGGTTGAAGGGCAAAGTCTTGGGTTGAAGGGCGAAGTCTTGGGTTGAAGGGCGAAGTCTTGGGTTGAAGGGCGAAGTCTTGGGTTGAAGGGGTATCTATTATGAAATCCTAATGGTTGGGATCTAATTGGTTTTCCATTTTTAAGCTTTATCGCGTTAGAAAATTCTTTCAATACACCCAAGGATGGGTGTAATTGGTGACCTGATACAGGCTCCAAGCTTTCATATGATGTAACCTCCTATTTAAAGCTGAAACTTCTCCTGAATAATCCTCTTCCTTGGCATCGGGTGAGAAAAAAACTCAATATTTCACTCGCAGTGACTTCCTTGTTCCTTGCGAAAGCTCAAATAAAAAGTCACGGCGTCCTGCCAGTATCTCTACATAAAGCTGTCAGATTCATTCTGGTCATACATACAATAAACAATAAGAGATTGTTTGAAAAATCTTTCAACCAAAAAAGTTCATTCAGCACAAGAAAAGATTAAATGATATAAGTGTGGATAGATCTTTCCTTTTTGAATAAAACAATTATTGATCAAAATGATCACTAAAATGATTGTAAACCCTCAATTTGTAAAACAACCTATTCATTTTAAAATAGAAATAAAGGCAAAACCTTTTGTGTGTAGCTATAAAAAAACATAAATACTTTTTTTTCCCTTTTTCTTTCACATTCTTCTGTTCTCAGCTGCATAAGAGCTAGGGGAGGAGAAACAGCAGAACATTGATTTTCCCAGTGAAAGGCTTTGTGGGAAAGGAGGATGGGGGGGGGGGGATGTCCAGGACAAGTCTGATTATTGGAGGAGAGTTTACTTTATCCTTTTTTTGTTAAAGTGTTGTTTTTTTAAGGTCTGTATATGCAGTAAAGCATGCTTGTTATAATCACCATGGAACCTAAGGGGTAAATCTGCATTGTGTAAAAAAGCTGTTTGATCCTGTGTTCTTTGATTCTCCCCTTCTTGCACTATCCCCAATCCATCTCCTGATAGAACAGATCCCTAGGAGGCACTCTGCACGGTTTGGTGTGTATTGCTAGAGGGTTTTTTTGGGGGGGGGGTTGCATGTGATCAGCACAGGGCCAATAAGCACTGTCTAGACAGAAAGTCAGTGATCATGCAGCCTCATAGGACAGTCAGAGGAGAATGAAAGCTCTTCCTACAAGCTTTAACCAGTGCTCAGCCAGACACTGATAGAATTCACAAGACTGCTATATACTGCTGATGAGAAAAGGTATTTAGCAGTTTATATTTTCTAAAATAATTGCATTTCCGTGTTCTGTGTACTGTGGGAGACCAGATATGCAGAGTCCTGGGTTTAGTAACACTTTAAGCCTTACCTACCTGGTAGATTTTGATACTCGCCCACTCAGCAGATCCAGCGCTGTCCAGCTGAGAGCTTCGTCTCTTCTGGGAGGGATTGGTCCCCCGCTGCCATGTTTCTCTGTGACATCATCGCCAGGCCGCCAGCCGTTCCGGGTTCAGCCAAACATGTCTTGATGACGCACTGACAGACCCGCCCTCTCCTCCTTTCCTCAGTGAAATGATGTACATATCGTGGGAGGCACAGCGGGCAGTGTAGCTTTTGTGGGTGTATAGTTTTGCTAATGAGTCCCTAATAGCCAGTGTTTTTCAGTATTTCGTAGCATTTTTCAAAGTTATAGCGTTTTTACAGCTGAAAAAACTCCTATTCAAACCCACTAGTTCTGGATTTTTTTTTTCCAGCCAGAAAACGCCACTGCCATGTACTTCATACAAACACATGGTACAGCGGGCACATATCAGGACTATGAAATGTTGGGTTTACATATTCTTCAAGTGCAGTTGACTTCTGAAAGATGCAAAGTAGTGTGTTTTTTCTTTCTTTTTGAAGGATTGTATCTTTACATATGTGGATGGCATTAGACATTTTTCTCAGAGGATTTTAAAGGTCAGCCTCTCTAAAACCAAATCGGTGCTGCATGGATTTTATCAGTCCCTCTGCAATGTAATCCGTTGGGTGTCCATACATGGCTGGAAAGCATCGATGTCGTAATTTTGGACATGAGGACTTGAAAGTTACTGGGCCGTATTGGGCTTAAGCCCTAAATTAGGCCACAAAGATTTTTCCCTCACTTTCCGTTCTTGTGACTCCTTTACCATAAATGGGGAGTGCTGTTGTCATCAGGTCTGGAGGGGACAGACAGCATGTAATAAACATTTGCAAAATTTTCTAATGCAGCGTACACACGGGTGGACTTTTCGACCGGACTGGTCAGACAGACCGAATCCGGCGCACAATCCGACCGTGTGTGGGCTCCATCGGACCTGCAGCGGACTTTTTTGGTCAAAAATCTGACAGACTTTAGATTTGAAACATGTTTCAAATCTTTCCGACGGACTCGAGTCCGGTCAAAAAGTTCGCTCGTCTGTATGCTAGTCCGACGGACAAAAAACGACGCTAGGGCAGCTATTGGCTACTGGCTATGAACTTCCTTATTTTAGTCCGGTCGTACGTCATCACGTACGAATCCGTCTGCCTTTGGTGCGATCATGTGTAAGTAAGTCCGTTCGTTGGGAAAGTCCATCGGATAGACCGTCGGACCAGTCCAGTTGAAAAGTCTGCCCGTGTGTACGCTGCATTAGCCTTCCTAATTCTCTTTCTGCTTCATATCTGTTTTTGCACTCGAGTACAAAGCAGTGTGTTGGGCCTTGTTATTGATTCACTCTTCCCTGTCCTGTTAATTATTAGTGAACGGATTGTAAGACAGTGAAGGGATTTTGCTGATCCACATGTCCATATCACTTTTAAAGACTTTGAACTTCCATAAAACTTCTCTGATTTTAGAGTGGGGCAATATACGTTAATTGACACTGAAATAAATTCCTGCGGTCAACATAACTCTGCTGACGTCAGTTAAAGCATATCTAAACCTAAAAATAAAAATTGCACATTGCAGGCTATCAGTCTTTGGCTGTGGTGGCTGCATTTGCTTTTTTTTCTTTTTTTCATTCTTTTTCCTTTTTTATTTATTTTAACCTGGCAATCATGCTATTAAAACATTTTCTATCCTAGAATGTTAACACTCACCCCCTGTGCCTCTCCTGTCTCGTTCCATTACACATGGAAAAGGGCTCCTGTAGATCCCAGAAAATAGTTGGCAAAGGTGATAACAGTAAGCCATGTGGATTCAGGTTTTCTGGCAGGATGAACAGGTGTTTTGTGTATTTGCAGAGAATGTTCTTGGTTTTGAAGCCCCAGGAATGTAATAAAAACTACGCTTTGAGTGGAGGCGATGCCCCGCTCGTAGACGTCTTCACCCTTGTGATGACACTGAGGCCTCACCCATAGACTGGAGGCTGGCAGACCCGACCAGGACAGGGGCTTTTGGAGAGGACTAGGGGCAAGCCTGATTATGGCTCATGGAGAGAGAGCAGATCATTCTCTAATGATGGACAACAATGTGGTGAACGTTCAGAGTGAGGCTTGGAGTAAGTAATTATCTGAATAAGGATAATAAAGCTTCCCTTCTGAAGTGGATGGAAAGGTGTAATATTAATCTTGTACAGGTTAATAGTCAGAGGAAATATGGTGGCCCTCTTGCAGATTGGGTTGGAGAGGCTCCTTCACATGGGACAGAAATATTTATCAACAATATCCCTTAAGAGATCTATTCCACCTTTTTAGACTACTGGAACATTGTATGAGTGTGTCTCAGACTGTTGTATGCTGTTGCCGGCCAGTCTGAGGTGGGATGGGAATCACTGTTTGGTATGTGTGTCTCTCCCATTGTATGCCTCCTAGGTGTAAATTCCCATTGTTAATTGAGTCATCTATTGTTTCTGTCTGTTGGCTAATTTGGCTAACTCTTGGAGGTTCCTATGATGTGATTAGTCTTGTGTCAACTCTACCTCATTATCTAAACCATTGTGTGAGGTTTTGGTAAATATTTTGTTTTATTGTTCATGAGGTGACTGGCCTACTTTTGAAGTGTTTAAAAACCTGTATTTCTGTTCAATAAAGAGTAATTTCTTTGGTTCTACCTCAACATTTTGTGAATGTGTAAAAACAAAAAATCGGATCAAATTTCACTAGGGATTATGGTCAAAAAATACCGCTCAAAGGGGATCAAAAACTGTCTCACAGATAAGGTGGAGTCCTTTCCTTTAAACAGTTCTTACCAATTTTAGCAAAAACAACCCGAGGGTCAAGGGAGACCACTCAAAAAGGAGTAGCTGTACCCAAGGACAAACTGCAGTATATTATGAAGATATAAAGAACTTTATTAATTTCACATGGAAAAAATCATCAAGTAATTACAGACTGCCAGCCAATAAGCCCACAACCCTCCAGAACACCAATATTAAAATTGGGACAACGTTGTCACAAAAATAAAATAACAGTCAGCTGAGCTCAGAGCCACACATGCACATGCCAATAATTGTACACACAGTCATTGCACAGTTGATAAGGCGCTGGGGTTAAAATATCTCAACAGGTAGGTCTAGGCAATGGCCCTAATCGGGCTGTAAGTTCAATTATCAACCCAATAGTATTCTCTAATTGTTGCAGTAGACCAACAGTATTGAGAAATCAATGATCCTGAATGGGCATCTAAAGCCAAAGCCAACTAGTGATGATCCATAAGGTAGGTGGGACACAAAAATATGGTCAAAGCATAGTTCAGTATGTGCTAAGGTACAGTTTGGACCGTGATGTCCTTCCAGTGTAGATGGATTATGAATACTTTAACTGTCCCCTTACGGGAATTAGTTCAGCATAGAGTGCACTGGGCTATCCCACTATATGGTTAGGCTTGGGGGTGCTGTCACCCTGACATAATTGCTGTTTCAACCTACCCTGTTTCCCCAAAAATAAGACCTAGCGTGTTTGTCGGTGATGGCTGCAATATAAGCCCTACCCCCCAAATAAATCCTAGTTAAAGTCCTTGTAGGTCTTATTTTCAGGGTAGGGCTTATTTTCGGGGAAACAGGGTAGGGCTTATTTGGGGGGTAGGGCTTATATTGCAGCCATCACCGACAATCACGCTAGGTCTTATTTTCGGGGAAACAGGGTAGCGAATGCAGCAAGTTGAATATTTATACCCCGGCGGCATCAAGTGTTGTGGTGATGAAGCAGTCAAACATGTCATGAGAGGAGTATAGAATGGGAGCTATTCACGCTTTGGATTGCAGCTTGGTTCCCATGGGCACTGTTCACCATAGTTTTAGTGTGAACCTGCATTAATCGCAGACCATCCTCAGAGCGGTGGAAACGGAGCAAGTATACAAACGGGGTGGTGGTCTTGAACAACATGTCAGGCTATGCAAGAGAATCTACACAGTCCCGCTGTAAGGTGTGGAAATAAAATTCCTTTATATGTTATAGTGAAGCAATGAACTGCCCAAGGGCTCTCACCACTCCCATGCACTCTTGTCTGCCACACTTTATTCATCCGTCACTTGCGTTATTTTCAATGGTGCGTGAAAGCTTCAGGATCACATCTATATCTTCAGTCTTATACCAAAGGGACTCACGGAGTAACAGCTCTTCCTCATTTGACATGCTCCAACTGCACAATCATGGCAATGCTGTGTCCCACTTGGACTTTACGAAGGTGACGTGTATTGCATCATCCTCATTGGTGGTGTCAGCAGGTTCCGGGCTCACTAGTACAGCTCACGTTGACGCGTTTTACATGTCATCACACGCTTCGTCAGGACCAATGTGTGATTCTGAGCTTAGCTGACTGTTCTGAGCTTAGCTGACTGTTCTGAGCTTAGCTGACTGTTATTTTATTTTTGTGACAACGTTTTAATATTGGTGTTCTGGAGGGTTGCTGGCTTATTGGCCAGCAGTCTGTAATTACTTGATGATTTTTTCCATGTGAATACTAAAGTTCTTTATATCTTCATAATATACCGCAGTTGGTCCTTAGATACTACTACTCCTTTTTTGAGTGGTCTACCTCAACATCTTGTCTGTGTACGATGCTTGGGGTAAAAGGGCTGGTATTATTAGCACTCAGTCTGCCGGAAAGGTTTGGAGAGCAGTAGGCACTGTTTGGCGGAAGCACCTAGGCTGGATGCCTGGACTCTCAGGGAGAAGGGGACAGCACTGGAGCCGGAGGCAGGTAAGTAATAATGTAAGTGTCAAGCTACCCCTAGATTAAATCTGGCCATACACTATGCTAATTCTCTTAGTGGGTGGCCCTGACAGCCACCTCCTGCCCGACATCCTTCAAATGAAAAGTCAGAAAAACTGGACAAAAGATTACTAGCCGAACAACAGCTGCATGCTATCAGATGCAGCCACCGTACAAGTATTTTGACAGTCAGTCCCATAATAGGCTATAGGCACAGCGATTCAGCCATCTTGGCTGTATAGTGTGGACAAAGGAACCTGTTAGATTTTGTTAATTTAAAGAGAAGTATGGCTTTAGTCTTTCTTCTCTTCTGAGTCACAGAAGTGCCTGCTGTCGGCTGATGTCAAAGAGCCGCTCCAGGCTCTAGAAGGATCCTGACAATACTGTGGGGATCAACCAAGCTGCCTGACTGACAGCTGGCTCTGGCTCTTAGCGCATAACCGAGAGCCAAAGTCAACCATGTCTGCCCATTCTCTGGTGGACACTCCAGAGAACAGTGACTGACTTCACCGGACTGAGCGGTCAGCTGTCATGTGATCGCTCAGTTCTCAGGCTTAGGGCTTGTAGGGGACAGCTGCAGCATTGCATCGATGCTGCAGCATGGAGCAAAGTATAAAGGTTTTGTTTTTTTTTATATTTTTTTTTTATTCCCACACTTCTATCACTGTATGGCCAACTTAAAGAAGCATTCAACCCCTGCAGTGCAGGGTGTGAGGGAAGGTGGGGATTATCGGCTGTTGTGCCCACTGCAAGGGTTGTTTTATTATGATTATTATTATATAGGATTTATAAAGCACCAACAGTTTGCACAGCGCTTTACAATATAAAGGGGGAGTACAATTACAATACATTGCAATACAAATGGAATAGGAGGGCCCTGTTCACTGAGCTTACCATCTGAAGGGAGGGTGGTACAAAAGGTAGTAGCTGCAGAGGATGATCTCTTGTAGGTAGCCCAAGTACAGTTTTTAGATGGCGGTAGGGTAGGCTTCCCTGAATAAATGAGTTTTCAAGGATCGCTTAAAGGTGGACATGACATGCCTGCAGTTCAGATTTAAAAGGAAAACTAATACAGCTACCACATCTAAGAATTGGTAAACTGCAGTATATTACATTTTTATTTTGGGGTGTGGATATATGTTAAGGATTATCCATGTATTTGCACCCAATTGTCAAACATCATTTAACATGGGCCTGTCATTAGAAATCACATTTCCTCATCAATAAAAAAAAAAATAATTTTCTTAGCAAGCACAATAAAAACGAAATTTACAAGTTGTAAAAGATAGCTTATCTCTGACCCTGGGTACTTGCCATCATTAATGGAGTCTGTTGTTTTTAACAGATGTTATCAGTAAGAGAAGTCAACAACAACCAGACATACAACCACAACAACCAGACGTATATATGTACATATACTGAATACTAACAAACTATACCTAAAACTAGAGGTGCACCAAATGGAAATTTTGGTGCGGAAACCAAAAATTCAGGATGCACTTTATGCGTTTTTATATATGAGTGTATTATATCTGACTTTTTAATTAATATCGTGAATTAATTGTCAGCCATTATTGGCACCTTTAACACAAGAAAAGCTCAAGAAAAATACACCCCTTTTTAAATTCTATCTATGTCTTCACATTGGTCCGTTGCGTTTCCATTGAGGTGTGAAAAACCCTACATTGCTGCATTTTTGGTCAGTTAAAAAAAAAAACCACACACCTCCCTGTTGAAATACATTGAAAACACAGCAAGAATGCATCAATAACGCACCCATGTTATGTTTTTGATGCAGTTTTTGAATCGCACAACCTATGGAAAACACGCCATAAGCATAGTAAAATCGCTGTAAAATTTGTGTGCCTTTTCTGCGCCATTTTCGGCTGCCGAAATTTTGGTGCATCTCTACCTAAAACAAGGTTTTTAACCACTTGCCGACCGCTGCACGCCGATGTACGTCGGCACAATGGCAGCAGTGGGCAAATGGGCGTACATGTATGTTCCCTTTAAGAGGCGAGGATAGCAGGCGCGCGCGCCCGCCACGTATTACCGTGCCCGCGGGACTGGCGGACTCTATGTCAGCCGGTCTCCCGGCGGTCGTGTCACGAAGCCGCAGAACGGGGAAGTGCCTATGTAAACAAGGCATTTCCCCGTTCTGCCTTGTGTCATGACAGAGATCACTGCTCCCTGTCATCAAGAGCAGTGATCGCTGTCATGTGAGTAGTAGCCCATCCCCCCCCCCACAGTTAGAATCACTCCCTAGGACACACTTAACCCCTTCATCGCCCCCTAGTGGTTAACCCCTTCCCTGCCAGTGTCATTTACACAGTAATTGGTGCATTTTTCTAGCACTGATCGCTGTATAAATGACAATGGTCCCAAAATAGTGTCAAAAGTGTCCAATGTGTCTGCCATAATGTTGCAGTCCCGATAAAAATCGCAGATCGCCGCCATTACTAATTAAAAAAAAAAGTAATAATAAAGATGCCATAAAAGTATCCCTTATTTTGTAGATGCTATTACTTTTGCGCAAACCAATCAATATACGCTTATTGCGATTTTTTTTTTTTTTCATTATTATTTTTATTTTTACCAAATATATGTAGAAGAATACATTTTGGCCTAAACTGAGGGGAAAAAAAAATGTATATATATTTTTGGGGAATATTTATTATAGCAAAAAGTAAAAAATATTGTGTTTTTTTTTTTTTTATTTATTTTTTTTTGTTTTTTTTGTTTTGTTTTTTTGTTAAATTGTCGCTCTTTTTTTTGTTTATAGCGCAAAAAAATAAAAACCGCAGAGGTGATCAAATACCACCAAAAGAAGGCTCTATTTGTGGGGAAAAAAAGGACGTCAATTTTGTTTGTGTGCAACGTCGCACGACCGCGCAATTGTCAGTTAAAGCGATGCCATGCTGAATCACAAAAAGTGCTCTGGTCAGGAAGGGGGTAAAATCTTCCGGGGCTGAAGCAGTTAAAGAAGAATTCCAGGGGAAAAAAATTCCCATGCACTGCGGGCACGGGTCTAGGGGTGAGGAGAGCGGAGATATACTCGCCTTATCCTCCAAGTCCAAGACCAGTCCCTGACGCTCACCCCCAACCCCCCCCCACACACACACACACAAACACATGCAAGCATTCTTGTGAATGGACTGTTCCTGATGTCATAGACCGGCTCTGGACATGAGGATGGCAGGAACAATCCACCACTGGACATGGGGGAGCACTGTTTTCCAATGGATTGGGTAAGTATTATACGCCCTTCGGTGCGCCCTTGGACAAAATGAGCAGTTAAAAAAAAAATACATAGAGTTCTGCTTTAAATTGTTAAAAGAAAATTGTATAACTCAGTGAATGCCACTTTCACCAGACATTCACTTACAGTAAATTCATCATTGCCATTGATAGTAATATGTACACTGGAATCTTTATATCAAATGTACACAAAAGAGCGCACACTGATCTAGTGAATTGTTGCGTAGAATGTATTTATTTCAATCGAATTGTTGAAAGGAAGTGCACTGTATACGTTTGCTTCATATATTAGGAGTGTATTTTCTACTTTTTTATTCAATGAAGTTATGTGTATCAGGTTGCCTGTTTTATGTGCTCTTTTGTGTTCAATTGGTTTTAAAGCTGAACTCCAGGTAAGATTTTTATTGCATAGTTGCATTGGTCCAACTTGGAGCGATCGAAGTATGCATATTCCATACTTGTGGGACTGTGTGGAAGCCAAGAATCTCTGTAGTAGTTGTCACTTCTACAGTGATCAAAGCCGTCTTCTGGGTCCTGTGCCCCTCTGTAAAGTTAACACGGGGCTCGCTTGCTCTTCACAGCTGCCGTTTACAGAACAGCTTGAATTTTTTTTCACTGAATACAAAGCCTTCTCTGATTGGACGAGGTGGAGAGGCATGGCGATGACGTCACAGTCTTTACCTCTTCCAATAAGCGAGAGTCTTGTAATCCTTGAAAAAATACAAGCTGTTCTGTGAATGGCAGCTGTGCCAATCAAGCGACACCCTGCATTCACTATGCAAAAGGGTGGCTGCTTAGCACAGGAAGCAGAGCAGACCACAGTGGCAATCACTGTAGTAGTGACAACTACTACAAGCTATTGATTGCTATGGGTGGGTGTGAGTGTGCAGCACCTTTGGCTGCCAGGGCAGAGAAATACTCCAAAATAAGGCTTACCTATAGGTACTGAAAAAATCTCCTAAACGTGCACTGTTAAGGAGACATTTACTGTACATGCACTCAGTGATGTCACCAGTGCATGCGCTCTGAAGGAATGGCCACACTGGTCGTTTCTTCAGAGTCCTGTGTGCCGTAAACGACAGGTCCCATGCGCATGCGCAGGAGTGACGTTATCGCAGCTCCAGCCACTCGCACAGCCAGAGTCTGCAAACCCAGAAGGAAGACCGGATGAAGATGGAAGCGCCTTTAACGGTGACAGAGTGTCGCTGAAGGGGCTTCCTTCTAAGGTAAATTTCACATAATGTGTTAGTATGCGATACATACTAGCACATTATGACCTTGCCTTGCAAGGCGCAAAAAAAAACCCCCAAAAAAACTGTGGTTTACTACCACTTTAAAGCAGAACTAAAAAAAAAACCCAAATGCTCCTTTTAGCTTACTGTACCTGGAACCCCAACAACTCAATGGTACAGGCCCCTTCCCTTTTCTTCACTACCCCTTCTCTCATCATCGGTGCAGCCCAGACCCCCTCCCTTCCCACCAGTACAGGGCTCTCCCCCTTCACCATTGCAGATTCCTCCCTTCCCACTAGTAAAGACCTCCCCCCTTTAGTACAGACCCCCCCCTTCACCAGTACAGACCCCCCCTTCACCAGTACAGACCCCCCCTTTACCAGTACAGACCCCCCCCCTTCACCAGTACAGACCCCCCTTCACCAGTACAGACCCCCCCCCCCCTTCACCAGTACAGACCCCCCCCTTCACCAGTACAGACCCCCCCACCAGTACAGACCCCCCCTTCACCAGTACAGACCCCCCCTTCACCAGTACAGACCCCCCCCCTCACCAGTACAGACACCCCCCCCCCCCCCATCACCAGTACAGACCCATTCCCCCTTAATGCGGAGGTCCGTCCACTGCTGCAAAAAAAAAATTAAAAGCCAGCAGCTACACATACTGCAGCTGCTTACTTTTAATAATAGGACACTTACCTGTCCTGGAGTCCAGCGATATCGGCACCACAGCTGATGTTTCCATCAGTTGTTGGGTGCTTCTGCCGCCATAGCCAGTAAGGGAACCCAGCCGGCCCACTGCGCATGCGCGAGGCACCCGCTACTCTCTCCTACTGGCCTGGCAGGGGAAGGAGGAGAGAGCCGAGCAGTGATGTCAACTCCCCCCCCCCCCCCCGCAATCTGACAGCACCCCCCCTCTCAGCCCATTCTCAGTACAGACCACCCCCACAGCACAGACCCCCATCCTTCTCCACCAGTACGGACCCCTCCCTCCAGTACAAACCCACCATCCAGTAAAGCACAGAGTGCAGGAATCGGCAGTTATCGTACAGAATTTGGAGGTTCGGTCATTGGAGAGTAAGGTGCCACGCTCTTGGTAGCAGTTCGGAATTTCCGAGCCTGGTCTGGATCCCCAGCCTTCCATATGGTTATAATCATGTAGACCTGTTATTGCTAAAGAGGAAAGTTCAGGGAGGGAGGTAAAGCAGGACGGAAATGTCCCATGACTTCTGAAAGTTCATATAAAAGGAGTTGTGTCATGATGATTAGCTCCCTGGGCTGACGTGAAGAAACAATGTTTGCACTTTAGTAAAATGACTCTGTTCCCTAAGTGTATTTAATGTATATGCTTTATCTGTGTGTTTTATGCTGTTCCTGCTATCTACACTGTAATATACCTTATGTCCTAGTTAGATAAGTACAGTATCTTATTTATAGTCGGGCTGTAAGATCCTATTGGAGCAAAGTACAGTGTGTGTGTGAAAAGGATAGTATATATAACAGATGATCACACCCGGCACTGGACTTTTTTTGATAATAAGGAAAGAAACGCATCCAAGAAGGTATTGTTCATTAGTAAAATTATTTGTGTTGGCTAGATAAAACTTTTAGTATAGTTTATTTGCAAGACCAGAAAGCAAAACTGGACACTGGCACATTCATGTGCAAATCGTTTATAGGTTCATTCATATGCAAATCCAGTGATTTACATATATGTGAGCTGCGGGCACAGTGTATGGGGCAGAACACTCTGTACACAGGACAGCGGGAGGAGGGTGACAATGAAGGACAGTCCCGCACAATCTGGGACTGTTGGGAGCATACAGCTCTGACTTGCTAGAAATTGAGGATAACAGCATTTTTAGAGACTTGTATGAATACACTTTTTTTGTTGGAGAAATGTCTGTCTGATCCATGTACTTGTTCCAGGTTAGTGACTCGGGAAACATTGAAGTCAGGTACAGCTAGACAACTTGCACTTTCAAAAGGTCGGCAATGGCCACCTCACTTTTTATTGCAGTACAGGTCTCTTTTAAAGGGCAACTCCACTTTCATAGGAACAAATATTGCATATACAGTACAATTACTACAGGAGCCATATTGTAATTTAATGTTATTAAAAATGATATTTCCTTTTCAATCTGCAGTGCTGTATTTTTCTGTAAAATTCAATGTAAAGTGGCTATCTACAGAATGCTTTCAAAAATGTAATTTCCTGGTTGGATCACTGATTTTCCTAGAAGTCCCCATTAGATACAAGTCAGATCTTAGGCACCCCCTGTACTAGAAATTGAAGTTTTGTTTGTTGTAATATGTTGGCCAATTTATAATGTATAATATTGGCCAATGTATAATATTGTATTGGAGTATGGGTTGAGCAGAAATTGCCCAAGCCAACTCAATTTTAAGATAACAGTTGAAGATCCTTTGATGTGCAAGTCTCATGCAAGTCTACCCAGGGGTGTGAGGTATGGGCTGTTAACCTAATTGAACATTTCAAAGGGTACATTGTTTAAAGGACCATAGAAGAAATATTTATTGATGGTAATTAGACCTGAGGGGGTAACAATGGGATCAGGAAGTGTTTTGGGTTGGCCTAGCGGAGGCTCCCTCCTGTGGGGCTAATATATCAGGGGGGGCTTGTTGATATGCAGGAATGTAGGTATTCCAAGGGCTCAAAAGGGTGTTCTGTTTATCTAATTAATATATCTAAAGGGGACTTGTTGATGTTGATATGCGGGAGTGCAAATTGGGGTGGTTCACGGCTGTTCAAGTCCTAAATTGGAACGGCCAATCAAATTGCTCAGCCATTCAATGCCTGGTGAATATAACACGGCATTCAGTCTATAGGTTTGTAAGTGAGGCTTGTATGTGTATGAGTGGGGCTTGTCTGTGCATGGCTGGGAACGCAATATGTTGGCCAATTTTGTTGAGATAATTCCCATGGGTGAATGGATGCAGACAATGCAGCTGTCCTCATTTGAACACCGAAAGTTCATCAGCTTATTATTAATGAGCCTGACCCTCTCATTCAGAATCATTATGCAGTCAGACTGGCGAAACATAAAGCTATTTCTTTACAGCAACAAAAGGTAGTAATATGCTACCCAGAGGGGATGTTTTTTGGAGTTAGTCTTTAAAGCCAAACTCCAAATGAAAACCACCAACCTCAGTTGAGTCCAGGCTGATTATTGTGGCCTAAGCTCCAAGGAAGAGGGTTTAACCACTTCAATATAGGGCACTGCCCCCCTTCCTGCCCAAGCCAATTTTCAGCTTTCAGCGTTGTCACTTTTTAAATGACAATTGCGCGATCATGCTACATTGTATCCAAACTAAATTTTTATCATTTTGTTCCCACAAATAGAGCTTTTTTTGGTGGCATTTGATCACCTCTGGGGTTTTTATTTTTTGCTAAACAAATAAAAAAAGACCGAAAATTTTGAAAAAAAAAGTTTTTCTTCGTTTGTTATAAAATTTTGTACATTGGAAGGTTTTCTCCTTCACTGATGGGCACTGATGAGGCTGCACTGATAAGGCCGCACTGATGGGCACTGATGAGGTGGCACCAATGAGGTGGCACTGAGGGATGGCTCAGATGGGCACTCATAGGTGGCACTGATGGGCACTGAAAGGCTGTACTGATGGGTACTTATGGGTGGCACTGGGCACTGGACACTGGGTGGCACTGATGGACACTGATAGATGGCACTGATGGGCATCACTGATATAGAGGCACTGGCAGGCATTGCTGATGGGCACTGATTGGCATCATATGTGGGCACTGATTGGCACTGGTGGCCATGGGTGGCATACCTGGTGGTCCTGTGTGGGCATCCTTGGGGGGCTGTGCTGATAATCAATCAGCCCAGACCCCCCCTGACAAGAGAGGTGCTGATCGGCTCTCTACTTATGTCTATTAGACGCGAGTGAGGAAAAGCAGATGCATGGCTTTTCCTGTTTAAATCGTGATCAGCTGTGATTGGACACAAGTGATCATGTGGTAAAGAGCCTCCGTCAGAGGCTCTTTCCCAAGATCAGTGTTGCGGTGTGTCTGACACACAGCAGAACCTATCGCTGCATTGCCCGCCGGCAAATGTACTAAATTGCCAAAAGTATTGGGACGCCTGCCTTAACACGCACATGAACAAACGTGCTCAGTTTGAAGCTGTGGAGCTTGGTGTAAGTGGAGCTGGATTAAGTGGGAGTTAAAAACAAGTGTTAGAGTATACAAGTCTTGCTGTCTGTTGGTGTGTGTTGCTGTCTGTTGGTGTGTGTTGCTGTCTGTTGGTGTGTGCTTGCTGTCTGGTGTTTGCTGGGTTGCATTTTGGGGACTTTTCCTTTTAGTTTTTAATTTGCCTTTTGCTGTCACTTTTTAAATAGCTTTTTTTTTTTTTTTTTGTTTCATCAGTCTATCAATTAAGGGGTGTGGTTAATTGCTCACAGGTGCCTATTTAACTTGTTGTAGGACTCAGTCTGAGCGTGCTCAGTTTGAAGCTGTGGAGCTTGGTGTAAGTGGAGCTGGATTAAGTGGGAGTTAAAAACGAGAGTTTAAAACAGGAGGTTATAACAGGGGTCATAGTACTTGTGTAGTGTGAGTATCTGAGTGTTGTCTGAGTAGTGTGTGTGGATCGTTAGTACTTGTGTATTGTGTACCTGTGTATTGTCTTGTCGTGTACCTGTGTATTGTCTTGAGTATTAGTGCCAGGAAGCTAGTTGTAAGGTAATTTTTGACAGGGTAAAATCCCCAAATCCTCACCAAATTTAATAGGTACGATGCCCGGTGGGTGTGGAGAGGCGACTCTTTGTACATCTTGCCACATGTATGCGTTCCTTGATCATCCGATCGAGGGCGAATACTGCTGTGCAAAATGTAAGCACATTGTTTCCCTGGAAGCCCAGGTTCTGAATCTGGGGAAGCAACTGTCAGCACTGAGAAGTCCCTCCATACTAAAGGTGAGCCAGGAACGTACACGGCAGGTGCCGGCAGGGGCCAGCACAGAGGCGGGTGGAGACAAAGAGGTGCAGGCACTAGCAAAGAGTAGATGGGTGACAGTCAGGAGGGGTAGAGGGGGAAGTGCCAGGGAGGCCGATCCAGGACTGGAGCATCCCAATAAGTACGCTCCATTGAGTGACATTGGTGTAACCAGTCAGGGACCAGCACTGCTGGAGATGAGGGACTCTCCTAGCTGCCAGGGGAAGAACTCCTCCAGTGAGAGTGGGGGGGCAGCAAAGGGAAAGGAAAGACAGATTCTGGTGGTAGGGGACTCAATTCTTAGAAGGACAGAGAGGGCAATCTGTAACCAAGACCTGAAGCGCCGAACAGTATGTTGTCTACCGGATGCTCGGGTTCGGCACATCACGGATCTTGTGGACAGATTACTGGGAGGGGCTGGGGAAGACCCGGCTGTCATGGTGCACGTTGGCACCAATGACAAAGTCAGAGGCAGATGGAGTGTCCTAAAGAACGATTTTAGGGACTTAGGAGCTAAATTGAGGAAAAGGACCTCCAAGGTAGTGTTCTCAGGAATACTACCGGTACATCGAGCCACACCAGAGAGGCAGAGGGAGATTAGGGAAGTAAACAAGTGGCTGAAGAGCTGGTGTAGTAAGGAGGGGTTTGGGTTCCTGGAGGACTGGGCCGACTTCTCAGTCGGTAACCGGTACTATAGAAGGGACGGACTGCACCTAAATGAGGAGGGTGCAGATCTGCTGGGAATGAAGATGGCCAAAAAGTTAGAGGGGTTTTTAAACTAGGCGATGGGGGGGGGAGGGTCCAGAGACAGTGATAGCCAGCGCGGAAGATATTCCAGAGGGTAGTATTGGGGGCATTAGTGGTAGGTTAACCAAAGCACAAAAACACAAGGTGAGTATAGTAGCAAGTCCAAGTTGCAATCTTGAAACACCCAATACGAGGACAATATGCGACCGGTCTAAACTATGTGGCATGTTCACCAATGCCAGGAGCCTGGCGGACAAGATGGGTGAACTAGAGATACTGTTGTACAAGGAGGATTTGGATTTTGTGGGAATTTCAGAGACCTGGTTCAACAGCTCTCATGATTGGCTGGCAAACATTCAAGGGTATACCCTATACCGCAAGGACAGAGAGGGTAAAAAAGGGGGAGGGGTATGCCTATATATCAAGAATAATGTACAAGTGAATGTGAGAGATGACATCACTGAGGGGGCTAGGGAGGAGGTGGAATCTTTATGGGTAGAGCTCCAAAGGGATGAAGCTAAGGGGAAAATAATACTGGGAGTATGCTATAGGCCCCCTAACCTGAGGGAGGAAGTGGAGACGGATCTCCTATCACAAATTGGATTAGCAGCAAGGATGGGAAGTGTTATCATAATGGGGGATTTTAATTATCCAGACATAGACTGGGCGGAGGGAACCGCGCATTCATTTAAGGCTCGCCAGTTCCTTAGTGTCTTGCAGGACAATTTTATGGGTCAGATGGTAGACGCACCAACTAGAAATAAAACATTACTAGATCTACTGATTACCAACAATACAGACCTGATAACAGATGTGGAAATACGGGGCAATTTAGGTAACAGCGATCACAGGTCAATTAGTTTCAGTATAAATCACACAAATAGGAGACATGAAGGGAACAAAAAGACACTGAATTTCAAAAGAGCCAACTTCCCTAGACTACAAACCTTGCTAAAAGGCATAAATTGGGATAAAATATTAGGAACAAAGAATACGGAGGAGAGATGGGTTTGCTTTAAGAGCATATTAAATAAGGGCATTAGCCAATGTATCCCATTGGGTAATAAATTTAAAAGAGCGAACAAACATCCTGGATGGCTTAACTCCAATGTAAAAATGCATATAAAAGCAAAGGAGAAGGCCTTCAAAAAATACAAGGTTGAGGGATCATCCACAGCATTCAGAATTTATAAAGAATGCAATAAGAAATGTAAGGGTGCAATTAGGATGGCTAAGATAGAACATGAAAGACACATAGCGGAGGAGAGCAAAAAAATCCCAAGAAATTCTTTAAGTATGTAAACAGTAAAAAAGGGAGGACAGACCATATTGGCCCCATAAAGAAAGAGGAAGGACATCTGGTTACAAAGGATGGGGAGATGGCAAAGGTATTGAATTTATTCTTTTCCTCAGTCTTCACGAGTGAATCGGGGGGCTTCAGTAACCAAAACTGCAGTGTTTATCCTCATGACACAACACAGGAAGCACCTACATGGTTAACAGAGGACGGAATTAAAATTAGACTTGAGAAACTTAACATTAATAAATCACCGGGACCAGATGGCTTGCATCCGAGGGTACTTAGGGAACTCAGTCAGGTGATTGCCAGACCGTTGTTCCTAATTTTTACAGACAGTCTATTGACTGGAATGGTACCAGCTGATTGGAGAAAAGCCAATGTAGCACCAATATTTAAAAAGGGCCCAAAAAACATCCCTGGGAATTACAGACCAGTTAGCCTAACATCAATAGTATGTAAACTCTTGGAGGGGATGATAAGGGACTATATACAAGATTTTAGTAATAAGAATGATATCATTAGCAGTAATCAGCATGGATTCATGAAGAATCGTTCTTGCCAAACCAATCTATTAACCTTCTATGAGGAGGTGAGTTGCCATCTAGATAAAGGAAGGCCCGTAGACGTGGTGTATCTGGATTTTTCAAAAGCATTTGACACAGTTCCCCATAAACGTTTACTGTACAAAATAAGGTGCGTTGGCATGGACCATAGGGTGAGTACATGGATTGAAAACTGGCTACAAGGGCGTGTTCAGAGGGTGGTGATAAATGGGGAGTACTCAGAATGGTCAGGGGTGGGTAGTGGGGTTCCCCAGGGTTCTGTGCTGGGACCAATCCTATTTAATTTGTTCATAAACGACCTGGAGGATGGGATAAACAGTTCAATCTCGGTATTTGCAGACGATACTAAGCTAAGCAGGGCAATAACTTCTCCGCAGGATGTGGAAATCTTGCAAAAAGACCTGAACAAATTAATGGGGTGGGCGACTACATGGCAAATGAGGTTCAATGTAGAAAAATGTAAAATAATGCATTTGGGTGGCAAAAATATGAATGCAATCTATAGACTGGGGGGAGAACCTCTGGGGGAATCTAGGATGGAAAAGGACCTGGGGGTCCTAGTGGATGATAGGCTCAGCAATGGCATGCAATGCCAAGCTGCTGCTAATAAAGCAAACAGAATATTGGCATGCATTAAAAGGGGGATCAACTGCAGAGATAAAACGATAATTCTCCCGCTCTACAAGACTCTGGTCCGCCCGCACCTGGAGTATGCTGTCCAGTTCTGGGCACCAGTCCTCAGGAGGGACGTACTGGAAATGGAGCGAATACAAAGAAGGGCAACAAAGCTAATAAAGGGTCTGGAGGATCTTAGTTATGAGGAAAGGTTGCGAGCACTGAACTTATTCTCTCTGGAGAAGAGACGCTTGAGAGGGGATATGATTTCAATTTACAAATACTGTACTGGTGACCTCACAATAGGGATAAAACTTTTTCGCAGAAGAGAGTTTAATAAGACTCGTGGCAACTCATTACAATTAGAAGAAAAGAGGTTTAACCTTAAACTACGTAGAGGGTTCTTTACTGTAAGAGCGGCAAGGATGTGGAATTCCCTTCCACAGGCGGTGGTCTCAGCGGGGAGCATTGATAGCTTCAAGAAACTATTAGATAATCACCTGAATGACCGCAATATACAGGGATATGTAATGTAATACTGACACATAATCACACACATAGGTTGGACTTGATGGACTTGTGTCTTTTTTCAACCTCACCTACTATGTAACTATGTAACTTTAATGACGTCTTAGTCCGTAGGGTTCAATATTGATATCCTCCACCCCAAACTCACTCATCCAGGTCTTTATGGCTCTTGCTTTGTGCACTGGTGCGCAGTCATGGTGGAACAGGAAGGGGCCATCCCCAAACTGTTCCCATAAAGTTGGGAGCATGAAATTGTCCAAAATGTCTTGGTTCCCTTCACTGGAATTAAGGGGCCAAGTCCAACCCCCGAAAAACAACCCCACCCCATAATCCCCCCTCCACCAAATGATTTGTGTTATGTCCCTTGGACACGGGGTCTGTCAGGGTGTTGCTAGCAATGCTGCCAATATCCGCTCAGCAAGTTACACACAGGCTGGATGCACTTCTTAACCAGGGAAGGGTTTATTACTCAGAAAGCCATGTACATTCTTACATGGAGGAGTCATAATACAGCAGGTATCCCTCTAAGTATGCAGCTGCTTCCCAGTCCCACACACTTGTGACTGACTTACTGGTACAGTCCCTCCCCCAGCATGCATCAGGAGAAAGGGGTTAAGGGTCACAGTGATTCTGCACAAACATTACAATTTGGACCAGTGCTCAAAGCAAGGTCCATAAAGACATGATGAGTGAGTTTGGGGTGAAGGAACTTGGCTGGCCTGTACAGAGTCCTGACCTCAACCTGATAGAACACCTTTGGGATGAATTAGAGCGGAGACTGCGAGCCAGGCCTTCTCATCCAATATCAGTACCTGACCTCACAAAGGCACTTCTGGAAGAATAGTCAAACGTGTCCATAGACACTCCTAAACCTTGTGGACAGCCTTCCCAGAAGAGTTGAAGCTGTTATAGCTGCAAAGGGTGGGCCAACTCAATATAGAACCCTACGGACTGAGACTGGGATGCCATTAAAGTTCATGTGCGTGTAAAGGCAGGCGTCCCAATACTTTTGATAATATAGTGTATAACAGATTAATAAAGCAATTTATGTAAGTACCTAAATGTGTCAGCTTTCTGCACCTCTGCATTAGAACTGGGAGAAGACAGGGCAGGTTTAGTAGCCAATTAGGCTTGCTGCATATGCCGACGAGAGGAGTGAGCAGGAGGATAGCCTCATCAGTCTGCTGTTTTTTCCTTCACTGTCCAGTCACAGGCTAGGGATGAGGAGGGACAAAGCTGGGCTTTTTAACGGCAATAGAAAAACACAAAGTTACCAACCTGGCTGTGCTGTCTTGCAGAGCTGTGTAAATCTCAGCACTGGTTAGAAGGTAGAAATCCTGTGAATTTAGCTGTTTTAACAATTAAAACAATGACATAACTGTGCACTGAATTGCAGATTTCTGCAAAAAACCTTTACCAAAAATGTCCTGCACAGAAGTAAACAGCACTGTGGAACTATATAGTCAGGAATATACTGTATATGACTCCAGTCGGAACAAGTATTGACAACATGTAAAGCGCATGCTATGGAAAACCTTGCTAGGTTTACCTATTTCCAAAGAGCTCCCAAATCTCCCCCTTTTTGGGGTAAGTATCATTCACTGTGAACAGTTCACTATTCATTCCTCTCATAAGGACAGTCTGTTTTTAATCACAGGCATGCAAGTTTCCACAGAGCTTATTCCACGTCGTCTGCAGTCATACTCTGGAGCATTGATCGTGGGGCCTCGGCCTTCCTCAGGTTCTCTCCCCATCACGTAATGCTCAGGACCTCTTATGTGAGAACTGATCCCAGATATAATGATGCCGGATGGAAGACACCCGAAACATAATAGTCTAGGCTGCACACTATAAAAGGGCAGAACGATTTACTGCAAGGTAGAAGTTTTTTAAAAAGCGTTTAAACATTTCAGTGGTCATGGTTCATTCGCAACACAGGATTCAACTTTCCAGCTTCATTGGGGATCACAGGGCAGATTTCCAGGCAGCAGACACTGTTTTTCCTTTACCGAGGAGCCAGAGGTCAAATGTCTGATCGCAGGTACTGCTTTCTCTTTACCAAGAAGCCAAATGTTTAATCAGCAGGTACTGCTTCCTCTGCACCAAGAAGCCAAATGTGTGGTCGCAGGTGCTGCTTTCTTTCCAGCAAGGAATCAAATGTCTATTTAGCAGATACTGCTTTCTCCCAGCAAGGAGCCAAATGTCTGGTCAGCAGGCAATGCTTTCTCTTTACCAAGAGGCCAAATGTCTGGTCAGCAGGCACTGCTTTCTCTTTACCAAGAGGCCAAATGTCTGGTCAGCAGGCACTGCTTTCTCTTTACCAAGAGGCCAAATGTCTGGTCAGCAGGCACTGCTTTCTCTTTACCAAGAGGCCAAATGTCTGGTCAGCAGGCACTGCTTTCTCTTTAGGGTCCTTTCACACTGGGGCGGTTTGCAGGCGCTATTGCGCTAATTATAGCACCTGCAAACCGACCCGAAACAGCCGCTGCTTTAATTCCAGTGTGAAAGCCTCGAGGGCTTTCACACTGGAGCGATGCGCTGGCAGGATGGTAAAAAAAGTCCTGCCAGCAGCATCTTCGGAGCGATGAAGGAGCGAAGTGTATACCACTCCTTTACCGCTCCTGCCCATTGAAATCAATGGGACGGCGCGGCTATACTGCCGGCAAAAGCGGGGGGGTAAAACCCCCCCCGCTAGCGGCCACATACCGACGGTAAAGCCCCCGCCCCAGTGTGAAAGGACCTTTACCAAGGAGCCAAATATGTAGTCATCAGGTAGTGCTTTCACTTCAACAAGGAGTCAGATGTCTGGTCAGTGGGTATCTGGAAGCCACACACCGGTCTGACGAGAAGTGCTTTTATTGATAAAAAGCTGGATCATATAAGTATACAAAACACTACAGCAGAAGTGTACTGGGGTCAACTGACGCGTTTCGCACTCATGACGAGTGCTTACTCATAGCTGGCATACATGTGTTCCTCCCACTGATACCAATGATGGGGCAGTAATCCTCCCCCTCATACCAAGGATGGGGGTACTATTTCTCCCACTGACACTAACAAAGTGGGGCTATTCCTCCCCCTAATATTAAAGATCCACTGATGCCAGGACAATGTCTACTTTGAATGGCCACAGTCTGGCCCCCCTAAAGTTTGACGGACAGTAAACCGACCCTTTGTTTAGAAAGTTTGGAGACTGCTGATTTAGATTGTATTCCGAATGACAAAGCTTAGGACTGATGTGATGGATACAGCAGGTTTTTTTTTTTTTTTATGTTGACCGTAAATGCAGCTTGATCTGTACTAATTTCAGTTTAAAGAGAAATTATACATAATCTGTGCACTGCCAGAAAATTCAGTATTTGCATACACAGCACAAAGTGTGTACTTTAGGGGAATGTCAGAGTGGAACGTTGTGTGCAAGTGCTCAGCAAATAGCCTTGGGAACTGTTATGATAAAGATAAAGTCATTATGCGGAAATATTTTAATCCAGAGTCTTAGTTAAATGCCAGCCAGGGTTCAACAGTCCTATTACAAGGAAACCGCTACTCCATCTGTAAGATTATCTTGAGCAGGGAAGGGTTAGAACCTCTGTCAGGTTTTTATTGTCTGTGTCCCTGCTAGGGAGAGCCACCCTGTCTGGTTGACCATTGCCACCAAAAAAAAGTGATGGGAAATCCAAAATGTTACCGTTGTCTCCAGGACAGGAATAGGGGGATACCTGTTCCATGCACAGGTGACTACAGCTTGATTTTCTCTCATTCACTCAAAAGGAGGGATCGCCATTGCGGGCAATTGTAGTGAGACAGCTGCAGTACTCATGGCTGCCTGAATACAATGAAATGGCTGAACTGGATGATCATTTTCAACACCAGTCAGTCAGCTGGGTGGTGCTTGCAGGGCAGGGTGGATATAAATCAATGATTTTTTTTTTAAATCAGAATTTTTTGATTTAAATCAGATTTGATTTAAATTGCTTTTTTTTTAATCAAATTTATTTTAATAAAATGCTTTTGGAGTAAAAATCTATCTAAAGATAGTTTTCTATTTAAGATACTTTAATAATTTAGTTTATTCAGCATGAAATGGAGCTTAGTTATGTAGCACGAGGCTGTATATTCTGCAATATTTACATTTTTGGTGAACTCCTTTAATGAATCAGAGCTCTGCAAGCTGAGATAACATGCACTGCGTTGATGCATTCACACACTTTTACAGTAACCATAAGATAAAAGAAAGTTCAGGAATATTCCTTTATCCCATTGTTTTGAAAATCTACGTGCACTACAAGTTTGGGCAGCGCTAAAACATTTAAAACACAATAAATCGATCGATAGTAATGTGAATCCAGGTGAGAGATAGTTCGGAATATCTGTGTGACAGTTCATATGGAAAACATCAGCTGTTTGAACGTTCGACCATCACCACACCAAGTGATTCCGCTCCCTTAGGAGTTGCACTCACCGAATTCCCAATTAACAAGAGCCTTTGAATATATATTAAGTCTTTGCGATCGCTGCCTAAAGGATATCAGCCCGGATCTCCAATAATGATCATCCAAAAGATATCAAACGTTCTGGTCCTATGATTTGCTCAGATTAAGCAAGCCAAAACCTTTTAAACAACTCGGGCATAAAGAAGGAAAAGAATCCTCATAGTGTGAAACTGTAAAATGTTATTCATAAAAAAAAAAACCCTTCCCTTATGCCAATGCACTTACAAAC
Source organism: Aquarana catesbeiana (assembly GCF_042186555.1). Classification (NCBI taxonomy): domain Eukaryota; kingdom Metazoa; phylum Chordata; class Amphibia; order Anura; family Ranidae; genus Aquarana; species Aquarana catesbeiana. The sequence continues at coordinate 225,395,101 of NC_133332.1, read as the reverse complement.
ATTAATATCAAAAGCGTTCAGTATAAAATATTGCACTGTGTAATCAGTTCCGATACTCTCACCACCTCTCGTGGAGATATGATCGTCCATGACGGTTCCTGGGAAATGTGTTTTAAAATGTTTTAGCGCTGCTTAAGCTTGAAGGACTATCTATTAGATCTTTTTTGCTCACCCTTTATAATTGTCTTGTATTAATATAGCAGCTGCTTAGCTTAATTGGGATTAATTTTATACCTAAGCGCTGGAAAAGTGACCCTGTTTACTTCTGTTTTTTTTTTTTTTTTTAATGTACACTACAAACTGTATGACTGAATCGGTTCTGATATCGCTGTTTCCTAACCTGACAGCTTTATATTCTAAATAGGAAACCTTCATTTTGTTTGCAAATATTTAAAGATTCTAACTACAAGCAAGAATAAGTCTTTACATTTAAAGAGCACCTGTCATTTCAGATCCATCATGGCAGCGCCTCTTAGCGGGCATCCACTCACCTGCTGCCTCCACCTCCCTCACCTTGTGTCACTGTCGCATCACCAGCCGTCCCATTAAAGTGAATGGGACTGTCGGTGAGTCAACAGCAGGTCAGAGGAGGAGCCGATACGGGATAGAGATGACAGTTGCTCTTTGAAAATGATGATTTTAATGAAGTTGATTCAAATCAAGCCTTTTTACTAGTGATTTAAATCGACTTGATTTAAATCAAATCCACCCTGTTGTGGGGTCATCCATATTTTGTCTGATTCAGCTGGAATTTGCTAAAATTCAGCCTGTCTATAGGCACATTAAAATAGAAGTCTTGGTAAGGTGTTATGTTCAATGGGACAGTGTACTACATGTACTTTGTTCCATCTTCCTAGGTGCGGTTCGGGGGGGTCTTTGTGAAGTTGGACAGGGCCCCCCTGGCAGGTATCCGACAACACAGCTAGCGAGGAGAAGGCTGCTCAGGCTAACAGACTGCACTTTTCCCTATCTCCCCGCACTGGCTCGAGACCATTGTCCCATTAAGAATGCAGGGGAGGGGCTAAAATGTTCCAGGCAACTGGGTAAGTGCATTGAGATGGGAGAAAATGAGCTTCTGGAGGATGGGTGCTCTGCCCGACCTCACAGCTAGTCTGAGCACTTAGTGCGTGTATCCACTACCTGCACACTAGAGCGCCGCACACATGGGCTGAATAGTGGGCGGTATCAGCTGATTCAATAGAAACCGGACAATATTCGGCCCTTGCATACGGCAGCTGGTCTGACAGAAGCAGGCCGAACGTGCGGCTTCTGTCGAAGGGGCGTGACTGAAAAAGGTCTGCCAATTGGCACTGACTGGTGTGTATACTGGTGGGGGTGGGGGGGGGCGTCCGCCTGTTGAACCACAATAGCTCAGCGGGGATATAGCTGTACTGACATCAGATTGTTAGTACAGCGGCTCCTCTTGAGCCCCCCCCAAAAAAACAGATCCCGTTCCCCTAAAGCATGTTGTACAGCACAGTGCTTGTGCTGTGTCATTTGACCCCCTGTAACACCTGAAATACTTGGCTGATCCTGCCAGTTTCTACTCTCCCCTCTCTAAGCTGACTCCTATCTATTAGGGCTGCTGAGCTCTGACACTGGAGTCAGTACGTGCCTCTGTCATACGCAGCTCCGTCTCCTGTGTCTGCTCGTGTCAGCGCCCCCCCCCCCCCCCCCCCCCCCCGCTTTCATAGTTAACATTAAAAGCCCCCATCACCTCTGTATTAGAACAAGAAGTTCCCCTGTGTCTGTGTTCTATCATAAATATGCTTATCTGTACTGATAACACAGCGGTTCCCTGCAATCACGTGACTCCTCGGCTCTCTGTCTCTCCTCCCCAGCTGACGTCAGTGGCAGTGCTCGGCCCCGCCCACTTGAACTGTCAGCCGAGCAGAGGAGAGGAGGCAACTGATCACAGGAAGACGCTGTGTTATCAGTACAGAAAAGCATATTTATGATATAACACAGACATAGGGGAACTTTTAGTTATAATAGAGAGAGGATAGGAGCTTTTTATAGAAGCGGCTTAACAACCAGTTTAAGCCTAGTGTGCATGGAGCCTTAAAATGGCCAAGGTTTAAAATGCCTCCCTTGTCTACACTGTAGAAAAAAAAAAAATCTCGGTTGTGATCGCACAACTCTGGCACATGAGCAGCAGCTGCGATGAAACGATCTTCCCTGCCAACAATGAGGGAGCAATGGAAGCTGGCAGATAATGTCAAAGTTGTGCAATTCAACCCTGTTGTTGAGCCACTGACACAGGGGAGCTGGAGCTGTTTGATCACATGACCACTACGAAGAAGAGTAAAGGAAAAAAAAACTTTAAGATGACACGATCACTGTGTTTCGATGTCAATGTGGTCACATGATCATAACTAGACCTGGAGCTCAGTCACTATGCTGGGAGAATGCAGCGAAGTGTGCGCTCAACAAAGAAACCTGTGCCGTCATGTGGAGCATTTGGGCCGTAAAACGCTAGTAAATGCACGTATGCCAAGGCTTATATGGTTGGCATGACGTCATCTCTGATTAAGTTTCTCTTTGTCACTGGGGCCAGACTTTCCTTGACATCAGGGCTAAGGCTTCATGTACACTTATACTGGTAAACGGGCGTTTAGGAGCAGTTGGGCGTTTTTTTTTTTTTTTTAGCTGCTCCTGAACTCTCCTCTATGTTATCTTACCAGTACATGTACTCAGGGTCGTTTATAGTCGTTTCTAGGCAGTTGAGTTTAGAAGCATTTTTTGGAAAGCAAAAAAATGCATTCAGGACGAATGTTCAGAGGCATTTGAAATGCCAAACGCCTGTAATCTCTTGTAAATGCGGTAACTCGCGTTTAAGCGCTTTCATTTACAGGTGTTATTAATTTTTGAATATTTGAAAAAAAAAACGCTTCTAAGCGCAAACGCGGCATGTAAACAAGGCAAAACTGACGTTTTTAAACTATCTGTCAAGTTAAATCGTCCAGGAGAGGTTGTAAAACGTCCCGTGTACATTGAGCCTAAGCCCCACCAACTACGATTCCATTGCCTAGTGAGATTGCCCCAGTGGTATGGGTGATGTTACTGGACACGGGTGGAAGGGTGATAACAAAGGGAATCTACATCAGGGAGGAGCACAGACAGTGGCGTAGCGTGGGGGGTGCCGTGGCCCCGGGCGCAAAATTTGGGGGGGCGCAGCATCCGGTGCCAGTGACACTCCGTCCAAATGCTAACCGTGTACGGACGGTGTCACTGGCTGTGCTCCGGCCACCAGGTTGCGGCATGGGCAGCGGGTGCCTGGTGAGTGGATGAACGGGGTGGCAGGGCTGGATTGCGCCGGAAGTCCCGCCTCCGCCTTGCTGTGTGAACCGCCGCCGTCTTCTCTTCCGCCGCTCTGGACTGGATCTTACCTTTCTACATTGTGGCAGCCAGTCTGGCACTGGCGGTGCGGTGCCAGCTCTACCCCACATGCAATGAAATGACATCTCCGGGGAAATGGATCTTCCTGACCAAGTGAACTGTGGTATGTGAAACGGATGTACACTTCACATACACAGAGCATCACCCTCTCCCCCACTTATCCCAAATGTCCCTCCCCTCCTCCCACTTATCCTCAATGTCCCTCCTGTCCTCCCACTTGTCCTCAATGTCCCTCCCACCCCCCCAATGTCCCTCCTGTCCCCCAATGTCCCTCCTGTCCTCCCACTTATCCTCAATGTCCCTCCCGCCCCCCCCCCGTTCCTCCTGTCCCTCCTGCCCCCCCACTTATCCTCAATGTCCCTCCTGTCCCCCCACTTATCCTCAATGTCCTTCCTGTCCTCCCACTTGTCCCCAATGTCCCTCCTGTCCCCCAATGTCCCTCCTGTCCTCCCACTTATCCTCAATGTCCCTCCTGCCTCCCTCAATGTCCCTCCTGCCCTCCCACTTATCCTCAATGTCCCTCCTGCCCCCCCATGTCCCTCCTGTCCCCCAATGTCCCTCCTGTCCTCCCACTTATCCTCAATGTCCCTCCTGCCTCCCTCAATGTCCCTCCTGCCCTCCCACTTATCCTCAATGTCCCTCCTGCCCCCCCCATTTCCCTCCTGTCCCCCAATGTCCCTCCTGTCCTCCCACTTATCCTCAATGTCCCTCCTGCCTCCCTCAATGTCCCTCCTGCCCTCCCACTTATCCTCAATGTCCCTCCTGCCCCCCCCATGTTCCTCCTGTCCCCCAATGTCCCTCCTGTCCCCCACTTATCCCCAATGTCCCTCCCGTCCCCCCCCATGTCCCTCCTGTCCTCTCACTTATCCTTAATGTCCCTCCCGCCCCCATGTTCCTCCTGTCCCCCAATGTCCCTCCTGTCCCCCAATGTCCCTCCTGTCCTCCCACTTATCCTCAATGTCCCTCCTGCCTCTCGCAATGTCCCTCCTGCCCTCCCACTTATCCTCAATGTCCCTCCCGCCCCCCCCCCCCCCATGTTCCTCCTGTCCCCCACTTATCCCCAATGTCCCTCCTGTCCTCTCACTTATCCTTAATGTCCCTCCCTTCCCCCCCGTGTTCCTCCTGTCCCCCAATGTCCCTCCTGTCCTCCCACTTATCCTCAATGTCCCTCCCGCCCCCTCCCCCATGTTCCTCCTGTCCCCCAATGTCCCTCCTGTCCTCCCACTTATCCTCAATGTTCCTCCTGTCCCCCAATGTCCCTCCTGCCCCCCACTTATCCCCAATGTCCCTCCTGTCCCGCCACTTATCCTCAATGTCCCTCCTGTCCTCCCACTTATCCTCAATGTCCCTCCCGCCCCCCCCCAATGTTCCTCCTGTCCCCCACTTATCCCTGATGTCCCTCCTGTCCCCCCACTTCTCCTCAATGTCCCTCCTGTCCCCCCACTTCTCCTCAATGTCCCTCCCGTCCCTATGTCCCTCCTGTCCCCCCACTTATCCTCAATGTCCCTCCTGTCCTCCCACTTATCCTCAATATCCCTCCCATCCCCCCCATGTTCTGCCTGTCCCCGAATGTCCCTCTTATCCTCAATGTCCTTCATGTCCCTCCTGTCCCCCCAATGTCCCTCCAGTACCCCCACTTATCCTCAATGTCCCTCCTGTCTCCCCACTTATCCTCAATGTCCCTCCTGTCTCCCCACTTATCCTCAATGTCCCTCCTGTCCCTCTAATGTTCCTCCTGTCCCCCCATATCCCCAATGCCCCTCCTCTCACTTATCCCAAATGTTCCTCCTCTCCCCCCACTTATCCTCAATGTCCCTCCTGTCCCCCAATATCCCTCCCCTCCTCCCACTTATCCTCAATGTCCCTCCTGTCCCCCCAATGTCCCTCCAATGTTCCTCATTTCCCCCAATGTCCCTCCCCTCCTCCCACTTATCCTCAATGTCCCTCCTGTCCCCCCAATGTTCCTCATTTCCCCCAATATCCCTCCTCTCCTCCCACTTATCCTCAATGTCCCTCCCGTCCCTCCTGTCCCTCCAATGTTCCTCCTGTCCCCCAATGTTCCTCCTGTCCCCCAATGTCCCTCCTGTCCCCCCACTTATCCCCAATGCCCCTCCTCTCCTCTCACTTATTCCAAATGTCCCTCCCCTCCTCCCACTTATCCTCAGTGTCCCTCCTGTCCTCCCACTTATCCTCATGGTCCCTCCCATTCCCCCCAATGTCCCTGCTGTCCCTCCAATGTTCCTCTTGTCACCCCACTTATCCCCATTATCCCACTTATCCTCACTTATCCTAAATGTCCCCCCTCCTCTCCCACTTATTCGAAATGCCCCTCCTGTCCCGCCACTTATCACAAATGTTTCTCCTCTCATCCCATGTATCCCCAATATCCTCCACTTATCCCAAGTAACCCCTCTCTCTCCACTTATCCCAAACATCCCCCCACTTAGCACCAATGTTCCAACTCTCCCCCAAGTTAGAAATGAGCACATTGCCCCCCCCCCCCCCCCATTTAGCATCAATGCCCTATTAACTTAGCACCAATATCATTGCCTATACCCCCTCATTGCACTAATGCCCCCTCTCCCCACCTAACAACATTGCACTCCTACTGTAAGCTGTAGCTGCTCTTCTGTAGCAGCCCCTCTCCTAATACTTTGTAGGTGGGGAAGAGAGGAATTGGGGGTGGGAGGAGAGCTCTGTACTGGAAGGGGAGTTACTGTCCTGTGAGACATGCATTCTTGAGCCCTGCAATCTGTATGTAGCACAGTCATGAACTCTGCAGTGCATTCTCTATGCAGTGCACTTCTGAACTCTGCTCTCTGCGTAGCGCACTCCTGAACTCTTTGCACTTTTGGGCTCTTCACTTTGTATGTAGTGCACTCCTGAACCCTGCACTCAGTACATAGGTCAGTCCTGATCTTTGCACTCAGTGCGTAGTAGAATCTTAATCTTTTCTCTTTGTATTTAGCACACTCCTAATCTTTGCACTTTGTACGTAGCTCACTACTGAATTCTGCATGGTGTACGCAGTACAGTCCTGAGCTCTTCACTCTGTATGAATTGCACTCTGGACTCTGTACCTAGTGCTCTCCTAAACTTTACACTCTGTATATAGGGTACTCCTGATTTTTGCACTTGGTACGTAGCATAATCTTGATCTTTGCACTTTGTATATAGCACACTCCTGATCTTTGTACTCTGTACGCAGTACACTCAGGAACTCTGTCCATACTGCACTCCTGAACTCTGCACTCTGTGCAAAATGCACAAGTAGTATTTAACAATGCTCCATTAAGACTCTCCCACTCTTAGGTGGTGGTGGTGTGGTTAAGGTCCTGCACCTATTTTCTGAGAAAAAATGCCCTGCCTATAGGATGTCCGCAGTCTCTGACCATCTCCTGTACTATGTCTGCAGTCTCTGACCATCTCCTGTATTATGTCCGCAGTCTCTGACTGTCTCCTGTAGTATATCTAGCATTAAATAATATGCACAACCCTTACATCTGGGTTACTATTGGCTGCCTGCTCTGCTGTATATAGGTGGTGCTCCTTGTTATTTACAACCTAGACCTCTGATTGGCTGCCCGCAGCCTTTTATTATTGGCTGATACTGAGAAGATATCTCTTTGACTACTGTAATCAAAGCGATATCTCCGATCTAACCATTAATAAAAGGCTGCAGGCAGCCAATCAGAGGCTCAAGCTGTGAGTGGAGGAACCTGGGCCCCCATTCTTGGGTGCTAAAAGCCCACAGGTTAGGGGGCGCAAATTACTTGCCTTGCCCCGGGTGCTGACAACCCATGCTACGCCACTGAGCACAGAGAGTTTATTTTATTTTATATGTAATACAAGGTGATGGCATGCATCTTGTGATGTTTGCTCATTATCACGACCTTTAAAACTTTAGCCGATGGTAGCTAGGTAAACGAATTGAACAGAAGATTAATACAGCATGTGCTACAGTTAGGGCTAGATAGTAACGACATGAGGAAATGGACTGGTTTCGTGGCAGAGTGATCACACGGCATGATGTCACATGACTATTGAACACAGCAGCTCCTGAACAGCAGGCGAGCCTTCCTGTACAGCGTGCAGCTTCCAGGGAAACTTCTGTAGGGTGAGCCAAAACTTTGAAAACTTTTTATTTCCTGGTCTAATCATTGAAGAGCTCTGCATGAACACTTCTCAGGGATACTCCTTTCTTCGCAGTTGTGTCATGTAGAGACCATGCTAAATAGATTTGAATGTAGTGCCATCATGGCATCCTGCTAAACAATTATGAAATGCATTTTGCTATTTTCAACCTAAGATTAGAGATGACGTAGGCTTCCATTACTCATTTCTACCGATTGCCTGGCTATCATGGTAATCCTCGCTCTTCAGTGCTCCGAGTCATATTCTAAAAACTGAAGTCTAGGGACGAACTATAATCAAAAGATTTCCAGATATAAACCTGAGTTTTTTTTTTTGTTTTTTTTTGGTGGTTTGTTCCATAGCAAACTGATGGCTATCAAAGTGATATCTATGCTAGCAATCCGCCGACTTCATTTTTTTCCCACAATAGTATTTATTCGGGATTTCAAAAAGAAAGCCATACAGTGGTGAAAATAATTATTTGATCCCCTGTAGATTTTGTAAGCTTGCCGACTTACAAAGAAATGAAGGGTCTATTATTGTTAACATAGGTGTATTTTAGATGATAGAGAAGAATATCAACCAAAAATCCAGAAAAAACACATAATACAAATGTTATAAATTGAGTTGGAGTTCAGTGAGTAAAATAGTAAAAAAGTATTTGATCCCCTACCAACTAACAATAATTTTGGCTCCCACAGACTGACTACATTATGTGCTCATGTGGTACGCAGATTAGTCCTGTCCATTTAAGAAGGTGCTCCTAACGACAACTCGTTATGTGTATAAAAGACATATGTCCACAGAATCTTTCTTCAGTTCAAACCTCACCATCATTGGCAAGACCAAAGAGCTGTCAAAGGACGTCGAGGACAAGATTGTAGACCTGCACAAGGCTGGAATAGGCTACAAGTCCATCAGCAAGAAGCTTGGTGAGAAGGAGACAACTGTTGGAGCGATTATTTGCAGATGGAAGAAATACAAAATAACCATCAATCGCCCTCGTTCTGCAAGATTTCGCCTCATGAGGTAAGGATGATCATGAGAAAAGTGAGGGATCTGCAAAGAACTACACAGGAGGAGCTTGTGAATGATCTCAAGGCAGTTGGGACCACAGTCCCAAAATAAACCATTGGCAACACAATACGCTGCCATGGATTGAAATCCTGCAGCGCCTGCAAGGTGCCCCTCCTCAAGAAGGCACATGTACAGGCCAGTCTGAAGTTTGCCAATGAACATCTTAATGATTCAGAGAAGGATTAGGAGAAAGTGCTGTGGTCAGATGAGACCAAAATTGAGCTGTTTGGTATTAACTCAACTCACCGTGTTTGGAGGAAGAAAAAATGCTGACTATGACCCTAAGAACACCATCCCTACAGTCAAACACGGAGGTGGAAACATGATGCTTTGGGGCTGTTTCTCTGCTAAAGGTACGGGCCGACTTTGTCACATTGAGGGGCAAATGGACAAGGCCATGTATTGTAAAATCTTGAATAAGAACCTTCTTCCCTCAGCCAGAACACTGAAGATGGGTCATGGATGGGACTTCCAGCATGACAATGACCCAAAACGTACAGCCAGGGCAACAAAGTAGTGGCCCAAGAAGAAGCACATTAAGGTCATGGAGTTGCCTAGCCAATCTCCAGACCTTAATCCTAAAGGGATTTTATGGAGAAAGCTGAAACTTCGAGTTGGAAAGCGACAGCCAAGAAACCGTAAGGATTTAGAGAAGATCTGTATAAAGTCGACCGAAATCCCCCTTGAGATGTGTTCAAACCTGGGAACCAACTACAAGAAACGTCTTACCTCTGTGTTTGCCAATGTTTTTTCCATCAAGTGCTAAGTCAAGTTTTGCTTGGGGATCAAATACTTATTTTACTCACTGAACTGCAACTCAGTTTATAACATTGGTATTGTGTTTTTTCTGGATTTTTGGTTGATATTCTGTCTCTGTCATTTAAAATCCACCTATGATAAAAATTATAGACCCTTCATTTCTTTGTAAGTGGGCAGACTTACAAAATGTCCAGGGGACCAAATAATTTTCCCCACTGTACGCCGCAGCGCACAATACAGGGGAGCATCCAGTGCCAGTCATAACAAGCATACTACGGGGGAAAAAAGGAAATCTTGAATTAACATAACATAGCACTTGCAGGTGCAAATGTAGTTGTAGAATAGGACAAGAGAAAGGGATGGAACCGGGACAAGTAAAGGGAATCAAAGAAGGAGAAGAGAAGAGAGGGGAAAAAAATGAGATGAGGGATGGGGGGAGACATGCATGAGGATCAATGGGAAGGGGAAAAGGAGGAAACGTACCTAGCTATGAGCGCTACCCACCTCAGCACATGATCAATCCAGTGGCGGCTGGTGCTCCATTCTTTCAACTCTCCCCATCTCCCTTCAGAGACCCTATGCAGCTTTACCTACTATCTGGGAGTCGCAGGCTTGTGACCTTTTCTTTTGTTTATACCCATCCTATTACAGCACGGTAATACTTAACCCTTGAAAAAATACTATGGATTAGTCACCTTTTTGATGTTACGTATTTATCATAACCGCCGTATTACTGGACATTTACTTACCTCGATACCTACCTTGTTGCCAAATCCTGTGTGATGAGTGCACTAATGTATGCCTAATCTCCTGAACAAGTGTATAGATACGCGTAACATGTAGACTGCACAAAATGACCAACTCCCACCAAGACCGACAGGGCAACTATTTGTTACTGCAACAAGAATACTGTTACAATATTTCAGGATTGTGTCCTTGGTGCATGAGTTGTGGGCGGTATCAGTATTTAGGCAACATTTACTTTGCAAAGTTTTTAAATCATTGTTTATGTGATTGTCATTTTTTTATCAATTTATAATAAAAACGTTTTTTATATTAATATTGTGTGCCTATAAAGTCCAAGTACCAATTCTCTATTGCTTTTTGTTCATTATTATTATTATACAGGATTTATAGCGCCAACAGGTTGCCCAGTGCTTTACAATTTAGAGGGGGGACAGTACAGTTACAATACAGAAGGGACAGGAGGGCCCTGCTCCTGGAGCTTACAATCTAAAGGGAGGGGGATGGGGAGGTGGTAAAAAAGGTAATGGCTGCGAGGAATGATCTGATGGAGGTAGCTCAGGTACATTTCTTAGGTGGAGGTAGGGTAGGCTTCCCTGAATAAGTGAATTTTCAGGGATCGCCTAAAGGTGGACAAGGTAGGGGCTGACTGGGCATACTGGGGCAGGGAGTTCCATAGGATGGGAGAGGATCTGGAGAAGTCCTGGAGGCCAGCATGGGAGGAGGTAACAAAGGGAGCTAGAGTTCAGATGGTCCTGGGAGGAGCAGAGAGGACGATTTGGGCGATATCGGCAGATGAGGTTGGTGATGTAGCTGAGGGCAATGGCCTTGTATGTTGTGGTTAGTATTTAGAATTTTATACATTGGGGTAGGGGAAGCCAGATAAAAGTTGTTTTGGTTAACTTTTTTGATGCCAGAAAACACCTGCCTCTCCGTACTCCCTCGCTCCTTGGTGGTGTTTACAGCCCCCAGGTCTGTCGCAGTCAGCCACTCGAATTTTGGGGCCTGTTACCATTCAGGTGCATGCAAAGGCGAGGGAGTGAGGGGGCGATGAGATGTATGATATTTATGTAGCCGTAGGTGATGCGATCTGTATCAAAGCGAACTTGCACTTTTGTAAGATATTCAAAAGCAAAATCCTTGGGAATGTGACAAACTAGTGATGTAGCAGCCAATATTTAAAACTACAGTGACAAGATATTGAAGTCAAGATCAAGAACACAACTCTGCGGCCTTCTCCTAAATCAAATTCAGCATAGCATCTCTCATTTGTTCTAGTATTCTCTGGGGTAGATTGACTGGACTTTCCAACGTGGCTAATATAGGATTTGTCAGATCACCAGTTGTCTTTATTATTATATTGCTGACGATTGTTGCTGCAAGAAAGGCTGGTACATTTGATTTGTTTAATTTAATGCAATTATATTCTTTATCTCTGTGCACCATACAAGCCCCCGAGCACACAGACCTTTTCCTGTGTCTCCTGCCTCTTTAATGCTGTTAATGACACCGGCCACGATCTCTTTTCCTGATGTCCCCGGGGGACTGATGTTCTCAGAGAGCAGGATCTGAGGTGGGCCGAGCACAACATGGTATATACGATATTGGTTAACCCTCTGTGCACTGCTAGAGTCAGACACTTTCATCTGTAAAAAAAAAATGTAAATCCTAAATCAACAAAATAACATTTTATTAGGGATCCAAGAAATATTCAACTGCCTTCTGCGGGGCTGGAAGGAATTCACTTTTTCCCCTGCTGGCGCAAATTGGACCATGCTTTCCCTTTCCTCTGGATCAACTGTGGGCATAGGAATCTGTATATGGAGCCTTTCTATTTTTATTTATTTTTTTTTTCTGTTAAAAAACTGGATGGTATTTTTAATCAACCTATGTAACATACACTATATTACAAAAAGTATTGTGGCCCCCGCCTTTACACGCACATGAACTTTAATGGCATTCCAGTCTTAGTCCGTACGGTTCAATATTGAGTTGGCCCACCCTTTACAGCTATAACAGCTTCAACTCTTCTGGGCAGGCTGTCCACAAGGTTTAGGAGTGTGTCTATGGGAATGTTTGACCATTCTTGAAGCAGCGCATTTGTGAGGTCAGGCACTGATCTGGATGAGAAGGTGTTCTATTTGGTTGAGGTCAAGTCAAGTTCCTCCACCCCAAACTTGCTCATCCATGTATTTATGGACCTAGCTTTGTGCACTGGTGTGCAGTCATGTTGGAACAGGAAGGGGCCATCCCCAAACTGTTCCCACAAAGTTGGGAGCATGAAATTGTCCAAAATGTCTTGGTATGCTGATGCCCTAAGAGTTCCCTTCACTGGAACTAAGGGGACAAAGCCCAACCCCTGAAAATCAACCCCACACCACAATCCCCTTTCCACCAAATTATCTGGACCAGTGCACAAAGCAAGGTCTATAAAGACATTCATGAGCGAGTTTGGGGTGAAGGAACTTGACTGGCCTGCACAGAGTTCGGATCTCAACCTGATAGAACACCTTTGGGATGATTTAGAGTCGAGACTACAAGCCAGGCCTTCTCATCCACATCAGTCCCTGACCTCACAAATGCGCTTCTGGAAGAAAGGTCAAACATTCCCATAGACACACTCCTAAACCTTGTGGACAGCCTTCCCAGAAGAGTTGAAGCTGTTATATCTGCAAAGGGTGGGTCAACTCAATATTGAACCCTACGGACTGAGACTGGGATGCCATTAATGTGGAGAAATGTTCCCCTTAATTATTGCAGAATAACTTTAAAAATATGTCAGGATTTTTTCTTCCTTTGGCTTCTAATGTTGCAGGGTGCTTTTATAGGTTCAACTGGAAATTTAAAGTAGAGCTCCTGCTAAAACGTTCTAGATTGTTTTGAATAGCGCAAGGGAAGGGTTAATATCTCTGTCAGGTTTTAATTGTCTGCACCCAGAAATCCAGTATAACCTCTCCATCAGGGATGCAGCAGCTTTAAAAAATGAGGAGTCTATTTATAAAACAAAATTAGCTGAATGACTGTCACAAGTATTCTCCTAACCATAACAAATTTTCCCCATATTCTAATTGTTTTATTTCCTATGATCGTCAGCTCTATCTAGTTGCCTTAAAAGAGAAGTATGTTTTTTGTTTTGTTTTTTAGATTCATACTTACCTAGGTGGATGCAGCATCAGACCGATGCTGCAGCTGTCCTCCAGCGTCTCTACATTGAGAACCGAGCCACCGAACACCATCGATGGCTCGGTTCTCTCAGCTTCCCAAGTGGAGAGATGCTGCCTGTCAGTCAGCATCTCTCCTGCTCTGATCCTCCACACTCATTGGAGCAATGAGCTGTGGAGGGGCGGCTCGCTGAGACTACCATCAGTCAAGGCAGCTGGTGGATCCAGACTTGGGAAGTCGGAATGACGCACTGCCTCGACTGGTGGCAGTGACATCAGCGGAGAGTGGACTTCAGACCGCTCTCCACTGAAAACGGGTCACAGGATTGCAAAACTAATTGCATTCCTGTGACCCAGAGGAGAAGCCCAGCCTAAAAAGCTCTGGCTGGACTTCTCCTTTTTTTAATGTGGGATTTTCCTGAATTGCCTCAGTCGGGAAAATAATGCATTATGGCCACTAGAGGGAGCTGGCAATCATAGGAAATAAAGTTATTAGACAAAATACAGGGAAAATTTGTTATGGCATTTGTCCAGCAATTTTTTTTAAATAGACCCTTTTAAGCAGCCCATAGATGATTTGATTTTCCTTCCACCTATGGTGGAAAGAAAGAAAATTTTCAATTTTCTCCCTTAGCGCTATTGTGTTCTGCTGGCAGGGGAGCACCAGGAGCATTCATGTCCAGCAGAACATAGTGATTACTGCTAGCGGCCAGCAGTAATCACATATATCAAAATCAGACAGGCGGGTTGTACCCAAGTCCATTAATGGATCAACTTGGGTACAATCAGATATCAACAAACCTGGGGACTGCCCAGGAAAAAATCCAAGCCTACTTACCACCTGCTCACAGACAACCAATTGACCTGTCTAACAGTATGCGTTAAAAACAGGGGTTCAGTCCGCACGCATTTCCAAACACATGCGTAAGCCACAGAGCCACGTCACGTCACCCTGTAATTGTGTTGGGCACAATCAACCTGCCCATACACTGAGCAATTCTTGGGCAGTCCTTGCAGCTGAATTTTGACCCATGTATGGCTGGTTTGAGTGTGGCTCTCAGAAGTTCTAATCTCTAATCTTTTTTTGCCCTATCCAAAACTAAAAGGAAAAAACTGTGTGGAGTTGACTTTAATAGGCATTATTTATGCCTGTTTAACAGTGTTTAGTGCTTTGTTATTGTTTTATGGCATTTTATTGTTATCTCTACACACTGTGTGATAAAGCTGATTTGTACCATTTTTATTTTAGAGTTTGCTGGGAATAGCTGCGCTGAACAATTCCACAATGGACCACAATCATCATACAACCTCATCTGATCCTCATGCGGGTCACCATCATCCAACCACAGCTGGACATGACCATGTTGAAGGAGGGTCTGGCATGCATATGATGGTGGGTACCAGCTCTCAAGCTTTACTGGTCAGAACCAAAATGAAGCCTTGTGAAATGTGTGTAGTGAACACCACCTACCTGCTCCACCTTTCCCCCTGTGCCTTGCACCTCTCACCACTTCTGCACACCGTTGGTCCTCCTCCATCTTTCACTCCGTCCTCAATCCCTTGTGTTCTCTGCCCGTCTTCCACCACCACCACAACCATCACCACCAGTTGCACTAAACTAACTGAAGTTACACTTACACTCTTACATAAGAGAGCACCAGCAAATTAAAGGTGATAAAAATTTAGTAGACATATATGTTAAAGAGACCCTGTCATTAATCTAAAAAGATGCAATGCATGTAACATCAAAGAATAATCAAGTATTTTAAATGCTTTGCTCCAGTGTTTTTTCCTTTCTATACAGTTTTATTCACTTGCAATGTGCCTCTGAACTTGCTACAAAATTTGACTACTGTCTAATTACTCTGTGCTGGCCCAGCACATCCACCCCTCCCCTTCTCTTCTTACATAACCTTTCATGTAGCTGCTAGTGAAGGATTGAAGAGAATACCATAGAGTTTCATGTGAGTGACCGCTCTGAGTCTGTTGGGGCTGCTAAAAATCTCATCCAAGATGGCGTCACCCAGCAGCAGTTTTAGGGTTTTTGGTTATTTACATAAGGCAACGTTATAATGGGGAAAAAGCATAAAATACATTAAATGCACGTATAAATGTCACCAGAACAAGCATCCTTATTGGAATATTTCCCCGCTAGTCCTGCTGACAGGAATATATATAATATTTCCTTCACTTCCATTCCCAGTAACAGTAGTCACCAGGACAAAAAGGGACACAGGAACACAGCCAGGGCTGCCGTTAGAAATCACGGGCTCCCCTCCTCTCAGTTCAAATCCCCCCCCCCCAGCACCAATCTTTGCCGCCTGATCCCTCCTCCCAACTCAAATTCCCCCTCCTGGCAGAAATCTTCTTCACCCAAAAAAAATCACCCGCCTAGCACACATCCCCTTCCTTCTCAAATGTTCCATTTTAGCACAAATCTACTCCCCCCCAAGTTCTCCCTCCCAGCACAAATCCCCCCCCCCCCCCAACCTGTTCTCCCAGCACAAATCCCCCTCAATCGATCGATCTAGCCAAAATCTACTTGCCCCAAAGCCCCCCTCCCAGCAGAAACCCCCCCAATCTCTTCTAGCACAAACATCCCCCCAATCCAATTCCCCTCTCACAGCAGAAATCCCCCCCATCCTATCTCCTAGCACATATCCCCGCAATCCCTTCTTCCAGCACAACCCCCCCATTTCTCCTTATAGCAAATCTCTCCCTCCCCAGTCCTCATTACACTTCTCAGCACAGATATCTGCCCATCCCCCCTCCTCCACAAACATCCAAAGCACAAACTATTAACCCCCCTCATTGTGTACAATTTCCCTGAAAGCTCTAAACATTCCTCCCCTTCACCCTCTCCTATCAGAACAGCGCTCCTCCAGCACATGAGACAGGATCGCTCTTAGATTGCATGGGACTGTACACAGACACAGTTTGATTACCGCCCTCTACCCACATTTCCTGCTGCCAGGTGTTGAGCTGCCCGTGGATGAGATAGGGGCTGTAATCAAACTCTGTGTGTGTGTGCAGTCAAATGCCATCAAAGAGCGATCCTGGTTAATGTGCTGGAGGAGCGCTTTTCTGACAGGAGAGAAGAGCCCGGGGAGCACAACACAGCTCACTTCCTCCCGGCTCTCTCCACTCTGCCACTTCTCATCTCACTGCTCCAAGCTGCCCGGTTTTGAGTGCAGTGGGGGGGACTGAAATCTGGGTGGGTGCACCCCTCTAGATCTGGTAATGTCTGTGTCTCTCCCTCCAGCTGCTGAAAGCTGGCGGGAGGGGGAGCAATCAGCTTTCAGCTGCTGCAGAGAGCCGCACAGTGCATCATTTTGCAATTGCTCTTCCCCACCCCACTGATCCCCCAGCTGTCCGGGCCCCCCCCCCCCGTGTGCTTGGGCCCCTAACAGATGTACCGGTGGTACCCCCCTAATGGCAGCCCTAAACACAGCAATAGGTTCTGACCCTTCCCCAGTCTATCCAAAATGAAAAATAATTGTCTTTAAATGCACTTTAATACGTGTGTTTTTTTACTGTAATGTATTAATCAGCATTGTTATAAGATATACGATATACAGATGGAATCTTGTGGTTGTGGTATAATGTCTGTCTTTTCTTTTTTTTTCAGCGTATGACCTTTTACTTTGGATATGAAAACGTAGAACTTCTCTTCTCCGGATTAGTGATTAATTCAGCAGGAGGTAAATACCACTTCAACTATAGGTTGGCCCCAGGTCCAGTGTATTGACAATATTAATGTAATGATCCTGCTTGAATTGAGCCACAATTCTCTGTCTGTTGCTTACTGAAGACCTGTTGGTGCAGGGCCATTCAAGACTAAAAGTAGAACTCTGGTCACACAATTAAAAATTGTGCTGCAACACTTAATTAGAAGTGCAACGGTACTTACAGTTTTCTTAGTCCCTCTGCAAAGTCCTTCCTGTGATAGGGGGGCAACGATGCTGCACTGATCCTGAATTCAGAGCAGAGTTGCCCCTCTCATGTAGGCTGTGCTTGCCTGCACTACAGTGAGTTGAAAAAATGTTGTAGGAGGTGTGGTTAGCATTGCCACTCTTAATTCACAAGCCTGTAGCTTATCAGTCAGCACCTGGCCACACCTAGTCCTGCCCACTGCTTTCTGGTTTGCCAGCACTGCCTCTGTTACTGAAATTCTGCCATTGTGAACTGCAGTGTCTGGTAGGGGGGGGCGTGTGAGACACAAATGAAAGCATTTTGCTCAGTCCAAGAAGGAAAGAGGTTTTTTTATTTATTTTATTTTTAATTGAATATTACAATTTAGACTGTCATACAGGAGCCTTTAGTTGTAATTTAAATTAGAACCCCAGTCAAAACAATTTTTTTTAAAGATTGTAGAAGGGTTGGAACATCTATCAGGCTTTCTGGACCCCTAATTGGGAGATTGCAGTAACGTTTATCATTGGCACCAGGACAGAAAGTGATGGAAAATCTAAAATATGTTAGTTGTCACCTAAACAGGAGATAATGGATTTTTTTCAGTGGGGACACCTGTTCCAGTAACAGCTGTCTAAAAAGGGTTATCCTTTCATTTTGTGATGTGTCCCCAGGATGGGGTGGCAAAATCTCCCCAGACACAGTACACAGTACACAGGCCACATTAAAGCCTCGTACACACGATCGGATTTTCGGCAGGAATTGTGTGATGACAGACTGTTTGCCAAAAATCTGACCGTTAGTACGCTCCTTCAGACAATTGTCCAACTTTCGGCCAACAAATGTTGGATAGCAGGCTAGTAAATTTTCTACGGACAATGGTCTGTTGTCAGATTTTCCTATCGTCTGTACACAAGTCCATCACACAAAAGTCCAAAGTACAAACACGCATGCTCGGAATCAGTGCTCACCAAACACAACATTAGCAGAAGGTGCCCAAAGGGTGGTGCTCAAGAGCTGAAATTCCTCGTAGTACGTCACTACATTCCTGTTTGTCAGCCAACAATCAGGGCCGTCTTTACCGCGGGGCAAAAGGGGCATCTGCCCAGGGCCCTGTCATTGTTGGGGGCCCTGCGCTGCCCGTCCCTTAAACCCTGCACACTGCCCGCCGGAGTTCGGCCACCTCCGGTGCTGGTCGCATGCTGGCTGCTCGCTACTGTCACTTGGAAATACACAAGCACGGCTTGTGTATTTCCAAGTGACAGCGCTTCTCTTCCGGCGGCTGTTCTCATCCCTCAGGGACACACACGATCTATGAGAGCAGAGGAGGAAGGGGGCGGGGACTCTGCACAGGGGAAGCTGTTTCTGGGACTGGCAGGTTCCACGGACATCGGAGGACAACATGCTGTGAGTACACAGAGTTTTCCTCTATACTGGAATGGGGGATGGGGGCTTTGTGGGAGGACAGCCTTGTACTTAGGGAGAGTGGAGCTCTGTATTGAAATCTGGGTGGGAGGAGAGCTGTGCACTTCTGCACTCTGCACCCACCTTACTCTGCACTCTGCACCCACCTCACTCTGCACCCACCTCACTCTGCACTCTGCACCCACTGCACTCTGCACCCACCTCACTCTGCACTCTGCACCCACCTCACTCTGCACTCTGCACCCACCTCACTCTGCACTCTGCACCCACCTCACTCTGCACCCACCTCACTCTGCACTCTGCACCCACCTCACTCTGCACCCACCTCACTCTGCACCCACCTCACTCTGCACCCACCTCACTCTGCACCCACCTCACTCTGCACCCACCTCACTCTGCACTCTGCACCCACCTCACTCTGCACCCACCTCACTCTGCACCCACCTCACTCTGCACCCACCTCACTCTGCACCCACCTCACTCTGCACCCACCTCACTCTGCACCCACCTCACTCTGCACCCACCTCACTCTGCACCCTGCACCCACCTCACTCTGCACCCACCTCACTCTGCACCCACCTCACTCTGCACCCACCTCACTCTGCACCCACCTCACTCTGCACCCACCTCACTCTGCACCCACCTCACTCTGCACCCACCTCACTCTGCACCCACCTCACTCTGCACTCTGCACCCACCTCACTCTGCACCCACCTCACTCTGCACCCACCTCACTCTGCACCCACCTCACTCTGCACTCTGCACCCACCTCACTCTGCACTCTGCACCCACCTCACTCTGCACCCACCTCACTCTGCACCCACCTCACTCTGCACTCTGCACCCACCCCACTCTGCACCCACCTCACTCTGCACCCACCTCACTCTGCACCCACCTCACTCTGCACCCACCTCACTCTGCACCCACCTCACTCTGCACCCACCTCACTCTGCACCCACCTCACTCTGCACCCACCTCACTCTGCACCCACCTCACTCTGCACCCACCTCACTCTCTGCACCCACCTCACTCTGCACTCACCTCACTCTGCACCCACCTCACTCTGCACTCTGCACCCACCTCACTCTGCACTCTGCACCCACCTCACTCTGCACTCTGCACCCACCTCACTCTGCACCCACCTCACTCTGCACCCACCTCACTCTGCACCCACCTCACTCTGCACCCACCTCACTCTGCACTCTGCACCCACCTCACTCTGCACTCTACACCCACCTCACTCTGCACTTACCTCACTCTGCACTTTGCACCCACCTCACTCTGCACCTACCTCACTCTGCACTCTGCACCCACCTCACTCTGCACCCACCTCACTCTGCACCCACCTCACTCTGCACCCACCTCACTCTGCACCCACCTCACTCTGCACCTACCTCACTCTGCACTCTGCACCCACCTCACTCTGCACCCACCTCACTCTGCACCCACCTCACTCTGCACCCACCTCACTCTGCACCCACCTCACTCTGCACCCACCTCACTCTGCACTCTGCACCCACCTCACTCTGCACCCACCTCACTCTGCACCCACCTCACTCTGCACTCTGCACCCACCTCACTCTGCACCCACCTCACTCTGCACCCACCTCACTCTGCACCCACCTCACTCTGCACCCACCTCACTCTGCACTCTGCACCCACCTCACTCTGCACCCACCTCACTCTGCACCCACCTCACTCTGCACCCACCTCACTCTGCACTCTGCACCCACCCCACTCTGCACCCACCTCACTCTGCACCCACCTCACTCTGCACCCACCTCACTCTGCACCCACCTCACTCTGCACCCACCTCACTCTGCACCCACCTCACTCTGCACCCACCTCACTCTGCACTCACCTCACTCTGCACTCACCTCACTCTGCACCCACCTCACTCTGCACTCTGCACCCACCTCACTCTGCACTCTGCACCCACCTCACTCTGCACCCACCTCACTCTGCACCCACCTCACTCTGCACCCACCTCACTCTGCACTCTGCACCCACCTCACTCTGCACCCACCTCACTCTGCACTCTGCACCCACCTCACTCTGCACTCTACACCCACCTCACTCTGCACCTACCTCTCTCTGCACTTACCTCACTCTGCACTTTGCACCCACCTCACTCTGCACCTACCTCACTCTGCACCTACCTCACTCTGCACCTACCTCACTCTGCACTCTGCACCCACCTCACTCTGCACCCACCTCACTCTGCACCCACCTCACTCTGCACCCACCTCACTCTGCACCCACCTCACTCTGCACCTACCTCACTCTGCACTCTGCACCCACCTCACTCTGCACCCACCTCACTCTGCACCCACCTCACTCTGCACCCACCTCACTCTGCACCTACCTCACTCTGCACCCACCTCACTCTGCACCCACCTCACTCTGCACCCACCTCACTCTGCACCCACCTCACTCTGCACCCACCTCACTCTGCACTCTGCACCCACCTCACTCTGCACCCACCTCACTCTGCACCCACCTCACTCTGCACCCACCTCACTCTGGACCCACCTCACTCTGGACCCACCTCACTCTGGACCCACCTCACTCTGAACACTGCACTCACCTCACTCTGCACCCACCTCACTCTGCACCCACCTCACTCTGCACCCACCTCACTCTGCACCCACCTCACTCTGGACCCACCTCACTCTGGACCCACCTCACTCTGGACCCACCTCACTCTGGACCCACCTCACTGTGCACTCTGCACCCACCTCACTCTGCACCCACCTCACTCTGCACCCACCTCACTCTGGACCCACCTCACTCTGGACCCACCTCACTCTGGACCCACCTCACTCTGGACCCACCTCACTCTGGACCCACCTCACTCTGGACCCACCTCACTCTGCGCCCACCTCACTCTGCGCCCACCTCACTCTGCACTCTGCACCCACCTCACTCTGGACCCACCTCACTCTGGACCCACCTCACTCTGGACCCACCTCACTCTGGACCCACCTCACTCTGAACACTGCACTCACCTCACTCTGCACCCACCTCACTCTGCACCCACCTCACTCTGCACCCACCTCACTCTGCACCCACCTCACTCTGCACTCTGCACCCACCTCACTCTGGACCCACCTCACTCTGGACCCACCTCACTGTGCACTCTGCACCCACCTCACTCTGGACCCACCTCACTCTGGACCCACCTCACTCTGGACCCACCTCACTCTGCACTCTGCACCCACCTCACACTGCACTCTGCACCCACCTCACAATGTACCCACCTCACACTGCACTCTGCACCCACCTCACTCTGCACTCTACACCCACATCACTCTTCACCCACCTCACCTCTGCACCGACCTCACCTCTGCACCCACCTCACCCTACACTCTGCACCCACCTCACTCTGCACCCACCTCACTCTGCACCCACCTCACCCCTGCACCCACCTCACCCCTGCACTCTGCACCCACCTCACCCTACACTCTGCATCCACCTCACCCCTGCACTCTGTACCCACCTCACTCTTCACTCTGCACCCACCTCACTTTGCACCTACCTCACTCTGCACCCACCTCACCCCTGCACTCTGCATCCACCTCACCCCTGCACTCTGCATCCACCTCACCCCTGCACTCTGCATCCACCTCACTCTGCACTCTGCACCCACCCCACTCTGCACCCACCTCACTCTGCACCCACCTCACCCTACACTCTGCATCCACCTCACCCCTGCACTCTGTACCCACCTCACCCCTGCACTCTGTACCCACCTCACTCTTCACTCTGCACCCACCTCACTCTGCACCCACCTCACCCCTGCACTCTGCATCCACCTCACTCCTGCACTCTGCATCCACCTCACCCCTGCACTCTGCATCCACCTCACCCCTGCACTCTGCACCCACCTCACTCCTGCACCCACCTCACTCTGCACTCATCTCACTCTGCACCCACCTCACTCTGCACCCACCTTACCCCTGCATTCTGCACCCACCTTACCCCTGAACTCTGCATCCACCTCACCCCTGCATTCTGCACCCACCTCACTCTGCACTCATCTCACTCTGCACTCTGCACCCACCTTACTCTGCACCCACCTCACCCCTGCATTCTTCACCCACCTTACCCATGCACTCTGCATCCACCTAACCCCTGCACTTTGCACCCACCTCACCCCTGCACTCTGCACCCACCTCAGTCCTGCACTTTGCACCCACCTCACCCCTGCACTCTGCACCCACCTCAGTCCTGCACTCTGCACCCACCTCAGTCTGCACCCACCTCACCCCTGCACTCTGCACCTACCTCACCCCTGCACCCACCTTACTCCTGCACTCTGCATCCACCTCACCCCTGCACTCTGTAGACACCTCACTCTGCACCCACCTCACCCCTGCACTCTGCACCCACCTCAGTCCTGCATTCTGCACCCACCTCAGTCCTGCACTCTGCACCCACCTCAGTCCTGCACTCTGCACCCACCTCAGTCCTGCATCCTGCACCCACCTCAGTCCTGCATCCTGCACTCACCTCAGTCCTGCACCCTGCGCCCACCTCACCCCTGCACTCTGCGCCCACCTCACCCCTGAACTATGCACCCACCACACCCCTGCACTCTGCACCCATCACTCCCCTACACTCTGCACCCACCTCACCCCTGCACTCACCTCACTCTGCACCCACCTCAGCCTTGCACTCTGCACCCACCTCAGCCCTGCACTCTGCACCCACCTCAGTCCTGCACTCACCTCACCCCTGCACTCTGCACCCACCACACCCCTGCACTCTGCACCCACCTCACCCCTGCAATCTGCACCCACCTCACCCCTGCACTCTGCACTCACCTCACTCTGCACCCACCTCACCCCTGCACTCTGCACTCACCTCACTCTGCACCCACCTCAGTCCTGCACTCTGCACCCACCTCAGTCCTGCACTCTGCACCCACCTCAGTCTGCACCCACCTCACCCCTGCACTCTGCACCTACCTCACCCCTGCACCCACCTTACTCCTGCACTCTGCATCCACCTCACCCCTGCACTCTGTAGACACCTCACTCTGCACCCACCTCACCCCTGCACTCTGCACCCACCTCAGTCCTGCATTCTGCACCCACCTCAGTCCTGCACTCTGCACCCACCTCAGTCCTGCATCCTGCACTCACCTCAGTCCTGCACCCTGCGCCCACCTCACTCCTGCACTCTGCGCCCACCTCATTCCTGCACTCTGCACCCACCTCACCCCTGCACTCTGCACCCACCTCACCCCTGAACTATGCACCCACCACACCCCTGCACTCTGCACCCATCACTCCCCTACACTCTGCACCCACCTCACCCCTGCACTCACCTCACTCTGCACCCACCTCAGCCTTGCACTCTGCACCCACCTCAGCCCTGCACTCTGCACCCACCTCAGTCCTGCACTCACCCCTGCACTCTGCACCCACCACACCCCTGCACTCTGCACCCACCTCACCCCTGCAATCTGCACCCACCTCACCCCTGCACTCTGCACTCACCTCACTCTGCACCCACCTCACCCCTGCAATCTGCACCCACCTCACCCCTGCACTCTGCACTCACCTCACTCTGCACCCACCTCAGTCCTGCACTCTGCACCCACCTCAGCCCTGCACCCACCTCACCCCTGCACTCTGCACCCACCTCACCCCTGCACTCTGCACTTACCTCACCCCTGCACTCTGCACCCACCTCACCCCTGCACCCACCTCACCCCTGCACTCACCTCACCCCTGCACTCACCTCACCCCTGCACTCTGCACAAAGCGCACCCCCCAACCCTGCACTCTGTACATAGTGCACCCCTCAATGCTAGTGCAGTTTGGCCACACCCGCAATTTGCACTGAGAGGTTATGATGTGTAGTAACCTCTAGCAACTAATCTGTAAGCTGTAATGATGTGTTGTAATCTCTGGCAGCCAATCACAATCGTTGCCTGATCTGCTGCAGTAAACTCATTTTGAGTCTAGCTGGGGGGGCCCCAATAAAATCTTTGCCCAGGGCCCAATCAATATTAAAGACGGCCCTGCCAACAATTGTGTACTGTTTGTATGCAAGACAAGTTCCTGGCACACGCCCTTCGTACAAAAGTCTGACGGTTTGTCTGCCAAAAATCTGATCGTGTGTATGAGGCTTTAGTTATGACGGAATCTCTTATTCCTCCGCACTTTTTTTAAAACTAGAAAAGGGATTTGCCTGAAATTCCACTTTCAACTAAAAAGCTACTAAGCTCTTGTGTCTATAGTGGATGCATAAAATAATTCTAGTGTGTGTGTGTGTGTTTTTTTTTTTTTCTTATTTTACAACCATTTCCATGGAGAAAGTATAGTTTATTGGACCCCTGTGCGCTAACAGTAATACATGTGAGAGAATTCAGTTGTTTAGGAACTGCTCTCCTCAATGATGCTCAGTGCTTTTAAAGTCGGGCAGGCTAACCAATGTTATTTTTTTTGTTGATGGTGGAGTACTTATTTGCTGGTAATCAGTATAAATGTTAACTATGACTTTTTCTTTCTTTCTCTCTTTCTCCCTTTCTCTTTCTTTCCTTTCCTGCAACCAGAAATGGCTGGAGCTTTTGTGGCAGTATTTCTGTTGGCCGTATTGTATGAGGGGCTTAAGATTGCTCGGGAGTCCTTGCTCAGAAGGTCACAAGTCAGTATCCGTTATAACTCCATGCCAGTGCCAGGACCCAATGGGACCACCCTGATGGAGACTCACAAAACTGTCGGGTAAGTACTATGTGAAAAACTGTAGATGTAAAACTTTGGGTTTACCTCTGCTAAAAGACAGGAAAGTGTTAGGAGATATGAGGTTTTCTGGAGGTAGACAGACTAGGGTGGTAGGTTTATGCTCTTAGAGCAAGCAAACTGCAAAGCCAACAGTGATCTTAAAGGCTTCACTCTTCTAAAAGAGGTCTCAACAGCAGTACCCTTTGAAACTGAGAAGTCTTTGCAAAGATTACAATTCTTTAAAGCTTAACCCCAGGCACAGACAAATAGCTGCTGTATTGTTGCAATGATGGTACCTTGTGAAAAAAAATCCTAGTTTTCCTCTCTAATTTGTCCCAGTATGCTGCAATTATGCTTGGAATCTAGCCTTCAACATTAAATGTATTTACTAAGAAGGAGCCATCCCAGGTGGTTCTCTATGCATTGGGCGAATGTAGTCCTGAAGCAAAGCGGCAATGTTATCAGTGTATATTCCCACCAATCACCACCTTGGTCACAAGAGTTTCCACAGACAGGCAAAGCACTCCTGGGAGATGCTCCAATATCTGTAGGAAATTACATAGGGCACCCCGTGGAATCCCTCAATCTGGCACCTATGGCAGAAAGGTTTTTCAGAGCCCTTCTGATGTCTTCACAGAAAATTCTCTGTACAAGAAAGCTATAATAATAAAAAAAACACCCTCCCAAAATCCATGTGAAGTGCATTCGTGAATATGAAAACCCTGAATAAGGGAAAGAGTGAGCAGGTGATACCAAAAAAAGCTAACTTATGTGTTGGTTGAAGGAGAGAGTGCTGCTTCTCCACACATAGTGTGGTGGGAGCCTCCACCTCGTTAATGGTAAAGTTTGTCAAACTACCATTTCAGCTGAACCAAGAGCAACACCATCTTAGTCCTATTAGCGTCAGCCATATACACATTGATGAGGGTTTGTCTTTTTGGTTTTAGTGCTATTATTGTCAAACATAGGACCTGCGTCAATGGCATTTGATTGACACCAGTTTGTGAAGCTTCTGAGATCATTTAGAATTTATTGACAGGAGCATTTGCTCTGCAGTTGACCTGCTTTAGGCTAGGATCACACTAATGTGGTGCGGGAAACTCCGCCATCCGTGCGCGTTTCCTGCACCACATTCAAATCGCACTGCACTTGCAATCCATAGCGGGTGTCAGTGCAATTTTAACAATACCCCAATTGCAGGTCGCAAACACAGTTAGTCTGCAGGCAGTGGATCACACAGTACAAAACGACCACGCAACCTGGTTGAAGTGCGGTTCCAAAATTGCTGCATGCACATCTTTGGTGCGATGTGGTGCCCATTTGAAATGAACAGGCTCGAATCGTATGTGATTTGAAAAGGAATTCAGTGCGGTTCATAGTGTGAACCAAGCTCTAAAAGGTTTTTTTTTACTTTTTTAGAAACGTATAGTAATGTAAACTTGTCTTTGTGCAAACAAAGGCCTATATCCACATAAATGCCTTTTTTTTTTTTTTTTTTGGTCTTTAGGCCTCATGCACACTGGACGTTATAAAAACGCCTGTAGCGTTAGTTGTAGAATGACTTTTGCAGAGTTTTTTGCTGTAGCGTTTTTTAGCAAAACTGTACTCCCACAAAAGCGTATAGCTCAAAAATGCTGATAAACAACGAATAGCTGCGTTTTTCAGAGTTACAGCTGGAAAAACTCCTCTTAAAACCCAATAATTCTCGGGGTTGTTACCAGGCAGAAAACACCACTGCCAAAAAAACGCTGATAAAAGCCTATCTGTGCATGGACACATAGGATAACATGCTGGAGAGTTTACTGGCTGCAGAAAATAAATAATGCCTGAAGCCAAAAACAACAGCTATAAAAACGTCCAGTGTGCATGAGGCCTAAAGCCTAACTCTATGTTTACTTTCACTTCAAATAGTTTGCTAATTAGCCTGCTGTATAAACTGTATGCAGCCTTAACTACATACAGTATACAGTGCCGTGTTTCGGCAACGGTACGAGGACTTCCTGTCTGCTGCTGTAACAAAATCAAGTTGAGCACCGCACAGGAAGCCATGCATTTTAAATAATGAATACAAAGCTACCTCTGATTGGCTGAGGTGGACATTGTGACGTCATCCGCCCACCTCAGCCATTTTTTAATTTTTTTTTAAACCTCCCTCCGGATCAACAGTGGGTATAGGATTGTGTATATGGAGGTTTTTAATTTATTTTTTCTATTGGTTGAACTAGATCTGACTATGTAACTATGGCTCTACAGGTAATAAATAAGTAAGTGAAGTTAAGGTTTTCTGTTTCCATGGAATTATTAATTCCCTTTTATTTCCTGTTCTTCACAGACAGCAGATGATAAGCATGCCTCACGTCTTCCAGACTTTCCTCCACATCATCCAGGTGGTGGTCAGCTACTTCCTCATGTTAATATTCATGACCTACAATGCCTATTTGTGCATCGCGGTGGCGGCCGGAGCGGGAACTGGCTACTTCCTCTTCAGCTGGAAGAAGGCTGTGGTGGTCGACATAACCGAGCACTGCCATTAATGACTCCTCAATGGGACATCTAGTGGCACTTATTGATCTTATTACTCCTCTTCTTATGAGGAAATATTTTTGTAACAAACTCCCATATTGCCTTTCTTTCCTGCCTTTTTAAGTGACGTAGTTTGATATCTGCAAAACTGAGGATGCGGCCTTGCTCATTGGTTCATTCCTAATCCAGTCACCCAATTCTTGATCAGCTACAGGACTTTTTTTTTAGGTGGAATTTTGCCATTATCGCCTAGAACACCAGATGCCAGACAAGAACTTTATCCAGCTTACAGTCCCCACTGTTCAGAGTCTGTTTGCTGGACGATGTTTGTAGTCAAATGAATCTAAAATATGACATCAGAATTGGTAGTGTCAATTATAAAATTGTGTCACTTTCCAGTTCAGACCAGCAAGAATTAATGTGTAATTTTTAGATATATGCTCACAATTCTATTAACTGGCTTCCTAAATCAATCATAGGTTCTGTCACAAGGATCTCTAATCTCTGTCCTTATATCTCAGGAACGCTGCTTCCCAGGATCATCCACCTAGTATAGCCAGTATGATGGCCAGCGGCATTGGAGGAGAGAAGGAATTGCCAGCAGTGAGATCTGCTGTTGTGTTTGACCGATATTAAAAAAAAAAGGCAGTAATTAAATAAATTCTCAAGCATCTACCAGTAATCAAAATATTAGCCTTGGGTAGAATGATCCTTCAAAATGTCCATGCACCTTGTAACCTGTTTAATCATCATATGTGCAATCTCTTTTTCACCTACTTAAAGTGGACCATTCAGCAATTTTAGCAAGGTCCTCTCCCTCTTACACATTTGCAGAATTTCCAATGGTCCTACCCCTTCCTCTTACACATTTGCAGAAGTTATGGGCCCCTGCACATGTGCGGACAGCAGTGGGTCTCTGGCAGAGAACCCTATGGCATGTCCGTGTGAGATCTCACAAACTACCTTTTGCAATGTAGACCTTGGGAGGCATTTTGTGAGACTTTGTGCATAAGCAGACATACTGCGAGTCTCTGGTGCATGTGCAGGAGGATCCAGGGCATGCACAGACATCCCATAGACCTGGCAGAGACTTGTGTGCTTGAGCATACTCTATATCTCCATTAAAGATGGCGGCTTGGGTGGGGGGCGGGGAGTGTTAGAGGAAGAACTGCTTCATGCAAGGCAAGGCATGACTCCATTGTCTAGTAAGTATCTTTTTTTTTTTTTTTTTTGAGACAGGGACTTTTTTTTTTATTTTTTGGGGGGGCAGTGTAAAGTACCTTAATTTTAGTGCAGTTACACTTATAATGTAGCTTCCCCAGCCCCATCCTTGAGTAAACAAGAACATACACAGATTTTACTAAACTATAAGCAATATGCTTTTCAGTTGACTTGATCATAGTTAAATGTAATTGAAAAAAAAATCATGATAATCTAGTTTAAGGTGTAAGAAGTGAAATGTACAGCTTTTTCTACACAGTTGCAGATCTGACAATTTCAGCAGGTTTGTCTCTGGAAACAGATGGAGGTGGTTTCCTAAGAGCATACATGGTGAAAACTCCCTTCGGCAATCTGTCGGGGGTAGTTAGTCATTTACAAGAAGAGGGGCTCTGGCATCCGCTAAAGAGATAACTTGCACTTGTTTAGCTTTAGGCAAAAGAAAACTGCAACTGAAGATACAATCTGTGTAAGTTAATGGTTTAGATTTTGGGAACAAATGAAGCAAATGGCTTTCAACTGCAATCTGTTCGTGGACCGCTGTAGGTATCCTGATCCAAAGAGTGCTTCAGTGCCTCAGAGTCTCAGTCAAAATGACTTGGTACTTGACCAGAGACCTAGCTGCAGTATTTCCAATAATCCTCTAAATGACTAATTAATGTAGATTGCATACATCTCCATTTTTTTCACTTTTTTTTTTATTTAAAATCTTATTTTATGTATTTTTAGTTAAATAATGTGATGCTTTTACGAACTGTATGATTTATTTTCCAATAGTTAAAAATATGAAAGAAAGAACATAGTCAATCCTTTTAATAAAATATTGACTGGGAATTGTTTTGTGTTTCTTACTGGTTAGTCTTGTGAGGACATCCTGTGGTAGGTTCTGGTATAACATTTATACAGACAGTCATGCAGTATAAAGTGCACTGAATAATACCCACTTTTCAGATATGAGGATACATTTACATGTTTGTATCTTAAGGCTTGCTACTTCACTAAAACCGCATTTTACTTTACGACCCTTGTACAGTTGTGTTCAAAATAATAGCAATGTGTTTACAAAAAGTGAGTAAAGCTCAATATCCTTATAATAGCTTTTCTTTCCATACACACAAATGCATTGGGAACACTGCACAGTCTATTCCAAATCAAAACATGAAGAAAAATGTTTCATATTTTTTATTTCTTTACAGAAAGTGAAGAATAAGGAATATTAGACTTTTACAAAAAATAGCAGTGTCATTTTTTTTTTTTTTCACAAACTCAAACATTGAGTCTAGGTTCACACTGGTGCGAACACAGACATTGTGTGTGATTCGCACCGCATTGCTGTGCAGATCACATGCCATGTCTGTGCAATGCGAATTCAACCATACAAACTGTACAGCTGAAATCGCATTGCATTCGCGCTGAAATGGTGCAGGACCCTTTTTTGGTCCGCACTGGAATCGCATCGCACGGGTGTTCACACCCATGGGATCTGATTCCTGTACCATTTGACAGTTTGCACTGTGAACTGATCTGGGGGTGTCAATAACTTCCTATTGACATCTGCAGTGGTTTGCAGATGTAGGTGTGAACTGCCTGCGAGTGACATGCGATACGGTAACCCGAACAGGAATTGCGCTGGTTCCCACATCGCATATGTGTGAACCCAGCCTTAGGCCCCTTCCACACGGGCGGCTGTTCTGCCGCTGTTAAAAGCAAGTTTTGTTATTTTGAAATTCCAAGACTCCAGGCACAGCGTTCAATTGCATTTGTATATTGCGATTAGCTGCATTTACATGCGGCTGCGTTTAGCTGCGATGGAACATTCTTGCCATTTCTGATGTGCTTCCTGATTTTATTTCCTTGTTGCCGCTGCTATCTGCAGGAGAAATAGTACACTACGATTACCTGCGATTATGTACATATAGCTGCGATAAATCAGTCCTGGACGCAGTCAAATTTATTTTTTCTAACCGCACAAAACCCCATGTAACAAAACCATCACTAAACGCAGTGTGTGCAGTGGGGCCATAGGAAAGCATTGTGCGAGTTTAGCTGCGGTAGATAACTTGATCTATCCGCAGCTAAAAGCTGAATTCTATCCACCCGTGTGAAAAGGGGCCTTACTGTATGAACTAAGAAATGCTTGAAGATTTAGCTTTCCTGTGAATCACTGAACTAATATTTAGTTGTATAAGCACTGTTTCTGAGAACTGCTTCACATCTGTGTTGCATGGAATCGACCAATTTCTGGCACCTGTGAACAGGTATTCCAGCCCAGGACGATTGTACTGCATTCCACAATTCCTCT
Organism: Aquarana catesbeiana; assembly: GCF_042186555.1. NCBI lineage: Eukaryota > Metazoa > Chordata > Amphibia > Anura > Ranidae > Aquarana > Aquarana catesbeiana. The sequence continues at coordinate 225,363,713 of NC_133332.1, read as the reverse complement.
GCATTTCTTGGTTTTACCAGTATTTTTGATGTCCCACCATGTTGGAAGGCAACGTGTTTTAATATCATATATTTCTGGATTTTATCCCACAAGTTTTCTATTGGATTAAGGTCCGGGGTTGGGCTGGCCACTTCATAACCATTAATCTTATTGGTCTGGAACCAAGATGCTCTGCTTGCTTACTGGTGTGTTTGGGGTTGTTGTCTTGTTGAAATTTTAAGGGCATTTCCTCTTTAGCATAAGACAACATGACCACGTCAAGTATGTATCCAAACTGATTCCTGGTATGCGATAAATAGGCCCAACACCAAAGTATGAGAAACATCCCCCATATCATGAAGCTTGCGCCACCATGCTTCACTGTACAGTGTACTGTGGCTTGAATTCAGTGTTTGGGGGTCGTCTGACAAACTGCGGCCCCAAGACCCAAAAACAACAATCTTGCTTTCATCAGTGCCCAAAATGTTGCACCATTTCTCTTTAAGCCAGTCAATGTGTTCTTTGGCAAATTGTAACCTCTTCAGTACGTCATTTTTTCAACAATGGGACTTTGTGAGGGCTTCTTGCCTAGAGCTTGGCTTCACATAGGCGTCTTCTAATTGTTATAGTACTCATAGGTAACTTTACACCTTTATTCGCTCTGGAGCTGATCATTGACTGAGTCTTTGCCATTCTGGCTATTCTTTGATCCATTCGAATGGTAGCTTTCCATTTTCTTCCACGTCTTTCTGGTCTTGGTTGCCATTTTAAAACATTTGAGATCATTTTAGCTGAGCAGCCTATCAGTTTCTGCACTCCTTTATAGGTTTTTCTCTCTCTAATACATTTTTAATCCAAAGTATGCTGTTCTTCTGAACAATGTCTGGAACGACCCATTTTAGAGAGCAATGCACTATACCCAGCATGTACAACATTTGCTGCTTTCGTCCTTAAATAAGGGCCACCTGTTTGACACCTGTTTTTTTCACAGACTGAATGACATCACTAATTGAACTCCACACTGCTATTATTTTGAACACGCCCCTTTCCCACGGAGGCAGTTTTCAGGAGTTTTAGCGCTAGAAATAGTGCCTGTAAAGTGCCTCCCATTCATTGCAATGGGTGCTTTCACACCCGGGTGGTGCGCTTGCGGGTAGAGGTGGGCTCAGGCATGTTCGAAACACTATAAGCCGATCCCACCAGGACAGGAAGCCGAAACTGCATACAGCTAATTACAGGCAGTGAGACATTTCCCGGTCCGCAGCTGCACAGATCGGGAAATGTCTCACTGCCTGTGATTAGCAGTGTGCAGTGTCGGCCTCCTGGCGGGATTGGGCACGTGGGGTTTCCTGGCGGTTTGGGAGCACTGTATACAGCCATGTTAGCACTGTTTCTTTGTCATTAACCCAGCACTGTCAGAGAAAGGAATATTTACTTTATCTAAATCTCTCTCATATGATATAGGATGGTATATCAGGTATTCTTGGTCCCAGTTTCTTTACATGTTCCTACAGCGGTACTCCAATTGACAAGAGAAGGGTGACACTTTGCTGAGACACCTTAACACTGGTGTGTGACTTTCATATGCACAGTACAGGCAGTCCCTGAGTTACATACATCGGACTTACATACCACTCATATTTACAAACAGAGAGAGACAACAGGAAGTGAGAGGAAATTACCCCTAGGAAGGCAAATTCACTTCTGTAAGAGTTATCTTGGGGAAAAGGTGTCTCCACTGATGCTTTATCACTAATCCTTTTTTCCTCAACAGCTCCAAATTTTGAAAATCCAATTGTCATAGGGACAGAAAGTGAGGTGAGATCTTCTGAACAGGGACACAGACAGCAAAACAAACATTACAGGGGTGTTAACCCTTCCCTATGCTATCCAAAAAATGCAAACTTTTTTTTTAGGGCTGCGAAAATGAACGATTAATTCCTCGATTAATCTGTCATTTTTTTGATCGGTAGGCTGCCTGCCCTGGGGGCGCTTTGGGTCAAGCTGTGGCTGCAGCACAGCGCTCCGCTCCCTCCTCCTCCACTACAGTCAGGTCCATAAATATTGGGACATCCACACAATTCTAATCTTTTTGGCTCTATACACCACCACCACAATGGATTTGAAATGAAACAAAACAAGATGTGCTTTAACTGCAGACTTTCAGCTTTAATTTGAGGGTATTTACATCCAAATCAGGTGAACGGTGTAGGAATTACAACAGTTTGTATATGTCATATATGTGACTAAAAGTAATGGGACAATTGGCTGCTCAGCTGTCCCATGGCAAGGTGTGTGTTATTCCCTCATTATCCCATTTACAAGGAGCAGATAAAAGGTCCAGAGTTCATTTCAAGTGTGCGATTTGCATTTGGAATCTGTTGCTGTCAACTCTCAATATGAGATCCAAAGAGCTGTCACTATCAGTGAAGCAAGCCATCATTTGGCTGAAAAAACAAAACAAACCCATCAGAGAGATAGCAAAAACATTAGCTGTGGCCAAATCAACTGTTTGGAACATCCTTAAAAAGAAAGAAAGCACTGGTGAGCTCAGCAACACCGGAAGACCATGGAAAACAACTGTGGTGGATGACCGAAGAATTCTTTCCCTGGTGAAGAAAACACCCTTTACAACAGTTGGCCAGATCAAGAACACTCTCCAGGAGGTAGGTGTATGTGTGTCAAAGTCAACAATCAAGAGAAGACTTCACCAGAGTGAATACAGAGGGTTCACCACAAGATGTAAACCATTGGTGAGCCTCAAAAACAGGAAGGCCAGATTAGAGTTTGCCAAACAACATCTAAAAAAGCTTTCACAGTTCTGGAACAACATCCTATGAACAGATGAGACCAAGATCAACTCAACTTGTACCAGAGTGATGGAAAGAGAAGAGTATGGAGAAGGAAAGGAACTGCTCATGATCCAAAGCATACCACCTCATCAGTGAAGCATGGTGGTGGTAGTGTCATGTCATGGGCATGTATGGCTGCCAATGGAACTGGTTCTCTTGTATTTATTGATGATGTGACTGCTGACAAAAGCAGCAGGATGAATTCTGAAGTGTTTCGGGCAATATTATCGGCTCTTATTTAGCAAAATGCTTCATGACTCATTGGACGGCGCTTCACAGTGCAGATGGACAATGACCCGAAGCATACTGCGAAAGCAACCAAAGAGTTTTTTAAGGGAAAGAAGTGGAATGTTATGCAATGTCCAAGTCAATCACCTGACCTGAATCCGATTGAGCATGCATTTCACTTGCTGAAGACAAAACTGAAGGGAAAATGCCCCAAGAACAAGCAGGAACTGAAGACAGTTGCAGTAGAGGCCTGGCAGAGGATGACCAGGGATGAAACCCAGCTTCTGGTGATGTCTATGCGTTCTAGACTTCCGGCTGTAATTGACTGCAAAGAATTTGCAACCAAGTATTAAAAAGTGAAAGTTTGATGGATGATTGTTAATCTGTCCCATTACTTTTGGTACCTTAAAAAGTGGGAGGCACATATACAAACTTGTAATTCCTACACCGTTCACCTGATTTGGATGTAAATACCCTCAAATTAAAGCTGAAAGTCTGCAGTTAAAGCACATCTTGTTCATTTTATTTCAAATACATTGTGGTGGTGTATAGAGCCAAAAAGATTAGAATTGTGTCGATGTCCAAATATTTATGGACCTGACTGTATATGTCATACACAGTCTGCGGGCATCTCCCGCTGTGTGTCTCCGAGCTGAGTGTGAAAACTTTGGCCGTGCTGTGAGAAGTCCCGCCTTCCTCCTAGATCAGCTCGTATGATAGACACAGTGTTCTGTCTATCACACGAGCTGATCTAGGAGGAGGGCGGAGCTTTTCTCACAGCGCGGCCAAAGTTTTCACACTCAGCTCCGAGACACAGAGCGGGAGATGCCCACAGACTGTGTAATCCAGGCACTGACTACAGGCTGCGATTATGGGCACGGTGGGGCTGCCATTATGGGCACAGCGAGGCAGCATTATGGGCACAGCGAGGCTGCGATTATAAGCATGGCGAGTCTGCGATTATGGGCACAGTGAGGCTGCATTATGGGAACGGTGAAGCTGTGATCATGGGCACGGTGAGACTGCATTATGGGCACAGTAAGGCTGCGATTATAGGCACGGTAAAGCTGAGAGTATGAGCAAAGTGAGGCTGCGATTATAGCACGGTAAGGCTGAGATTATGGGCACAGTGAGGCTGAGTTTGACGTCCTAGCCATGCCCCGCTATGTCCGGCTTCGCCCATTGCCATAACAACGGTGCTAAATCAGCTAAAAGTAGTTGGATCTGTATGTGCGTTATAATTAATCAAAATTAGTCGATTAAAAAAAAAATTGAACACGAAAATTTTAATCAGTAACAGCCCTATTTTTTTTGCTAGAGTTGCACTTAAAAAAAATGTACCTGTTCCAACTTACAGCCGTGGCCAAAAGTTTTGAGAATGACACGAATATTCATTTTTACAAAGTCTACTGCCTCAGTTTTTATGATGGCAATTTGTATATACTCCAGAATGTTATGAAGAGTGATCAGTCCCTCTTTGCCATGAAAATCATTTCACTGCCTTTGTGAAGAAGGCTTCAGGGCGCCCAAGAAAGTCAAGCAAGTGCCAGGACCGTCTCCTACAGTTGATTCAGCTGAGGGATCAGGGCACCACCAGTGCAGAGCTTGCTCATGAATTATAGCAGGCAGGTGTAAGTGTGTCTGCATACACAGTGAGGTGAAGACTTTTGGAGGATGGCCTGGTATCAAGAAGGGCAGCAAAGAAGCCACTTCTCTCCAGGAAAATCATCAGGGACAGACTGATATTTTGAAAAAGGTACAGGGATTGGACTGCTGAAGACCGAGGTAAAGTCATTTTCTCTGATGAATCCCTGTTTTTGGTTGTTTGGGGCATCAGGAAAAAACCTTGTCTGGAGAAGAAAAGGTAAGTGCTACCATCAGTCCTGTGTCATGCCAACAGTAAAGCATCCCGAGACCATTCATGTGTGGGGTTGCTTCTCAGTCAAGGGAGTGGGCTCACTCACAATTTTGCTTAAGAACACAGCCATGAATAAAAAATGGTACAAAAACATCCTCCGAGAGCAACTTCTCCCAACCATTTAAGAACAGTTTGGTGATGAACAATGCCTTTTCCAGCATGATGGAGCACCTTGCCATAAGGCAAAAGTGATAACTAAGTGGCTTGGGGAACAAAACATAGAAATTTTGGGTCCATGGCCAGGAAACTCCCCAGACATTAATCCCATCAATTCTTAAGAGGCAGGTGAACAAAAAAAACCCCACAAACTCCAAGCATTGGATTGGCCAGGGTGGGCTGTCATCAGTCAGGATGTGGCGCAGAAGTTGATTGACAGCATGCCAGGGTGAATTGCAGAGGTCTTGAAAAAGAAGGATCAACACTGCAAATATTGACTCTTTGCATAAACTTAATGTAATTGTGAATAAAAACCTTTGACACTTATGAAATGCTTGTAATTATAATTCAGAATACCATAGTAACATCTGACAAAAAGATCTAAAAACACTGTGGTTTTTGCTAATAGGAAGGGTCACTGTTCCAATAGGTGTTGATTGGCTGCCTCTGGCTAAAGATGTCACGCAAGCACAGATACATTTTTTTTAGCTCTCTTACTAACATTTACATGACTTTGAATGACTCGGAAACAGGGACTTTGGTTCAGAATATAAATTCACTTTAAAGCGGTTGTGAACCCTGGGGAAAAAAAAAAAAAAAACCTGTAAGACAAAGGCATAATGAGCTAGTATGCACCACATACTAGCTTATTATGAAATACCTTAGAACAAAGCCCCCACAGTGGCACCTGGTCACCACTGAGGGGGCTGACATGTTCCCCCGGTTTTACTTCTGGGTTTGCGAGCTCCGGCGTTGTGAGTGGCCAGAGCCGCGATGATGTCTCGCCTGCGCACGGAAGCCCTCGGTTCCGGCAAGAAGCTCTGACGTTCCGGCACAATACGCCAGACCTTCAGAGCGCATGCGCTGCTGATGTCAAAAGCTGCATGCAGGGTGAATATCTCCTCAATGGCTTACGTTTAGGATATATTTATTTTACCTGCAGGTAAGCCTTATTATAGGCTTACCTGCAGGTAAAAGTCACAAAAGCGGGGTATACGACTGCTTTAACAAGTCACATATTAACTGGACTAGAACCTTTCCAAAAGGCATTATAATATACTAGAATGGTTACTCTTATGCCCTGTACACACGGTCGGACTTTCCGACGGAATATGTGCAATTGGAGCTTGTTGTTGGAAATTCCGACCGTGTGTAGGCTCCATCGGACTTTTTCCATCGGAATTTCCGACACACAAAGTTTGAGAGCAGGCTACAAAATTTTCCGACAACAAAATCCGATCCTTTAAATTCTGTGTGTAGACAAATCCGACGGACAAAGTGCCACGCATGCTCAGAATAAATTAAGAGACGAAAGCTATTGGCTATTGCCCCGTTTATAGTCCGTAGTGTTTTACGTCACCGCGTTCGGAACGATTGGATTTTCCAACAACTTTGTGTGATCGTGTGTATGCAAGACAAGTTTGAGCCAACATCCGTCGGAAAAAAACGATGGATTTTGTTGTCGGAATGTCTGACCGTGTGTACAAGGCATAACTGTTTTTTTTGTTTTTTTTAAGGAAAAAAGTCACCAAGCACTGAAAAAATATGGCACTTATATTAAAAAAGAAAAAAAACATTAAATTCACACAAATTAATTTCTGCTTGTGCGCTAACTCATTAAACAGTTCCTTCAGTTCATAAAAAACAAGGTAAAGTTCCGTTTAGAGCAGGAGCCCTTTGCTCTAAAACTCAAAGTTTCCAAACTGTACAGTGTGGCTGTTGGGCTTCGGCTGTGGTTTGTATCCAATGCGGTCATGGATAGTCTGCTCTCTCGTTTTAGAGTCACCACTGAGTGACACTGCAGCATCTTCCTCACTGGCAGACAGATCCACCTCTTCTCGCTGTTTTTTACGGCTCTACAAAAAAAATAAAAATGATTATAAATAAATGTAAATGAAAGGTGACAGAAGGAATAACCCAACATGGAGCCACATGGAGAAATGTGTTTTATTTAACAATCAGAGCGTTCCCAGTCCCACCCATTCATTATCTAATGAAGCACTGGATGGCCAGTTTGCTGGGAATATCTAATGAGTCCTTCCTTTAGGCACTTCTATGCCTAAAGACTGAAACCTCGTACACACTGCTAGTTATATTTTGTTCAACCCAGCGGGCTAAGCCAAAAAAAAAAATGACAGCTCAGGTCGGAGTCCCTGTACTAACAATCCAATTTTAGTACAGAGATCTCCCCTGCTATTCTATTGTGTTCTAACAGGGGTGGCCCTCCCGCCAGAACACTACAGTCAGCGCTTTCAGCCATTGCTTGATCGGGAGCCAGTCGGCAGACCTTTTTCGGTCATGTCGGCTTCTGTCGGACTGGCTGCAGTACACGCATGTCGGCCAGTTTCTATTGAACCGGCTGATGCCAACTGACGTTCCGCCCGTGTGTCAGTTGGCACACCCTCTGGGTGATCTATGTACATTGCAGAGATTTTAACCAACTTTGTTGCAGATTCCTACCTTTTGGTAATCTGAAGAAATGGCAGTTTGTTTGTTTTTGTCCATGTGCAAAGTGTATTTGTATGGAAGTGATTTTATAATTATCAATAAGCTGCTGCACCTGCAGGGCTCTCATGAGGAAAGTGGTAGGGTCAGCAAAAATTACACCTCATGCCCACGGACGTTTTTACAGCTGCTTTTTAGGAGCGTTTTTCACAACTTAAAAATGCTTCTCCATGTTAGCCTATGGCCTCATGCCCACCAGGGCATTTAGGAGCTGTAAGTGGCATAGGTGTTCTTATGCCCCGTACACACGGTCGGATTTTCCAACGTAAAATGTGTGATAGGACCTTGTTGTCGGAAATTCCGACCGTGTGTAGGCTCCATCACACATTTTCCATCGGATTTTCCGACACACAACGTTTGAGAGCAGGATATAAAATTTTCCAACAACAAAATCCGTTTTCGGAAATTCCGATCATGTGTACACAAATCTGACGCACAAAGTGCCACGCATGCTCAGAACAAATAAAGAGATGAAAGCTATTGGCCACTGCCCCGTTTATAGTCCCAACGTACGTGTTTTACGTTACCGCGTTCAGAACGATCGGATTTTCCGACAACTTTGTGTGACCGTGTGTATGCAAGACAAGTTTGAGCCAACATCCGTCGGAAAAAATCCTAGGATTTTGTTGTCGGAATGTCCGAACAAAGTCCGACCGTGTGTACGGGCATTAAGCTCCAAAAAACCCCAGGACCAGCGCGTTCTGAGGCTCCAGCGCTAGAGCTGTAAAAAAAGCCAGACATCGGTAAAAGGTGTTAAACGCAACTTAACGAGGCTTAACGCTGTATACACAGCGTTAAGCCTCGACTGGCGTTTTTCTGTCTCTATTCAAAATCAATGGTTCCCTATGGGAGACCATTGATTTGAATAGAAGTCACACCAGAAGTTGCATCAAAATGATCCCTTGTTAAAGGGGGCTTCCAGTTTCCGGTAAGCCCCCGCCCGCAGACCCCGACAACCATCGAGCAAGGGTTGTCGGGAAGAGGCCCTTGTCCTCATCAACATGGGGACAAGGTGCTTTGGGATGGGGGGCGCAGGGCCCCCTGCCCCAAAGCACCAACCCCCCCATTTTGAGGGCATGTGGTATAGTATGGTCCAAGGTGGGGGGGTGTTCACTCGTGTCCCCCCCCCCCCCCTTTCCTGAACTTCCGGACTGCGTGCTCGGATAAGGGTCTGGTATGGATTTGGGGGGGGGGGGGACCTCAGACAAAATTTTGGCGGGGTTCCCCTTCAAGATTCTCAGCACACAAGTCGCATCACAAGTTGGATCATCTTGATCCGACTTCTGTTCAAATCAATGGGCTCCCATAGGGAACCACTGATTTTGAATAGAGACAAAGAAACGTGTCTGAAATCTAGCGAGGTTAAATGCGCATGTGTCTGAAATCTAGCGAGGTTAAATGCGCATTGATGCCAATGTAAACCGTGGATAAAATTGAGTTTTTAACACCGTTTTTTTGCTGGCGTCGGTACTAGCTTTACAGCTCGTTTTTTAAAGCGTCTGTGGGCATGAGGCCTAAATGTGACTTGTATCTTAGTGCAGACTTCTGGGAGAATCAGTAAGCCAATCACACAAGCAGGAAATTACATTTCTGGGACAAACTGTGTACAGAAGGCCTTTCATTTTTTTAACAACATTAAAATTACAATGGGTCTTGTGTAGCAATTGTTTGTGACTTCTTTTTTTTTTTTTGGTACATTTTTTCCACAAAAGTGAAGTTACTGTTTAAAAGAAAAGAGCAGGAATAAAAAATAAACATACAAACTCACTTAGATGGCTATAACAACGACCCAATGATGCTGGTCGATGTTACAGCCATCTAGGTGAGTATGTATGTTTACATTTTTTTGCTAAGTTCTCGGGTCTGCTCTGATCACGATTGTCAGTCACCAGCTCTCTGCTCTGGCCCTAGCGCTCAGTGGAGCCCTGGACTGTGGAGGGGGCGGGAACAGCTGGATCAGGCTCTCAGTGGTGCGCTGAGAGGGCGAGCCAGCTGCCAGTCAGGCATCTGGGCAGATCCCGACAATACTGTCAGGATCCCTGCAGAGCCTGGACCAGCTCTGTGATGTCAGCCAACAGCGGGAATCTGGGACACAGGAGTGCGGATCCACAGCAGAAGTATGGCCAAAAGAGCTTTGGTATTACTTCTCCCTTAAATAGTGACAGTGTTATTGCCAAATAAAGAGGATCATAGCAAAAAAAAAAAACTGTAAAACCTGCTTTCATCCATAGGGGGTGTACAGGTGTAAATGCTTAAGTCAGTGTTTCTCAACTAAGGTTGAACCCTAGGGTTCCGCAGTGATCTACATGTCAGTCACAGGCAGCTGACTGGTAGATCGAATCCCCTCGGCTGACTCACACACAGCTACACAAGCAAGCAGTTCTCCTTGTGTAGCTGTGCAGCGCTGCTCCCCACTGGCCCCTCCTCCCCTCCCGGGTGTTTGTATGTGACATCACCCGGGATGGACAGGAAGGGAGAATTGGGGGCGGGGATAGTGGGGAACAGTGCAGCAGGAAAGAACTCATCACAGCCGCTTCCCTGCTTAGTTCTGCAAATGAAATTACCGCTGCCCTGTGCTCATGTAAGGTACTCTGATCCCATGTAAGGTGCTCTGATCCCATGTGCCAAGATCCCATGTAAGGTGCTCTGTTCCCATATGCCCTGATCCCATGTAAGGTGCTCTGTTCCCATGTGCCATGAACCCATGTAAGGTGCTTTAATCCCAGGTGCCCTTATGCAATGTAATGTGCCCAGCTCAGTGCCCCATAATAAGCCCTGCTCCCAAGTAATGTGTTCAACCCCCCCATGATGGTAGGTTAATTGGCTTCTGTCCAAAATTGGCCCTAGTATATGAATGTTAGGGACCTTGGATTGTGGGCTCCTTGAGGGTAGGGATCGATGTGAGTGTGCGATATATGTGTGGAACGCTGCGTAAAAATTGACACAGCGCTATATGGGTACCTCAAATAAAAATAGGGATAGTTGTAGACACGCACCCACACTTGTTCAGGTTGAACTCGATGGACTGGTGCCTTTATTCAACCTTACTATGTAACTATGTAATGTGCCCTGCTGCCCCCCATGTAGTATGCCCTCCTGACGCCCCTGTACAATGCTTATTTCAACTTTCACCCAGAATTGACCATCCGTGCAGAAAAAGGCAAGCACAAGTTTTACAATAAACAGGTACAATTTAATATTGATTCTATTATTTAATGCTATTTCAAAAAATAATTGTTGTTATATCAACAGCTCGCTGATCACATCAATGTTCTGTGAGTTGTAGATGTGAACATTACTTCAAGGGTTCGCTGAGATCTCAAACTTTTTGCCAAGGGTTCCTCTGAGGTAAAAAGGTTGAGAAACACTGGCTTAAAGCGGAGTTCCACCCAAAAATGGAACTTCCGTTTTAAGGCAAGGTGACCCCCTGACATGCCACATTTGGCATGTCATTTTTTTTGGGGGGGGGGGGGGGACGGAAACCCTCTTTTTAGAGGGTTCCAGCTCCCACTTCCTCCAGGGGCTCCAGGGTGCTGGAAGTCAGTTCACCTCTCCCCCCTCCCTCTCAGCAATCATCTAGGACTCGTCACAGGTCCCAGATGATTGCCCGGCCAGTCACAGCGTGCCACTCGGCTCGTGCATGCGCATCGCATGCCCGGCTGTGGAGCCACAGCCAGCCGCCCACAATGACAATGCCAGCGCCGCAGAGAGGAGGAGGAGACGAGCGGGGCTTCGTTCCCCCGCATCGCTGGACCCTGGAACAGGTAAGTGTCCGATTATTCAAAGTCAGCAGCTGCAGTATTTGTAACTGCTGACTTTTATTTATTTATTTTTTTTTTTTAAGCGGAACTCTGCTTTAAGTGGTCAAAGGAAACTTGAACGGCTGCTATGGCTGACCTCTCCTGACAATGTTCGGTGCCTGGCTGTCAATGCTGCAGAAAATGTAAGAAAAAAAAAAAGGGGTTTCCTGCTAAAGCAAAACCTGTTCAACTAATTACTGTCTTGCTTGTTGGGTTCTGCTGTAAAGAATGAATTATAGTTATTTGTAAAAAAACAAAAAAAAAAACAAAAAAAAAACACTCCCCCGTGTGGTTTTCTCACCTCCAGTTCTTTACGGATACTTTCAAATTCCTCAATATCATCAAGTTTCAGTTCCAGGCGTGTGGGCTTCCTGCGCAGCATCTTGCAATCTATATTGTATAGAGATATCAATGTTCATTCATCATGCAACAGGGCAAAAGGCTATACAGTATGAAATCATAAGACAAACACATCATTCACAGGATGGGAAGCTCAAACTGATATCCACCAATGAAACAGAGCACTCATGTGATGAGACAGCTTGAGGGCAAACAACAAGACCACAGACTACTTGTAGAATGTGATCTAAAACATGATAGCAAACAGAGGAGACCTACATAAAAAGGGAGGTATCCAAATCATTCATTGTTGATAATGATGGTATGAATGGCAACCATAACACTGGTTAAGAAAGTGTGGTAGTGCCTTCGAAACGCGTTCTAATTGGCCAGACAGGGTGTGGGCGGCTCCCCAGCTTGCCAGGCCTGGACCACTCCCACCCAGAAACACAGCCAATGTCTCCATGAGGCTCCAGATGCGGCTAACACACAGCGCTCGTGGATCCCCAAATAGAGACTTCCCGGCGGTCCTCCTGTGCCACTGTGCGTGGAAACTCCCACCCGCTCTAGCACTCTGAAAGTGCTCCAACATTTTCCATGCAAGTTTTTAGTGTTGTTTTATACCTATATACTGAATAAATTCCTAAGCTGTTTAAAGGATTGGCTTGGCGCTTCTCTCCTCCTTTTGCCAACCATAACACTGGGAATGAAAACTATCACCAAACAGCTCACGATCTAAAACAGAAGGGATAGACACAAAAGGCAAGAGAAATTTTTCAACATTAGTAGATAACGGCACTATCATGGGAAAATCAGGACTTTCAGAGAATAGTGGATCTGGATTAGAGCTGCATGATTAATTGTTAAATAGGGAGTCCACCTGAAAAAAAATTATTAAAAGCCAGCAGCTACAAATACTGCAGCTGCTGACTTTTAATAAACGGACTCTTACCTGTCCTGGAGTCCAGCGATGTCGGCAGCTGAAGCCGAGCAATAGCTCGGCTCTCGGCTGCTGCCGCCGCCATTCTCGGTGAGGGAATAAGGAAGTGAAGCATTGTGGCTTCACTTCCCGGTTCCCTACTGCGCATCCTAAGTGGTCCCCGCTATCTCCTGGGACCTGTGTGTTTTCCAGGAGACAGCAGGGCGGTGCGGGAAGGGGCGTGACTCCCGAGGGAGTCTATTCCCAGAAGTGGGTGCAGATACCTGTCTAATACATGTATCTGCATCTCCCTCCCCCCTGAAAGGTGCCAATTGTGGCACCGAAGGGAGAGGAATCAGATGAGCAGAAGTTCCACTTTTGGGTGGAACTCCGCTTTAAAGAATCAGATCGCAATTCTTCCCCACTCACGATCTGAACAAAGCATTTTCCAGATTCTATGCAGAGTTCTCTGCTCACAGCTGACAGATGTCTGAAAAAAAAAAAAAAAAAAGAAACAGGCAGCCTGCCAAGTTTATGACAACATCGCATAGGTGGAGATAAAGAGAAACATTGTAACACTTCGTCCTTTTAGATCAGTGGTTCTCAACCTCTCTAGTACCGTGACCCCTTGATAAAATTTCCCAAGTTGTAGGGACCCCTAACAGTAAAATTATTTTCGTAGCGTGGGTTGTCAGCACCCAAGGCAAGGCAAGAAATTTGCACCCCTAACCCACAGACATTTAGCGCTCCCTAAGTCCCTTCCACTCTTATGCCCCGTACACACGGTCGGATTTTCCAACAGAAAATGTGCGATCGGAGCGTGTTGTTGGAAATTCCGACCGTGTGTGGACTCCATCAGACTTTTTCCATCGGATTTTCCGACACACAAAGTTTGAGAGCAGGCTATAAAATTTTCCGACAACAAAATCCATTGTCGGAATTTCCGATCGTGTGTACACAAATCCGATGCACAAAGTGCCATGCATGCTCAGAATAAATAAAGAGATGAAAGCTAAACTACTACGTGTTTTACATCACCGCGTTCAGAACGATCGGATTTTCCGGCAACTTTGTGTGAGCGTGTGTATGCAAGACAAGTTTGAGCCAACATCCGTCGGAAAAAATCCTAGGATTTTGTTGTCGGAATGTCCGACCATGTGTACGGGGCATTACAGTATTAAAACCCCTTATGATACATTTTAGGGTGTACCATTCTCTTAGTTCTCCTTTCTTTCCATTTTATCTCTCTTTCCTTATTTCTTGTTTTTTTTCCCCCATCCCTCTCTCTAACCATCTTTCTTGTTCTTTCTCTTATTTTTTCTCTCCCTTTTTCTTTGTTCCTCCCCCTCTTTTTCTCTCCCTTCCACCTATTCTCTATTTTTACTCCTTGGTGGGGGAAATGGGATGAGGGGCAGTGCTGGGGGGAGTTCTGATCAGCCAACTTGGGTACTCTTGATCAAGGTCATCTGCTGATCTAATAACTGTAGTGGGGACTTTTAATGGCAACTCTAATCACAGGTAGTGTTACTCACTCTGTCTCCACAGCAGTGACACCTATGCCAAAATCAGGGGATAGGGTCTCCTACAGCCCCTCCCACTTCACATTCCTCAACAGTCAACTGACCTCTAGTCTCTGCCCCCCAGCCATGCCGTGAACTGAATGGGCGGCTGCGAAGAGGCTGAGTGGGCGGCCACGGGCTCCAGGAACAGCCCAGTTGGGCGGCCACGAAAAGACTGGGGGAGCGGTGCGGGCTTCAGGTACAGCCCAGGATTCGGTGACCCCTGGCAAATCATCATTCGACCCCCAGGTTGAGAACCACTGTTTTAGATCAAAGGAATGAACTTTGGTCTGTAAATGAGGGAAGTTTACCCACAAAGACTAAACCCTTTTCTGACACTTGTTGTTTACAAGTTAAAAATCTGTATTTTTTGCTAGAAAATTACTTAGAACCCCCAAAACATTATATTTTTTTTTTAGCAAAGACCAGGGTGGATTCAATTTAAATCAAGTCAATTTAAATCATTAGTAAAAAGGCTTGATTTAAATCAACTCGATTTAAATCATATTTTGTAAAGAGCAACTGTCATCTCTGTCCCACAGCTGCTCCTCCTCTGACCCGCTGTTGACACACCGACAGTCCCATTTACTTTAATGAGAAGGCTGGTGATGCAGCAGCAGGTGAGTGGATGGCCGCTAACAGGCGCTGCTATGATGGATCTGAAATGACAGGTGCTCTTTAACCGCATGCCGACCAGCCGCTGCAGCTATACTGCAGCAACGTGGCTCGGCTGCGCAAATCACCGCCATGCTAGGTCGGTACCATAGACGGCCACTAGGGCGCGCGCGCCCCCTGCTTGCCCACAGAGCCGATGCGAGTGCCCGGCAGTCGCGATCGCTCAGGGCACACGGAGAACCGGGATCTGTGTGTGTAAACTGGAAGGTGCAAAATCTGGTGCAGCTGTGCATGGTAACCAATCAGCTTCTAACTTCAGCTTGTTTAATAAGGCTTTGACAAAAAAAAAAAAAAAACCCTGGAAGCCGATTGGTTTCTATGCACAGCTGCTCCAGATTTTGAACTCTCCAGTCTTAGTAAATCAATTGCTTTAAGTTTGTAGAAAAATCAAGGTGAAAGGCTGCAGCAGGAGGCTGATCTGTGTCAGGCATTGGTGAACACAGTCAAGAACTCCACAAGCACCAGAAGTAACATGACTGTGTCATCTCCGAGTCAGCATGTCAGTCCAAGAAGTAAATAATGACCCTGGTTAATGTCTGAAAAAAAAGATAACTCTGCCCTCTTGAAGACGTTATCAGGGGGAGTACTGAGATCCCTGTGAGAAGTAATAATACCTATAAGTAATATATAAAATAATATAAATAATATATAAAAAATAAAAACAAATAATATATAAAAATATATAAAATAATATAAAAGTATTATAAAGTGCTGCTTAAGCCCAAGAATAAAAATGTAATATAGTGCAGAATACCAGTCCATAGATATGGCGGCTGCATGAGTTTTCTTTTTTTCAGACTAAGAACACTATCAGTAAGTGCAGAAAATGCATGTGGATCCTACCAGAAATACAGTGTCCATGTCACTTCCTGTAAGATAAACTGTAAACAAAACAATGGTATCTTTTTTCTGTAAACTACTAATCACCACATTCCCCATGTAGAGGAAATAAACAAAGGCAGACATGTTTGAATTCCAGCCTTGGTGGCACCCATAGCTCCCTCCACAGATACAGTGGAGAAGTGAGCGTAGTCACCCAGTGCCAGGAAGTGCCATATAGAGTGAAGGATCACCAGGTGAAAATAAAGCCAGAAAAATAATTCAGATACCTCATCTAAAGACTGAAGATAAGCTGGGATACACTACATAGTTTTAGGGATAGATACACTTTAACATGAAGAGGAGGGCACACTGGGACTTGTAGTACCCCTGTATACACAAGGAGGGCACACTGGGACTTGTAGTACCCCTATATACACACGGAGGGCACACTGGGACTTGTAGTAGTCCTGTATACACAAGGAGAGCACACTGGGACTTGTAGTACCCCTGTATACACAAGGAGGGCACACTGGGACTTGTAGTACCCCTATATACACACGGAGGGCACACTGGGACTTGTAGTACTCCTGTATACACAAGGAGGGCACACTGGGACTTGTAGTACCCCTATATACACACGGAGGGCACACTGGGACTTGTAGTACTCCTGTATACACAAGGAGGGCACACTGGGACTTGTAGTACTCCTGTATACACAAGGAGGGCACACTGGGACTTGTAGTACCCCTGTATACACAAGGCGGGCACACTGGGACTTGTAGTACCCCTGTATACACAAGGCGGGCACACTGGGACTTGTAGTACCCCTGTATACACAAGGAGGGCACACTGGGACTTGTAGTACCCCTGTATACACAAGGCGGGCACACTGGGACTTGTAGTACCCCTGTATACACAAGGCGGGCACACTGGGACTTGTAGTACTCCTGTATACACAAGGAGGGCACACTGGGACTTGTAGTACCCCTGTATACACAAGGAGGGCACACTGGGACTTGTAGTACCCCTGTATACACAAGGAGGGCACACTGGGACTTGTAGTACCCCTGTATACACAAGGCGGGCACACTGGGACTTGTAGTACCCCTGTATACACAAGGAGGGCGCATTGGGACTTGTAGTACTCCTGTATACACAAGGAGTTGATACTGGCACTTATAGTACCTCTGTATACAGAGTGTGCGCCCTGTATGTAGAAGGAAATGTTGGGACTTGTAGTGCCCCTATGTCAAGCTGCTCTTACTCACCGAATCACTTCCCCCGCCTCTCCGCCTTCTGCTCCCGGCGTGCACTGTGCCAGGGAAATACGTCACTTCCGGTCTGAAGGCGGAAGCAGCGTGTGTAAAGTGTCCGGGAGCTTCTGAGGGGAGTCCAAGCAGAGTGAGTATCAGTCGGTGTCACCCCCATCCTTCCTGTGTACAGACCTGTATGTGGTCACCTCTATAAGAGAACCTGTCACCCGAGGATGGGAGCTCATCCGGCCTGCACACACCACATCATTATTGTGTGTCCCCTGTCTGTATAATGTACAGTGTATGGGGGGGGGGGACCCCTATCTCTATATACTATACAGTGTATGGGGGGGACCCCTGTCTGTATAATGTAGAGTGTATGGGGGGGGACCCCTAACTCTATATAATATACAGTGTATGGGGGGGACCCCTGTCTGTATAATGTAGAGTGTATGGGGGGGGACCCCTGTCTGTATAATGTACAATGTATGGGGGGGGGGACCTTTGTCTGTATAATGTACAGTGTATGGGGGGGACCCCTGTCTGTATAATGTACAGTGTATGGGAGGGGGACCCCTGTCTGTATAATGTACAATGTATGGGGGGGGGGGGGACCTTTGTCTGTATAATGTACAGTGTATGGGGGGGACCCCTGTCTGTATAATGTACAGTGTATGGGGGGGACCCCTGTCTGTATAATGTACAGTGTATGGGAGGGGGACCCCTGTCTGTATAATGTACAATGTATGGGGGGGGGGGACCTTTGTCTGTATAATGTACAGTGTATGGGAGGGGGACCCCTGTCTGTATAATGTACAATGTATGGGGGGGGGGGACCTTTGTCTGTATAATGTACAGTGTATGGGGGGGACCCCTGTCTGTATAATGTACAGTGTATGGGGGGGACCCCTGTCTGTATAATGTAGAGTGTATAGGGGGACCTTTGTTTAATGTACAGTGTATGGGGGGGGGACCTTTGTATAATGTACAGTGTATGGGAGGGGGACCCCTGTCTGTTTAATGTACAGTGTATGGGAGGGGGACCCCTGTCTATTTAATGTACAGTGTATGACCCCTGTCTGTTTATTGTACAGCCTATGGGGGGCGGCCTTTAAACCACCTGCGTTTGGAAGTGGTCCTGCGATGCTAAGGCTCTTGTTTCCTTACTCCAGTTTTGTCTCACACGGACGTGCCACGCTTTGCTGCCCTCTCAGGACTGGGGTAGTCTGGACAAACTGCAACCATAAAACAAACAGAGGATACACCATCCTTGTGCATTATCCTCGAGGGACTTGCCCCTTTCTTAGTGCACTGAGGACGACGAGTCCCTCAGAATGCATTAGCCCTTTGGACCAATAGTTCCTCTGTGTGATGTGCTGGCGGGTGGTACCCGGATTAATTCTGACAAGCTTGTACACACGTTGGTTTGCGACTATATAATACATAACTTAATGACACTGGCTGGGAAGGGGTTAACATCTAGTGGACGGTCAAGGGGTTAAATGTGTTCCTAACTATGTGTAATGCAGGACTCGACAAATCCCAGGTCACCATGGCGACTAGAAAATACGGCCTGGTCTGTTGTCAGCCCCAGTGGTCTCGTATGGGGGGGTGGGGTGTCGCAGCCAGCACGCGGTGTCGATTCTGATGCCGGGGATGGTGAGGGGCAGTGCTGTGAGGACAGGTTAAAGGAAGAGGAGGGCGGAACTGTGAAGGGTTGGGGCAGATGTGGGGCTGTAGTATAGTAAGAGGAGCGGAGCTGGGTGCGGGTCTAGATCGAGCTGTCCAGGAATACTCCTTGGAGCAGGAACCGGCGGCTCTTAATGAACTCATCAATGGCCCCGAGCCGGACACCACCTCGCATGGGATCCCCCAGGTGCTCTGGTTCCCGTCCTGGACAGGCTCCAACTGCAGCTCCAAGTCAGCTCTGCTCAGCCCCAGAGCCCACTAGTCCCTGGACAGCTGGCGTGGCTGCCTTTATCAGTGCCTTATCAGTGCTGCTTATTGGTGCAGTTTTTTTTTTCTTCTTCAAAATTTTCTGTCTTTTTTTTTTTTTTTTCGTGTATTTAGCAAAAAATAAACCCCCCCAGTGGTGATTAAATACCACCAGAAGAAAGCTCTATCTGTCTTAACAAAATGATAAAAAATTTCATTTGGGTACAGTATTGCATGAACGCACAATTGTCATTCAAAGAGTGACAGCACTAAAAGCCGAAAATTGGCCTGGGTAAGAAGGGGGTGAAAGTAACCAGCAAAAGGTTAAAAAAAAAAAAAAATTGGCTTCAACTTTTTTAGCTGGCTCCTAGATTCGAAGCAAATTTGTCATGCCCTGGTGTAATGTGTGCTGCTTTTACTGATCAAACTTAGTTTCTTATCCAGCAGGGGGGGACGTTTGAGCATGCTCAGAAGCAGGCAGCAGTGTACAGGGTACATCACTTTGCCTGTGCAGGCCGCCCATCCACAGTACATTGCGGTTGGGCAATCTGCAAGTGGTTAAAATTAAATCGATAAAATGCATGTATGCACCCCAGTGCTTGCATACACCTCAACCTAACTGCCCAGGGGATCGTTATTTATCATGGCATTTCTCTATTCTACTAGCTCAACCTGAAGCCCTCCAGCTGTTGTGGGACTACAAGTCTCATGAGGCATTCCAAGGCTGACAGATACATGCCTGACTCCCAAAGGCTGAGACATGATGGGACTTGTAGATCCACATCAGCTGGAGGGCCACAGGTTGAGCATCCATGTACAAGCTCAACCAGTAGCCCAAATAACACAGTCATTGGTTTGGTAAATGTAAGTGAATGCCAGCATAGCCGATTTGTCTGAAGTGCTAGCCAAGTGTTCTCGTTGTCTGTAACCTTTGCAGAAAGACAGAGTTATCCCCCCCCTACTGCGGGGATGGCATCTTGCTCCTGGCAGCCATTGCCTGCACCCAGACCTCAGCCATTAGCTCAGCATACTGTTTATCAGTTAGGTGACTTGGCACATACTCCTGCCCACTTCTCATTGCCTGGCAGGTTGTAACTGCGCCCAGCCAAAGTGACCTCTGGACCACCACCAAGACATTCACAGCACAAAAGGGACACATAGGTGGGTACTGTTTTGCTACTAATACATTATAGTTTTAAAAAAAAAATATTAGAAATATGTTTAGGTTTTTTAAATGTTATGAAATAAAGATGATGCTATTTGTCCTCATTGGGTTCATGCACATGGGTGGTTTGGGTCACAGATATGCTCTAGTGCAGTGATGGTGAACCTTGGCACCCCAGATGTTTTGGAACTACATTTCCCATGATTCTCATGCACTCTGCAGTGTAGTTGAGCATCATGAGATATGTAGTTCCAAAACATGAGGGGTGCCAAGGTTCACCATCACTGCTCTAGTGTAAGCCACAGGTGGTGCACACAGCCAGCCATAGAAGTGAATGGCTGCACACAGCCTTACTCAGGTAAAAGACAATGCTTTTTTGCATCAGTGTTTAAATGCACATATGACATATTCCCTGAATGCAGAACATCCAGGGAATGTCATAGCTTTGTAAACACAGGTGCAAGGAAGCATCATCATTTCCCCAAGTACAGCCTCATACTGCGTGTGGCACCCCAGGCACAAAAATGACTAGAGCATATTGGTGCCTCATATCTTCCGTGTACCTGAGCCTTTGGCAACATTTATACAGTTGTTATATGTATTACTCTTCTGAAATCCTTAAATGATGATAAACATCTAATAATATAATTGATCATATAAATGTTGATTTTGTGGTTTGTATGTTTAGTTCTGCTTGAATAGAGCATGCAGGACATAGTGGGTGAGATTTACTAAAGCTGGCACACTCAGAATCTGGTGCAGCTGTACATGGTAGCCAATCAGCTTCTAAGTTCAGCTTGTTCAACTTGCTCACACTGAAAGCTACATAGTAGGAGAGTTTGTAAAAAGACACAAGTCCATCAAGTCATGTGATAATTGCTCCGACTTTGGAGCACTTGTTGCATTCTGTGCAATGGAACCGTTCTAATCGGTGCAACCTGAGTCGGTCTGACTTAGAAAAGGGTTCCTGCACTACTTTTGGTCCGACTTGCACTGACTTCTGTTACAGAAGTCGCATGCAAGTCATGCGCAAGTCGTGCGCAGTGTGAACTCGGGCTAAAACGAAGCTGGTAGGTTTGTATGCGGAAGTGAGCCTGATCTTGCACACTCCAGCTTTAGTAAATAAACCCCACTGTATCTGCATTGTAGAGGATGGGCACGCAGCAATATATTACACCATGTTGTACATTTCCATTTTCTAGTTAATTCGGATGTTTTATGTCTCAAAGATTTCAAAATGTACCAAGTACTGTGATGGTAGGGTGGGGGGGGGTGGTATAACCAAGAGCAATATGTGCTAGGATTGTCAGTGCTGGAAACACCTATGTGCGTATGTATGAATGATGCATGTGTTAATTTTGTACTCGGGCAGAAGTGCTTTTTCAAACATTTTGCTTTACATTTTGGGAACACTATCAGGGCCCTGAGAAAGAAAAATCATGGATAAAATACAGTGATTGATGTAGAGTATATTCAAGGAATTCCTTTTGGGAAGATTGCTTTAATTGAAAGGAAGTCCTACAGTGGTCATATGTGGGACGGTGTGGCTGGATGACGTTTTGGATTTGATCAACCAACCAGCGATTAATTACTTTCCATCGACTATCTGATGGCTATTCCATCTGATGTTTCTTACCATCTTGGCTTTTTATTTATGTGTAAGTCAACTTTAATTCTAGAAGAGGCAAGTTTATCATTTTGTTTTCTTTGACTCTCTATGTGTATTTAACCAGTTCCAGTCCGGGCCAAATCCGACATTTCTCTCATACGTGTAAAAAATAATCAGCATTTACTAAAAAATTACTTAGAACCCCCCAAACATTATTTATTTTTTTAAGCAGAGACCCCGGAAGAATAAAACGGTTGTTGCAATTTTTTTTTATGCGCACAATATTTGCGAAGCAGTTTATCAAAAGCGCATATTCAGGAAAAATTACACTTTAATGCGTTTTAGTGCACACAAACACAATATAATACCCAATTTTTTGGTAAAACACAAAAGATGTTACATCGAGTAAATAGATACCTAACATGCACATTTTGAAATTGCATACACCCCGTAAAATGGTGAGAAAACTACAGTACCTAAAAAATTCCATAGGTGACACTTCAAAAGCCTGTACCGGGTTCTTTATATCAGACCAAAATATTGTGATGTCACACAATGGCAGGAATACAATCAGTTCCTTTTACTGTGTCTGGGGAAGCCGATGCCGCCGGTCGCATCTTTACCAGGCTCCCCGATGGGACGGGAGAGTCCATTCTGCCGCATGTAAGTTAACCAGTAGCTGTAAAGCCGCTCTGATCGCTTTTGCCTAACAGAGAATTGCCGGCTGAAAAGAACAATAAAGGGACTATGACTGTAGCTGCAGTCATAATCCTGGTATAACCACTTCAACCCCATGCCGTTTATAAACGGCCTAAAAGATGGGAAGTGGTTAAAGTAGGTCATCTTGGACACGTGTGCTAAAATCTGTATAATATTATTGTAGTTTTGTGCTGATGGTGTATCCTACTTTCTGTACTTTCGCTTAAAAATATAAGAAGAAATATATTTTTCGTCAGATGGTAGATGAGGGCCCTCGTATGCTCAAGAGTTGGTGGCAGACTAACAAGCTAATTTTCTATTATTGGGCAACATGGAGTCGATTGCCCAGTTAAAAAAAAAAATTGATCACCAGTTGAAACATTGCATTGCCAGCATTAGGAGATCAAAAAAAAAAAAAAAAGATAATTTCGAGGAAAGGAACAAGAAAAGAGTGGAAACAGACAGAATTGGAAATGAAGGATCTAAAGTGGGAAGCTAACAGTTTAATGAGGACACATTCAGAAGTATGATAACATTGAGGAACCCTGCTGAACCAAACATTTTTTTTATTACAAATTAAATGTTTGAATCTTTATGAGATAAACAACTATGCTGTTTTTTGTTAGGATGCCAGTGTGTATCGTTGAGGGATGTGCGACCACATCAAAAAGGAAGACGGACGATATAATGCTTCACTCATTCCCGAAAGACAAGGAATTAATAAAGCGATGGTTACAGCAGATGCATCAGGACTTTGGTGATTTGGAAGAATTTGCAGAAAAAGTTTTTACTAGCACAAGGGGAAATTATAGAATGTGTTCTCTGCACTTTACTCGTAGTGCTTATGAAATCAGAGGATTAACCACTTTTTTAAAAAGAGATGCCATTCCAACTTTGTTTCCAGAACCCGTAGCAATTCAACTTCCAGCAAAAGGACTATCTAGTTTTGTTTTAAACTCTGAATTACACACAGTGCATGCCAGACCCACGACCAGCACACATCAGCCTATACGACAAATAGTGGTAGGACTGTGTCATGAACCTTCTGTGGCACCTCAAGTACATATTAAAACAGAGGATGAAACATCGTCAAGTGGTTTCAAAACTCCTCATGAAGGAACACCTCGAATACGTATTAAAAACAAGGATGAAACTACAAGTGGGTTTTTAAGTACTAAATTACACACAGGGCCTACTATGCCCCCAGATAACGGACAGCAAGAACTGCTGGCAGGATTTGGTCAGCAAGAATCTTCTACGCCATCCCCGATAAACGCTTTTACTGTTTTAACATTGGACCAGCATGCAAATCTACTTTGCACACCTCATCTAACCAGTATAAGATCTCAAGGATTTATCCCAGCTGTGTCACGAAAAAAAACATACACACCAAAAAATATTAAAACTATTGGAACTATGACCGAGTGCCTTCCAGGGAAAATCCATAAATCCATACAGTTTGACAAATCAATGGGTACCAGTCATAAGAGTTTTCAGGTCAGTCTGCGACCATTTCACAGCTCTGTTGGAATACAGTGTAATCTTGTCAATCTCCCAAGTCTGAAAATGTTATCACCACGTCAAATCGAAATTAGCAGGGAATCGGAAGACTCAACCACAACCCCACATATAGACCTCAGATAAAGATACATTAAATGTTGTTACCTAGAGTTTGTCTCTGGTCTCCTCAAACATCTATGACCATTCGCTGTAACAGTTCAGCAGCCAAACAAAGGGATTTCTATATTCCAAGATGTTTTACAGATCATTTAGGAATCATTCATGCGATAGATTGCAGGCTCATGCACCCTACAGTATCCCTTAGGACAAAAATCCTCTATTACAATTTTTATAGTGCACCTGGGTGGCAGTAGTTACAGAAAAGTAAAGAGAAGGCAGCTTTTATCAAGATGGTTCAAATAGTTGAAAATTTTGGAATATACATTTATTCCATAAATGTCAACAACAGCCCTTTTTTATAAAAGGGTATCGGATTTTTTTTATTTTAACCTTTTGTTACAAAAAACATGTCACTGCTTCTCATTAGAATGTTTACAGAAAAGTACAATTGCACTTTTTCTGTTGTATACAAAACATTTTCCCTAAAGTGTATCTATGGGGAGAAAATGTAATATCATATATTCACACACTACTGTGTCACACATTTCTCAGAGTCGGCCTTCTGAACTACAGAAGTGCTGAGAGGAAGGGTTTCAGGAGACGGAGTCAGTACAGGAATCACTGCTTTAAGGCAGCAAGGTACCATGGGATATGTAGTCCTTAGAAATGGAAAGTAAACCACAGAGGAGAAGCTGCAAAGCATGCAGAGAATCTAGGAAGTTTTGGAAAGAGACGGCCAGCAAGAAGGCAGAACTCACAATATAAACAATTTTTCAAGTAAGCCTATATTGGATTGCCAAATATTACTATAGTTTGTATTGGTATTACAATGCTGATGTTGTAAACTCAAAGTGTATGCCGTGACCCTATTACTTTAATAAAAATGCATAGGAATGTTCATTATGTAAGTGTTTGGAGTCTATTTACTGATTTTTTTTTTTTTGGGTGAAATATCCTGAATATGATTGTAGAATTTTTTTTAGATTTTAGTTTTTTTTTGTTGAAGGGGATGCCTGATATCTGACTTGTATCTTAGTGCAGACTCCTGGGAAAATCTGTGTGCTAATCACACAAGCAGGAAATGTTTCAGGGGGGTGGGGGGGTGTTCTGTATAAATTCTGTGTACAGAACACCTTCAAGTAGCCATATTGCATTTTCAGAAATTTACAGCAGCTGCAGATTGAAAAGGAAAGGTAATTTTTAATAACATTCAGTTACAAAATAACTTCTATATTATTTTTTTCTTTACTTGCTATCTTTTTTTTCCCCACGAACGTGGAGTTACTCTTTTAAATTGGACCTGTACTGTTAAAAGAGGCTTTGGTTATGGTGTTCCCTTAAACAGCAGCGATTGCATATCACATGACCGGTGTTTGGGCATTCATCATGTGACTGCTGAAGGAAGCCCCGAAAACAACTGCAATGATTTATATCCCATTTCAAACTACACATTTTGTATGTGACATGAATAGTGTGGGATTGCAGATATTATAAACCCGAACAGGATTTCCTGAGCTGGCCCATGTACAGAGCATCAAACACAAAATCTAGAAGGATGTCAGAATGCTTGCTAATTTGCCAGAAAAGAAAAAATGATATTCAGACATATTGAGATATTTTAAAAACTCTTTTATTACAGTCTACATAAGATTATCGTGAGCAGAGTTTTTCTGTTGAGTCTTTTTATTGGTGTTATAAAGAAGAACATGAAGAATACTCCAATATAAAGTATGGTATACAATGTACATACAGATGAAAGATGCAAAGAAAAATCATCAGTACAAAGCTTTCACAGTGGATATGCAACATACATCATTTAAAATGGAGGCTCAGGGCATATAAAAAAAAACAATGGTAGTAGAATTGAAAACAAACAATTGCAAAAGTCGTCAACACTGGTAAGCAAGGGGTATACAGAAGCAGTATCCCGTATTATTACAGTGGTTGTGAGAAAAAGTGGGGAGGAAAGAAAAAGAAGGTAAAGAATAAAAGAGCGAGAGAGAGGTGGCTCCAGGACTCGAGATATAACAACTTCTATGGATGGGGACTCAGGGGTGAGCACAGTTTTTAAATAATGGGATTTTACATACCTTACCTTCCCAGAAGATCCATTATTCATCATGGCATTGCTCTTCTTCAGCAGTCCTGTGGACAGCCAGAATCACACATGGCTATGCCAAAATAGCCAGCAGTCTAAAGTGCATGTCTGATATTTCCATCTTTCACCGTTTGTAGGGTTTTAATGTGTTTCCCAATTGGCATAATAGCAGTGCTTGGTTGGTTAGCTTTGTGCTTCCAAAATCCATTGAAAGCGCTCAGTCTTCTCTGTCAGCTCAATGCACTGTCCTGTCATTAAAGCGGCTGGGCACTTATTATTGACAGGTCACTACTGCACCCAGCCAGCGCAGTGTGATCTGCCAGATCACTGGACCACAAGTTAAATATTCAGATCACAGAGGGGACGTATAGGTGGGTATGCTTTCGCTGAAAATGTTGTTATATTCATATTATAAATAATAATGGTAAACACCCAAGTATCTTGTTTAGTTTGGAAATATTAACACATGTTTTATACAGTTTATATAATATGTATATTATAAATGTATTACATTTTTTAATTAATAAATATTATTTATAGTATATTAATGATTTTATTTGTATGGGTTTTATTCTCCTCAAATGAATCAGAAAAAATGTGCTGTAATTATAGCACCTGCATGCTGGAGGGCACAGGCACATCAAAATTATAATCTGGATTTTTGTGCTTTTTTAATTTCATAGTTTTTTTTATACCCCCAATACTTCCCTATAGGTGTACAGATCTTGTCCTGCCAATCTGTACATGTATAAAAAGAAGTATTAGGGGGTGTACAGCTGAGCAGGGCATGGCAAGTATTTCAGTTTTAGAAATACATTTGTTTTCATCTAAAGGAGTAACCAGGAAAAAGGGGACATTAATAGAAGAGAAGCACCAACGTGGCACAGCTAACGCAAAATTTTTGACCTATTTTTTGTGCTATTATTCATATTATTACTATTATGAATAATAATAACTATATACATGTGCACACATTTGTGTTTTTTTTTTTTTTTTTTTTTTTTTACTCTTCGTCAACTGTCTTTCATTGTATTCTATAGAATAAATCTGCTTTTAAAGCTTACATTTTTTCTTTTTCTGCTAGGATGCCAGTGTGTATCGTAAAAGGATGTGCAACCACATCCAAAACAAAGCCTTATGATATATTGCTTCACTCATTTCCAAAGGAAAAAGTGCTGATAAAGCGATGGCTGCAACAGATGCATCAAGACCTTGGTGATTTGGAAGAATTAGCAGAAAAGGTTTTTACCAGTGCAAGAGGAAATTATCGAATGTGTTCTCTTCATTTCACCCGTGATGCTTACGAAAAGCGAGGATATAGCACTTTCTTGAAAAGAGACGCTATTCCGACAGTGTTTCCTAAACCTGCTGCAATTCAGCCTCCAGCAAAAAAATCAAGTGCTGCTTTAACCAGTGAACTACATACAGGAGATGCCAGTTCCACAACTGATGTACAATCGCCTATACGGCAACCAGTGGTGGGAAGTTGTCAGTATAGTATGGCTTCTCCAATAGAAATTAAAACTGAGGATGAAACATCGTCAAGTTGCCTTTTTAGTACAGAGTCACATAGGGTGCCTGCTATGCCAACAGCTGCTCCTCTACCACCCAAACAAGAAACAGTGGTGGGACTTTCTCCACCTGAACCTGTCATGGCATCTCAAACACACATTAAAACAGAAGATGAAACATCAAGTACTTCTGAATTGGATACAGTACACATTGCTCCCCTGACTAAAGTACAGCTGTCCAAACAAGACATGGTGGAAGGTGCCATCCAGCATAACCTGAAATCTGAACTACCTCACACCCATATAAAATCTGAAGCTGGAACTTTAGATACAACTATAGCTACAGAACTGCATGCAGTTTATTCTGTGCCACCCACTAACATTATACCACTCGAACAAGAAATGGAAGTGGGAATTAACCAGAATAAAACTGGCATACCCCTTAAAATACATATTAAAACTGAAGATGAAACTTCAGGTGATTTCATAACTACTGAAATAAAAACCGTGCATTTTATGCCCTCAACTGGACAGCTTCAGGAGTCTACCTCAGCCAGGCCACAAAAAAGAAAAAGATTGTGTGCTCCGAGAAGTATAAAAACAATTGGAACTGTTACGGGATACTTTCCAGGACAGGTCCACAAATCTATACAATTTGACCGATCAATGGGTGCTAAACATAGGAGTTTTCAGGTTAGGCTGAGACCTTTTCATAACTCGGTTGGAATACAGTGTAATCTGGTCAAACTACCAAGTCTGAAAACAATAGCACGGAGTCAAACTGAAACCGTGACTGAGTCTGAAAAAGCAACCCAAGACCTGCCTATAACTCTTGGACAAACACCCAGTAGGGAACAATTAAATAGCGACCCTACATAACACATTTTAGCTTTTTCTCCAGAAGTATTCACTAGTTCCCCATCAACAATCTCCTCTAGTGAAAAAACTATTTGGCTGCCATACCAAAGGCTTTTACCACCCCAAGAGGACTTGGATGTCTTTCTGGAATCCTCAGCACTAGAGACTTCAGACCCTAATCCTTGTAGCAGACTTCAAGACCATGATCAGGAATTATAGCTGAAGGTTTATCCAAACATGGTGACAAACTTAAGTACAACAGTTACAGACGTGTTAAAAAAACAAGTCAAATTATATCCTGGAAATGAGGAGTATTTATATGTATTTATTCCAATGTCCTAATTTCTCAGTTTGTCAAGAGGATTAACTGAAAATTCAGCATTTTTTTTTCAATTGCACCCTTTTTTACAAAAAGCACTACACTCACTCATTACCGTTTTACTACGTTGTCTGTTAAAAATGTTTTAATTATGTATAATAGCCATTTATTTGGTGTATGTAAGTTAGAAAGCTGTTCATTTTAATGTAAAAAATGTTTTTGTTGTTAAATATATGAAATTTGTTTTAGTTTCATTACCGTCTAGATCCTTTGCTGAATGTTTTCTAATATAATACTTTTTTTCAAAACCATGTGCTACTTATCTTTTGATTTTATATTGAGTGTTTAAAAAGGTTTTTTTTTTATCTTAATGCATTCTATGCATTAAGATAAAAAACCTTCTGTGTGTAGCAGCCACCCCAGCACCCCCCTAATTACTTACCTGAGCCCCATCTCTCTCCAACGATGTCCACGAATGTCTAAGCCGTCCAGGACACGCCTCTGGATTGGCTGAGACACAGCAGCGGCGCCATTGACTCCCACGGCTCTCAATCAAGGTCAGTCAGTCAATCAGGGGAGAGTGGGGGTGGGTCGGGGCTCTCCGTGTCTGAATGGACACACGGAGCTGTGACTCTGCTCCAGTTCCCCCATAGGAAGCTGCTGACTGGGGGCACTCGATAGGATAGGCAGGAGGGGCCAGGAGCAGCAAAGAGGGACCCGAGAAAAGGGGGATCCAGGCTGCTCTGTGCAGACCAACTGCACAGAGGAGGTCAGTATAACGTATTTGTTTTTTTTTGTTTGTTTTGTTTTTTTTTATGAAACTTTAAAATTACTTTTAACTTCTTGTCCCAGTGGTAACACAGGAAGTGAGAGGGAAAGTTGTACAGTGGAGAAAAACAGTCCTAAAAATCTGTCAGATATTGAATATTTGACTTCTACCAACTCTGGTAACAAAACAACAAAAACTACATTGGTTCTTGAGGTGTTGTAGTTTATTAGAAGCATTGGCATATTTTGTACAGATGTATAGTGTGTAGGGCCTTTGGAAGCTTGCTTTTGGCATTTCTGCCAGATATTATAATTTGACTCAAAACCTAGCCATGGTAATGTAGTTGTAACAACATATGTTTGCAGAAACATGCCAATTATTTGGGCGTAGATCCCTGGCTAACTGATATTTGGGAAACCTTCAGTTGTCAATAATAAATTTGTGTGGATGATTGTTTTATCCTCAAGATGAGGATGGTAACAGGGAAGACCTATCAGTATATAAACATACAGACCTAGCTGATCTGCTATTGGTTATTGAAAGATCCTTTATAATACAGGTATTTTGGTGGCCGAATCTCCTGACCACCATCTCATTTTTGTAGCTAGCTTACAAGGGGCCCATTCGTTCAATTTTTTAGTAACTTCCCTCCTTTTTTTTTATCTTGCCTAGTTTGCATCCAGTCTCTCTTTAGTTTCTGTATTCTATAATACAGGGGACATTGTTCCCTATGTGATGGGGGGTGAAAAAAAGTTCAACTAAATAAATACATTTTGTTTTAATTGTAAAATATTAAAATGACACCCAAGCACATAAAATCTCCCCCCTAAAAAATATGAGGCCCCCATCCCCACATATACACACAAGTACAAACGTAAACACACATGTTGGGACGCCTACGCCTGGAAACGTTGATTGCGATAAACATGTTACATATTGCCGCACACGCCAGAATGAGAACAATAATTTTAGCACCAGACCTCCTTCGTAATGCTAAACTGATGACATATGGGGGCTGTTAAAGCGGCATCTATAGAAAATATAGGATACTGAACTTTGACGCCATTTTATGGGTGGCTGCAAGTGTAAGATTTACCATGTTTGGTATCTATTTACTCGGTGGTGTAGCCTTAGCTTTCATATTTCACAAAAAATTGGGTAATTTTATTGCATTTTTGTTCTCCCTAAAATGTAACTTTTTTTTTTTTTTCACTGAAATGCTGCGTTTCATATTCTGTGACATAAACAATAGGAACTACCACTATTTTATTCTCTAGGGTGTCTGCTTTCAGAAAATATATCATGTTTTGGGGGGGGGTAGGTAATATTCAGGCCTAAAAATATTTTTTTTAAATGTGCAGTGTCTGGCAGTGAAAGGGTTACAGAATGAGTTCACCTTCGGGACTATGTTACATGTTCTACCCCTAAGATTTGTTAGCTGAAAAAATGCTAGCTCCTAACTTTTTTTTTTTTTCGCTGGTTCCAAGATTCAAAGCAAATTTGTCAAGCCCTGTAGTAAGCTGTCTAAGGCAGCATTCCTCAAAGTTGTCTTTTACAGTTGCTCTATAAAAAAATCACCTAAAGGGCAGTCTTGAGGTTTATTCATTCCCCTCACTACTTTGACACCTTGTCAAAGTCACTTTTAAGCCCCCCCCCAGCCATTTTTTATAGTAGTTTTGAATACACTGGAGAAATTTGTTGCTGAACGCTAGTGATAAATAGGCACAGTGAAAAAGTATTCTCTCCTCTGGTGGTAACGATAACCTTGTTGGCATTGGCTTAGTTTTTGGCAGGTTCAGTAGAAGCTTTACCAGCAAACAATTGACTTGCTTGCCACCAATCACAGCACGTCATACAGAAGAGAGAGTAGGAAGACGGCTGGGGATACCCCTTGATCCATGCCTGTGGACCAGAATTTGGGAAATGCTGGTCTAAGATTACCACACATTCAAGGCCTAAGTCGGTTCTAAGCAGAATAATCACATGTTGAGTGTAGGAAGAAGCTCAACACAAACAAACGAAACTGTAAAAACTCCATGCAGATATGTACTAAGAGAATCAGCGAATGTAAAGTTCTATGTTTGTAGCACATTGTTAGCAATGTTTTCGCTTTATCGCAGATCTATTAGCATCAGAAGTACTTTCCTTATACAGTTTCACGATTTACATCCACAGGCTTAAAAAATGTCAGACGACGAAGGTGTCCCAGCGGTGAAGAAGTCCCGTATCTTTTATGGCAGTTTGGCAGAAAAGGAGAGGGAGCGTCTTCATAAGGGAGAATCGTCAGTGGGAAGGACAGCAGTGAGAGCTGGGATCGATGCTGGGAACATTAACGTCGGGTTTGGTGAGGAGATAGATCCCTTGGATGTTTCCTTGACAGTAAATTGTGTACCGCATACAGTGACTAATCATGAGAATTCTAATACACTGAAGGTTTCCAACAGACAAGAAACTGTTTTAAAAGATCAATTCACTCGGTGCTGGTATTTTTTTGGTTATGGACAGGAGCTAGTGAGTTAAACTGAGCAATTGGCTTTCTGTTTATTTTGGGGACATGGCACCTCCAGCCAATGTAGTTATTAAAGGAGTTGTAAAGGTAGAAGGTTTTTTTATCTTAATACATTCTATCCATTAAAATAAAAAACCTTCTGTGTGTGGCAGCCCCCCCAGCACCCCCTAATACTTACCTGAGCCCCCTCTCTGTCCAGCGATGTCCACAAGTCCCTCGACCGTCCGGGACTCTTCCCTCTTGATTGTCTGAGACACAGCAGTGGCGCCATTGGCTCCCGCGGCTGTCAAAGTCAGCCAATCAGGGGAGAGAGGGGGCGGGGCTGAACGGCAGCTCTGTGTCTGAATGGACACATGAAGCTGCAGCTCGGCTCAGGTGCCCCCATAGCAAGTTGCTTGCTGTGGGGCACTCAACAGGAGGGAGGGGCCAGGAGCAGCGAAGAGAGACACGAGAAGAGGAGGATCCAGGCTACTCTGTGCAAACACTGCAAAGAGCAGGTAAGTATCATGTTTAAAAAAAAAAACGAGACTTTACAATCACTTTAACTACAACTAGCCTTATGACACCTTAGGGGTATCCATTTTAATCTTGTTTACTCTAAGGCTACATGCACACTAGCCTACCCTGACCACGGCCGTGTGAAAATGCAAAACGCCAAGAATGATTATGGAGTGGTAAAGATTGTAAAATAGTCTTAGCAAAAACCAAACTTTACTCGCCTTTTTCTGCACAGAATCATACTACATTTTTTCTGGAGTGCCCTGCAGGGGGGGGGGGGTGAAAGGAGCAGCTCAGAATAAACAGGTTGCATGCCATTTTTTGCTAGGATAGCTCACTGTTGCCTTTTACAAGGCTTACTGCTTACCTTACGCCAGTTACACAGGGGGCGAAAATCAGCCAAAAACGGTTGGCTCAGAAAGAACCGGCCAACTTTTGGCCCTTGTGTACAGCTCCCTGTCAGGGAAATTCTGTCGAGCATGCATGCTGGAAAAACCAGCATTCCATCAGCTGCCAGCGCTAATCAGTGTGTCCTGGCTGGGGGGGGGGGTCCCCCCCTGTCAGAACATTCTATGCATTATGATAAAAACCTTCTGTGTGCAGCAGCACCCCTAATACTTACCTGAGCCCCATCTTGATCCAGCAATGTTGCGTGAGAACCTCAACTGTCTGGGACTCTCCCTCATTGGCTGAGACAGCAGTGCGACGCCTTTGTTCCCACTGCTGTTAATCAATGAGTAGAGAGAGGGGATGGGGCCAGGCCACGGCTCCGTGTCTGAATGAACAGCAACCGCTTGACTCAGGTGCCCCCACAGCAAGCAGGAGGGAGGGGCCAGGAGCGCCGGCGGGGGAACCCGAGAAGAGGAGGACCTGGGCTGCTCTGTGCAAAACCATTACACAGAGCAGGTAAGTATAACATATTTGTTATTTTTAAATGAAAAACAACAACTTAAGTATCACGTTAACCTCCCTGGCGGTATGATTATTTCAGATTTTTGATGCTCAAAGCGGTACAATGTTTTGTATGGAAATTTGGCGTTTTATATTGTAGGCCTGTAATTCTTAGGAATAACCCACTTAAATCTGTCCAAACAAGAGTCTAGTAGACAGACCGGGTATGATAAAGTTTGAAACATGAAATTATAAATTATAATATAATAAATAACTATAAATAATTATAACAAATAATAATATAATAAAAATTATTCAATAACGTAATTGAATCAAAAACACTGAAATTTGCTCAGTTG
Source organism: Aquarana catesbeiana (assembly GCF_042186555.1). Taxonomy (NCBI): domain Eukaryota; kingdom Metazoa; phylum Chordata; class Amphibia; order Anura; family Ranidae; genus Aquarana; species Aquarana catesbeiana. Next base: position 225,329,868 of record NC_133332.1, on the reverse strand, counting down.
TAGAATTGTCGCTGTCATTACTTTCAGTGTTTGATGACGGATTTCCCCACAAATCACTATCGCTCAATTCTGCGAGTGATTCTAATTTTTTATCGCTGTTTTCTAGCTGGTTTAAAACCGCTTTTGATGTAAAGGGACGGTTTTGGTTGCTATGGACAATCTCCAGTTTCCAGGCAGAAAGAACAATATTTATACAGTGGAACCTCGGTTTTCGAGTAACGCGGTTAACGAGCGTTTCACAAACCGAGCACGGTATTTCTAAAAATCCTAACTGGGTTTGCGAGTGTTGTCTCGCAAAATTAACAGGATTCAGGCCAAAAGCGGAAATGCCCGAAAAGGCCCAAGGACAGTTCGGCTGACCTCGGTAAACCTCGGAAAGGCTCGTGAACGGAGTCTTTCCAAGGTTTGCCGAGGTCCGCCGAAGTGTCCTCTGGCCTTTTCGGCCATTTCCGAGGCTCTCCGGCGCCCCCCGCCTCTGGCCACATGCAGTATTGCATCCCATTGAAGTCAATGCGGAACAAATTATTTTCGTTTCCATTGACTTCAATGGGAAAACTCGCTTTGATATGCGAGTACTTTGGATTACGAGCATACTCCTGGAACGGATTATGCTCGTAATCTGAGGTTCCACTGTAGTATAAAACTGCATGCAGGGCACTGGACAAACCACTAGGGACAAAAAGGGATGTGCAATAATTTGATACAGTAATGTAATCTGTAAGATTACAGTGTACTGTATGTATTGTGTGTGTTTCACTATTTGAATTTGGTGCCGTGCTCCGCCCCCGTGCATCTCAACGCTCGCAGGGAGCGGAGCCCAGCCCTGTGATACATCGAGCGGAGACACAGCCCGCACACACTGTGGGGGATATCGCAGGATCCAGGGGACAAGGTAAGTAACTGTACCTGGATCCTGCGATGCGATCCCGAGTGTGGCTCGGGGTTACCGCTTTTGGTACTGAAAATTCACCCCGAGCCACACTTGGGAATATCGCCAGGGAGGTTAATAGCATAGCAGGGGAGATTGCTGTACTAACTTTGCATGTGTTAGTACAGCGATCTTTTTTTTTCCGTTAAGCCTGCTGGGTTGATTGAACATAAAAAAAACCTTATAGTGTGTACCAGGCTTTAAACTACCATCTGCTTCTTTTCTCTTCTCCCTGCTTAGTCAGTTCCAGTGTGCTATCACCTTGAAGATAAAATCTGAACCAGAGTTGTGATAGATGGAGTGTGCTGTGTCAACAGTGTAGGAATAAGCACTGACATATGTCTGGCTATAATGTTGGCCCTCATCAGTTTGCTGAGTTTTTGTAGCTAACCTACACAACCCATTAGGTTTATACTGATACTACTTTCTTCCTTCTGTGTCTCTGAATTCCCACATCTCTTTTCTTAGGAGAGTCATTTGACATAGAGGAGCACATCAGTGAGAGGCAGGCAGAGGTTCTGGCTGAGTTTGAGAGGAGGAAGCGGGCCAGACAGATTAATGTGTCCACTGATGACTCTGAGGTGAAGGCCGGTCTGAGAGCACTCGGGGAACCAATCACTCTCTTTGGAGAAGGCCCAGCTGAAAGGAGAGAAAGGTGAGGACAGCTATATAATTTTTTTCAAAGCATCACAGCTGTGGGCATGTGTCTCCTCCATCTGCTGCCTTTGTAGCTTAAGGGGGGCTATATATTTGGCTTAAGCTATACTTTGATCAACGCTTTTTGTGACTTCTGCAGCGTTTGTGTTTCTGCATCCTCAGGTTGCGAAACGTTCTCTCTATTGTTGGCACAGATGCTTTAAAAAAGACTAAGAAAGAAGAAGAGAAGTCTAAGGCATCAAGTGAAGAGGTACGATAAAAAAAAAACAATCTGATGCTTTGTAGGTGAGTCTTAGGGGTTTATTTACTAAAGGCAAATCCACTTTGCACTGCAAGTGCACTTGGAAGTGCAGTTGCTGAAGATTTGAGGGAGGCATGCAAGGAATATAAAAAAACAGCATTTTTGCTTGCACATGATTTGATGACAAAAATCAGCAGAGCTTCCCCTCATTTCAGATTTACAGCGACTGCACTTGTAGTGCACAGTGAATTTGCTTTTAGTAAATCCACCCCTTTGTGTAGTAGTCACTTTGTCAATTCAAATGTATGTTTTCCTTTTTTAGTATCAGAAGACCTGGTATCACGAGGGTCCTACCACCCTGAAAATCGCCCGTCTGTGGATTGCACAATACTCCCTTCCACGGTACGTATGTTCTTCATGCTTCCAGGAGCTGCGATTCTCATCTTCTATTGTTAAACAAATATCTCTTGAGTTGTGAAGAAAACTGCAGCTTAGTAAAGAGAAAGTATAGTATAGTAGATTTTCAGTTGTTATTACAGTATTTAACTTTTTATGTAAGTTTTTCCATTTTTGCTTTTACATAGTTTTATAGTACAAAATGTAGAGATTTGTGGATTAGTCGCTATGCTTTGGTACCAAGCTGACAGTAGCAAATCCTTTAAACTCTGTAAGGTGTGGCCTCCATCAGTCATACTTGTTAATCAAGCACATCCCACAGATGCTTGAGGCACTGAGATCTGGAGAATTTGGATTCAACAACTTGAACTCGTTGTGTTCCTCAATCTTGACCTATTTTTGCAGTGTGGCAGGCTGCATTATTCTCCAGAAAGGGGCCACTACCATCAGAGAATACTTTTTCCGTTAGGGGTGTACTTGATTAGCAACAATGTTCAGGTACAGTGCCTTGCAAAAGTATTCACCCCCCTTGGCATTTTTTTGGGGGGGGGGGGGGGGGTATATAGGTACGGGCAGGTAAAGTGAATGACATTGATTACCTTGTTTTTAGCTGCATCTGAAAGTGGGTAGGATATATCAGGCAGCAAGTAAAAAAAGTTGTCCCTGAAGTTGGTGTAACAAAAGCAGAACAAATTAGCAAGTGTAAGGATTTGAGAAACTTTGACAACGGCCAAATTGGAATGGCTAGACAACTTGGTCATAGCAACTCCAAAACTGCAGTTTTTTTGGGGGATGTTCCCGGTCTGCATTAGTCAGGACCTACCAGAAGTGGTCTAAGGAAGGAAAACGGGCAACAGTGTCATGGGCAGCCAAGACTTATTGATGCACGTGGGGAGCGAAGGCTGGCCTGTGTAGTCTGATCCAATAGAAGAACTACTGTAGCTCAAATTGCTGAAAAAGTTAATGCTGGTTCTGATAGGTGTCAGAACACACAATTCATTGCAGTTGGTTGCAAAGCCACAGACTGGTCAGGATGCCAGGCTGACCGGTGTACACAGCCAGAAGCGCTTGCAATGGTCATGTGAGCATCAGAACTGGACCACAGAGCAATAGAAGAAGGTGGCTTGACTAATGAGTTCAAGAATAATTTGAGAAATACAACAACGAGATTGAGGTGTTGACTTGGCCTCCAAATTCTCTAGATATCAATCCAGTCGAGTATTTTTGGGATGTGCTGGAAAAACAAGTATGATCCATGGAGGCCCTACCTTGTAACTTAAAAATCATATATGTGAAATTCCACTTAAAGTGTCCAAAAATTGCCGTGGAAAAAGCACTCAGAATGAAAAAGTCCCTCCAGCCGTGAAAGTGATGAAGGTAGGATAGGATGGGCATCACCAATTGGTTCTAGTGCTGCACTGTTTGTATTTAGTCCATACGTGTGATGGCTGCATTCGTTTTTCCTTTTATTCTCGCCTGGAGTTCCTGTCAGCAACACATTTCCTGTCCTATGGTGACAACACACTCCATTTTAGTTCTGTATCTATGGAGGAGCTGCATTGTAACCCTAGGATAGGAAGTGTGCTGGGACTACAGAACACCTCCCCCTCTTCCCTTCTGCGTGACATACAGAAGAATTGTAACTCAAAAGCGCGGGACAAGCAGAGTACAGGAAGTGGCGAGCTCACTGGATTTCTGGCAGGATCAACAGGGATTTTTTTGCCAAAACCCTTTTAATGTTTTTTTTTTAACAGACCTAAAGGGAGCAAAAAAGTGAGCTGCATAGTTAATGCTTACATATAGTAGGTAATAGTGTCTGGGTTAGTCTACTTGCCCTTATGTAATGTGGGAAGTACAGAACAGTTAGCGAAGGCTCTGGTAGATGAATGATTACATGAAAACCTCAATGCTTGGTTCACTTTGTACCTCTAACTTTTTACTACGGAGAGGTTAAAATGGGGGAATAGCTATATGTCAAGGGAAAGTGGCCATTCCCTGTACTGACATCAATACATGGTCTGCCTTCTGACCATCTGCTGGAAACACTAACTGCCTAGTTGCATCCTAGTTTTAATACTTTTGCACAGGGGCGTTGTTGGTTCTACAAAAGATCTGGGGCTAGAGCCCATAGCAGCGAAGTAGAGAAAGCAATGTATCCTGGATTTGACTATCCTGGCATGCCCACCCTCCCCTTGATCGGTCAACCCCCCCCCCCCCCCCCCCCAGTCCTCCTCCCCCCCAGCGGCCTCTGTTACAAGGTCCCGTCTCCTATAATACATGTCACACCATTGGATCAGTGTCCTGCCCATCGCCGCCCCCGGTGTGTACAAAAGAAAATGGTCTGGTGTTGCCAGTGACACACCTCCCCAAATTAAATGCAACATAGAAGAATTATGCCCGTAGGACTTTAAATGAGGTGAGCACAAAAAGGTCAATGAGAGTGTACAAAGTAAACACGGTTTATAAATTTATTAAAATTGTATAAGATTCGTCGTATAGGAGATGCATAAACAGAGGTGCCAATCCACCTGGCAGTGATAAAACACAACATTACCAAGCGTCCACAGCCATATATATTTAGAATTGTTGATGTACAGTAATACACAGGTGTCATATAACTCGGCGAGTTTCGCAAGTCGCTGCTCGCTTTTTCAGGAGTAGATGTAAAATGCAGTGTATCTACAGAATAAAAATGTCAATAAGAAATATATGTATATAGTGGTGTTCCGCGCTTAGGACGGGCTTGTGACCGAACTGCAGCCCCCCAGATAGAGAAAGCACCAAAGGTGCGATCCAATAATTATAAAATCTGAAGAAATAGGGGATTGGCGCTGTTCACTGGTGAAAAATAAATAAACTATAAACAGACTCCTAACACAAGGGAAGCATTACACCCAAATTCTAGGTGGGTGAAAAGTGTAACAGTGTAAAATAATAAAAAATAAATATACGTGCTGAAAATAGTCACAAAAATGTGCAGACTGCCCAAAGTGAAATACTAAAAATAATACATGAAATAAAATAGAACTCCAAACAATAATAAAAGTGAATGATCAATCAGGTGTATATAAAAAAATGTTTCAAAAACCACAAAAAATATATTCATTGAAAGGTATAAGTGAGTTATACCTAGGAGAAAGGACAAACACAGTGTTGCCCACTATAAATTAGTGTATATACTGGTGAAGCTGAATAGTGTTAGATGGAAAAATGAAAAAAAATTTTTTGAGCTGAAAAAAAGAACTACTGACGTGTAGTGTGCATAACAATATTAGTGCACAAAGAAAATCAAAAAAGTGAAAGAGAGACAAAAATAAAATAAAAAAGTCCAAGCAACCAAAAAAGAAAAAAATTTTTAAAAAATACCAAAAAATGCCGTGAATGTTAAATCTATCGTTCAGTGTAAATAAACAGTTCCTGTGCAACAAGCTAGTGCATCTTCAAAGGTTGCAGGTAAGTCCGTCCCAATGAATGTATACTGTCCTGTGTGGAGTCCCCTCTAGTGCCCCCACTCACCGGAGCGCCCAACCCCTGCAGGGGTAATGAGCATGTAGATGTGAATCCGATGATCCAAGCGGTCGGTGTCCTCCTCACCACCTATTTTCCACCTGTGTCACCAGATCGCTTTCAAAAGGCATCCATCCGGACCAATTACCATGTGCAGGGAGAAGAGAAGAGCCTCATAGTGTGATTCCAAATATAAATTTATTAAGCTCAAGCTTACAACAAACAAAAGAAATGAATAAAATAAAAAGCTAAAATCAAACGGCACTCTGCCGGCTGGCTCCACGTGAGAAGCCGCAGGAAGCACCGACCGCTTGGATCATCGGATTCACATCTACATGCTCATTACCCCTGCAGGGGTTGGGCGCTCCGGTGAGTGGGGGCACTAGAGGGGACTCCACACAGGACAGTATACATTCATTGGGACGGACTTACCTGCAACCTTTGAAGATGCACTAGCTTGTTGCACAAGAACTGTTTATTTACACTGAACGATAGATTTAACATTCACGGCATTTTTTGGTATTTTTAAAAAATTTTTTTCTTTTTTGGTTGCTTGGACTTTTTTATTTTATTTTTGTCTCTCTTTCACTTTTTTGATTTTCTTTGTGCACTAATATTGTTATGCACACTACACGTCAGTAGTTCTTTTTTTCCAGCTCAAAAAAATTTTTTTCATTTTTCCATCTAACACCATTCAGCTTCACCAGTATATACACTAATTTATAGTGGGCAACACTGTGTTTGTCCTTTCTCCTAGGTATAACTCACTTATACCTTTCAATTAATATATTTTTGTGGTTTTTGAAAAATTTTTTTATATACACCTGATTGATCATTCACTTTTATTATTGTTTGGAGTTCTATTTTATTTCATGTATTATTTTTAGTATTTCACTTTGGGCAGTCTGCACATTTTTGTGACTATTTTCAGCACGTATATTTATTTTTTATTATTTTACACTGTGTTACACTTTTCACCCACCTAGAATTTGGGTGTAATGCTTCCCTTGTGTTCGGAGTCTGTTTATAGTTTATTTATTTTTCACCAGTGAACAGCGCCAATCCCCTATTTCTTCAAATTTTATAATAAGAAATATATAACATAAAAATAAATACCATACAACAAAGATCCCATACTCACATATGGACTGAGCCAATGTCTCAAAAGCCATTAAACTAACAGGTGGCAGCAAGGCGTGTCTATCCCTGGAGCTGAGGGTAAGGAACCAGCAAAGACCCACTGGGGACAGATGGAGGGCAAGCATAACATGGGAGACAAAGAGTGTGACCTTTTGATGTCCCTCAATGTCCAACATGATTTGCAGCTGCAACAAAAGTGTATATCTAAGTAGTATAAATATGTACTAGGAAGGCCAACCATATGTTTAGTATACAGTGGGGCAGAAAAGTATTTAGTCAGCCACCAATTGTGCAAGTTCTCCCACTTCCAAAAAAAAGAGAGAGGCCTGTAATTGTCATCATGGGTCATCATCTCAACTATGAGAGACAAAATGTGGAAACAAATCCAGACAATCACATCTGTGTCTGATTTTTGAAAGAATTTATTTGCAAATTATGGTGGAAAATATGTATTTGGTCAATATCAAAAGTTCATCTCAATACTTTGTTATATATCCTTTGTTGGCAATGACAGAGGTCAAACGTTTTCTGTAAGTCTTCACAAGGTTGTCACACACTGTTGCTGGTATGTTGGTCCATTCCTCCATGCAGATCTCCTCTAGAGCAGTGATGTTTTGGGGCTGTCGCTGGGCAACACGGACTTTCAACTCCCTCCAAAGGTTTTCTATGGGGTTGAGATCTGGAGACTGGCTAGGCCACTCCAGGACCTTGAAATGCTTCTTACGAAGCCACTCCTTCGTTGCCCGGGCGGAGTGTTTGGGATCATTGTCATGCTGAAAGACCCAGCCACATTTCATCTTCAATGCCCTTGCTGATAGGAGGAGGTTTGCACTCAAAATCTCACAATACATGGCCCCATTCATTCTTTCATGTACACGGATCAGTCGTCCTGTTCCCTTTGCAGAGAAACAGCCCCAAAGCATGATGTTGCCACCCCCATGCTTCACAGTAGGTATGGTGTTCTTTGGTTGCAACTCAGCATTCTCTCTCCTCCAAACACGATGAGTTATGTTTCTACCAAACAGTTCTACTTTGGTTTCATCTGACCTTATGACATTCTCCCAATCCTCTTCTGGATCATCCAAATGCTCTCTAGCAAACCTCAGACGGGCCCGGACATGTACTGGGTTAAGCAGGGGGACACATCTGGCACTGCAGGATCTGAGTCCCTGGCGCTGTAATGTGTTACTGATGGTAGCCTTTGTTACGTTGGTTCCAGCTCTCTGCAGGTCATTCACTAGGTCCCCCCGTGTGGTTCTGGGATTTTCTTCTCACCGTTCTTGTGATCATTTTGACCCCACGGGGTGAGATCTAGCATGGAGCCTCAGATCGAGGGAGATTATCAGTGGTCTTGTATGTCTTCCATTTTCTAATTATTGCTCCCACAGTTGATTTCTTCACACCAAGCTGCTTGCCTATTGCAGATTCAGTCTTCCCGGCCTGGTGCACGTCTACAATTTTGTTTCTGGTGTCCCCCGACAGCTCTTTGGTCTTCACCATAGTGGAGTTTGGAGTGTGACTGTTTGAGGTTGTGGACAAGTGTCTTTTTATATTGATAACAAGTTCAAACAGGTGCCATTAATACAGGTAATGAGTGGAGGACAGAGGAGCCTCTGAAAGAAGAAGATACAGGTCTGTGAGAGCCAGAAATCTTGCTTGTTTGTAGGTGACCAAATACTTATTTTCCACCATGATTTGCATATAAATTCTTACAAAAAATTTTGTCTCTCATAGTTGAGGTATACCTATGATGACAATTACAGGCCTCACTCATCTTTTTAAGTGTGAGAACTTGCACAATTGGTGGCTGACTAAATACTTTTTTGCCCCACTGTATATGCGAAGGGTCTATAAAGTATATGATCCAATCAGGTAGTATTATAGACCTATCTGGTAATGAGGTATATACCCAGAAATCCAACCATATATATAGGTGTATGTAGTAAATAATGAAAAAATATCTACATAGTATACAAGTCAATCACGTATGAATGTGGGCATGGAGAGTAAGATTGTATAGAAGTTAAAAGCAATAGTGATGGGGACAGCAATGAAAAGGAAACCTGATAAAAAATAGAAAAACAAAATGACGTGAACTCTATTGCACAGTTGTAGAAATAGGTGTCATGTTGCATGCTAGTGAAGAGTAATGCCCTGTACACACGGTCGGATTTTCAGACGGAAAAAGTGTGATCAGATTGTGTTGTCGGAAATTCCGATTGTGTGTGGGCTCCATCTGACTTTTTCCATCGGAATTTCCGACACACAAAATTTGAGAGCAGGCTATAAAATTTTCCGACAACAAAATCCGATCAGTTAAATTCCGATCATGTGTACACAAATCCGACGCACAAAGTGGCACGCATGCTCAGAATAAATTAAGAGACGAAAGCTATTGGCTACTGCCCTGTTTATAGTCCCGATGTACGTGTTTTACGTCACCGCGTTCAGAACGATCGGATTTTCCGACAACTTTGTGCGACCGTGTGTATGCAAGACAAGTTTGAGCCAATGTCCGTTGAAAAAAATCCATGGATTTTGTTGTCTGAATGTCCGATCAATGTCCGATCGTGTGTACAGGACTGCTTACCATGATATGTGTGTCCTCAACATGTGAAGTGTGGGGCCATGAAGAGAGAAATCCCATGATGCTAATTAGAGGTCGACCGATATGGGTTTTTCTCTGGCCGATGCCGATATTTAGAAATCGTGGTGACCGATGGCCGATATAAGATGCCGATTTTTTTGGGCCGATATATTAGGCCGATTTTTTTTTTTTTTTCTTCTTTTTTTTTTTTTCCCTTCATCTCATAAAATCTAACAGTTAGACCCCTTTCACAATGGGGCGTTTTTCAGGCGCTTTTGGGCTAAAAATAGTGCCTGTAAAGTGCCTGCAAAACGGCTCCCCTGCAGTCTGTGTGAAAGCTCGAGTGCTTTCACACTGAGGCGATGCGCTGGCAGGATGTTTAAAAAAAGTCCTGCAAGCGGCATCTTTGGAGCGGTGTATACCGCTCCTCCACCACTCCTGCCCATTGAAATGAATGCGCACCGCTGCCGAAGGGCCTGCAAAGCATTTCGGCAGCACCGCTTCAGGGGCGCATTAAACCCCTTCCTCAGCCGCTAGCTGGGTTATAAGCGCCCCGCTAGCAGCCGAATAGCGCCGGTAAAATGACGGTAAAGCGCCGCTAAAACTAACAGCGTTTTACCGTCAACGCATGCCCGCTCCAGTGTGAAAGCAGCCTTAAGTAATACAGAACATTTTTTACATTTAAACATTTATTAAACAAAACAAACCTCCAATCAGTTCACTTGTATGTAGAATTTAGATTTAAAAAAAAAAAAAATAACGATATCTTAAATATTAAATACACAAAAACAGGTAATCAAAACTTTTGGACGAAAAAAATGGGCTAACTTTACTGCTTTTTTTTTTTTTTTAATTTCATTAGTGTATTTTTTTTTTTAAAATTGCGTTTGAAAGACCGCTGCACAAATACCGTGTGACATAAAATATTGCAACAACCGCTATTTTATTCCCTAGGGTCTCTGCTAAAAAATATATATATATAATGTTTGGGGGTTCTAAGTGATTTTCTAGCAGAAAATACAGGATTTTTACTTGTATGCAACAAGTGTCAGAAAAGATTGTCTTTAAATGGTTAAACTGAGAACTTCTACATATGGAGTTCAGCTCATTGATAAAACAACCTGAAAAGATACAATGTTTCTTCTTATCAGACTTGGCAGGCTGCCCAGGGAGGAGAGAATCCTCTCCACAGATAACTACAGGAAACTTGCATTGACTTCTATTACAGAAGTCATTTGCAAGTCCCGCTGAAGTTATCTGCTTTTTTTATCAGCACAATCGGCTGATGCCGATTAAAACGGGGGTTCACCCACACCGCCAAAAAAAAAAAATATTAAAAGCCAGCAGCTACAAATACTGTAGCTGCTGACTTTTAATACATGCCCACTCACCTGTCCCAGGGCCCAGCGATGTCGGCAGGGGACGCCGAGAACCCGCTCGGTTCTTGGCAGCTGCCGCCGCCATCCTAGGTGAGGGAATCAGGAAGTGAAGCGTTGCGGCTTCACTTCCCGGTTCCCTGCTGCGCATGCGCGAGTCGCGCTGCGCGTCCCTAGTGGTCCCCGCTCTCTCCTGGGAGCTGTGTGTGTCCCAGCAGACAGCGCGGTGGGGACGGGAAGAGGCATAGACTCCCATGGGAGTCTATGCCGGAAGTGGGTGCAAATACCTGTCTTAGACAGGTATCTGCACCCCCCTCCCCCCTGAAAGGTGCCAAATATGACACTGGAGGGGGGGAGGGTTCCGAAAAGCGGAAGTTCCATTTTTGTGTGGAACTCCGCTTTAAGTAAAAAAAAGCCAAATATCGGTCGACCTCTAATGCTAATCCCTCCATAGATACCCCCCCCAGGGGGGCAGCAGGTTCCACCCTAACTGCATGTGTAGGTGGCTAAATTGGTAAGTGTCGATTGGATGCGGAGTGCGCCTAATGTGTAGCACTGGGGCGGACCGCCCACCCCTTCCCGCACACCCACACCGCCTGCCACAGCTCACAGTCCTACAGGACATGGCTGCTAACGGTAACTGCGTTCCTGCGGTGGGAAAAGTACAGGAACGCCATTCCAATGTGTTCACACAGGACTGCGCGGCACCCTGTAAGAGGCTCTGGGCTATGGGACCCAGACTCGGAGCTATAGCCCCAGAAGCCACCTCCTAACAACTCCACTGCTTTTGCACCTGAAAAATTGCATTTCCAGGAGAGGTCAGCAGTTATAGCTTTCTTTTTTTTTTTTTTTTTAGCACAGGTTTCCTCTACAGCAAGCTCGATTTTGGTGATAATAATCTTTATTGTACTTCACAGGATAATTTTTCTTGTAATCCTTTTCTTTCCAGGGCGATGGAGCGTCTGGAGGCTGCCCGAGAATACCGGAATATCCCAGAATCCACAAGGACCTCTCAGAAACAAGAGCTGCACAAATCTCTCGGAGTAAGCAAATGATATTTGGAGTTGGAGAATTGATCAGTATGGTTGCAGATTGTATTGTAAGGTGTTTAATACTTGCTAACCTACTTTTTTTTTTTTATTATTACAGTCCCTTAACAACTTTTGCAGCCAAATTGGAGATGACAGACCTTTGTCATTCTGTCATTTTAGTCCTAATTCTAAACTCCTGGCTACAGCATGTTGGTGAGTGAGAATGCTAATGTCCTGTGGAAGGGCTGATATTCCATTCTTTACAGGAAAAAAAAAAAAATGCAGAAACACTGCAAGCTTTGCAGAAAAGAACTAGCATTAGCAGCTATGTATGTGAAAGTCCTATGCCAATACAAAAATAGGTGTATCTGATATTTGTTTAGCTGTTCTGCCTTTTACTTTAGAGTATGTAAGCTGCCATTGGGGGCTAAAGGAGGCACCAAAATGAAAGCTAACCATTTTTCTGTTTCTTATTACTGTACAGGAACATACAGGGAAATTAACACATTCTCCTGTATGTTTATGGGGGGTACAGATGTGGGCAGAGGAGTTGTGAACATGCAGCTCCAGTTGTACTGGTCTGTGCTATGTCTGTCACAGACACGGTATAGAGCAGGAAATAGATCACTCCTAATTAACAAGGGAACACAGCATCTGCTCCATTTTCTCAGCTTAGAAGAGTGGAAAAGGATTTATTTCTCTGCCACCCTTTGTTTATTACCCCATAAAGTAATAGCAGAAAAAGACTAACTAGTTCTGCTTTTTTTTTTTTTGTTTTTTTTTGTTTTTTGTTTTTTTTTACTTTTTGGTATTTTCCATTAAACTTTTGGTGGAGTATCCACCTATGTTTAGACTGTTTAACCACTTAAGGACCAGGCCTAATTCTGACATTTGTTGTTTACAAGTAAGGATGAGCTCCGGCGTGTTCGCACAGCCCACGTGCAGAGCCCGCCAGAAAGTGGGCACTGCGCTGCGCTAATCACAGGCAGTGAGACATTGTCCTGATGCACGGCTGCAGAGATCGGGAAATGTCTCACTGCCTGTGATTATTGCAGTGCCGACTTCCTGGTGGGCTTTGCACATGGCCTGTGCGCACACGCCGGAGCTCATCCTTGTTTATAAGTTAAAATCAGTATTTTTTGCTATAAAATGACTTAGAACCCCCAAACATATTTATATATATATATATATATATATATATATATATATATACATATACATATATATATTTTTTTTAATTTAGCAGAGACCCTAGAGAATAAAATGGAGATCATTGCAATATTTTATGCCACACCGTATTTGCCCAGCGGACTTGCAAACGCAATTGGAAAAAACCACTTTTTTGAATAAAAAAAAGAAAACAGTGAAGTTAGCCCAATTTTTTTGTATAATGTGAAAGATGATGTTACGCCGAATAAATAAATACCTAACATGTCATACTTTTAAAATTGCGCACTCTTGTGGAATAGCAACAAACTACGGTACTTAAAATATTCCATAGGCGACGCATTACGTTTTTTTACAGGTTATCTGTTTAGAGTTACAGAGCAGGTCTGGTGCTAGAATTATTGCTCTTGCTCTAACAATCACGGCGATACCTCACGTGTGGTTTGTACACCATTTACATGTGTGGGAGCGATTTACCTATGCGTTCGCTTCTGTTTGCAAGCTCGGACAGGGAGCTTTAAATTTTTTTCTTTTACTTTTTTATTTTTACACTGTCCCTTTTTTATTACATTTTTTTGGATTGCTTTTATTCCTATTACAAGGAATGTAAACATACCTTGTAATAGAAATAAGCATGACAGGTCCTCTTTATTTTAAGATCTATGGTCAAAAAGACCTCTCCTGTGGTGACTCGGCCACCAGAAACACTTTTATCGGACGCCGAATCGCCTGCTGTATAAAAAAGTAACGGGGTTATGGCATCTAGCTGCTGTGATAACAACGGTATAGAACATCAAAGTAGTGGCATATGTATACAGTGGGCAGTCTGGAAGAGGTTAAACTCACTTAGGCCCCTTTCACACTGGGTCGGTGGGGGCGTCGTCGGTAAAATGGCGCTATTTTTAACGCCGCTTTACCAACGTTTTTGTGGCGGTATGCGGCCGCTAGCGGTGCGGTTTTAACCCCCACTGGTGGCCGAAAAAGGGTTAAAACCGCTCGCATAGTGCCGCTACAGCCATGGTATTGCCGCGGTATAGCCGCGCTGCCCCATTGATTTCAATGGGCAGGAGCGGTGAATACAACGCTCCTTCACCGCTCCAAAGATGCTGTTTGCAGGAGTTTTTTTTTCTCTCCTGCCAGTGCACCACTTCATTGTGAAAGCCCCTCGGGCTTTCACACTGGAGAAACAGCAGCGGCAGTTTTGGGTCGGTTTGCAGGCGCTATTTTTAGTGCAATAACGCCTGCAAACCTCCCCAGTGTGAAAGGGGCCTTACTGTTGATTGACTCACTACCTCTGCTGGAAGTCTCTTCAAAGCAATCCACTACAGTCCACTTTCAGTAAAATACTTTCTAAGGATAGATTTCAAGTTTTGTCCTAGTAGTTTAGAGTGCGGTGGAAAATATTTCCACGCTAATACCAGCTAAAATTTTAATTTCTATTGTATTTTCTTTTATTCATTTGATTTCCTGACAAAGGATTTCCAGATCACTATAAATGTTATCTAAAGTGACAGCACTGCTTTCCAGTTCCATTTGTCTGATTGAAACTTCCTACTGAAATGTGTGATCAGAGAAGTCACTGCTATGATGACTTATTCCAGCTGTGTAGATTTATTTCAGGACAGTTGAAATACCTGAAAATGTGAAGATCTGGAGCTCCATCTTCTGGATGGATAGGAGACTGCATAATATAAATATGCAGTATTTCATCCTATTAAAAAATTAAATATACGTTTGTTTTTTGTTTTTGTTTTTTTTTTTGTTCTGACAATAAGTAAAGAAAACAATATGTCAAGAACCACTATACTTTCTCTTTAAGTTGTATCGTTTTTTTGGGCATACAGACTAGCAAACAATGTTAATCTATTGAATATGAAGCAGATAATCTTCTCTGGTATCTTCTCTCCTAGGAGTGGACTTTGCAAACTATGGTCTGTTCCCGACTGTACCCCTGTACGCACATTAAGAGGTAAATACTGCATCATCTTAAAGCTAAACTACATTTATTTACGGGAATTTATTATTGAACTTTGTTTATACGTGTTTTAAACTGTATGTGTATATACCCTACTGTGAAACAATTTAGGCAGGTGTGAAAAAATGCTGTAAACTATCGCCTAATGACTGGAAGGTTTTACCCCCTTCATGACGCATTTTTTGCGATACGGCACTGCGTTACTTTAACCGACAGTTGCACGGGCATGCAACGCTGTTCCCAAATAAAATTGATTAACATCTTTTTTCCCACAAATAGAGCTTTCTTTTGGTGGTATTTGATCAACTCTGCAGTTTTTATTTTTTGCACTATAAACAAAAAAAAAGACAATTTTGAAAAAAAACAATGTTTTTTTTACTTTCTGCTATAATACATATCCAAAAAAATATATATTAAAAAAAACTAATTCATTCATCAGTTTAGGCCAATATGTATTCTGCGACATATTTTTGGTAAAAAAAATCGCAATAAGCGTATATTGATTGGTTTGCGCAAAAGTTATAGCGTCTACAAAATAGGGGATAGATTTATAGCATTTTTATATTTTTTGTTTTTACTAGTAATGGCAGTAATGAGCGGTTTTTAGCAGGACTGCGGCAGACAGATCAGACACGTTTGACAATTTTTTGGGACCAGTGACATTATTACAGCGATCAGAGCTAAAAATATCCACTGATCACTGTATAAATGACACTGGCAGGGAAGGGGTTAACACTAGGGGGCGATCAAAGGGTTAAGTGTGTCGTAGTAGGGAGGTATTTCTAACTGGGTGGGGGAGTGGAATGACTGGGAGTACAGAGAGATCGCTGTTCCTGATCACAAACATGTCATACTTACCTTCACTGTGCAGTTCATTTTGGCCCCGATCCTTGACTTCTGGAGTCCCCCAGCGGTGCTGGTAGCTCCTCCCCGCATCGCCTAACCCCCTAGGAGAAGCGCTCTCCTGGGGGGTCACCTTGCGGGCGTGCACCCGAGTCCAGCATTTGCGTCCATTAATGCAGAATGACGGACTCGGCCCTGGCACCCGCGTCATTGGATTTGATTGGCACCCGCGTCATTGGATTTGATTGACAGCAGCGGGAGCCAATGGCTGCGCTGCTATCAATCTATTCAATCAAGAGCCGAGACAATGGGCAGAGGGGAAGATTGCGTCTCCGGCGTGGGAATTACGGGGCTCAGGTGAGTAAAACAGGGGGGCTGGGGGGCCGGTCAGTGACAGAAGTTTTTTCACCTTAATGAATAGGATGCATTAAGGTGAAAAAACATGAGGGTTTACAATCCCTTTAAGTGGTTAAGAATGCTTTCGGAAATAGGAGTGTTATTAGTTTATTTTTATCAATTAACAAAATGGGAAGTAGGTGCATGGAAAAGAAATCCAGAATCAAATCAATATTTGGTGTGACTGTCCTTTTGGCTTCATAACAGCATCAATTCTTCTAGGCACACAGTTTTTTGAAGGGAATCGGCAGGTAGGTTCTTCCAAACATCTTGAGGAACTAACCACAGATTTTCTGTGGATGTAGGCTACCTCATATCCTGTCTCTTCATGTAATCCCAGACAGACTCAATGTTAATATCAGGTTTCTGTGGGAGCCAAACTATCACTTCCAAGACTCCTTGTTCTTTACACTGAAGGTCATTCTTAATGACATTGGCTGTATGTCAGGGGTTGTTGTCCTGCTGCAGAATAAATTTGGGGCCAATCACACTCCTCCCTGATGGTGAAGCACTTGACAAATTGATAAAAAGATGTTAAAGAAAGAGAGACCTCAAAACCTTCTGGTGCTCTTACCTCCTCAAAATGCAGAGTGCCATACCGCTCTCTTCTAGATTGAACTTCTAACCCAGCCCTTCCTTTCAACATAAGCCTTAGAACACAAAGCCCAGCAAGTCTTCCACAAAGTCCACAAATGTTTAGCTTCTGAAATGTGTAAAACAAACCCTCCCCTGTTTCCAGGGGCCGATGAGGTGATGCCTAGGAGACATCATCATCACTGTTTTTTGATATCTCAGTTCTGACCTGTATCTGTAACACTTATTGGGTTCTGTTATATTTTTCAGGTTTTTTTGCTGACATTCAACATTAGCCAAAGGCTTTCCGTCTCAGACAGTGTGCTTATTTTGTTCTATTTTGTTTTTTGATCAAACCTTATATAAAAAATTATAGGAAAAGAGTCCTCTCCACCCTCGCTCCTGAGGTCTGTAATGTCGTGTACACACAACCGGACTTTTCGACAGCAAAGGTCCAACGGAACAAATCCGCCGGACAATTTGATCGCGTGTGGGCTTCATCGGACCTTTGCTGTCGATAAATTGGACGGACTTTAGAAATAGAACATGTTTCAAATCTTTCCGACGGACTCGAGTCCGGTCGAAAAATCCGTTCGTCTGTATGCTAGTCCGACGGACGAACGACACAAGGGCAGCTATTGGCTACTGGCTATGAACTTCCTTTTTCTAGTCCGGTCGTACGTCATCACGTTCGAATCCTTTGGATTTTGGTGTGATCGTGTGTAGGCAAGTCCGTTGCGTCGGAACTCCGTCGAAAGTCTGTCAAAAAGTCCTTCGGAGTTCAGTCCGTCGAAAGTCCAATCATGTGTACAAGGCGTTACAGTTTGCATTCCTTTGGGTCACAGACATCACAAACCTATGGGTTCAATTGGTGGTTTCCAAGGGGTACAAAATATAGCATTCCAAACTCTACCCCTCATTATTTTCTTCTCGCCAACCTACCAAAATCTGCCCAATTGACAGTCTGATTTATAAACTGCCCTGAAGAATCTCTTGTCCCCGGGAGTAGGTGTTCTGGTTCCTCTGGAGTACAGCTGCAGAGGATTCTGTTCAATCCCTGTTCATGGTACCAAAATCCAAACTGAGGTATTTGAAATCTGCAATGTCATTTATTGCTTTTCTGAGACAAGGAGAATACGTGTCATCAATAGACATTCAATATGCCTACCACCATATTCCTATCTTCCCACCTCATGAGCGCTTTGTGCACTTCACAGTAAAAGACAAACCTTTCCAACTTGTTGCACTGCCATTCGGCCTATCTCCTGCACCCAGAGCATTTACTCTGGTAAGGTGCTTGCCCTCTTAAGAACTCAGGTCATCTAGGTTACTAGGTACCTAGACAACCTTCTGAAGCATTCATCTCCTTTATAAGTCCTAAAGGAATATCCAGATTCTTTAGACTTTCTGTTAGGTACGGTAATCAGCCTTTAAAAGTCTGTCCTCCACCCCTACCTGTGTCTGGAATATCCAGGCCTCATGCAGGCCTCATCTTGAACACAAACCAAGCAAAGGTATGCTTTCCTCCAAGAAAGCTTCTCTCTAAGGTCTCATGCTTGCACATACGCTCAAAAAAGTACCCCTCTTTGGGATTCTCCTTGAGAGCTCTGGGCTTCGTGGTTGCCTCATTTGAAGCTGTTCCTTTCACTCTGTTCCACTTAAGGTACCACAAATACAACATGCTATTGAACTTGTTAGGAAACTCCCCTTGGGTTTTCTCCTGCAAAATGGCCTTCATGGTGGCTATCATGTCCGTCAGACATGTTTCAGGTTTAGTAGCTCTCTCTTAAGGATCCCTTCCTATTCCTTCACGGGGACAAAAGTAGTCTTGCGTCCTGCTCCCAAGCATCCCAAGGAAATTGCTCTTCATTGCCTCGATGTAGTCAGAAAGACTGACTCTTTTTTGGTCCTGCCAATGTGGTCTTTGAAAGGGCACCCTGCATATAAGTCTGCTATTGCTAGGTGGATAAGACAACTCATTGTCAGAGCCCATACTACAAAGGGTATTTTTTTCCCAGATTGGTGGGGGTTTTCTGGGAATTCCATCATCTGGCATCTGTTACTCAGCTGTTTAAGGCTACCACATGGTCTTTAATTCACTTGTTCTCCAAGTTATACCAGATGGATGCCCAGGCCTCTGCAGGTGCAGCTTTCGACAGCAAGGTTTTTTCAGCAGCGCTCTGAGTTGAGTCTTTGACCCTTTTCTGTTTCGTGGGGCCCATTGGTATGGTTATTTTTGTCTTGTTGTTGCCCACCCTTCTGATACATTGCTTGGGTCATCCCAAGCTCAGTGAATAATCCAGCCTGTGTCCTCTACTGTACTATTAAGATAAAAAACTCAGGTCTCAGAGTCGGATAGGGTTATAGGGGGTATGCCAATAGGGGGCGTGTCCAAAAGCTTTGCCAGTGTCCAGTCACCTGAAGGTAGCAGCCTACAACCCAGGGTCTATGACTAACAAGCCTGTGTCAGATATGGAATATACAAATAGGTCAACATTTATTTATTTTTTTTTTGTGGTTGCCATCATTTTGAATCAAGTATAGTCTGCAGTTTTGGTCTAATATTTCTGTTTGACCCCACCAGGACATAACACAAATGTGGGAGCCATTGTGTTCCACCCCAAATCCACAATATCAGTGGATGAGAAAGATGTGAATCTGGCTTCCTGTGCTGCAGATGGATCAGTAAAACTATGGAACCTGGAGAGGTAAGATTCCCTGGCAGTGTATATCTGCATTGAGGGCTTCTATAGCAGTTTTAGCTGCAGTGTGCCTTTCCTCTTTCTGTCATATCTTGTGTTAGAGACCGCGCTGGGCTGACTGGATTGGCCACTAGTCCTGAGAGGGTATTTATGTGGGCAAAAAGGATGGAATGCTTTCCAGTGGATAGTACCCAGTGATGGATGGTGGTGATGGGCCCTCTTGTGGATTGGGCTGCTGTCTTTTCTGTGCAACCTTAAGGTCATTTCAGCATGTAGACTTGGATAAAAAGGAAGACGCGCCTGGTGTCGATAGAAATGTCACTTCTAAAATCTGGTTCATGGATCTTTATCAAAAATTAGCAACGTGTACATCAAGCCAACGCGTTTGGGGTAATAGACTCCTCCTTCAGGGGTGTGGCTGCGTTCTAATTGGTTCGGAAAAATTCCCATGAGTGGTTTATGTTAGATTAAGGTTCCTGAATGGCAGGTTGTCGACTATTGTTGTATAGGCAGCTCATACAACAAAAGCTGGCACCCTGCCATTCAGGAACCTTGATCCAACAAAACAAATCATAGGGATTGTTCCCACCAAATAGAAGACAGCAGCAGACCTGAAGAAGGGGGAGTCTGTTCCCCCAAAATGCATTGGCTTGATGTACATGTTGCTAATTTTTAATAAAGATCCATGAACCAGATTTTAGAAGTTACATTTCTCTGGACACCGGCGCATCTTCATTTTTATCTTTCTGTCGTATGCAAATGATTGGCTGTTTCAAACTCCTATGGCTCTGATGCAAACACGTGATCCACTCTCCTCACTCCAAAGTAACAGCAATTTTGCTTGGCAACTGTCTGTCCAGGTGCTTATTCTGTTGCATGTTGGGTACTGCCCTCTGTAAGTTTTAAATAAGATGCACTTGTAGTTTACCCTCTTCTCTCTCCTGGTTGTAAAAAGAGTGGGGAAGGATCAAAGGAAAGGTTAATATGCTGCTGCGGAAGTCAGCTTGTGAACTTGTTACAGGTCCACTTTATGAGCATCTTCCTGTAGCAGTTAATCTATGAATTTTTCTGACTTAACAAAAGTAATGAAGAGCAAGCCTAAAAATAAAAATGACTTTATCCACTTAAGGACCCAACTTTTTTCTGACATTTGTTGCTTAAAATTCAGTATTTTTTGCTAGATAATTAATTAGAACCCCCAAACATTATATATTTTTTAGCAGAGACCTTAGAGAATAAAATGGCGGTCATTGAAATTTTTTATGTCACACAGTTTTTGCGCATCGGTTTTTCAAATGCAATTTTTAAAAAAAAATACACTAATGAATTAAGGAAATAAAAACATAATATATATCCCAATTTTCTTTGTATAATATGAATGATGATGTTACGCAAAGTAAATAGATACAATGGGGACAGAAAGTATTCAGACCCCCTTACATTTTTCACTCTTTGTTATATTGCAGCCATTTGCTAAAATCATTTTAGTTCATTTTTTTTCCTCAATGTACACACAGCACCCCATATTGACAGAAAAACACAGAATTGTTGACATTTTTGCAGATTTATTACAAAAGAAAAACTGAAATATCACATGGTCCTAAGTATTCAGACCCTTTGCTGTGACACTCGTATGTTTAACTCAGGTGCTGTCCATTTCTTCTGATCATCCTTGAGATGGTTCTACACCTTCATTTGAGTCCAGCTGTGTTTGATTATACTGATTGGACTTGATTAGGAAAGCCACACACCTGTCTATATAAGACCTTACAGCTCACAGTGCATGTCAGAGCAAATGAGAATCATGAGGTCAAAGGAACTGCCTGAAGAGCTCAGAGACAGAATTGTGGCAAGGCACAGATCTGGCCAAGGTTACGAAAAAATTTCTGCTGCCCTTAAGGTTCCTAAGAGCACAGTGGCCTCCATAATCCTTAAAAGGAAGACGTTTGGGACGACCAGAACCGTTCCTAGAGCTGGCCGTCCGGCCAAACTGAGCTATCGGGGGAGAAGAGCCTTTATGAGAGAGGTAAAGAAGAACCCAAAGATCACTGTGGCTGAGCTCCAGAGATGCAGTCGGGAGATGGGAGAAAATTGTAGAAAGTCAACCATCACTGCAGCCCTCCACTAGTCGGGGCTTTATGGCAGAGTGGCCCGACGGAAGCCTCTCCTCAGTGCAAGACACATGAAAGCCCGCATGGAGTTTGCTAAAAAAAAAACACCTGAAGGACTCCAAGATGGTGAGAAATAAGATTCTCTGATCTGATGAGACCAAGATAGAACTTTTTGGCCTTAATTCTAAGTGGTATGTGTGGAGAAAACCAGGCACTGCTCATCACCTGTCCGATACAGTCCCAACAGTGAAGCATGGTGGTGGTAGCATCATGCTGTGGGGGTGTTTTTCAGCTGCAGGGACAGGACGACTTGTTACAATTGAGGGAAAGATGAATGCGGCCAAGTACAGGGATATCCTGGATGAAAACCTTCTCCAGAGTGCTCAGGACCTCTGACTGGGCCGAAGGTTTACCTTCCAACAAGACAATGACCCTAAGCACACAGCTAAAATAACGAACTGGAGAGACCTAAAAATGGCTGTCCACCAACGTTTACCATCCAACCTGACAGAACTGGAGAGGATCTGCAAGGAGGAATGGCAAAGGATCCCCAAATCCAGGTGTGAAAAACTTGTTGCATCTTTCCCAAAAAGACTCATGGCTGTATTAGATCAAAAGGGTGCTTCTACTAAATACTGAGCAAAGGGTCTGAATACTTAGGACCATGTGATATTTCAGTTTTTCTTTTTTAATAAATCTGCAAAAATGTTAAAGATTCTGTGTTTTCTGTGTTTTTCTGTCAATATGGGGTGCTGTGTGTACATTAATGAGGGAAAAAAATGAACTTAAATGACTTTAGCAAATGGCTGCAATATAACAAAGAGTGAAAAATTTAAGGGGGTCTGAATTCTTTCTGTCCCCACTGTACCTAACATGTCATACTTTAAAACTGTGCGCACTCATGGAATGGCGCCAAACTACGGTACTTAAAAATCTCCATAGGCAATGCTTTAAAAATTTCTATAGATTACCTGTTTAGAGTTATAAGAAGGATCTAGTGTTAGAATTATTGCTCTTGCTCAGACATTTGTGGCGATACCTCACATGTGTGGTGCAAACGCATCCCTTGTGATACCAATAAAGCATGACAGGTCCTCTTTATGTAGAGATCTGGGGTTCAAAATACCCCAAATCTCTCCTCTACCCTTAAAAGCAAAAGATAAGATAAGAAAAAAAAAAATCATGTTTACATGGCCCAAGAACCAGAAGTGACGTTGATGTCGCTCCAGCCCTCCAAGGGCATAGAGATGAGCAGTGGCCATCTTGCTAGTGCTTATCTCTATGGGAAAACCCCGCCTTTACCTAATGGTTCCCGGGCTCAATGATCAGTAACGTTAGCCCAGGAAGCGGCGGGAGGGGGTCACCTCTCCCGCCATCTCTAAAAGTGATCCTGCTGGAAATCCGCCACTGGAATCACTATTATCAGAAAGCCATCCGCCCGAGGAAAAAAAACTTGCAGGGTTCTACTCCGGTATTTAATACGTATATTTACAGTTAGGCGGTCCGCAAATGGGAAACGAATATCAGCCTTTCCTGGTCCAGTTCCCTTATATTGAATCTTCCCTCTGCTGCAGAGTTGCACCTCCCCTAAGAATCTTTACATCCGACACACTTCCAGGTGTGTTACATGCCTGCTTCCCCCACTCTTTGCCACTACTGTGTCCCGTAGTGACATAGGGGCTGTCAGGATGAACCATGCAGCACAGCAGGGGAAGCATACTATTGGCATCTGGAAGTGTGTTGAATATATAGCTTCTTTGGTGAGGCGCAGCTCTGCAGCAAAGGGAAGAAGATTCAATGAATGGTCATCAGACCTGAAAGCTGTGAAGTCTTTCCTTTTGCAGGTTTGCTTGAAGGTAAAGACTGCAGGTAAAGCGTATAATACTTGCTCTCTAAAAATGTAAATGTTCACGTTGAGTTGTTTCAGGTGATAATCTCATGGCTATTATGATCTCCCTATTGCAGTCCCATAAGAATCTGTTAGGGAGCCATCCAACAAATACCAAAACGGGGGTATTACTTTTTCCTTTAATTTCTCAGTGAGAATTAGTTCATTCATCCCTCCGCTGACTTCTAGTGCCAGTTGTCTACTACTGAACAGTGGGGCACTGGTAAAATAGATTAGACTGCTCTGTACTACCAACTAACCATTATAACAACTCATCACAATGCATGTAGCTCCACAAAGATAAACGATGGAGGACATTTGTTCACACAAACTGCCATGTGAAAAGCACTCTTAACGAGTAGCGTGTAGCATGACCATGGGGGAGCAAAGTACTTTCAGCCCCCTGGAGAGATGGCTCACCACAACAACAGCTCAGCATAATTATACCTTCAGAGAAAAGAGGTTTACTACTTAACAAGAGGGAGGCAAGAAAAATACTCTTCTCCTAGTTAATCAGCATCTTTAATTAGAACTTAGAGGCTATCTCATCCGTATAAAACAGGCCTAATGTGCTCTGTTCAGGAAAGCCAGAGATAAGAATGGATTATTATGCTTTTTATGAACACATTACGTTATGGCAAATAGTCCAAGAGCAGGATAGAGTATCCGCTGATGTTTTCAAGAGTCTCTTAGTCTAATGTATATGTGAAAGAAAGCCACTTCAACTAAACCCATGTTTTGCTCATGCAGTGCAAATGCAGGTTCGCCTAAATGCCCCATCCCCAGCAGCATATACCCGTTCTTAATTCCCAGCCAGTCCATTTGCTGCCAGGAGTAAAGAGAAATATTCAGTACTTCCAGGAATGGAGAAGGATGTGAATGCTCTCCTTCCACGGTGATAGCGCTGGTGCTTGGTGATTTAGCCTGGTGCTGTCACTTGCATGGTGAGATAGTCCTTAACCCAGTGACAATACTGGAGCAAATCTGAGTGTACATGGGGCTTCCATTCCAAGCTCATGGTGGCTGAATGGAGCTGCAGGGGAGTAAAGAACAAAGGAGTATGTAACGTTTGGGGGAGGGGGAGGGGGGGGGGGTGTTTGCCTGTTGCTTTGCCCTTTGTTGATGTCTTATTACAGAGGCAATGGTAAGGCACCAATTTGACAAGGTTTTTCAGTCCCTGTTCTCTGAGATCTTGGGGCAGGTGGTGTCTGCATAAGCTCAAATATAAGATTGTCACCCAAAATTGAATATTGAAGGTGTTAATAAAGACACTTTTTTTTCATTTTGGATAGAGTAAGCGAGGGTTAGAACTTATTTCAGTTTTGTTTTGTTGTTTTTGCCATCTGTGACCCATTGTGGAGATTTCCCTTCACTTTCTGTCCAATAGTAAAACAGGAAGTGAGAGGAAATCCCTCCAAAGCGAGGAAATCCCAGTATATCACCAGGGTCACTAGAACTAGTGTCCTCATTGGAAGATTTCCCCTCTGTTCCCGTTCTAATGTCAACCCAAAATGTAGGATTTTCTTTTACTTTTAATTTCAATGATAATGGTAAACAGGGCAAATAGGATTAATCTCCCTAACGAAGGCACAGACCTAAAAACCCAACAAGGGTTCTAATTCCTCTCCTCTCTATCCAAAACTAAAACAAACTTTTGCCTTTAGTGACGTTTTAAAGGAAAACTGTGGTGTATTTTCAGTAAACGCATATTTAGAGGAGGAGTTGTAGTGTTTACCTTATCATATTTTTTTCTTTGACTTTAACAATTTTAGAATCTTGCTCTTACAGAGATTTTTAGATTGGCCACCACAGGGAGCATTGAAGAAATCAGTGTATTTGATTTATGTGACTGATTTACTGGGGGAGCTGAGAATCTTTATTTTATAAATTGTGTAAATATTCACTTAAATTATCTATATGTGAGAAGCAAACTCCAGTTTGAATACAACTTGCAGTCAAAATATGTACAGAGGAATTTGCTTTTCACCTGGATTGTATAATTGAAGTGAATAATCACTCAATTGACTGAAGATTCTCAACTCCTTTAGTAAATCAGCCTGAATATCTTACAAGCTCCTGTACCGAGCATCCCACCCCCTGTGTTTAGAATGCAGAAGGCCGGCTGCTCAGCAAGGAACATGGAAGCAAGTGGAGATCACTAAGCGCCGGTTCACATTAGAAGAGGCACGACTTGCAGATCGCCTCACCGAGGCGACCTGCACACGACTGCCGCGGCGACTTGCAAGACGACTTCTGTATAGAAGTCTATGCAAGTCGCCCCCAAAGTAGTACAGGAACCTTTCTTCTAAGTCGGAGCGACTTGTGTCGCTCCGATTAGAACGGTTCCATTGTACAGAACGGGAGGCGACTTGTCAGGCGGCTAGGTCGCCTGACAGGTCGCCTGACAAGTCGCCCCCGTGTGAACCGGCTCTAAGGTAGTGGTGTCTGCTATAGTAATTTCCGGCTTCCAGTGGCATCAGGCAGATATGGTATATACATAGTTATGTAGTTCCAAGCTGTACCAATGTAACCCTGTATAAAATATCCATACCAGGAAGTCATCTTTAAAATGTACCACCAATATAAAGTGTACTCGTTACAAATCTTTGAGTTTTCATTACCCATCCATCAGAGGAAGTGTTTCCTGGGTCTGTCGCTTTACTTTACTTTTTTTTTAAAGTTTAACTGTCTTATATTTGATATTTTTTGCAGCGATGAACCAGTTGCAGACATTGAAGGTCACACTGTGAGAGTTGCAAGAGTAACATGGCATCCATCTGGACGTTTCTTGGGGACCACATGGTGAGCAGTCTGGAATTTTGGACAGGGCACAGGGAATAACACAGACTGTTAGTCTTTTGTAAATGATGATTGACTTGTTTTCTTGGTGATTGTTAGCTATGACCGTTCATGGCGCTTATGGGATCTGGAAGCTCAGGAAGAAATTCTGCATCAGGAAGGACACAGTAAAGGAGTGTATGACCTTTCCTTCCACATAGACGGGTCTCTGGCCGGCACCGGGTAAGGAATCACGCTGTGGCTGTGTGAGGGTATCAGGGTAGAAAGTCTGCTGTTGTGATTTATCCCTCCTGAAAAGCAAGACCTGACATTAACTCTTCTCAGTCTTCCTGCTCTTCAAGAATAGTACATTTTTTTCCAACGCACAATGTTCCTTCCACTAAGGCCCCTTTCACATGGGGAAGATCTGTTGGACAAACTCCGCTAGCTCATCCGCCTGCCCATAGACGTCAATGGGTGGCCCGCTCTGATCCGCCTGAAAAACAGACAGGCGGATCCGATCTGGCCAATCGCGTGAAAGGAGGCTTATACAATGGGTGTCTGAGTGTCACATGACATTGGTGGTATGACTTTACTAACTCTCCTGAAGTTTGTCCTATAATCTATATTCCTTTCATGGTTCAGAGTGATACAGGAACTGGTACCAGTTTTAAA
The DNA here is from genome assembly GCF_042186555.1 of Aquarana catesbeiana. Taxonomy (NCBI): domain Eukaryota; kingdom Metazoa; phylum Chordata; class Amphibia; order Anura; family Ranidae; genus Aquarana; species Aquarana catesbeiana. Next base: position 225,302,897 of record NC_133332.1, on the reverse strand, counting down.
TGATCAATATGTACCTCTGAAATATCTGTCAGCTGGTGCAAACTATGACCAGGCCCCACTGTCTACTGATTTTGGCTTTTTCCTGTTTGCTTAGATCCGTGTTGAACGGAGGCATTGATTGGCTGACTCTACCCAAACAGCCAGTTAGTGCCTCTGACTCCCACAGAGCTATAGGTAACAAATAGAACCCAGCTGGAAAGACCCAGAGAACAAATATTTCAGTGTTGCACAGGATTTTTGTAATGGGGATATCTTCTTATATCAGCTTACTTAATGTCATTCTGTATCTTGAAATCCACTTTAAGGAAGGGGTGAATTGGAGACTATGATTAGGGGAGAGTATGTGACCTGAGTTTATTATTTTCATGAGAAGGACTTATTTTAATCATAGTTCTTTACCCACTTAACCTTGTGACCTCTTGACCATTTAGAGGCCTGGATTCTTTTGGTCGAGTTTGGGATCTGAGGACTGGTCGTTGCATCATGTTCCTGGAAGGTCATCTAAAAGAGATCTATGGGATCAGCTTCTCCCCTAATGGGTAAATCCTAGAAGATTATATGTTTAGCATGAGCAGTCCATCTATTGCAACATTCTAAGTTTTAGCTTTTTTGTGTTTTAGTTATCACATAGCAACGGGCAGCGGTGATAACACCTGCAAAGTGTGGGATCTGCGTCAGAGGCGCTGTATCTATACTATCCCTGCTCATCAGAACTTGATCAGTGGAGTGAAGTTCCAGCGTGAGTATTAACTTTTACATTGTCTGTAGCTGCTTATAAGTGATGTCACGGTTTCCTAGTAAGTGGACATTCTGCTTTCTCTGTGATGTCATCCGACTGTAGTGGATAGATGAGCTGCATTGTCGGTGATGTCACTGATCTTTAATGAGTGGGTAGCCTGCATTTTTTGTGATGTCACTGTTTTCAAGTGAACAGACAGGCTGCATTCTTAGTGATGTCACCAGTCTCTAACGATAGAATTGGCTGTATGCACAATTTTGTTACCGGACTCTAGTGAATGTCTCAGTGATTGTCACTCGGTGATGTCACTGGTCGTCTAGTGAATGGATAGACTGCATTATTAGTGATGTTACTGGTTTACAGGTAGTGCATAGGTTACATTTTTAGTGTATAGACAGGTAGGGGGGAGATTTACTAAAACTGGTGCACTAAAATATGGTGCAACTGTGCTTGGGGGGCTAGTCAGCTTTTAACTTCAGCTTGTTCAGTTAAGCTTTGACATTAAAATCTGGAAGCTGATTGGTTACTATGCACAGCTGCTCCAGATTCTAAGTGTTCCCGTTTTAGTAAATAACCTTTGTAATGTCTTGATAATGTCCCTAGTGAATGAATAGGCTGCATTCTCTGTGATGTCTCTAGTGAAAGAATAAGCTGCACTCTTGAAGTCCCCAGTCTCTAGTGAACAGACAGGCTGCATGCTCTTTGTATGTTGGGAGGTCTTAGGAAATGCACTCTGTACTCATTTTGCCTGAGTGTGTTGAATCTATTGTAGCCTTTGACTTGATATTCTGTTCGATCAGCGTTCTTGGTCTGCATGAAAACAGCCCACCTCTCTTATCTTGCAGCTACCAATGGTCAGTATCTCCTGACAGCAGCCTATGATAACACAGCCAAGGTGTGGACTCACCCTCTCTGGTCTCCATTGAAGACCCTGGCTGGACACGAGGGTAAGGTGATGGGGGTGGACATCTCGCATGATGGAGAGCTTATTGCCACCTGCTCCTATGATAGAACGTTTAAGCTGTGGACGGCGGAGTGACATTTATGACAAAAGGACAATTATAAAGCAGTTTGTACCGGAGCATCAAGAAGTGTTCAACCTCTCATTATGAAAGACACCTCAGTACCATGGAGCAGAAAATGTTTAGTTTTCCTTCTTGTTGATTTTTTTTTTATAAGTTACATTAAAAGAAACATTTTTCCTAAAGTTGAGTTACTTTGTGGTAGTGTTTATTTTACAGATATCTCAACAGCTGGGATCCTTCAAAAACTGGAATTTCTCATTCAGGCAGGCAGTAAGCTGCATCACGTATTGTATTGGCATTTGAGCTATCATGCTCCATTTATTCTTTATTTTAGGTGGAGCCATCATATACCGGTACTTTTAGCTCAGCACTGGAGCAAATAGTGGTGAGTATGTTGCAAAATATACAGGTTAGGACTTCACTTGCTGTATTCTTGTTCCTAGTTAGCGACAGTAGTGAAGCCAAAGAATTAGTATGAGAACCTGGATACTAGCCACATCTAAAAAGCCCAGCTTCAGACAAAATATATGATTTTGGGTAGCGTTGAAAAGGGTTATAGCCCTTGAGAGGTTTTTATTGACATCCATTTCGGTGTTGGGTAGATTTAACTTTATTTTCTGTCATTATGACCAAACAAGAAAGAAAAGAAGAGTTATCCCCAATAGGACTACAAATAGCAATGAAAACTTAGACATTTAAACTCTTCCCCACCAAGAAAAGTTGTATTGCTGTCTGTGCCCCATTAGAGAGATTTTGCTTATTTCCTGCCCCAGTGACCAAAGGAAGTTAGAGAAAATCTCCCCAATGGTTACAGAAACAGCAATGTAAAATGATCTGATGATCTAACCTTTAACCACCCTGCTTTTAGTGGGTGGGGCGAGGAGTGCAGTTTGGCTTTAAGAAAAGTCAAAGTCAGCAATAACACCATATTTATTGCATGACAAGTTCACTTTAAGAAGAACAGGCCACTTTTTATATATTAAAAAACAAAAGTGTGGTGCTAAGTGAGCAAGTAAATAGCGTGTGAACCTGAAAAGGTGAGGTAGGCAATGCAAAATTGAATGTTCACAAAACCTAAAAGTCCAAAGTGAATAAAAAAAAAAACATCTAAGGAAGGTCTATTAAAGTTCAAAATAAAGTGAAAAAAGGTCTTTCTTGGATAATCCGGGATGAATCTTGAAAATACAGTCAAAATGGTAAAGTGTTCACACTTACCAGATTTGATGGACACATGTACCGTATAGCACATGGGTCAAACAGGCATGCTTGAGGGAATGACCTCAAACAGGAACTCCTGCCACTGAATCAATGGTAAGAAAGATTCCACCCAATGTTGAATGGGGACTGTCAGATATCCATGATGGACTCCAAAACATGCGATGAATCACATCAAATAGTGTGCATGAAAAACAAACGATCCGCACATAGTGTGATACTGTTTGATGTTTAATGGTAAAAAAAAGGGGGTTTACACTTACATCAAATCCAATAAAACAAGCTTGTAAATAAAATGGAGTATAGGCAACGATTCCAAGAGTATATGGGTGATGCTCTTGGAATCGTTTCCTATATAAGCTTGTTTTATCGGATTTGCTGTAAGTGTAAACCCCTTTTTTTTCCATTAAACTTCAAACAGTATCACACTATGTGCGGATTGTTTGTTTTTCATGCACACCATTTGATGTGATTCATCGCATGTTTTGGAGTCCATCATGGATACCTGACAGTCCCCATTCAACATTATGTGGAATCTTTCTTACCATTGTTCCAGTGATGGGAGTTCCTGTTTGAGGTAATTCCCTCAAGTGTGCCTGTTTGACCCATGTGCTATATCATACGTGTGTTCATTGAATCTGGTAAGCGTGAACACTGCCATTTTGACTGTATTTTCAAGGATTATCCAAGAAAAACCTTTTCATTTTATTTTGAACTTTAATGCACCCTCCATCGATGTTTTTTATTCACTTTGGACTTTTAGGTTTTGTTCATATTCAGTTTTGCATTGCCTACCTCACCTTTTCAGGTTCACACGCTATTTACTTGCTCACTTAGTGCCACACTTTTGTTTTTTATTTCCATTTTGCACTGTATGTCTAGTGACGTGTTGGCTGCTTATTTTGTGTTCTATGCGCAATTTTTTCCTTTTTTACACTTTTGATGTATTGTCAGTTAATGTACATAATGCCGCTTTCTGGTCACTAATTATTTCCACTGAAGCAAGTGTCCTGACACTCAGCTGAGCATTTAATCTACAGTGTACATTTTATGACCTTCTGCCAACTTTCTGGGTTTTTTTCCCAGCTAAGTCCTCAGACCTCTCCATCACCATATCCCAAATTTCGATCCATCTATGACGGCTCCCATTTGAGGAGTTGATCTAATGATTAACTCCTCTCGAACGGAAATTATGGTAAATGTTCCTTCAGTCAGTGCATGCAGCCAATCAGTTACAGCGCTAATCATTATATTTTGACAGTGGTGGAGTCCTGCACCCAGAATTCAATCGTAAACCTGCGAGGATTTCTACATCCACCTCGCAGTGGATTACACGGAGCTCTGATTAGGGTGGACTTTGTTTTTAGCATCATTGTTTCCTGGAATTATTGTTCTAGATCTCTTTGATGAGAGAGATTAGAAAGGAGACTTTTAAGTAAGCCTTTCACATCTTCATGAGATCTTATAGTAAAAGGTTAGAAATCCTGGGTTAAGTAGTATAGAAAAAAGATGCCTTACACATCTAAGTAATATTGAAAGGTGTTGTGCAAATTAACTTTTTATTCCAGCTACTGTAGTAAGGACAAAGAAGACATTGGTGTAGGAAGGGGTTCTTTGCTGTAAGAGTGGTTAAGCTGTGGAATATACCACATGAGGTAGTTTTGGCAAAATTATTTTATTTTTTTTAAAAGAAGACTTGATGCCTCTCTTACTTACGCATACAATTATAATTAGTGAAGGAATATATAGAACTATTTGAAATGGGAATAGATTTGACTACTGAAGCAAAATTGGCCAAAATTTTACAGAACTATTTGCTATGAAACAACAAGAAGTGTTTTTTTTTTTTTCAGGAAAGGGGGTTAAAATGTATTTAAAGCAGAAATGTAGGGGAAAAAAAAATATAAAATTTGTGTGCAGGAAGGTTTGTTTATTGCAGAAGAGACATACATAGGGAAGGATTTACTAAACATGGAGCAGCTGTGCATAGTAATCAATCAGCTTCTAGCCTCAACTTTTTCAGTTAAGCTTTAAAAAAAGCTAGAAGCTGATTGGTTGCCATGCACAGTTGTTCCAGATTCTGTCTACTCCAACATTAAGCTGGCCATAAATGTTTAGTATTTTTTTCATTTTGGCTGAATGAAAAAAAAATGGACAGATTCACACAAGCGAGGTGGATAGAGGAATCTTCCCGCTAGAGACAGTGGAATTCTCCACTGTCAGAATACACGTATCAGTGCCTGTAGCCCCCGATCAACTAAATTTTTCCAAAGATTGACGTCTGTGGAAGAGGGGACGGGCACCCATGGATTGAAATGCATACGATCTCTGCTGAACTGGCTAAATTTTGATCCATCTATGGCTAGCTTTAGTCATTTCTCCTCTTTGTCTTCTCTGCAATAAAGGACTTTCACCTTTCTCCTCGTGAATTGTACATGTGCAGCTCACTATACAATCTCGGTAACTGCCAAGTGTTGAATTAACTTTCTTGCACATGAGCTGTAGTTATGCAATCCCAGCCTGACCAGTCAAAATGGGTAAAGATCCTAAACCCAGCAGATGATGGCGACAGAGCTTGTGGAGGCGACTAGCCACTCGGCTAGTGGTGGGTTCTGTGTGAGACAAAATGACTGATTGGCTGCTCAGGCACAGACATCATATGTACACTTCCTTTACATAGCAGGGTCTAGAGAAACAACAGGCTGGTCAGAAACTGAGAAAATCCATTCAAGTTTTATGGCTTTTTATAAATTTTTTTGTAGGCAGCAGCAAGCGCGTAAAAGTAAACCTATATTTTATCTATCACATTTACTTTTTATCCCCACTCCTCTGATTCTGGAGCCACTACATCTGTGTACAGAGCCACACAGTGATACTTCACCACCAATCGCTAGTCCCAGGCGTTATCACATGGAGATGCAGGAGACATCTTTTTTATCCTTGTACAGGTTTCAGTATAGCTTAACATTCAATTAAAGTCCATTTTAACAGTACAACAATGGGGACTAGTTGGCAGATGAAAGTCAATTCACGCAGGCTGCAGCAGGGGTGTGTTGTGACATTAGTATCATCATGCCGCTGATTTGCGTCAGCCTGGTCCCCATAACATCTTTCGAGTCCAGAATATGGAAAATATTAAAAGCAAGCTCACCACCAGCATGGTAAACATGAGGTAAGAGAACATCCGGAACTGAGGGTTTTGCAAACACTGCCAGGTAGATTCATCTGAGGGAATAGTGGTTAATGTGGGCTGGAGGTCCGTCTGGTGAGTATCGTCTATGGACCCCGTGTCATGACCCATGTTGAGGGTATAGACGGAGGGTGGCCGCTGGAAGAAATTTACCCTCCGAGAGTCTCTAGCACATAGTCCATTTCGATCTGGCTCTAACTTAAGCTGGCCCATTATGGCAGTGTTGGTGGGTAAGTCCGTAACCGTCTGATCTAAATGAAGAGCTGTGGTTTGGCGACACAGTGGGCATTGCAGCCGGTTGTGAATATGAGTGGCAAAGCTCAGACGGGCCAGGCACTCCAAACAAAAGGAGTGGTGACATGTTAAGAGTTTGGGCATGCGGAAGGTGTTATTGTAAGGGTTCCAGCAGATGGGGCACTCGTAGTCTGGGTCCAACTTTGCGGCGTCTGCCATGGTGATGCCTTCTTTATCATTTGTTGTGCATTCCAGTACCACCAAAGTCAATTTTCACCTTTTGGGGGAGAAAAAAAAAATATTCTTATCATGCAATATGTGAAAGTAACCAAAATATGTATACTTTTCTATCTCTGACTCCTCGCGGGCGCTGCCTTAGTCCTACAGGTGAGGTATAGACCTGTAACCCTGCTTGCCAAGCTCTGTATTGCAATTGTGAGTCAAGATGGTAGCAGTTTATTGAGATGAGATTAGTAAATTCATTATCGTGAAGTATTAACATTCACCCCAAACAGGTCATATAGCAGCAATGGGTGAACTTTGACACCCCAGATATTTTGAAACTACATTTCCCATGATGCTCAACTAAACTGCAGAGTGCATGAGCATCATGGGAAATGTATCTCCAAAACATCTGGGGTGGCAGGGCTCGCCATCACTGCCATATAGCAAGGATAATGGGTTTTTAACGCTCTTAAGCTGGTCATAGACTGTTTGAATCTGAGCTAATTCAGCAGGGATCGGCAGAGATTCGAACCATGTATGGGCAGGCTGAATGTTTTAAGTTGATTGATCAAATAACTTGGGTACAACCAGCCTGTCGGATTTTACATGTGATTATTGCTAGAGGCTATTAGCAGTAATTACTGTGTTCTTCCGGCGGGGATGGCTCCCCCCACCAGGAGAACACAATGGCTTTGTGGGAGGGATTCCCCCATCAACAATGACTGTGTTGATGGGGGAATCATTCTATCTATGGCCGGCTTTATTCAATACAGATTTTCTGTATTAATGATCACCTCATTCTTACAAAACTTCTCATTGGCTCTCTCATTTTGGAAAATGTCAAAATCCCAACACTATACAGTATGAAGTAGACTTTTGTTCACTGTATTTTTGGAGGGTCACTTTAATGGCAATGATAAGGTGGGTTTAAACAGATATTAAAATACTGTACTCTGCCATTCCTTTATAGAATTCACCGTTCTGACTGTACAATTTCCTTTAGATTTACCAACAACTATATAGTGCAAGGCCTACCTGACTGGATACAAATTAAAGGGTTTGTAAAGGTAGAAGGTTTTTTATCTGAATGCATTCTATGCATTAAGAAAAGCCTTCTGTGTGTAGCAGCCTCCCCCGATCCCCTAATACTTACCTGAGCCCCCTCTCTCTCCAGCGATGTTCACAAGTCACTCGGCCATCCAAGACTCCCTCCTGATTGGTTGAGACACAGCAGCCGCGCCTTTGGCTCCCATGGCTGTCAAAGTCAGCCAATCAGGAGGGAGAAGGGGCGGGGCCGAACGGCAGCTCCATGTTTGAATGGACACACTGAGCTGCAGCTCGGCTCGGGTACCCTCATAGCAAGCGGTTTGTTGTGGGGGCACTCGATAGGAGAGAGGGGTCTGAGAAGAGGAGGATCCAGTCTGCTCTGTGCAAATCCAACTGCACAGAAGAGGAAAGTATAACATGTTTGTTTGTTTTTTTTTAACCAATTGCCGACCAGCTGCCGTCATTATACTGGGGCAGGTCGGCAAGATCTCCACGAACCATCGTAGCTGTATGTTGGCTTCTTTAAGTGGGATATCAGGCGTGCCCGCTGCACAGAGGGGGTGCCGATGCTCGTGACTGCCGGCCAAGAGTGTTTGCGGGCACGAGAGGCAGAACAGGGATGTGTGTGTTTGACACACACATCCCAGCTCTGAGAGGAGAGAGATTGAGTTCCTATGAGCTAGGAACCACGATCTCTCATCTCCTATAGTCAGTCCCATCCCCCACAGTTAGAACACACACACACAGGGAACACAGTTAACCCCTTGATCGCCCCCTAGTGTTAACCCCTTCACTGCCAGTGACATTTATACAGTAATCAGTGCATTTTTATAGCACCGATCGCTGTATAGTTGTCAATCGACCCAAAACTGTGTCCATCCTAATGTCGCAGTTGTGATAAAAATCGCAGATCGCTGCCATTACTAGTAAAAAAAAATAAAATAAAAATGCCATAAATCTATCCCTTATTTTGTAGACGCTATAACTTTTGCGCAAACCAATCAATATACGCTTATTGCGATTTTTTTTACCAAAAATATGTAGAAGAATACATATTGGCCTAAACTGAGGAAAAAATGTGCTTTTTTGAAAAAAAAATTGGGAATATTTATTACAGCAAAAAGTACAAAATATTGTGTGTTTTTCAAAATTGTTGCATTTTCTTGTTTATAGCGCAAAAAATAAAAACCGCAGAGGCGATCAAATACCACCAAAAGAAATCTCTCTTTGTGGGCAAAAAAGGACGTCAATTTTGTTTGGGTACAGCGTCACACGACCGCACAATTGTCAGTTAAAACGACACAGTGTCGTATTGCAAAAAATGGCCTGGTCATTCAGCAGCCAAATCTTCCGGGGCTTAAGTGGTTAAATAACAATCACTTTAATCAGACTGTTTAGCTAGCCCCTCACATTATTTAGATTAGTTAAAGCAGAAGTGCAGCCAAAAATAACAAACAAATCAATAGCTGTTAAAAATTACAATAATAAAGTAAGCTTTTGTGAAAATATTGACATTGAATCGAGAGGTTTCTGACAGAACTCTTTTCTGCCACAAGTTGTCCTGAGGCTGATGACCACCATATCTTTCAACCCAACCTTGGCTGAAGTCAGATCATACTGGATCCACCCCAGCCTGTGACTAGACAGTGATAGTACAAGTAGCACAGTGATGAGCTCATTCTCCGTTACTCTGCTCTCTCCTCCTATCAGCATGCTTCTTGTCAGCACATTAACAGATTGGTTCCATGTGCTTCTTTTTCCTTTCACACTCCAATTCTACTGTGCAGGGGCCACAAAAGGCTGATACCAGGCCAAATTCAGGTACTTAAACGCATTTAGACATGTGTATGTGCATACATGTGTAAATTATGCTCATAAGTGCCTCTCCAAAAATGCAGCTTTGGGGCATTTTCCATGGCCCTGAACGCTGCAAGCAAAATTCATGCATGTGCATGGCCACAAATAACAGTGGCATTTTTTCTTCCCATGTGCATGAGGCCTTAACCACTTTAGTACCACACTATAGCTGAAAGACGGCTACAGCACAGCTCTCTCGTTCTGGGAGGGCATCCATGAACCTTCCATGTCCTTTGGACACAGCTGATAGCATTAAGACCCTTTTCACACTGGAGCGGTGTTTGTGGTAAAGCGCTGCACATTTTAGCAGCACTTTACCGCTGTTTAAGCGGCACTTTTTGGCTGCTATCGGAGCACTTTTAACCCCAAAGAAGGGGTTACAAACTCCAGTGTTGTGGCGCTTCCGAAGTGCTGCCCACCATTCATTGGGAGTGATTAAATACAGCGCCCCCAACACGCCGCTTGCAGAACTTTTCGAAACGTCCCGCAAGCGCACCGCCGCAGTGTGAAATGTCACACTTGAATGAATGGGAGGCTATTTTCAGGCGCTTAGCAGAGGCTATTTCCAGCGCTAAAGCACCTGACAACCGCCCCAGCGTGAAAGGGGTCTAAAGGGCAAATCACAGAGGCCCTTTACAAGTGATCAGCTTGTCACAAGTAAAACAGACTTGCCGGTTATCGGCAGTCCTTTCCTCATGCGTTGTGTCTGTGAAAAGGAGAGCCGATAACTGTCAAGGCTCTCAGTACATTCATGGCACTAATGATTATCAATGCAGCCTCATTAGCGCACATCAGTAAAGAAAAAAAATTGCTTATTTGCAAAATTTCATAGCAGAAACTAAGAAAAATATTTTTTCTTTTTCTGAAATTTTTGGTCTTTTTTAGTTTCTTTAGCAAAAAAACCCAGTGGTGATTAAATACCACCAAAAGAAAGCTGTATCTGTTTTTAAAAAATGATAAAAATTTCATATGGGTACAGTATTGCATGACTGCACAATTGTCATTCAAAGTGCGACTGTGCAGAAAATTGGCCGGTATTGAAGTCGGTAATCTAAAGGAGACTGTAATGTGTATGGCCAGTTAATAGGGGATTTAAAAAAAAAACATGTTATACTTACCTCCTCTGTTGCAGTGGATTTGCACAGAGCAGCCTGGATCATCCCTTTTCTCAGGTCCCTATTCGCTGCTTCTGGCCCCTCCCTCCTTTCGAGTGCCCCCACAGCAAGCAGCTTGATGTGGGGGCACCCGAGGTGAGCTGTAGCTCCGTGTCCATTCAGACACAGAGCTGCTGTTCGGCCCCGCCACCTCTCTCCTGATTGGCTGAGAAACAAAGTTAGTTAGCCAATCAGGAGGGACAGTCCCGGGCAGCCAAGGGACTCATGGACAGAGATGGGGCTCAGGTAAGTATTAGGGGGGCTGCTGCACACAGAAAGCTTTTTATCTTAATGCATAGAATGCATTAAAATAAAAAAACCTTCTGCCTTTAGGGCAAAACTGTGTTTTTAGTTTTGGATTGCAGAGTGCAGAGAGATTAGTTGACCTGTTGGGTTTTTGTTTTTGTGTCCCCGTTGGGAAGATTCACCCTCTCTATTCGTCCTATTTATCATTAAAAGTAAAAGAAAAATACCAAATTTTGGGTTGTCCCCAGAAAAAGTAATAGAGGGTAAATCTCCGCAATGAGACACAAATGGCGCAAAAAAATGTGACAGGTTATACCCTTCCCTTGCTTTATCAAAAAATTAAATAAAAAGTTCTGCCTATAGATCTACTTTAAGATATAGGTAATAAAGCATTTGCAACCGTCAATACAGAGACTGTCATTGTTCTCATTTTTAAGGGCACGGTGAAGATATAAAATGTATTGGCAGTGAAAGGGTTAAAGGTGTAAGCTCCTAGGCCTTCATCCTGGTGCTGTCTTTGTAAATCATTGGTCTGGGACAAGTGTGCAGACCATGATTTCTCCAACTACCGATCTGTGGGTTGTATCACAAAGTACCAAAGTGAATCTAATGGCCTAGACGCCTGACCTGGTAAAGAGAATACCCTGACAGGTTGTGTGTGTTGTGCTGTACTCTGTGGCCAGTCTTTGTAAATGACTCCCGGAGTTCCTAAACAGTTGCCTGTTGTAAAACACACAGAACTTTGCCCTCTTCCACTTCCGGCTCCCATTCTGCAGCCATCTGTTCGGGAAGTGCCCTGCCACGTTATCTCCTCCATATTATGCACGGCTTTTCTTTTGATTCCGCAATTATTTTTAATCTGAAGGGAGAGTGAACTGCTGTTGCCATTTGAAATTTAAAGTGAACCTTCCATTAGATGTACCAGACATCCTTGTTTTTTTGTTATATATTTTTTTTGGTGTCAGGAAAATTTGTCAGAAGTGATTCATGCTGATAGCAGAGGAATGAAGCAGCAGACAAAAGTGACAGTGCTTGTAATTAAGACAAGTACACACTATAGAGGGATATGCTTTGTTCATATTTCATGTCTGAGGTTTACAACCACTTTAAGCATCAGTTCACTCAAAAGTGAAATTTTAGTTCAGCGTGGAGCTTGGTGGGCCAAATTAGCCCCTGGCTTCTTTTTTTGGCTTGGATGCTACAACAGTGTTCTCTCCTTGCCACAATTCATATCTTTTTCTCTCCATCTGGGGGAGTTTTGGGCATTCCTGACCACCTTTGTAAATTCCAGCTGCTTCTCTTATGTTCACCATAATATAAAATAAACATTCTGCACCTCCTGTTTTAATCTCATTTATGCCACACCACCATTTGCTGTACACCCCATATACATGAATGAGTCACATTCAGCAGTGGTATCACCCACCAATTGCAGCATGCTGTTTAACTTTTGGGATGGATGCGAAAAAAGCACAGGTCCTGTGGCTGATTAAGGTGGTAATTAAACTCACTTGTTGCCTTATCTGCATTTAATTAGCCTCAGAACCCATAATTCATGTGTTTGGGTTTAAAGTGATGAGGTGGCAACTCTACCTTTGCATGTATACAACCCCGAGCAAGCCCATCTTTAGGTGGGCAGTTAGGGGTAGCAGTAAAACCATGGCTCAACCACCTGCTTTTACTGCTCCCCTGGCCACCAATCTGAGCAAAGTCTAAAGCTGGGTACACACTGGCTGAAAATCGATCGAAAATGGTCAGTTTGGCAGCAACATTTGGCCCCTGTGTTCAGCTCCCTGTCATTCTGAAAAACCAGCATTTGATCAGTGCTGGCAGCCAATGGCGTTCAGTTGAGGGATCCCCCTGTCAGAACACAATAGCACAGCAGGGGAGATCGCTGTCCTAGCATCGCTTGTGTTAGTACAGTAATCTGTCAGTATTTTTTTTTCATGTGTACCAGGCTTAAGAAACGTGAACTTCTGCTCTCTCTCACCTGTCTGGCAGAGTGGAGCTTCTCAGGAAAGACAATTTAGAGACGGTCCTTGTCTGATCAGAGACTTGTCAGATTGCTTGGTTCCTCTTCAAGGCAGTCACTGGGTGTCTAACAGTTAATTGTCAATCCGGATCTGAGCCCCAGGCACCAGGATGTAACTGCAAATACCAGCAATGGAAGTATGAGCTGGTACAAAATGCACCCCTTCTATGTTTTACTTTAAAGGAGAAACAGAATACAAGGATTGCTAAGACTTATCAGGTGCTACCAGTGATATATAGACATATCCTAATGTAACCTATCCCATCATAACTTGTGTTATTTTATTTACCGTAGTTATTTATTATCAAGACACATAAAAAGCAGAGAGACGGGGTTGTACAGTTCCACAAACCATAAAATATAGAATGATCTTTGCACTTCAATATCAGTTTATGCTCTTCAAACTGCAGCCCTTTTCTCAAATTTATCTGGGGTACTATTTCTCCCACTGACACCAACAATGGGCATAAATCCTGGTGGTGACATCAACAATGGGGCACTATTCCTCCCACTGTCACCAATGATAGGACATTGTTCCCCCCACTAATACAAATAATGGGACACCATTTCTCCCACTGATACCAATGATAGGACATTGTTCCCCCACTAATACAAATAATGGGACACTATTCCTCCCCCCCAATGCTAAAGATGCATTGTTTACTCCTACTGACGCCAGGACAATTTCTACTCCCAATGGCCACAGTTCGGCCCCCCTAAAGTCTGAAGAACAGTAAACCAGCTGAAGGGTGCGTTATTGAGGGTACGTCCATGTGAAAGTATTTGTTCTAATTTATTTATAGCCCTTTCCTTCTCCTCTTTATGTGTTTTTATTAGATTTATATAATAAAAAATAACATTTTATTCAAGATATTGACTGTATATCAATTGGCAGTACCTGAAAAGTGGTATTAAATCCCCCAAATATATATATATATATATATATATATATAGCAGTCTACCAATCCTTAGATGAGGTAGCTGCATTAGTTTTATTTTTAGGCCTTTTTCCTTTTATTTTCACCTGGTGATCCAGTCAGTAACACACTTCCTGTTTTAGGGTATCTCCACTCTAGATGGCAGAGCAATGGAGACACCATTGGACAGCAGCATTGTCAGTCTTGGGGGAGGGGAGTGTTAAGCCAGTGACAGATGGAACGATTTTCTTTCCTGCAAGAAAGAAAATCAATCGATTCCCTCACCACTGTGTGCAGGCAGCGTTTAAAATCGCCGGCGACCTAGTGATCCACTATGCGAATGTAGCCTTACAGAGAAGAATACTGAACAATTTCAAAGCTGAAAACGGCTTACTATAAAGAGCACTTAAGTGTAAAACTTTTTTTTTGGCATTCTCAATAGGGCCCCACATAGCCAACTGTTTAGCCTTTATTGTAATCTGCCACAGCTGGTACACTTTGAAATGATACTGAAGTATTTCATATATGTCTCCTGGGAGAAAATAAGCCCAAGGTACTAAAAAGTGACTACAGGGGGTGTCAGGAAGCACTAAAATGGGGCATATGTAAAAAAAACAAACACACAAAAGGTAAGTCTGGGTACATAAACCTGGATTTGCCAGAATATGCCATCTATAATATCAATCTACAGCGGGAACATGAGGCACAAGGTGTCAAATAGAAATGGAGATATTAGGACCTCTGAGTCCATGTTGGTGAAATTTCCCCTTACTTTCTATCCCAGTGACAATGTTGTCACCAAGGTGGGAAGTGAGAAATCTCCAGGGAGGACACAGTAAGTAATACAATGTGGTTGAGGGTTCTAGCCTTCACCTATGATACTGAAAAAGTGTTTTATCTGTTGTAACCCTCTTGGAGATATCCCATCACTTTTAAGCCTCGTACACACGATCGGATTTTTTGCAGACAAAGAGTCGGACTTTTGTCCGAAGGGCGTTGGCCAGGAACTTGTCTTGCATACAAACGGCACACAACTGTTGGCCAACAAACAGGAACGTAGTGAAGTACTCCGTGGTTTTTCATCTCTTTAGCGCCACCCTTTGGGCACCTTCTGCTAATGTTGTGTTTGGTGAGCATTGATTCCGAGCATGCGTGTTTGTACTTTGGACTTTTGTCCAACGGACTTGTGTATACACGCTCGGAAAATCCGACAACACACCTTTGTCCAAGTAAAATTTATAAACCTGCCATCCACAGAAAGTTGGCCAATTGTCTGATGGAGCCGTGGAAAATTTATAAACCTGCCATCCAATATTTGTCCACGGAAAGTTGGCCAACAAGTGTCCGATGGAGCATACAAATGGTCGGATTTTCCACCAACAGTCTGTCATCACACAATTCCCGTCAGGAAATCCGATCGTGTGTACGAGGCTTTAGTCTTGTTGATTTGTTGTCACCCTGGCAGGAAATGATTTAAAATCTCCCCAAATGCGCTACAGACACCAATAAAATAGGCTCCAAACCCTTTCCATTCTATCCAAAACTAACAAGATCTAACAAAAGTTTTGGCTGTGTAGATACCCTTGAAACAAGGCTCTATTCATACCTGGGGCATTCTGGAATCACAGGCAGAATCATTGGGCGATTCATATATAATAAATTAATAGTGTATATATATATAATAAATCATAGGGGTTCTTTAGGGTAAACCTATATAGTTCACATCAATAAACTGACTCAGCATTAAAGTGTCTTTGAAAAAGATTTTAAAATCTTGACAACTTATTAATTAGACTTCCCCTTATTTCATTTTCCATTCCGCTAGCAAATCAGCTTCTAACTTCACCTTGTTCAATGAAGCTTTGATAATAAAACCTGGAAGCTGGTTTCTGTGCAGAGCTGTACCAGTTTTAGTAAATCCACCCCAGTGTGTCTGAACAGCTGTCAGGTTTGTACTCTCTGTACAGATCTATGGCTTGTACTACCTCTGTTCACATGTAACCGCTCATTTGAGTGGTTACACTCAGTGTGGATTCACACTTATGCAATGCAAATGGGTGTGATTCTCATGCAAAAATGCTGGAATTCTGTGCGATTTTGCACTGCGATTTGTGCTATAGTGCGATTGTAATGCAAATGTATTTCATTTTCGGATGGGATTGGGTGCAGCTGCGATTTCTGTGAGGGGGGGAAATATGGAAAAATCTACACAGAAAAAGCAGTAGTTGCACACATCCGATCGCAAGATGTGATTTCATTTTGGTTTCCATTGATGTCTATGGAGGAAAAAAAAAAAAAAAAAAATTGCACTGCAGCTCAGTAAACTCACACAGGACCCTTTTTGTTGGCGCATTGCATTCACATAGCAATCGCCATTGAACGCAATTTGTTTTTGGATGGCATTTGTATCTAGGCTTTTTATAACGCATCAAATTCATAACAAATTTGCATCAGTGTGAACCGGCAATCAAATAGAGCCTCTGACCAACCCCGGACACAGCCAATGTGTGTAAAGGGTCAGTGTTTCTGCAACATTCCGGCCACAGCTAATGGGTGAGTTTGTATGCGGCCGTGTCGCGATTAGCTGCCTCTGAATACAGCAAACTATCCGCAGCCATGTGAATGTGCCCTAAGAGTCAGTTCACACCAAAGAAACGCAGTCCGGATGCGTTCCAGATGCTTTTCTGCATGGGTGTTTTTATATACTATCAATCCATCATTGGGTAGCACTTACCGGGTGGTGATAAATGCCATGCATGAGGCCCCGTGCCAATCTCTGCAATATGCTCACCTATTTCATGATGGTATATCGACCTGCAATAAGAATAAAATACATCAATACCTGCAATAGGGCAGATGGGAAGTCATCGGGGAGTCATCATACCTGGCAGAGTGTAGAGAGAGCAGAGTGGCAGCTGCAGCAGAAAGGTGTTTGTCTTGTACACAGAACAGGTAAGAGCAGCAGGTGAAGGGGGGGGCAGCCATGGGCGGAGCCAACCGTCTGCCAGTTAGGTCCTGGGGGATTCCGTCCTCTTCTCTTTATCCTGCTGAAAGTGCTCTACCCTCCCAACTGGCAGCAATAGGTTGGCCTAAGCCATATGCATTTTGTACAATGACACTGCGTGCCACCCTGCACCAGAAGCAGATGAATTTTAATCTTACCACATAGGCAAGAATCTGCCAATCTGGTCTTATATCATTATAATGGTGTAGTCTCAAGCCTAGTACAAAAAAATCAGATGAACGATGATTTTTTTCTGAATGTTTATAACATGTTGGAAACAAGAATGCCATTAATAGTACGAAAATTCTTGACGCAGGAAAACTTCCCACGTACGTAACTATGTTCCAGCATAAAATCGGAAGTGATGTAATGTGCGTGTGACACTTCTAATCATAGTAACAATAATATTAATATTACTACTTTATTTTTCTCAATATTAATAACTATTAATCACAACCCTTTACTTGTAGCCCAAGAGATAATCTGTATACTGGAAATTGTATACTACCATTCCCTTATAACTATCAGTTTATATCTCCTTAAAAGTATCTTTTATTACATATAAGATCATTTTTTCGTGTTTACGGCTCTTAAACAAACGTCCGAATACAGATATTTTCTATAGGCAGGGCCGGTGCTACAACTAGGTGAACTAGGCAGTTGCCTAGGGTGTAGCTATGGCCGCTGGTTTCCCTAACGTCCATCCTAGAGAACCATTTGCCTCTGCTGGGTGGGCTGTTATAGGTGGGGGTGCCTCAATCGCCTCCACACACGGTACCTCTGATTCAGGCTCTCAACAGAGCTCGACCCTGCTGGCACTGGGGGAGCACTCAACCCCGTGGTCCATGGGAGCCCTGGTGGATGCTATCCTCCTTCTCCAGGTCTCAAGAAAAGTGGCAGCTGCTCCATTAGGGGCGCCACCCCCCTAATCCATGCGCCCGGCCCCTAATCTACATGCAGGGCACTGGACGCATAGATTTCAATGTTTTTTTCTTGAACCATGTGATTGGAGCCAGAGCCTCTAATTGGCTTCAAAAAAGGGTGGGCTTGGGGCTCAGAGCACTGCGCCCTGAATAATTGGCAGCACTGTTGGAACTGCACCAATGGCGTCACTAGGGTTGGTGTCACCCAGTGTGGAAAAACATGTGTCACCCCCCCCTCCACCAACTCTAGTCCCCCCTCAGTACAGACCCCCCCTACTAAGTACATATCCCCCTCCCGCAGTACAGACCCCCCTCATCAGTACAAACCCCCCTACCTCCCTCAGTACAGACCTCTCTCCTTCAGTGCAGACCCCCATTCAGTGCAGACCACCCCTTCAGTGCAGACCAGCCCCTTCAGTGTAGACCTTCCCCCTTCAGTGCAGACCCCCCCCTTCAGTGCAGACCCCCCCCTATCAGTGCATAACTCACATCACGGAACATCCTCAGCAGTGTCCCTCCTCCTGTGAGAGTGAAAACAGAGGAGGGGGAGGCGGCTTCACTCCGTTCGGCTGTGTGAGACAGCATCAGCGGCCAGCGGGGACAGCTCAGACAGCCCGCGAGAGATGCGAATCAGTGCAGTGGCATTGTCCTGGGCCCTGCTGATGGGTTTCACCCCTCTGGCGGGTGTCACCCGGATGCGGCCTGCACCCCCCCCCCCCCTAGCAACGCCACTAAACTGCACTGGTAATCGGTGCTTTTACACAAGCCGGTCATCAGAATGCCGATAACCAGCTTGTGTCTACATTGTGTTTACACCGCTATTATTGGCCCTTTACCCTGATCTGTGATCAGCTGTGTCCTAGGGACACATCAATCACAGAGCACACCGCCAGCGTGTGCGATCACGGGAGGACGTCATATGACACCCTCCCAGAACTAGCCCGGCCGCGCTGTAACTGTCATTCGACTATAGCGTGGTCCGCAGGCGGTTAAAAACAATAGAATGCAAATGAACAGAAGAGGAATCAAAATCAAATCAATATTTGGTGTGACCGCTCATTGCCTTCAAAACAGCATCAGTCCTTCTAGGTACACTTGTACACAGTTTTTGAAGGAACTCGGCAAGTAGGTTGTTCCAAAAATCTCGGAGAACCAATCACAGATCTTCTGTGAATGAAAACTGCCTCAAATCCTTCAGTTTTTTCCTATAATCCCAGACAGACTCGATGATGTTGAAATCAGGACTCTGTGGGGGCCAAACCACATCACTTCCAGGACTCCTTGTTCTTTACACTGAAGATTGTTTTTAATGACATTTGCTGTACATTTTAGGTCATTGTCCTGCTGCAGAATACATTTGAGGCCAATCACACCCCTCCCTGATGGTACGGAATGAAGGAAATGTATCTGCCTGTATTTCTCAACAGTGAGGACACCAGACTTTGAACACCTTTTGTTTTGATGCATGTGGAATGTCAGCTGCTTTAAACTGAAAGTTCAAGTGGGGCTTTAAAGACTATATATGAGGACACAGGTTTAATTTTCCCCATTTAAACACACGCAGAAACATGGATTTTGGTCAGCAGTGAAATCCCAGAACATCTCCAAAAACCAATCTTTAACTAGGATGGACTGTGGAAAGAAGGAACCACTGGGATTAACAAACGCTGCAGACAACGATGCTATATCTGTATGACAAATCTATTATCTGATTGGCTGCGGGTGTGTTTGCACAGTCCCTCACAATAAACTCAATCTAATCCAATTGTTCTGATCTATCCAATATTTTATAGAGAAAAGTCTTAGCCTCGGTTCACACCAGAGGCGGCACGACTTGCAGGTTGCCTCACCGAGGCGACCTGCATACGACTGCCCGGGCGACTTGCAAAACGACTTCTCCATGGGAGGTTTTGAATGGGAATACGTGAGAATGATTGTTCCAGATGTACCCAGTCTTTGTGTTCGGAGTGTACGTTCCAATCAATGATTCTAGCCAGGTGGCATGCTTGTTGGTATTTATGTATGTCAGAAGTCCTATGCCTCCCATGAGTTTGGGTGTAGTCAATCTCTCGAAGCTCAGTCTTGGACGAGTTTTACCCCATATGAAGGTTGTGCAAACTTTGCGGTATGTGGAAAAGAATTTAGGTGGTATTTTGATTGGGATAGTTTGTAGGAGATACAAAATTCTGGGTAGAATGTTCATTTTTACGATTGAGAAAAATATTGACTCGCGCTCAAAGCAAAAAACTAACATGTGTATGACTGGAAAAAAGAGTACTCAGCCGATAATAAGTAAATATTGTGAAAACATATGATAAATGTGACAAGCTTGATATTAGATTGAAAAATTGATCCCACTTCCCCTAAAAGGAATATATTCAATAGCAAATCAAATTTGTACATAAACCATAAGGGATAGCGGTGTATATAAAGGGTAATATCTTAATTTGAACAAAAATATGAAAAAAAGGGGAGGGGAAAGTCCATATACAAAAAACACCCTGCAAGTGCTGTGGTAATGCAAAAAAAAGTGTCCAATTAAAATGAAATCCCAGATGTGTGGGTCCACCACCGTAAATGAAGTGACTGGCCGCTTACCGGAACCCCATGACCCCCCGTTACAGGGGGTCTAAATGGGCATTGTAGTCATGCTGCTCGGATAACTCTGGAACTGGAATGATGACCGGATTGGAACCTCTCAAACTGTATTGGGGCTGTATAGCGAATTGATCCACAGGGAAAAAGGCAACACTCGACCCTCAATGGAGTGTAGACATCATATAGGGGAAACAGAAGAAGGCTCCCATAGTATAAAATCAATTGGTATTTTATTAAAAAAACATAGTAAACACTCACATATAAAAAGCAAATATCCTCTGATGAGAGGCAGTCTGTGACACCGGCTGGATGTGCACAGGCCGCCCGTCCTGCTGGAGTACAACGATAAAGGAAGGTGACGCGATGACACCGCTCAGCCCAACGCTGCGGTTCGCAAAAGAATTGCGTCTTCCAGGGGCACGGGCGGTGCATCGCGTCACCTTCCTTAAATAATAACAATAAGTAGAGAGAGAGCCTCGCTCTGGGTTCCGTTGGAACCGGACGTCCGCATTCGTGTGGAGCGCAGAGAATTGGACACAAGGGCGCATGCGCGCCCTGTATCGTAGCTCCGATCACGTGATGCAACGTCAGGTCGTATGTGAGGGAAGCCCAGGGCGGAGTGAAGGCCAAGGAGGGAGGTTCCAATGCGCCTGCGCGCTTTGAATATTTATATGACATAGCACTAGGTTAGATAAGCGGCTGGATCGCCTTACTGCACATAGGCAGCAGAGGTCAGAAACAGAAGGGGGAGGGGAAAGGGGGGGGCTTGGACGGAAAAAAGCCGACCTTCACATATGCACATTGGGTTCTCACACCAAGCCCCACCTGAAAAAGGAGAGAATGCGCAGCCCAGAGAGGGCCCACCATCCACCATACCAGCGTGCGTCCACACTGAGGTGGACAAGCCACCTCATACCAAAAAGCATATGAGTGGTGACACACATACAAAAATGGAAAATGAGGTCTCTGGGGACATAACAAAAAGGAGGACCTCTAGTGGCCAGTCTAAAATATTGCATACAAAATGCAATATTTAGGAATGTATTCCTGAATACATGTATGCATCATATGTAAATAAGGAATGTATAAAAAACTTAAATGTAAAAAAGGGGACAAATAATAATAATAAAAGATATATAAATTATAAAAATACATATATATGAAAAAAGGGGGGAACTGTGGAGTTGATCCGTGGGTCAAGTATGTGCATCCAACTGGGCCAAAAAACCCCGAAATTCTATCAAAGTCCTCGCCCACAGACTATGACAATAAGGCCAAAAAATAATTGTGTTGGTGCGTGCTACCAAAAAGATTTTTGTGATAAAAAAATATATATATAAAAATATATTTATGAACCCGAAGCGCAACAGGTGTTCCAATTATGTGAACCCAGAGCGATGGCTTTAACACCGGATTCATAAATACAATATGTTTATATCACATGATCAAAAATTGCATAAGATTACATGATAAAAAAAAAAAAAAAATTAGGCATTATTGATGAAGGCATTTACGTCAGTGTCGACGTTCATGCCGAATGGCACGTAACTTTTGACTTTGTATATCCAGGACATCTCTAGCTTAGAGATCTCCCTAATAAGTGAACTGCCTCGCCAATGGGGTTTGTACTTGTCAATTCCTACAAAAAGTGTTTTAGAGGGGTCTCTACTGTGGACCTGGTCGTAATGCCTGGAGACAGGGTGTTTATCATGACCTCTTCTTATATTCCCTATGTATTCATTCAGGCGAACACGTAGGGCCCTTTTGGTCCTCCCTATATATTGGAGCCCACAGGGACATTGTAGGAGATAGACCACCCCTTCAGAACTGCACGTGATAAATGGTTCAATATCATGTGAACGCCCTGTGCTGGTAGATGTAAATGTTGTGATACGTCTAGATCTATTGATGTTGAGGGAACATACTTGGCATTTTCCACACTTATAGAACCCTGTCAGATTTTGAAGAAAAGATCTAGTTACTTGTGGGGGGTCTTGAACTGTGGGTGCTACCCTATTGCCCAAAGATGCTGCTCCCTTAAATATCACTCTAGGGTTGGATGGTAGAATGGTCCTAAGGGCTGCATCGCTACCAAGAACGTGCCAGTGTTTACGTATCAGTTGCTTAATCGCACGATGTTGCACTGAGAAAGTGGTAATAAATGGGACAGTGTCTGAGACCTCCATCCTAGGTCTAGAAACATCAGACAGTAGATCACCCCTATCCCTATCCCTTGCTGATTTAACCGCCTGAGAGAGGGAGAGCTGGTCATATCCCTTCTCTAGGAATCTTTTGGTCAGAATAGATGCTTGATGGTCAAAGGTAGCTATATCTGAACAATTGCGTCTAAGACGCAAAAATTGTCCTAGAGGGATGGCCTTGATCCAGGGTTCATGATGGCAACTGTCTACAGAAATGTAAGCATTTCTGTCCGTTGTCTTGAAATATGTGGATGTCACGAACTGTCCATCCATGATCTGGATGTTCAAGTCCAGAAAGTGGATGGCATCCTGGCTGGCCTCAAAATTAAACTTGCATAGAGACCTCCAGGTTGGATTGGAATCCCTTTGTAACAATAAATCCCTGGTCATTAGGCCAGCAGACAAGGGTGGGGGGATAGTGGTGCTGGACCGTCATGACTATTATAAAGAAATGCACCGTATTGTAGATGACACTGATACATATACAGTGTTAAATAGAGACCCTTTGAACAAATACAAAAAGGAACTGGAATCTATTGTCGATAGGGGTCTTCGGAGAGGCATTTTGAATGACAAAGAACGACGGTTCTTGGTTCCGATCGCCCCTCGAACCCCAGTCATTTACTACCTCCCGAAGATACATAAGGATTTGATTTGCCCCCCGGGACGTCCCATAGTAAGTGGGATTGATTCAATCACGTCCCGGGTGGGCAAATATATCGATTATTTCTTACAACCGTTGGTGGGAAGGATACCATCGTACATCAAGGACACCAAACAGGTGATTAACACACTCTCTAATATCACTCCCAGGGAGGGCCTCTGGATGGTGACCACGGATGTTTCATCCCTCTACACCATCATCCCCCACCAACTGGGTCTAGAGGCGGTTGAACTGTTCCTGAACCGAGATTCTGGTTTACCCCTCACACAAATTCAATTCATCATGGAACTTTTGTGATATGCTGCCAGCCATAGCTACTTCTGGTTTGAACACCAATTTTATCGGCAGGACCGTGGAGTAGCTATGGGGGCCAAGTACGCTCCTAGCTTGGCCAACATTTTTATGGCCAAGTGGGAGGAGGACGTTGTCGACGCCCCCAGGAGACCTGAGGTACTCCTGTGGGCTAGATATATTGACAACGTCCTCCTCCTATGGGATGGATGCGAGGCCGAACTCCATGACTTTATGAACACCCTGAATGCCAATAATCGAGGCATCAAGTTTAATTTTGAGGCCAGCCAGGATGCCATCCACTTTCTGGACTTGAACATCCAGATCATGGATGGACAGTTCGTGACATCCACATATTTCAAGACAACGGACAGAAATGCTTACATTTCTGTAGACAGTTGCCATCATGAACCCTGGATCAAGGCCATCCCTCTAGGACAATTTTTGCGTCTTAGACGCAATTGTTCAGATATAGCTACCTTTGACCATCAAGCATCTATTCTGACCAAAAGATTCCTAGAGAAGGGATATGACCAGCTCTCCCTCTCTCAGGCGGTTAAATCAGCAAGGGATAGGGATAGGGGTGATCTACTGTCTGATGTTTCTAGACCTAGGATGGAGGTCTCAGACACTGTCCCATTTATTACCACTTTCTCAGTGCAACATCGTGCGATTAAGCAACTGATACGTAAACACTGGCACGTTCTTGGTAGCGATGCAGCCCTTAGGACCATTCTACTATCCAACCCTAGAGTGATATTTAAGGGAGCAGCATCCTTGGGCAATAGGGTAGCACCCACAGTTCAAGACCCCCCACAAGTAACTAGATCTTTTCTTCAAAATCTGACGGGGTTCTATAAGTGTGGAAAATGCCAAGTGTGTTCCCTCAACATCAATAGATCTAGACGTATCACAACATTTACATCTACCAGCACAGGGCGTTCACATGATATTGAACCATTTATCACGTGCAGTTCTGAAGGGGTGGTCTGTCTCCTACAATGTCCCTGTGGGCTCCAATATATAGGGAGGACCAAAAGGGCCCTACGTATTCGCCTGAATGAACACATAGGGAATATAAGAAGAGGTCATGATAAACACCCTGTCTCCAGGCATTACGACCAGGTCCACAGTAGAGACCCCTCTAAAACACTTTTTGTAGGAATTGACAAGTACAAACCCCATTGGCGAGGCAGTTCACTTATTAGGGAGATCTCTAAGCTAGAGATGTCCTGGATATACAAAGTCAAAAGTTACGTGCCATTCGGCATGAACGTCGACACTGACGTAAATGCCTTCATCAATAATGCCTAATTTTTTTTTTTTTTTTATCATGTAATCTTATGCAATTTTTGATCATGTGATATAAACATATTGTATTTATGAATCCGGTGTTAAAGCCATCGCTCTGGGTTCACATAATTGGAACACCTGTTGCGCTTCGGGTTCATATATATATTTTTATATATATATTTTTTTATCACAAAAATCTTTTTGGTAGCACGCACCAACACAATTATTTTTTGGCCTTATTGTCATAGTCTGTGGGCGAGGACTTTGATAGAATTTCGGGGTTTTTTGGCCCAGTTGGATGCACATACTTGACCCACGGATCAACTCCACAGTTCCCCCCTTTTTTCATATATATGTATTTTTATAATTTATATATCTTTTATTATTATTATTTGTCCCCTTTTTTACATTTAAGTTTTTTATACATTCCTTATTTACATATGATGCATACATGTATTCAGGAATACATTCCTAAATATTGCATTTTGTATGCAATATTTTAGACTGGCCACTAGAGGTCCTCCTTTTTGTTATGTCCCCAGAGACCTCATTTTCCATTTTTGTATGTGTGTCACCACTCATATGCTTTTTGGTATGAGGTGGCTTGTCCACCTCAGTGTGGACGCACGCTGGTATGGTGGATGGTGGGCCCTCTCTGGGCTGCGCATTCTCTCCTTTTTCAGGTGGGGCTTGATGTGAGAACCCAATATGCATATGTGAAGGTCGGCTTTTTTCCATCCAAGCCCCCCCTTTCCCCTCCCCCTTCCGTTTCTGACCTCTGCTGCCTATGTGCAGTAAGGCGATCCAGCCGCTTATCTAACCTAGTGCTATGTCATATAAATATTCAAAGCGCGCAGGCGCATTTGAACCTCCCTCCTTGGCCTTCACTCCGCCCTGGGCTTCCCTCACATACGACCTGATGCTGCATCACGTGATCGGAGCTACGATACAGGGCGCGCATGCGCCCTTGTGTCCAATTCTCTGCGCTCCACACGAATGCGGACGTCCGGTTCCAACGGAACCCAGAGCGAGGCTCTCTCTCTACTTATTGTTATTATTTAAGGAAGGTGAAGCGATGCACCGCCCGTGCCCCTGGAAGACGCAATTCTTTTGCGAAACGCAGCGTAGGGCTGAGCGGTGTCATCGCGTCACCTTCCTCTATCGTTGTACTCCAGCAGGACGGGCGGCCTGTGCACATCCAGCCGGTGTCACAGACTGCCTCTCATCAGAGGATATTTGCTTTTTATATGTGAGTGTTTACTATGTTTTTTTAATAAAATACCAATTGATTTTATACTATGGGAGCCTTCTTCTGTTTCCCCTATATGATGTCTACACTCCATTGAGGGTCAAGTGTTGCCTTTTTCCCTGTGGATCCATTCGCTATACAGCCCCAATACAGTTTGAGAGGTTCCAATCCGGTCATCATTCCAGTTCCAGAGTTATCCGAGCAGCATGACTACAATGCCCATTTAGACCCTCTGTAACGGGGAGTCATGGGGTTCCGGTAAGCGGCCAGTCACTTCATTTACGGTGGTGGACCCACACATCTGGGATTTCATTTTAATTGGACCCTTTTTTTTGCATTACCACAGCACTTGCAGGGTGTTTTTTGTATATGGACTTTTCCCTCCCCTTTTTTTCATATTTTTGTTCAAATTAAGATATTACCCTTTATATACACCGCTATCCCTTATGGTTTATGTACAAATTTGATTTGCTATTGAATATATTCCTTTTAGGGGAAGTGGGATCAATTTTTCAATCTAATATCAAGCTTGTCACATTTATCATATGTTTTCACAATATTTACTTATTATTGGCTGAGTACTCTTTTTTCCAGTCATACACATGTTAGTTTTTTGCTTTGAGCGCGAGTCAATATTTTTCTCACTTGATTTCTGTGTGTTTGTGTCACATATAGGACTCTGCAGCTTAGATGGTTAACATTATTTAATTTTGATGTGCAGTTATTTATCTAATTTTCTCATTTTTACGATTGCGGCCCTGCCGAACCAGGAGAAGTGTCCTGAGGACCATTTCGTTAAATCTGCTTGAATTTTTTGAAGAAGTGTGGAATGGTTCAGGGCATATAGGTCCGCTAGAGAGGTCGGCACCTGGATGCCTAAGTAGGGAATTGCATGCTTATTCCAGGTGAATGGGAAATTGAGTTGGCATTGTTGGCAGATTTCTGGGGGTAGGGATATGTTAAGGGCATTTGATTTCGAAAAGTTGATTTGAAGATTAGAGAGGGTATGAAAGGTTTGGAAGTCTTTAAGTAGGTTCGGAATTGTGGTGAGGGGTTCTGTAAGGAATAATAGGATGTCATCCGCGAATGCTGCCAGTTTGTAAGTGCGATGTTTAATTTGTATACCTTTGATGTCTGTGTTGGAGTTGAGGCGTCTAAGGAGAGGTTCAAGAGAAAGAATGAAGATTAATGGGGAGAGAGGGCATCCTTGGCGAGTTCCGTTTGACACGGAGAAGGCATCCGACAGGTGGCCATTGAGTTGGACCTTTGCCGTGGGATTAGAGTATATAACGCTGATATATAGTTTAGCATTATTTGGGGAAGGCCGATAGTTTTGAGGGTTTCCTTCATGTAGTCCCATGCCACTCTGTCGAATGCCTTCTCCGCGTCCAAGGAAAGCAGAAATCCCTTGTTCTTGCTGGTCGTGAGCCAGTGGTGGATATTGAGGGTCTTTAGGGTATTATCTCTCGCTTCCCTTCCGGGAACAAAGCCCACTTGGTCAAGGCCTACGAGCTGGGGTATCAAAGGTAGAAGACGATTTGCTAAAGTTTTTGCGTACCATTTAAGGTCAACGTTGAGCAGTGAGATGGGTCTGAAATTTGTAACTAGGGAATGGTCTCCGGTTTTGGGAATTACTGCTATGTGGGCTGTGAGGAGATCTCGTGGGGGGTTAGTTGGTTGTGCGAAAGTGTTGAATGCTTTTAAAAGCGAGGGTGTGAGTAGTCCTGTGTATGTTTTGTAATAGCCTGCTGTAAGGCCGTCCGGTCCTGGGCTTTTGCCTGCTTTCAACTGGCAAAACGACTTCTGTATAGAAGTCTATGCAAGTCGCCCCAAGTCGCCTCCAAAGTCGTACAGGAACCTTTTTCTAAGTCGGAGCGACTTGCGTCGCTCCCCTTAGAACGGTTCCATAGCACAGAAAGGGAGGCGACTTGTCAGGCGACTAGGTCGCCTGACAAGTCGTCCCTGTGTGAACCGAGCCTAAGGCTGTCAATACAGTTTGAATCTTGGCCAGTTCAGCAGGAATCGGCTGAGATACGAACCGTTAATTGGCAGGCTGAATGTACCAAGTTGATTGATCGATCAGCTTGGGTACAACCAGCCTGGGCTCTGAGGAAGAATGTATCCCTTCGAAACACGTCAGCCGGGAGTGGCCCTCAAGTCTTCTCAATTATCATCTGGAGACTGTTGTCGTCAGACCGATTGCCTTCATCTGAAGGCTATTTTATATTGCGTTTTTCTTTCACATGTTTGTGAGTAGTTTTTCATTTATTATTTTAATAAAATATATCCAAGGATAATGCACAAGGTTGGTGCGTCCTCTTTTTTCTATTTCTCTTTTAAGGCTGCATTCACACCTGATCGATCAGTCGCATTTGGGTCATGCTTTTTAGCGCATTTTAATTTAAATGGGCTGCCTGTCGCACCAAAAATGCGTAAAGGAAGCTTAAGTACCAGATTTTGGCATTGAGCCAAGCACATTTGGCAACACGTGACAAAATGCACCACCATTAATCGTGTTTGGGGTGCCATTAAGACACAATGGCACTGCAAGCGCAATGCGTGCTTTGGCGCATTTCCCTGTCGCCAAGGTCTGAATGCAGCCTGAAGGTCTAGACGAGCAAGTCACTCCTTCTCTTCCTGTTTGTAGAAGGAATAGCATTGTAATGTTAATATTTGTTAAGTAAATACACACAGCTCCACGGCTGCCATGAGTCTCAAAAATCTCCTTAGCTCAGCAACCATGGACAAGTGGCTGCAATATTGCCTCCGCTGCTGTTAACCCTTTGGGGAGACTCGGCACAGAACTGGTTTTATTTAATGTGTTTTATTGTTTTCCAGAAATTGAAGAACAAAGTATTTATCAGTGATTAAAGTTGAACAGATCTAACAAAGGTTTTGTGTGGATTGTTTATTCAGTCACTAAAGCCAGATGATAGTAGTACCAAGAAGGGGCAAGAAATGTTATAGTACATTGCTATATTAAAGCTGGACTCCAGGAAAACCAAAAGTCCCCCCTTGCAGTGTGGGCACAGACCCACTGAAAGGGTTATCTCCTTGTTTCTGTCTAGAGGACCAGGTACAGCAGATTTAGGGCTTGTATACATTTTTGGTTGGGGAGGTGGTAAAAAAAAAAAAGTGTTTTTATTGCCCCCAAGCTGCAAAGGCCGACCTGCAAAGTGCCACACATTCAAGTGCATGCATGTAGTTATGGCACAGTGGTGACTCCCCAAACGCAGGTTGCAAACAGTGGGGGTGTTTTACTAAGAAGAAGGTACTGCACCAGTTCATACATTAATTGGTGCGCCGGAAAAGTCATTAATTGAACGTGCAAACCGAAGCACATTGAAGCGCAAATAACGATAATAAATACCCGCATATGTAAACTGCAACTGGCGCTAGGGTAACTGCGGTTTTCTCATTGATAACGCACGCCCAATACAATTGGTTAATTTCAGCTCATTGGATGTGTCTTGTTAGGAAATTAGTAGGTGTACTCAGTTAATTAACCCTTTTGATGCTAATCTCATTCATATCACTTCTAATATATCTTTGAAGTGTGTTTTTTTCTTTCTTTTTTTTTTTTTACCCAAATCTTTCAATACATTACAAAGAACAGAGAAGTGTTTCTAAACCCAAAAAGTTTATATTTTCAGATCTTGATCTTTAAAGGTGACCATACACTGCAATCAGTTAGACCTTAAATAAATTAGATTTATTGCAAGAGCCTGTTTGATTTCCTATATTTTGAATTAATTGTTCAAGTGCGTCTTCCGATTACCTATTTTGTCTAAATATCGAGTTGTACAGAGATTGGCCAATCAGATTGCATAGTGCATGACCATCTTAAAGCGGGAGTCCGGCGACCAATCTTTTTTTTTTTTTTTTTTAGGTCATTGAGACACTTTGCTAACCCCAAAATAATACTCACAGTTTGGGTGTAATATTTTTCTGTCTGTTTTCATACTGAAGAATAACTTTAAAAATGTGATGCTGGCTGTTTCCATCTTGCTTGTGGGCATGTGAAGCCCACAAGCATTGATTTCCTGGATGCGGTGAATGCTGTTCATTCACAGCTTGTTCACACACATGATCATTGTTTCCGCACTGAATCTTGGGAAGCCTGACACTAAGTTCCCAGGAGACAGTGCAGCGCCGGGGAAAGGCAATAAACACGCCTACTCCCATGGGAGGAGAGACAGGAAGTGCCACAATAAAGTACAATATAAAGATAATTACAGCGATAAAAAAAAAATTTGTGCAGCATTTGAACATCTATGCAATTAATTGAAGGGGGTAAGATTAAGTTAAAAATTTGAGTGGAACCCCGCTTTAAGTGCCAAATTTGGAATGTAGATGTGCCATGACCCACTTGTATTTTCCAAACAATATTTCTTGGGCATTATACAAGGCACATGAGAACACACCTTTTTTCAAGACATGCTAGAGAGTGATCAGGAATCTTCAAACTACGGCTCGCCACTGCTGTTGCGGAACTACACATCCCATGAGGCATTGTAAAACTCTGACATTCACAGACATGACTAGGCATGATGGGAATTGTAGTTCCTGAACAAGTGGAGGGCTGTAGTTTGACAACCCCTGTGCTAGACCATTATTATGCCTCCAGAATTGGGAGTGTGGCATCTACCCAACTTCTCTCTGCTGGTAGACATAAGAACCTACATCTATAGATATATCTATATCATAGTTGCCAACATTGTAAAAGAAAAAAATGTGGGACACTTTTGTGGCTGTAGGCGGAGCCGTACAATAATTAGGGGGCGGGGCATTCGTTTGTAGGCGTGGCCTAGAAAATATATAAGTGTGGCGCACAAAGCGCGTCGCGGCTAAAAATGGCCGAGGTTTACGCGACATAGTGGGCGTGGCTTAAATGGGCATGGCTCAAGAGGGTGTGGTTAGAGTCTGAGATGAATGAGGGATGGAGAGGGAAAGGGGGACAGGGTGAAAGGGGGAGAGGGGGAGAGGGAAATGACGGGACAGCAGCCCCAGATCCTACACAATAAAAATATGTGTATTCTAGAAAGTTTAACAATCAGTAGATAAAGATACTCAAAACACCTGGTGTTAGCACTTCAATCATCCCGGCACCCTGGTTGTTATGGTGTCAGGTTGATTGAAGTGCATTATTTCTATTATTACATTGTTATATAAAATGGAATCATTCAACTCACCATAATGCAGAATCAGTGGGATCCCTGAGAGTGTCACTAGCCACGTCGCCTGCCACCAGCCGTCCGTCCTTGCGTCAGATGTCCCAGCAGAGTCTGTCCTTGCATCAGGTGCCCCCAGCGGAGCCCCCTTACATCAGATGTCCCCAGCGGAGCCCCCTCTCACACCAGGAGTCCCCGGCGGAGCCCCCCCTCACATCAGGTGTCCCCGGCGGAGCCCCACCCTCACATCAGGTGACCCCGGCGGAGCTCCCCCTCACATCAGGAGTCCCCGGCGGAGCCCCCTCTCACATCAGGTGTCCCCGGCGGAGCTCCCCCTCACATCAGGAGTCCCCGGCGGAGCCCCCCCTCACACAAGGAGTCCCCGGCAGAGCCCCCCCTCACATCAGGTGTCCCCGGCGGAGCCCCCTCTCACATCAGGTGTCCCCGGCGGAGCTCCCCCTCACATCAGGAGTCCCCGGCGGAGCCCCCCCTCACACAAGGAGTCCCCGGCAGAGCCCCCCCTCACATCAGGTGTCCCCGGCGGAGCCCCTCCTCACATCAGGTGTTCCCGGCGGAGCCCCCCTCACATCAGGAGTCCCCGACGGAGCTCCCCCTCACATCAGGTGTCCCCGGCGGAGCTCCCCCTCACATCAGGAGTCCCCGGCGGAGCTCCCCCTCACATCAGGTGTTCCCGGCGGAGCCCCCCTCACATCAGGAGTCCCCGACGGAGCTCCCCCTCACATCAGGTGTCCCCGGCGGAGCTCCCCTTCACATCAGGAGTCCCCGGCGGAGCCCCTCCTCGCATCAGGTGTTCCCGGCGGAGCCCCCCTCACATCAGGAGTCCCCGACGGAGCTCCCCCTCACATCAGGTGTCCCCGGTGGAGCTCCCCCTCACATCAGGAGTCCCCGGTGGAGCCCCTCCTCACATCAGGTGTTCCCGGCGGAGCCCCCCTCACATCAGGAGTCCCCGACGGAGCTCCCCCTCACATCAGGTGTCCCCGGCGGAGCCCCCCTCACATCAGGAGTCCCCGACGGAGCTCCCCCTCACATCAGGTGTCCCCGGCGGAGCCCCCCTCACATCAGGAGTCCCCAGCGGAGCTCCCCCTCACATCAGGTGTCCCCGGCGGAGCCCCCCCTCACATCAGGTGTCCCCAGTGGAGCCCCCCCTCACATTTGATGTCCCCAGTGGAGCCCCCCCTCACATCAGGTGTCCCCAGTGGAGCCCCCCCTCACATTTGATGTCCCCAGTGGAGCCCCCCTCACATCAGGTGTCCCTGGCGGAGCCCCCCTTGCATCAGGTGTCCCCAGTGGAGACCCCCTTACATCAGATTCCCACAGCGGTACGCCCCCCCTACCTCAGAGGTGTCCTAGTGTAGTAGTGTCCGCCGGTGTCCTATCGAATTTTGTCCCCCATCGGATAGTGTCCGCCCTCTACTGCGCAAGCGCAGCTGGCCCATCGGATACTGTCAGCTCTCTACTGCGCAAGCGCAGCGGGACACTCCGTAAATATCCGAAAATGAACAGCTGGGCGCATGCGCACTTGATAACATTTCATGTCACATGCCCCCGCACGCTCCCAAGGCTCTTACAACTTTCTAAGGGGCGGTGTGATGGGCGGTGATAAGGGCAGATACTTTTCTACTTTACCCCCTCCCCTTTCCATAACAGACTGGCAGCGGGGCGGGGGGTAGGCGGGGCGACGCAGGAGCTCCGTCTAGCCCCCCCAGCTGTCTTCTTGAACTTCTTTAAAATGGCGGCCGGCGGAGATGGCGGCCGGCCGCGGACCTCTAGCAGCGGCGGCGAAAATCATGAAGAACCAGGATTTCTCGGGACATTTACCGGGACACCACAAATTTGGGAATGGCGTCTAAGTCCCAGGAATGTCCCGGGAAATCCGGGACAGTTTGCAACTATGCTATATCCACACACACTGAAGCAGGAAGCAATATACATTGCCCCGGAAGTGTATCTGTACACAGGAAGTAAGTGTGTGTTTTGAGGCCAGATCATTTAGACATAAACACATGACCCACACAAACACCACCCCATGTAAAAATAAATCAAATGCAAAATAAAGATCATCTCTTCCTCAGAGAACAGTGAGCGGGGCATGGTGGAGGGAAGAAATTAGCAGCAGTACAAGCAACTTCCTGGAGGGGCGTGATGTCATTCCTGTGTGCTGTCCGCCACTTCCGGGAACCAGATATGCACCACGGGTACATACCTCGGCGCACACAGCAGTTGCGCATCTCACATACACAGCGGTCACGCATCTAGCTGCAGGAACCCAATTTTTATGGAAATTAATAGTAAAGCAAATGCAGATTTCCAGGACTGGACTAACAAATGTTTATAGTGAAAGGCAACTGGTGTTTTCTATCAAACAAGGTCTAAATGGGCCATTGACATGCATCACAGTTGAACTTAGGACTATGTCTTTGCAAAGTTAAACTAAATGAAATCCTTTCTTATTTTTGCTTGGGGATAGAGTGCAGAGGGATTAGAAGTCTTGTCAGTGTTTGGGGATGTCTGCACTCCTGATAGGGTGAAGACACCTCCCAAATTTTGCCACTTTCACCTTCACATTTATTCACTTACTGTCACATAGCCAAACAGGAAGTGAGGGTAAAACCCTACCAATGTCTTTCCTTGGGGACACACAGGTCAATCTAAATACTTTCCCCATTAGGTAAATTGCACTCTAGCACTTTGCTGTGTACACCCCAAATTATTAGGTATCTTGGACTTTGGGGTTTATTTACTAAAGGCAAATCCACTTTGCACTACAAGTGCAGTTGCTGGAGATCCGAGGGGGACATGCAAGAAAAATAAAAAAACAGCATCTTTGCTAGATGGGAACACTAGTTAGGTTGACCTGTTTGTCCCCAAGGAAAGACATTGGTAGGGTTTTACCCTCACTTCCTGTTTGGCTATGTGACAGGAAGTGAAGCCAATTTTCAGAAAAGGAACACAAAGCCCAACCTAAAAAAGACAAGCAGGGGTTCTAACACTCACTTGGTTTCCCTCAAATGCCCACAATTAGAATAGGATTGTCTTGAGCTAGATTTTAGCTCAGTGCTCTAAATCAGTGCTTCTCAATCCTGTCCTCAAGTACCCCCAACAGGCCATGTTTGCTGGTTTTCCTTCATCTTGCACAGATGCTTTAAATCACAGTCAACGGCTTGGTATTTTGGACAGCTATTTTAGCCAAGATAAATTCCTAAAACATGGCCTGTTGGGGGTACTTGAGGACTGAGGCTGAGAACCACTGCGCTAAAATGGAAAATTTAATACTTACCTCTTTGTAATTTTCCTTACCTGGTGCCTATCCATGGCAGCATACACACAATCCATGCATATGCTACCATGAAGGCACCAGGAAAGTAGCTTTTACACAAATCACACCTTTTTTGTTTTGCCATGCCAATCAGCCTAGTTAAGCTGCAGCTGGGAAATCTGTTGCATGAAAATTGTTTGGGGGGGGGGGGGGGGGGGTGTAAAATGCATTACTTAGATTGAGCATACATCTACAAAACAAATTATTAAAACACATAAATCATAAACATTTGCTACAAATTTTATTGGTCAACAAAACAGGACTTGGAAAAGAGCAAGGTAAGCAAAAAACACATGTATGTTAATTTGAGACAGTAACAGAATATGGTTTTGAAGTCTGACTATTTTGCAGCGGAAATTAACAGGAGTTAAAAGGACTGCGCCCACAAATAGACTGTCTCTTAAGGATTTAAACATTTAGTAGTCACAACATCTTGAGGAAGATTATGCAAAATAATGCAGCACAGACAATTAAATCAAAGTGAGATTGACAACCTCAAAAATATTTCAGTGAAAAATATCCCCCCACCAAAAAAAAAGAAACAAAAGTAAAAATACTTGCTCTAAAACACATCTGTTTTGCAAAGACCCCCCCAGTGTAGAGACAAAACTGCAAAGTGGGTACACCTGTTAAGGATGTCCTTAAATTACTAACCCAAAAAACACACTCTCTGAGCATGTCCAGACCAACACAAATGCATTTCACACACCAAAAGCCATAGCAAAAAACCAAAGTCCCTGAGCATGTCCAAAACAACCCAAATGCAGCTAGCACAAAATAAGTCACCCCCTGTCCAAAATTAAGCACAACATCCAGCATGCTACAAAATTACAGATAGGACAAACACCCCCCGGTCCAGGCGGGCAAACAAAGAGCCACACATGGGCAAAAGTTATACAACAAATACCATTGCAGTTTGTGGGAACTGACTTGTTAGTCCCAACTTGGCTGGCTTATATTCTAGATATTGGCTTTAAAATGGGTATGGGGGCCCAGGTCCCACCCTGAAGGACATATATCAATGTCACCAATTTGGACAACCCCAAAAATGAAATAAGGAGAAGTGTCTTTAACCACTTCCCATCCCAGTCATAGTCAAATGACGTCCGCAGGAGGGATCTCCCATCCTGGGTGGGCGTCATATGACGTCCTCGGGTTCCTGGCCGTCTAGGGGGTGCGCGCGCCCGCCGCATCACTCATAAACACAGATCCATGTCCTGTCAGGTAAGAGGAGACCGATGGTGTGTTCCCAGTACAGAGGAACACCGATCGGTCTCCTCCCCTTGTGAGTCCCCTCCCCCTACAGTTAGAATCACTCCCTAGGCAACACACTTAACCCCTTGATCGCCCCCTAGTGTTAACTCCTTCCCTGCCAGTGATATACAGTAATCAGTGCATTTTTATAGCACTGATCGCTGTATAACTGTCAGTGGTCCAAAAATAGTGTCAAAAGTGTCCGATACGTCTGCCGCAATGTCCCAGTCATGATAAAAAAAAAAATCGCCGCCATTACTAGTAAAAATAAATCAATAAAAATGCCATTAATCTATCCCCTATTTTGTAGACGCTATAACTTTTGCGCAAACCAATCAATATACGCTTATTGCGACTTTTTTTACCAAAAATATGTAGAAGAATACATATCGGCCTAAAGTGAGGAAAATTTTTTTTTTTTTTTTAAATTGGGATATTTATTATAGCAAAAAGTAAAAAATATTGTGTTTTTTTTCAAACTTCAAACTTGTCACTCTTCTTTTGTTTATAGTGCAAGAAATAAAAACCGCAGAGGTGATCAAATACCACCAAAAGAAAGCTCTATTTGTGGGGAAAAAATTATAAAAATTTCATTTGGGTACAGTGTTGAATGACCGCGCAATTGTCTTTCAAAGTGTTACAGCGCTGATAACTGAAAATTGGGCTGGGCAGGAAGGGAGTGAAAATGCCCTGTATTGAAGTGGTTAAAAATGCAAAATTGCTTAAAAGCTAGTAACTGGGGGGTTACTCTGCCTGTAAAGTGGTGCATCTGTAGCATGTATCCAAAATGTTGCTTCAAAGATGTACGGCTTTAGAGAAAACCAAAACAAAACATAGCCTGCCCCCCCCCAATACATACAAGGCCATTTGGGTCTGGTAAGACTTAAAATGAGAACCCCCACATGAAAAATGCCACCCCAAACTAAAAAATGATTCTGCCCCTCCCACACACTAACAAATCCCTAGCCAAACACACAGCATGCCAGCCCATGAAAGGGGGGTGGATGCTTGGGGGCAGGAGAGGCTCGGGCATCCCAAAAGTCAACCACCTTGTTCCTCTAATCAGGGGGACAAGGGCCTCTTCCACACAACCCTAGGCTGGGGTTGTGGGGGACTGCGGACAGGGGGCTTTATGGAATGTGGAAAGCCCCTTTAAACTAGTGGGTACAAGGTGCTTTGTGGTTGGTATTGGGCTGAGCCCAACATGCCCCAAAGGCAGCCAGCTATGTTGAGTGCATGTGGCCTTGTATGGTTCAGGAGGGGGTTGGGCAATCGCTCTTCTCGCCCCTTTCCTATCTGGCTCTGTTTTATGCTTTGAAAAAGGATGTGGTTTGGATTGGTAAAGGCAGCTCACAGCCTTTAGAGAATGGAGTGGAGTGTGGAGTTCCCCTTTAAAAGCAAAATTTAGCCCATGGAAATCCAAGGGGTTAGAGGGGGGAGACAAGAGCATTGGAGAATGGAGTGTGGAGTTCCCCTTTAAAAGCAAAAGCTAGCCCAAGGAAATCATACATTAGAGGGGGAAGGTTAAAATGGCCTTTTTAGGAGGAGCTAGAGGAGCGCGAGTCTTTTTACATAATTTTAACAAGGTGCATGTCACATGTTGGCAACGTAACATGCTAACATGACCTGTGTGCAAATCTCATAAAAAAAAAAATACATAAAGGTGAACCAGTGTAAAAAAAAATTGTCAAGTTTAGAGGTGCGCCTGTTCAACCCGTGCAATTGCATGTACATTGCTTAGCATTTACTAAGATTTTGGCTGTGCGGTGAACAAACGAATGTGAATGAGCGCAAGAGCCGCTTGTGCACGCGCAGTGCTTACATTGATTTCATGCAGTTCTAAACATGTTTGCAGGCACAGCAAGCTTTCTCTGAAAAAGTTACTTTCTTATTCTATTTTGAGCACATTTGTTACTTTGGCAGTTGTTACTAAACTTCCTCACAACACCCCATAATATTGGCACCTCCATCTTCTGTCAATATTGAATTGAAGAAGCCGTGCGCCATGTCCATAGTGGCGCACAGATTGCATTCTCCTGAGATCGCTATAGTAAATGGGGGATTCGCGCTCTGTTGCCGGCGCACCATTTCATAACTATGGAAATGTGCGTTGCGCCTCACCATGCGCCTCTATTGATGGCGCGCGGCTTTTGCAAATCACCCCCAGTGCGTTTACATGCACCAGATTGTATGGTACAGAAGTACCATATGATCCGGTTGCTGTGCACTTTGTAAAGTAGTGCATGCACAAACTCTTGGTGTGGACTGGCACAATTTCAGCCCATTTAAATGAATGGGCCCTGAGAGGTTTGTTAGAGAACCTTAGGCTGCTTTCACACTGGGGCGTCGGCGGTAAAGCGCCA
Source organism: Aquarana catesbeiana (assembly GCF_042186555.1). NCBI lineage: Eukaryota > Metazoa > Chordata > Amphibia > Anura > Ranidae > Aquarana > Aquarana catesbeiana. The sequence goes on along the minus strand of NC_133332.1, from coordinate 225,264,668 downwards.
CTATTTTTAGCGGCGCTTTACCTTAGTTTTTGCAGAGGTTTTCACCTGCTAGTGGGGCGCTTTTAACCCTCGCTAGCGGCCAAAAAAGGGTTAAAATGACCCGCAAAGTGCCGCTTTGCCGGCGCTGCCCATTCTTTTCAATGGGTAGGAGCAGTTTAGGAGCGGTGTATACACCACTCTTTCACCGCTCCAAAGGTGCTGCTTGCAGGAGTTTTTTTTAACGTCCTGCCAGCGCATCACCTCAGTGTGAAAGCACTCGGGCTTTCCACTGAGACTGCAGGGGAGCTGCTTTTCAGGCGCTATTGTTAGCCCAAAAGCGCCTGAAAAACGCCTCAGTGTGAAAGGGGTCTTAGTGAACAAACAGCATCATTAAGGCCAAGGAAAACACCAGACAGGTCAGGGATAAAGTTGTGGAGAAGTTTAAAACAGGGTTAGGTTATAAAAAAATATCCCAAGCTTTGAAAATCTCACGGAGAATTATCCAATGCATCATCTGAAAATGGAAAGAGCATGGCACAACTGCCAAGACATGGCCGTCCACCTAAACTGACAGGCCAGGCAAAGAGAGCATTAATCAGAGAAGCAGCCAAGAGGCCCATGGTAACTCTGGATGAGCTGCAGAGATCCACAGCTCAGGTGGGAGAATCTCTCCACAGGACAACTATTAGTGGTGCACTCCACAAAACTGGCCTTTATGGAAGAGTGGCAGGAAGAAAGCCATTGTTGAAAGAAAGCCATAAGAAGGTCCATTTGCAGTTTGCAAGAAGCCATGTGGGGGACACAACAAACAAGTGGAAGAAGGTGCTCTGGTCAGATGAGACCAAAATTGAACTACAAACACTGCACATCACCCTGAACACACCATCCGGACCGTGAAACATGGTGGTGGCAGCATCATGTTGTGGGGATGCTTTTCTTCAGCAGGAACAGGGAAGCTGGTCAGAGTTGATGGGAAGATGGATGGAGCCAAATACAGGGCAATCTTAGAAGAAAAAGTATTAGAGTCTGCAAAAGACTTAAGAATGCGATTTCAAAAGACATCTGTGCAGAAACCTGAACAGATTTCTGTCAAATCACCCCCGAAGTAGGACTGCATTGCCAGCTGAACCCGCACAATTCCAACCCGGCTATGCAGTCCTACTTCTAACCCGCAGCAATGTGAACCTAGGCTTGCTTTCCTTTTACACTCAACATTTTCTCTGGGACGCTATACTACAAAATACTTCCACAAATGTAGGCCATTGATTACAACCAAGATTTGTTAATTTGCACACACAAAAAAGTATTTTTCCTAACAAATTCATTCAAGACCATGTTGCAAAAATGAATATACCCCAATGAAAGTCTTAGGAGCAAAGATTTTTTAATGACAAAATCCTAATAAGAATTAATTTACACTTTTCTTTTCCTTCTAAATTCCAGCTCCCCTATGTACCTGTAACCATGGTGTTAGCACTACCGACAATCCGCCAAATCACCCCACTGCCAGACTTCATGCATCCTTTCCAGAGACAATGAACAGCCATTTGCGAGCTTTGTTTTTGTTGTTTTATTGGGGGGTACAACTTGGATAGGGATTGGGATATGGGATGCCCATAGAATTAATCATTGCCATCATATTTACAGATTTCAATATACTTTGATCATATTTAGAGCCTGAAGATTGAATGGGAACACTTGACTAAGTAGAAATCTTCTCCTGCAGCTCCCTGCAGACCGTTACTCCTTCTGCATCTCCATACAGACTGCTGTTACTAAGAGTTCTCCATCCATCACCCTGTGAGGGACAGAAACATCACTTTTGACTGTGTAAAAGTAATGGTCTTAGGTCTCTTCACCACCTGCCCAAACTTGCTTCTCTTGCACTCTTGGTTTCCTCCTGCACAACCTGTAATTACATTAGGGTATAACACATCCTCTTCTAATTGGTATGAAGAACTCACTCTGAATAAGCTCCTCTACTGGCTCTGGTGACTCGCTGCTACTAGGCCTGAGGCCTGCAGAACCTCTCCCCGGAGGCCTAGTAGGTTAAAGTCTATCTTCTAGGAAATGGACTACTGCTCCCAGCCAGTCCAACTTACAAATCATGTGTTCCCTGGCCACACTGATTTGACACACACATCCCCACAGTCTCTTCTCTGATCCAGGACTCTTCACCATCCACCGTGTGCATAATAAAGACTCTACTAGTGACCGTGTAGAAGCAGAGTTCCCTTACAGAATCCCTGGCACATCCTCCAGCCATCCACTGTGGTAACACTCAAGACCTTCCAACCTTCCGGCCCTGAGTCCTTGATGAGGAACTTTCCCAGACTATGTGTTCCGACAGCTTCTCCTGCAATCCCTCCCACCCTACGGGGCAGTGCTCTTGCGGCTGTCTAGCACTCCATTCCTCACGTCACCCAGTCGACTAGTCCTCCCGAGCAGCATGTGACCTCAGCATATATAGGAGGCCCACCCCCTGCCAATGCCAGTTAGGGATTGGTCAGGGCTCTCCATCCAATTCTGAGATTTACATGGCCAGCCCAAAGACTGGAATTTCTTACACTGCAGTTAAGCAGTACAGAGAGGTCACCTCTCAGCCCCCTGCCTGTGATTGGATAAGGGAGGAGTATCAGAAGACTGGTGAAATATAAATATAATTTAGAAGAATAGGAGATTCAAGGATTGGACCACAGGTGCGAATTTGCAAGGTGTCAGGAGCCCAGAAGATAAATATTCCATTGCTTTCAAACTTTGTTTTTCACATGTACTGTGAATCCCATCATCTAAAGCCTATCTATTTGATTTAAGTAATTCAGGGATCGTGAGGGAGATGTCTGCTTCCATTTTAAGGTCAATAAACAGGAGGCAATATGTGAGCAGTCAACTTCTTTAGGTTCCCTGGTTCTAGCAGAAGAGTTCTCTATGCTAACTTTGCAAGCAAGTCATACATCTGTGCCCAAAGCTGGGAAAACACAGTTTGTGACCCAAAGATTTGATGTGGAGAGCCTAGAGAGCTGCATCTCAAAAGACAAAATGTGAATATAATATTTGTTAGATTCTGCGCTTTGGTGTAGGCTGGGCTGCTGCCTCCCCCAAGGGGCTCCAACCAAGGTACCAATAGAAAAAAATTACTGTATATGAATATAGGGGTGAGTGGCGCTGCCCGTCACCTGAAGAGTGCTCCACCGCAATGGGTCACTCTTCCCAGGTCAAATGTGCAATAAATAGGTGAAAAGACACTGCCGTCACCTGAAGGGTAATCCTCCACAGTGAATCTCTCTTTTACGAATGAGTAGTGAGTTCTAGATAGTGTGGTTAATCACAAATAAAATAAATATCATAACGGGTGTTCTCACCCTGTGCTTAAGACGAGTTTTCCAAATAAAGCCCTATTAGTTGTACTAATTGAAAACTGGTGTGTCAGCCTGCAGTGTGGAAGTGAATGTGCTTAGTGTGATAGTGAGTGTTCTCACCCAATCAGTAATTGTAGCCAAATTTCATCCTAAACAATTCATCTCAACAACTATATCATAAAAGTGCAGCATGAATTAATTGTATCCAAATCATTAGTGAACGAAAATAAAGTGCATTAACACATTCTATTGAAAGGAGTCTTTCAGTTAAAAAGATGTATAAAAAAAAAAAAAAAAGTAGTTGATAACAGATTTAGTCCTTGGTGATGCAGAAAATGGCAAGGTTTCAATTGACTTGTGCTTATCCAAAAGTGACTTGTGCCTATGTAGCAATTTAGGTGACTTCCGTGCTCCCCTTTAGTTCCCCATTCACCAGATCCCTGCACCCCTCCCCTGCAGGGGTAAATCGCATGCAGCGAGTGTAGTGGCAGTCCTCAGGGCATTCACCTCCTCCTTAGCTCAGCACGTGATGGGGTATGCAGAATCCTTGTGCCCCTCCGGGGGTAAGCCGTTCCCAATAGATTAAGTTGCAGTAGTTACCTCCTCCGTGGTAAACCACAGGTTATCCTCATGGACAAAAGAGATGGGTACTCATAGTATAAATCCCGATGATTTTATTAAAAATTTTAAGTTTAAAAACACCACTTGACACAGTCAGGTGTGTGAACTAGCATAGCTTGGTTGCAGTACAGGAGCTTTGAACCGGCGTGCGTTCCACTGACTGGAGCTCCGCAACCGGAAGTGATGTGAGTGCGTACCAAGCTGCTTTTTCATGGAAAGGCTCCTCTCAATAGAATGTGTTAATGCACTTATTTTCGTTCACTAATGATTTGGATACAATGAATTCATGCTGTACTTTTATGATATAGTTGTTGAGATGAATTGTTTAGGATGAAATTTGGCTACAAATAGATAAAACAGCTCTTACCAATACTATGTCGTTGATATTGATTTAAAGCAGCTGTGCAAAGTAAGGCCTGATTCACACCTATGCAGGTTGCAGTTTGCATATTGCAGGTGCATTTTGCGTTTTTCAATACAAGCTTTTGATCCATGGAAGTCTATGGAACCAAAAACCAGAAAAAAGTCCCTGGCCCTTTCCATAAAATGCACAGATGTGAACTACAGTACATCCATAGGAAACCATGTTAAATAGACTGTAGTGTGTTTCTGCAAAACCGAAAACGCACTAAAAAATGCATAGGTGTGAACCAGGCCTAAAGGAAAACATGAAAACACGGCCTGTTGGGGGTACTTGAGGTCTGAGGTTGAGAACTAGGGATGGGCCAAACAGACCCCTGTGCGGTTCGCATCAGAACTTCCGAACACCGCGAAAGTTCGGACCTGAATAACAAACCCCATTAAAGTCAATGGGACCCGAACGTCAAAAATCAAAAGTGCCTATTTTGAAGGCTTATATGCAAGTAATTGGGCATACAATGGTTATAGGGGTCCGGGTCCTGCCCTGGGGGACATGTATCAATAAAAAAGAAAGTTTGTGGAAAAAAACATTTTTAAATGAGCAGTGATTTTTTTTATTTATAAAGTGAAAGCCTGAAAATGAAAAATTCCATCCAATTTAGTGCCTGGGGGTCCCCTTAGTCTACCTGTAAAGTGGCAGATCTCTACCATGTCTAGAATCTGCTGCAGCAATAATTGCATTTATAAAGCCAAAAAAAAATGACATTTTTCCTGCAAGCTGCCTTTATTTTGCTCAGCAACAGCTGGGGAGCCAGTGTGTATGATGAGGCCACAATGTAGTGCACTGGGAACAAGATTAGAGATTTTTTGGATACATTCTGGTGTCACTTTGATTTTGTATAGAAGTAACGGGTGTGTAAAAACTGGTCTTTGGGTGTCGATGGCGCCTTCCCTATGAGGTACTCTTAACCGGTTCCCGACCGGCTCCTGTAGATATACGTCGGCAGAATGGCACGGCTGCGCAAAGTAACGTACCCGTACGTTACTTTGAATTTGGCGCCGTGTGCGCCTGCCGCAATCTTCGTGAGTCGGGTCGCGGGTCCCTCGAACTCGATCACCGCGGGCTTACCCGCGATCGCCCCACGGAGAGGACGAACAGGGAGATGCCCTTGTAAACAGCATCTCCCCGTTCTGCCTAGTGACAGTGTCACTCGATCTCTGCTCCCTGTCATCGGGAGCAGAGATCAGTGACGTCACACACACAGCCCATCCCCCCTGACAGTTAGAAACACTCCCCTAGGACATACTTAACCCCTTCACTGCCAGTGTCATATACACAGGAATCAGTGCATTTTTTATAACACTGATTGCTGTATAAATGACAATGGTCCCAAAAATGTGTCAAAAATGTCCAATGTGTCCGCCATAACGTCACAGTCACAATAAAAATCACTGATTGCCGCCAAAACTAGAAAAAAAAAATTATTAATAAAAATGCCATAAAACTATCCCCTATTTTGTAAACGCTATAACTTTTGCGCAAACCAATCAATAAATGCTTATTGGGATTTTTTTTTACCAAAAATATGTAGAAGAATACGTATCAGCCTAAACTGAAGAAAAAAAATGTTTTTTAATATATTTTTTGGGGATATTTATTATAGCAGAAAGTAAAAAATAATGCGTTTTTTTCAAAATTGTCGTTCTTATTTTGATATAGCGCAAAAAATAAAAATCGCAGAGGTGATCAAATACCACCAAAAGAAAAATCTATTTGTGGGAAAAAAAGGACATCAATTTTGTTTTGGAGTCACGTCGCACGACCGTGCAATTGTCAGTTAAAGCGACGCAGTACCGAATCGCATAAAGTGCTCTGGTCAGGAAGGGGGTAAATCCTTCCTGGACTAAAGTGGTTAAAGAAAGTAAGAATTGACCTTGCTGTAAAAAATTGCACCTGTCAAACAGGTGCAGAAAAATTACTCTTTGGGTGTCGGGGGCGCCTTCCCACTGTAACCCTATAGAGGTGCTCTTGATGAAGGCAAAAAAAATTGCAATGATATGCATATGGTTGGTGTTTTTGCCACGTTTGATGTGCCTGAGACACAGTTTGCAGATAACAACAGTGCGATCTGCTGCAGATGTGGTAAAAAAGGCCCAGACAGCTGAGCTTTGGGGAGTGGGCCGGAAGAATGTGAATGCAGAATGTGATGGAATAGGGTGGTTGCTCTCTACACTTTTTTGATGTCGGCCTTCTTGGGGTTGTGCCGCCTCACCTTCTCTTCAGTGCCATCTTAAGAGCATTATAGGCCCCCAGGCAATACAGTGCACTGGGGCCCTGTCTACACAACCAGGCAGGATTGCCCATCAAATGCAGCTTTACTGTGCCCGTGAATGCAGGCTCACTGTGCCCATCAAATGCAGCCTCACTGTGCCCGTGAATGCAGCCTCACTGTGCCTGTGAATGCAGCCTCACTGTGCCTGTGAATGCAGCCTCACTCTGCCCACCATTGCAGCTTCACTGTGCCCACCATTGCACCCTCACTGTGCCCACCATTACAGCCTCACTGTGCCCATGAATGCAGTCTCACTGTGCCCACAATTGCACCCTCACTGTGCCCATGAATGCAGCATCACTGTGCCAATTAATGCAGACTCACCATCGCCTGGTAACACACAAACACAGCGGGCATCTCCTCCTGTGTATCACAGAGCTGGCTGGTTCTGTGTTCAGCGGCCACGCTGTAACAAGGTCCCGCCCCCCTAGACCGGCTCGTGTGATAGGCGGAACACTGGTTCAATCTACTATTACACAAGCCGGGCTAGGGGGGCGGGAACTTGTTACAGTGCGGCCGCCGAACACAGACCCAGCCAGCTCCGTGATACACAGGAGAGAGGGAAAGAGCGGAGCGCTGCAGCCGCAACTCAAAGCGGCCCCAGGGCAGGCGACCTACCGGGAAATTTCCCAGTATCTCGGTAGGCCAGTCCAGCCCTGGCTGGGGTCGCTTGGCAGGTGGGCCCCCCAGGCAAGTGGGGCCCCCAGGCAACTGCCCAGCGTGCCCATGCAAAGACAGCCTTGCTTCTCTTCTTCTTTCCTCTTTTCCTTTATCTGGCAACCTCATCATCATTTCCATCTCCTCCATCTTCATCATTACCACTCGAAACAACTTGGCAATGCTGCGGCTTGGGCAACATGAATGCCAGTTTGTCTACCAGGGTTCCTCCCTCTCTCTAGGCTCATGTTTCTGTCATCTTCAGAACCAACATCTGAATCCAGTAATAGCTGGGCATCATCAAGGCACAAGTGGTTGAAGCTGTGGTCAAATAACTCACCTCAATGGCTGATGTTGGGGCTATGGCAGGAATAGATGTGGACAAGAAGGCAGGTTTATCCACTCTGGCAACTGCAGGGGACTGCACACTTGTCTCTGCTTGCGTGACAGAGGATGAGGAGGATGAGGAAGGTTTAGTAAGCCAGTCTGCCACCTCCTCTGCATGCTGTGGCTGGATAGCACGGGCAAACTCACTAAACAGAGGAAATGAAGGGATCAAATCAAGGGAACGTCTGCCTCTCCTTTTTGTCCTCCCAGACAATATTAGGAGGGAGGGGGCAGTGCTTATAAGCAAATGTAAATAAGAAGTTGAAATCTGTATGTAGATGCACTTTAATCAATGTAAAGAGGTGTTTGGTTCACTTTAATTTGAGTACTCACACTACACAGACACACTTCACTGATACACTATAATATACTGCAATATAATGTGCCAAACGTACATTGACACACAGAACTATGTAGTGTTAAACTAGCAGTAACTCACACAAAAGTAAATGTCGTTAAACTGCCAGTAACGCACAAAATTATATGGCGTTAAACTGGCAGTAATGCGCAAAACTATATGGTCTTAAACTGTCAGTAACGCACACAGAACTACATGGCGTTAAACTGGCAGTAACACATAAAACTATATGGCGTTAAACTGGCAGTAACGCACACAGAAGTAAATGGCATTACTGCCAGTTTAACGCACACAAAACTATATGGTGTTAAACTGGCAGTAGCGTACACAGAAGTAAATGGCGTTAAATTGGCAGTGATGCAATCAAATAGACAGTGTTCAACTGTCACTACACTGACGCTATCTGAAGGTTCCTTACTCTAGCTATACACTAATGTAAAGAATACTGACACGGTCTCACTACAGTACACTGAAACTATCTGAGCTGCCCCTACTCTACACTAATGTATGTATGAATGACACGGTCTCACTACACTACAGTGAAACTATCTGAGCTGTCCCTGCTCTAGCTGCACACTATGCAAAGCTGAATGATGGTCCTCCTCACGACACTCATACTACCCCTAGACAGACACTAAACTATTATTCTACACTGCAAATTTAGGGAAAATAGTACAGTATAGCACACTAACTAATAGCTCTGAACAAAGCCCTGTTCTATCTCTCTCCACGCCAAAATCACACTAAAAATGGCTGCCATTGAAAAAATACTTTTATACTGTGGGGCGGGAATGAGCCATTATTGGATAAAGTCATGATGACAGTGTCCAATCATGACTCTTACAGTGCTCTGTGCCCTGATTGGCTGAAGCTTTCACTGCTTCAGCCAATCAGGGCTTGCAATGCACTGTTCAGAGCCGCAATGCATTGTGGTTGGTCCGGGGGCAACCGCTTGTTCGGCTGTTCGTCGAACGTCTGAACAGAGAAAGTTTGGCCCGAACTTATGCTCAGGCCGAACCGTTCGCCCATCCCTATTGAGAGCCACTGGCATATATTACATGCAGTCCTAGTGCACACTCTGCTGTCCAGTTACTCAACTTCATGTGGCAGTGACAACGGCAACCTTGGGAGGCTTGTGCACAGCCAGGACTGGAAGTCCATAATTTTACTGGTCCTGACTTGGCTTGGATGGTGTGTAAAAAATCTTATATGAGATGTATTTCTACTGATGATGGGGAAAATATGAGGAGGATACCTATACAGGGAAAAGCTGCCTCTCTGCTTCTACTGTCCATAGCGACATACCTACTGTGACATAGGCTACATTTACACAGGCAGTTTGGCCCATCAGCATCAGATTCTGGTGTTTTCAGGTGCCCAGGAAGCACAGGTACAGCGTCCAGTTCCATTGTCAGCATCCTGTCAAAATCTATGACAGGCTAAAATATGCCACAGCTGGACACTTTCTGAATGCTGAACTGAGCAGTACTCACTTTTAGGGCCATATGTGTTCAGGAAATCTACACTCAGGGCATACATACCTGAACACATATGCGCTAAATGTGAGTACCGCTTGGCACAGTATCTAGCCTGTGAGAAGGTACAGTGTGGTTTGGCGGCAGTAAACACTCAAAGTCTAGATGCAGTAACGGAACTGTATTGTAGTTAATGTTCAAACAAGCACAACTACCCGTCGGGAAGTCCACTCGACCGTGTGCATTCACAGGATATCGCAGCAAACAGTGTAACAGCAGGTCTCGGATGCTTCGATAGCATCTGTTTGGAGGGATAGAATGCAGCCTGGCCAGTCTGTGCCCAAACGGGGAGGTTTCCAAGAAAGATAGCAACTCCTAGCTCTTTCCCTACTCATCAGGAACCTCTCCTTGCTGCTAATACTGTCCCTGTCAGACAGGTGACCTGTCCCTACACAAACCACATATGAAAGTGCACATGAAAGGGTCTTAAATGGGTTCTGCCTAACCCAAGATGGCCGCCAGAGTCACATGGGGTGACAGCAGCCAATCGGATAGCTCCCCCAGTGGCCCAGGAAATAATAGTTCCTCTAGACTTCCCCTCCAACTGCAATGCCTGCAGTGGAGAAAATAGGTTGCAAGCTGCCGTGTATTACAGCCTGTTATAGACCCGAAATGCCAGGATTTGAGACTGAAAGGCCAAACCGCCCACGTGCATGAGACCTAAAGGTAACCCAGGTCTGTGTATGACTGAATGCTGCACTCTGAAAGTGTCTTAGATGGCCAGATCACTAAGCCTAGGATCAATACTAAGCACTCAAAATGACAGTTTGGGGGAGGGGGGGGGGGCTGACACCTTGAAAAAAATGCACATTGAATTAATACTTGTTATAAAATATATAAATGTTACATTTTGTAAATTCACATCATTGAAATGTAATTTTCCAATGTTTCCATTTCACTTTTTGTACACTATGGTTTTCTTGATTGTCAAAGAATTCAAATTGTGTACACTGTACAGGACATCCCCTGAAATGTCATATTCTTGAATGACTCCAATCTTTTAGAAATCTGTTCTATTTTTCATAAAAGAAAAAGATGCACACTATAGGATCGTCACTGGTGCTTTTATGACAACACCAGGACTGCTCAGGGGTGTAATGAAGGCAGATCCTCCCACTGAACAGTCAGTTTCAAAAGCATAATGGTAAGACTTGCTTTATATACTGTATATAGAATAGGAGAAGGTAAGAATCTGCAATGTTACAACTTTTATACCTTTACAATCACTTTAATTAAAAAGGCGATATTATAGAGCAAAGTACAGAATCATAAACCCGTTTACTAATGAGCCATTTATTTACAAAATGAACACTACACTGTGTTTTTATATGTGATATATATATATATGTAGTATGACTATCTTAAAGCGGAGTTCCGTCCACATTTATTTTTTTTTTTAATTGATCCGAGCATAATGCATTAGTAAATAAAAACATGATTATACAAGGTTAATAGTGGATGTTGCGAAAATATAAAATTGAATACTCACAAGTTTTTCCCTCCTGTTGTGGCCGTTGCCATCATGATTGTGGGCATGTGAAGCCCAATCGATAACTCCATCTGGGATAAGCATGTGAGAGGCGCATGCTGGGTAACCAGCATGCACCTCTCTATCTCGCGCATGCGCGATTTACCGGCGGCCGTATCGATTTTTCATCAAAGTACTGCTCACAGACTCCTGGTAAATGATGACTCTTCATTTCCCAGGAGCACAGGCATGGGAGGAAGTGACGAGGAGCTCCGCAGACCAGGAAGTAACAGATTAGGAGAACTACATAGCAACAGGGATTTTTTGGTAAGTATATAAAAAAATGTCCTCCAAATGTTTCTTTATAGGTGTAAAGGAGTCTGATTATGGAAAAAAAATTTCAGGGTGGAACTCCGCTTTAAATCTTGAAAAATGCCCAAATTCTGTAATAGTGGCCATAGTCTCCCGCAGAAGTCGTTCGTATCTCCTAGCATTATCATCGTGTCATCCGCATATGGCATCACTTTTTCCTTCCTGTCACTATAACAAAAGCCAGTGATACCCGGGTTATCTCTGATCAAGATAGCCAGCGGCTCAATGGCTAGGCCAAACAGCAAGGGCAACAACGGGCATCACTGTCGCATGCCCCGCCCTAGGTGGAAAGTGTGAGACATTCTACCAGAAGCTCGAATTGCTGCTTGTGGGTGACTATATAGGAGGAGCACCCAGGAAATGTAACCCTCATCAAAACCAAATTTCGACAACACCTCCCATAAATAAGTCCACTCAACGCTGTTGAAGGGTTTCATAACATCAAGCAAAAGCAATGCCCTATGGCCAACATTATCTGCCCGGGACTGCATATTAAGAAAGATCTACCTCACATTGACAGAGGCTGACTTATTTAGCATGAAGCCGGCTTTATCAGAATGCACAATGGACATCATAACCCTATTCAATCTTATTGCTAGAACACTAGCCACAAATTTAATATCGCTTTGTGGTAGCGAAATTAGTCTATAGGATCCTGGATCTGTCACGTCTTTGCCCGATTCTAATAAAATAAAAAATATTAGCCTTAGACATAGAGGGAGGCAGACTATTATGGTCCCGGGAAGCATTGAAAACCTTCAAACGTGGCAGCAATAGCGTAGCATATTGTTTATATATTTCCATGGGAAGACTATCCTCCCCAGGAGCATTACAATTTGGAAAGGAACTAACCACCAACTGCAATTCTTCTAAGGTAAATCGGGGAATCTAAATCCTTTTTCTGAGCTAGAGAGAAACATGAAAATGTAACAGTACTCAAATAATTTGCCAGAGCTGAGGAAATATACACTGCGATGGGAAGGTATAACGTTTCATAATTTAGTGCCAGTTCTTAAAGAACCAAATCCGGGGAGTGCACTAGGCGACCCGTCTGGGATCTAATAGTTTCAATAGCAGGTGAGCGTTGGTGTGAATTAGAAATCCTCGCCAGCAGGTGTCCAGTGCTCTCCCCCTCCTCCAAAAAGGCTAACCTAGAACCATTTTTCTCCGTCGAGGAGAGAAAATGTTCATAAGCGGACTGAGCAGACTGCCATGCCTCCCTAGTAGAGCCAAGTAGGGTCACTGACATACTTTTGTTCCAGTGTATGAACCTGAGACCCTACCTGCTCCCTCAGACCCGAAGAAGCTCTTTTTACCTTGTGAACTACCCCTCAAATATGCATTAAACGCCTCCCAATTGACAAGGGGAGAATCAGTGTGGTCCTGCTGGGCAAAAAACTCATGCATGCTCCGTTCTATCTCTACGTGAGATGGGAAAAGCTTTAGCCAAAAATGTATTCAATTTCCATGGTGCCTTAGGTAATGTAGAGGGTGGAGACACAATAAGGCGTATTATCATACAGGAGTGATCAGAAACACAGCTGGGTCTATAAAGTTCCTCAGAGATAGAGAGGAGCATAGCTAAGTTACCCACAGCCAAGTCGATTCTAGAGAAAGAACCATGAGATTTGGAGAAGCATTTGGAGTGAAGATTATTACGTCTCCAAATATCCACCCAGCCCACTTCATGTATCAACCTTGATAAAGTGGTACCTCTTAAAAGGGCAGGAGCCCCTGGGACCAGGTGTCGTATTATTCGCTATTACCTGGTTAGGAAGAACTTATCTTGAGAGCTCCAATGCCAGATATGGACCCCAACATACAGGCTAGCAGGGTTTAATACAGACAAACTATTATTGTAATCAGGGCTGGTGCAAGGATTTTTGACACCCTAGATGAAACCTAATTTTGCCACGCCCCTTGGCTCCACCCCCTGACTCCACCCCCTTTACCCTGCCCATGTATACTCCACCTTTTTAATGAAGTGCCCATCAAATACAGCCCACCAGCACCCATCAAATGCAGCTTTATCAGTGCCCATCAATGCAGCCTACCAGCACCCATCAATAAATGTTTGCTTGTTTCCATTTATTCGGGAGTCTGGACACAGTCCTCTGCCGCTGCAGCGCCTCTGACACTATGGGGTTGGTTTACTAAAGGCAAATCCACTTTGAACTACAAGTGCACTTGGAAGTGCAGTCGCTGTAGATCTGGGGGGGAAGAGCTGAAATCAGGGGAAGCTCTGCTGATTTTATCATCCAATCATGTGCAAGCTAAAATGCTGTTTTTTCTTTTCCTTGCATGTCCCCCTCAGATCTACAGTGGCTGCACTTCCAAGTGCACTTGCAGTGCACTTTGTAGTGCAAAGTGGATTTGCCTTTAGTAAATAACCCCCTATGTGCGGACAGGAACAAGGGAACAGAGAAAACAACTCTTCCGGGGGTAAGCGCTACACCTGTCTTACCACCCTGTTCTACCTCCAGCGCCTAGGGTAATGTCATGATCCTTCCAGCAAAATCCTGGGAATGACTAGCATCCTAAGATGCACTTTTATTGGGCTGGATTGCCTTACTGTGAGATATGGGGTACTCATTGTTCCCCAGGAATCTTGAGGAAGAGTGGTGATGCCTGAAGACGAGAGTTATGTACTGTAAAGTGTTTAACTTTTTTTTCTTTTTTTGCAGGTACATTTTTTTTTTACAGGGGGAGGTAGACCCCGTTCTAATAAGTTGACCTTGCATTTTGGTGCAAGGTCCCACATCAAAAAAAGCCAACTGTTGCTCCCCAGTGTCTCCACTATATGGTTATATTGCGAACATAGAAGTCATACAAGTGTTCACTTGGGGGGTGCATATAAACCCAAAAACTAAAATTTTATATACGAGTCCTCAGATGAGGTGGCTGCATTTGTTTTCTTATTTTAAGCTTTTAGCCTATTTTTATTTCACCTGGTGATTCTACCAGTAACACACTTCCAGTACTAGGATGACAACCAATCTATATCAGGGCAATAGAAAAAAGATAGGACTATGGAACTCCGCCCCTCTCTCATTGTCAATAGCATAAAGGGTGTAGTCCTCGGAGAACAATCTAGTTGATAAGTCAACGCATAATGTTATCAGCTCACATAATGTCCTGCACCATCAACAGGTGTGTTTTTGAACTTATCAAACAAATTAAAAAAAAATACACTTTCAATGTATATTAACCACTTAAGCCCCGGACCAGAGCAGTTTTTGCGATTCGGCACTGCATCGCTTTTACTGTGCGGTCATGCAACGTGGCTCCCAAACAAAGTTGACTTTCACTTTTTCCCACAAATAGAGCTTTCTTTTGGTGGTATTTGATCAACTCTGCGTTTTTTTTTTTTTTGCACTATAAACAAAAATAAAGTGACAATTTTGAAAAAAAAAACGCATTATTTTTTACTTTTTGCTATAATAAATATCTCCAAAAAATATATAAAAAAAATATTTTTTTCCTCAGTTTAGGCCGATACGTATTCTTCTACATATTTCTGGTTAAAAAAAAACAATCACAATAGTCGTTTATTGATTGGTTTGCACAAAAGTTATTATGGCATTTTTATTAATAATTTTTTTTTTTACTAGTAATGGCGGTGATCTGCGATTTTTATCGTGACTGCGACATTATGGCAGACACATCGGACAATTTTAACATATTTTTGGGACCACTGTCATTTTTACAGCGATCAATGCTAAAAAATTGCATTGATTACTGTAAGAATGACACTGGCAGTGAAGGGGTTAACCACTAGGGGGCTAGGGAGGGGTTAAGTGTGTCCTAGGGGAGTGATTACTAACTGTGGGGGGGGCTGTGTGTGACACATCACTGATCATAGCTCCCAATTACAGGGAGCTGTGATCAGTGTCAGTGTCACTAGGCAGAACGGGGAGATGCTTGTTTACATTAGCATCTCCCCGTTCTACCTCTCTGTGAGACGATCACCGGTATCCCCGCGGACATCGAGTCCGCGGGACCTGCGGTCGTACTCACGGAGCTCGCGGCAGGGGCGCGCACGCGACCACACGGCGGCAAATTCAAAGGGACATGCGGGTACGCCCATTTTCCCAGCCATGCCATTCTGCCGACGTATATGTACATGTCGGCAAGCGGTTAAACAGACCAAAAGGGACCAAATAAGAGAAGTTCATTGTTAGCGTTTACATATACTTTAATGAACAATTGTTTCCCCTCTGTATAGGAATTTGAAAATTAATCTTCCAGATATGGTCCAGCAAATTCATTATGAGATAGGAAGTAGATGCTTTCTTCTAATTAGCTGGCTCTGTGCCTTCGGCAATAGGCAGACTCCCTCTGATCTCAAAGGCGATCAATGTGGAAAAACAAGATATTACACCTCAATGAAAGGTACTACCATGATGAAGAACAGTTTTCAATTGTCAGTGAGTAACATGATCCTGTGTCACTGTATGAGTCCACGCCAACAGAATGAGTAAATATTGTTACTAGGAGCAATGTGAACACAGAGCTGACGAGCAAGTAATTAATACTGTACAGCCTACTCTGGCCCAACACTCTTTACACAAGAACAATCCCTTTTTAAGCAGAGCTATAAACAATTGGATGACGGCAGGGACACCTGAGCATTCAGAGCCGATACACAGGACAGAAAGCATCTACAGTCACGTTCCAAAGGAACGGACAGCCCCATGGCCTGAAAATTTTGTACAAAAGCTTTCATCTTTCCTCTACAGGTATAGTAGCCTGCTACAATGTTTTTTCTGATGCATAAAAGATATTGGGGCCTTGACTATAGCCCAACTTTTTAAAACAATTCTCTAAGATTGTGTCGTCTCTGCCTTCATAGGAACTCATCTTTGCTATTGGATACTTGTACATTAAAACTTTATACATCTACGCTATTTTGGATTTCACAAGGATTGGTCTTCAATCACACATTGAACTAATAATGCTCCTTTTGACTTATATATTCATCTATGTTCTTCCACAATGACATTTTGGGATCTACATCCCATTTGACTTTATAGAACCAACTTGATTTTAAAGAACAAAGACTGATATTGCCTCCTCTCAGACTGTCCATTTTTGTTTCAGGCATGGAACAGGAATATACAGTTCCGGAATGCCCGATTTGCTTTGGATCCTATGATAATGTGTTCAAAACTCCTCTTCTGTTGCCTTGCAAACACACCTTCTGCATGGAGTGTTTGTCCAAGCTTTGCGTTTTTCAGAAAGAGATGGAAACGTTTTGCTGTCCCATCTGCAGGGCTAAGGTTACTATTCCAGAGGGGGGAGTCCCACAGCTACCCCCTAACATGGACATTGTCTCCCATTACCCACCATGGATGAATCAGCTGCAGAAAGTGTGGATAGAAGGGTCTAAACTTTGTTGGAAGAAAGATCACGGGGAGACCTACGTTGGCAGTACCAGAAACTCTTTGTCTCACTTCCCACAAGGGCGAGATGAAAATGTCATTATTACAGTCTTTCTACTGGGGCCTGCTCAGCCCAGCTTTTCTCAGCCACAGGCCCTGACTACAGTTAATCGACAGCCGCACTACCACCGCTGCAACCTCATGCTAAGGAATTATGGTTGCCTCTTGTGGATCTTCACTTGCTGTATTCTTCTGGTGTTCTTTGTTGTGTTTTTTCCAACATATCTACGTGTTTAAATCATATATGTAACATGTTTACACATGGCAATGGAACATCCTTCAGCCATTCCTCACCAATATGACCTCATCAAGAATAATCATCTTTGCTTGAAGTTCAATCCATCCAAAACTGGTATTTGATCTGTGGTGGATGCTGGGGGCTAATCTACCCACCATCATTGCTGCTCCTTCCCCTTGTGGAATCTCTCTCTTTCCTCTCCACATTGTTAATATTGTTCATTATGCAGGGCAATTAGAAAAGTGGGTGGAGTTGGGAACTTAAGTTCAAGTTTCCCTCCACTCAAGTCCTGAAGAGATAAAAATCCAATGGGCATCAGTCTCATGGGCATCTAACCTATACTGAAATTCTAGCTTGGTTTGGACTAACCCTTTAAATAATAATTACATTTAAATTACAATCATCTAAAATGGGATTGTAAGAACACACAGTATAATAAAGCCTAACATCAGGCATTTTTTTTCATTTTAGATCTAGTGAACATCTAGTGAAGGACAGTTAAAAATTTCTGTCGGGTTCTTATTATTTTCTTCAACCCCATTGGGGAAATTCTCCCTCATTTCCTGTCCTTGCGACATCTGTACAAGAAATAAAACATTGTCAGTTCTTACCTTTCTTTAAGCTACTAAAAAATGTGGTTATGTTTTATCTGTGTCCCCAAAGGAAGATTTAGTATCACTTCCTGTCCAGACAGGAAGTGAGGGAAATGCTTCCCAAGAGCGACACAGTCAGAAATAAAAACAGGACAGAAGCTTATTCCTTCCCCACTCTATCCATTGTAAAAAAATCAAATGTCTTTGCGGGCATTTGGGTTTACCAAAAAAAAAAAAAAAAAACAAGTGTAGCAGGAAGCAATATTTTCCCATATACAGCTTACATCCTGCCTAGTAGTTTTAAAGAATTCTGACATCAGCCAAACTTTTTTATACCTAATATTGTAGCCAGAAGGATAAAATGTTATGTCAGATATCCAATTAAAAGCACTTGTCACACTGTAACCTAAAGAATTTTAATTTCAGGTTTATTGCTTATTTAACTTTAAATACAAATCTCCAATTTTCTAAAAATGGATAATATTCTAACGATGAACAAAGTAAAGAAAGTATTTTACTTTCTTGTCAATTATGTATAACAATGTCGGTTTCTTAATATGTTGTTTTTTTAACTTTGATTTTAATTTATAAATAACACTGAAATTCTTCATATACCTGGTTAATCTGTGAGTGATTTAATTGTATTATTGGTGAAACATAAGCTGCTTGCTAGCTATAGTATGACACCGACTACTGCTTTTCAGTTGCATTTCAGGCCTTTAATGTGTTAATCTACCCGAAAGTGAAATTTAGATGGAAGGTGGTGGGCTGGTGTCTTGGATGGTCCAACGGTGAGATCGCCCTACCATGATTTCCACCCCTGTTGCTGTCTGCTCAGGAATTTTCAGTGCATAGTTACCTGGTTAATCAGGTTTTAAAAGGACACACATCCATATAGCTCAACCAATAGAACAAACATATAAATAACCTACATATACAGAATCCTATACCCACAGTTCATCCAGAGGAAGGGGAAAAAACCCTATATAGCATGATCCAATTTGATCCAGTGGGGAAACAAATTCCCTGGATCAAAAATGTCTGGTGGTGTTATTACCTATAAATGGTAATATACAGTTATATTTTGTGCATTTAGGAATGCCTCCAGACCTGAGGAAGTCTATTCCACATTTTCACAGCTCTTACTGTGAAGAAGCCTTTCTGTATGTGAAGGTTAAATCTCTTTTCCTCCAGATGCAAAGAGTGCCCCCCTTGTCCTCTGTGATGACCTGAAAGTGAATAACTCAACACCAAGTTCACTATATGGACCACTTATGTCTTTGTACATCTTGATCATATCCCCCCCTTAATCTCCTCTTCTCAAGAGAGAATACATACAGTTTCTCTAATCTTTCCTCATAGCTGAGCTCCTCCATGCCTCTTATCAGTTTGGTTGCCCTTCTCTGCACTTTTACCAGTTCCCTGATATCCTTTTTGTGAACTGGTGCCCAAAACAGAACTGCATATTCCAGATTTGTACAGGAGCAAAATTATCTCTCTCTCTAGTCCATAACTCTTTTAATAGAAGAAAGGATTTTGCTAGCTTTAGAAACTGCACCTTGGCATTGCATGCTATTATTAAGGGTAGGGTGAAATGCGATTTTGATCTGATTTTCAGTACGATAGTGCAACTTGGATGTGGTTTGCATATTCTACGGGGCCAAAATCACACTGGAATCGCACCAAAGTTGTTCATGAACCTTTTCGAAAACCAAGCATTGCTGAGTTGCATTGATGTCCACAGGCACCGTTGAAAACAATGTAATTTCCATTGTTGTGCAATTCTGTGGAACTCAAGTTGCATCTGAAATTGCACTGGTGTGAACAGAGCCTAAGTCTTTTATCTACCAGAACACCCAGATCCTTCTTGACCATTAAATCCCCCAGCTGTTCTCCTAGTTGCCCAAAAATAGTGCATTCAGGTCTGCTTGTAAGTTGGAGCCCAGATAGCAAGGATAACTTGCCACAAATCTGTGACATTGTTGAATTGTGAGTCTTGTTGACTTGCTGCACATTTTCACTGGCAATTTGTGCACTTGCCGAGCACTTGAAGCACAATTTCTAGTTGACACTTTTCCAATTTGTAGAAAATTTGCGTGGCAATTCTCTAGCAAGAGCAAAGTTGCAGTGGTGAGTCTACAGCAAGAGCTCTGCAAGTCTACAGCATGAAAATTCAGTCACAGCGACCCCTGTGGTGGGATGACTATTGCACAACATAACTGAACCAGAACTTGCAGCAGACTTGCAGAATGTTTGCAAAGAAAGTTAATCTGGAGTCATGCAATATGGACTTGCTGCAATTGTGCAACAAACTTGTGAAGCCTGACAAGTCTAGCAATAGCTTGGCAAGTCATTTTCAAACTTGCAGCTCGATTGCTTTATATCCGGGAGATATCATGTAAGGACAATATTCTACTATATAGCTTATTGTCATCTGCAATTGCTGAAATGGTACTTTAAATTTCAAACTCTATATCATTTATAAACAGGCTAAAAAGGAAGGATCCCAGCACTGAACCTTGGGGTACACCACTAATAACCTTAGACCATTCAGAATATGAATTATTAATCATTACTCTCTGAATATGGTCTTTTAGACAGTTTTCTATCCATTTACAAACTGAATTTTCAAACCCTGTTGGACCCAATGACAGTGGCGTCGGCAGGGGGGGGGGCTGACGGTGGCTGAAGCCCAGAGTGGGTCCCCAAAAAGCCCTGGGTCTCGGGTGGGTACTGTTCTATTATTAGCCCCGAGCGCCGCCGCCGAGCGGGGACCGATCTGACCCGTGCGCGGCCGAGTGTAATAGCAGGTCCTGCCTTCTGGAGCCTGCATCGCTGATGGACGTCCCACTGGTCCAATGCAGGGACCGTGGGACGTGTGACGTCCATCATAGGTGCAGCAGGCTCCAGAAGGTGGGAATTACAATGCAGCCGTCGCGCCACTGTGAGAAGATCCCGACCCCACTCGGCGCTCGGGCGGGCGGGTGTTTCTCCTCTCCTCATCATGGCTCTGGCTACCTGGAGTCTACTCTACTATGTGATGGGCACACCGCTGAGCTGCAGGAGGACACCTGAAGTCTGGTCAGGTAGGTCAGTGTAGGTCAGTGTGCCAGTGTAGGTCAGTGTGTGTTAGGTAGGTCAGTGTAGGTCAGGTAGTCAGTGTGTGTCAGGTAGGTCAGTGTTGGTCAGTGTAGGTCAGCGTGTGTCAGGTAGGTCAGTGTGCCAGTGTAGGTCAGTGTGTGTTAGGTAGGTCAGTGTAGGTCAGGTAGTCAGTGTGTGTCAGGTAGGTCAGTGTATGTCAGGTAGGTCAGTGTGGGTTGGTGTATGTCAGTGTAGGTCAGCGCGCATCAGTTAGGTCCTACCCCCCGGTGCTAGGCTTAGACTCCGGGCTGAAGCCCCTGTTTTTTTTTTGCCACCTAGCAACGCCCCTGCCCAATGACCTAGAAGAAGCATGCAGCCTTTGAGATCAGAACTCCAAATCTACAAGCATGCAAAGTTATTAGCTTTTTCTGGAAAAGTAAAACCTCAGTTCATGGAGCCCATACTTCTCCCCATATGTTACCTATTAGCCACTGAATTTCAGTGCTGACCCAGCAATGACAAAAAATGTTCACAATGTCACATAGGGGGTTATTTACTAAAGGCAAATCCACTTTGCACTGCAAGTGCATTTGAAAGTGCACTTGGAAGTGCAGTCGCTGTAGATCTGAGGGGAAGATCTGAAATGAGGGGAAGCTCTGCTGATTTTATCATCCAATCATGTACAAGTAAAAATACTGTTTTCTATTTTACTTTCATGGCCCCCTCAGATCTACAGCGACTGCACTGACAAGTGCACTTGTAGTGCAAAGTGGATTTGCCTTTAGTAAATAAACCCCCTAGTCTTCCAAAATGAATTACTATTATTACAGGTACTGTTAATTTATGTAGCGCTTTACATACAGTATATATTGTATATTCACATCAGTCCCCGCCCTCAAGGAACTTACAATCTAAGAGCCCGAACTGGCATACATACACATAGTAGGGCCAATTTAGATAGCAGCTAATTAACCTTCCAGCATGCCTTCGGAGTGTGGGAGGAAACCGGAGTACCCGGAGGAAACCCACACAGGCACAGGGAGAACATGCAAATTCCAGGCAGGTAGTTTCATGGTTGAGATTCAAATCGACGACCCTAGTGCACACTTACTTAGTTGTGTGGGGGGAATACTTTTGCAAAATCCAAGTATACTGCCCAAACAAAATTGACCTTGATTGATCACCTCTGTGGTTTTTATTTTTTGCGCTATAAACAGAAAAAGAACGACAATTTTGAGGAAAAAAAAACATTTTCTTTTTACTTTCTGCTATAATACATTTCCAAAAAATAAAAATAAAAAAAATAAATAAAAAAAAACGAATTTATTCATCAGTTTAGGCCGATATATATTCTTCTACATACTTTTGGTAAAAATTTTTTTTTTTTAAATCGCAATAGGCGTATATTGATTGGTTTGCACAACAGTTATCGCGTCTACAAACTATGGGATCGATTTAGGGACTTTTATTTTATTGCTATTACTGGTAATTGCGGCAATCTGCGATTTTCAACGGGACTGCGACATTGCGGCGGACAAATCTGACCCCAAATTACACTTTTTGGGGACCAGTGACATTATTACATTGATCAGTGCTATAAAAATGCACTGATCCATGTAAAAATTACGCTGGCAGGGAAGGGATTAAGTGTGTTCCCTCAGCGTGTTCTAACTGTAGGGAAGGGTTGGGCTTACTGAAACATGACAGAGATCACTGCTCCCGATCACTGGGAACAGTAGAACCCTGTCATGTCACTAAGCAAAACGGGGAAATGCCTTGTTCTGCATTCTGCCTCTCTTCGCCGCGATCGCGGGCCACTGGTGGACATCCAGCCCGCGGGCATGCTCCCGGGAGCGTGCTCGTGCCTGCTATCCTGCTTTTACAGACTGATGTACAGGTACATCAGTTTGTGCAGTAGAGGCATTATGTCAACGTATATCGTCGTGAGCCGGTCGGCAAGTGGTTAAACGAACAGATCTATAGTTACTTGGCAAAGACTTTGATCCCAGCAGAAAATCTTTACTACCTCTAGGACTGCAGCACTGTAAATTGTGTTTTTTAGAAGTTCCTACATGTTTTGGGCATTCTCTATGAAACAGTTTTTGTACTTTTGGATGCATGTGAAGCAATGTTTTAGTAGATACCAGTGTGGTTCTAGAAGGGTTAGTGTTCTTGGAGACTAGTGACTGCCTCTGTTTAGTGATCAAGTTAACCTATGATGTTTCTAAACTGTGTGGACAACCTTGGAGGTGAACAATGAATGGAGCTGACACTTCATAAAAACATCCTCAAATATGGATAAACATTGAAGACACCAGTTAGTCTGATCCATAACGACAAGTCACCACAACACAACCGTTAAAATCACAATACAATAGTGGGCTATAGTGACCATCTTCATTATCTTGATTTTGTAGGGTAGGAGCCCAAATGACCACTCAAGTTATCTCTAATTGCCATGGCAAACTGCTAAAAGCTTCATCAATTGACTAAGGAACATCAGTTTTAGACTATGAACCGTAAAACGTTTTTAGATCAAACTCTAGTGCACCAACACAATGAGAGAATCAATGTGTAATGATTATGGGATAAATTGAAAAGGTAGTGTCCTAGGAAGTGAGGATTCGCCCACCAACCTTAGGCTGGCCATATACTATACAATCTGATGTAACTATGTAATATGAAGACAAACCCAAACAATCCATTCTGTATCCAGTCAGGCAGGTCCTTGCACTAAATGGTTGATGGTAGAACTAAAGGAATTAAATTGTACAGTATATGTATGAGCAGCTTTTGACACACGTTACACAATATCTGCATGGTTGGCAGGGACTGGAATGTTGCCCAACCTTTATATAGTGACTGGTATAATACATAGCAACTGCTTCCCAGGGCAATGGTGATCCTAATCAGTGCAAAACGGGGAAATACCTTGTTCCGTATTCTGCCTCTCCTCGCCGTGATCGCGGGCTGCCGGTGGACATCGAGCCCGTGGGAATGCTCCCGGGAGCGTGCTCGTGCCCGCTATCCTGCTTTTACAGACTGATGTACAGGTACATCAGTTTGTGCAGTAGAGCCATTATGTCGACGTATATTGGCGTGAGCTGGTCGGCAAGTGGTTAAACTAAGAGGTCTATAGTTACTTGGTAAAGACTTTGTTACCTTTTAAATATAGGTACTACATTGGCCTTGTGCCAATCTAGTGGTAGCGAACCAGTCAATATGAACAAAGTACAAATCCAGAAGGATTAATAGCTGCAGCAGGGGTACAGACCTAGGAGAGATTTCACCAATAGCCCCCGAGAGATGCAAGAAACTGTCAGGTGATTTGTCTCTCCATCATCTACCAAAACTGAAATATCAGTTCCTGGTGGATGGGCTCTTATGTATATTACAGTATATTGTTGCAAGTATTAAATACAAAATAGAAAAGTGACAGTGCACATATATATCAACATTGTACTAGTTTGTGTACCTAAAGGTTTGTTCATCCTACTACTCCCCAGCACCTCAGGGGTTACTATATTTGCATGATCATGCATGTATTAAATCAATTAAGACCAGCACTGAGATTGTCAATTTGTATTCAACACCTTGCTCCACCGATACAGTGCAGTGCATCCATTAGCACAAGCTGTCTGGTGTTGAAGGGATTACTGGGGGTTATTTACGAAAGGCAAATCCACTTTGCACTGCAAGTGCACTTGGAAGTGCAGTCGCTCTAAATCTAAGGGGTAGATCTGAAATGAGTGGCGCTTTTATCATCCAATGGTGTGCAAGCTAAAATGCTGTTATTTATTTTCCTTGCATGTCCCCCTCGGATCTACAGCGACTGCAATTCGAAGTGCACTTGCAGTGCAAAGTGGATTTGCCTTTAGTAAATAACCCCTACTGTGTCCATGCAACTTTGGTGTGCCGTAAAGAGCTGATGCATACATTTCCTCATTGTGATAATAAAGAATTGACAGGAACCATTTTGTTGCTCCTTGTCTACCTAGCTGATCTGGCAGCCCTAAAACCATAATTTTTTGTATCAATAAATTTATGATCACTGGAACCTAAAGGCTATAGACAGTACCTCCATTTCCTGCTCGGTTTTTTATAAAGCATTATGAGCTTCTAAGCATTATATAGACACTATGAGGAAGGCGTGCAATATAAACAAATATAATAACATCACAGGCCCAAAGATCTTATCGCCTATATTGCAGCCTAACCCGTCATGCCGACTCTCCAGTTACAGAATGTGGTTGATGAATGTGTGATAGTTGCCTCTTAGCCCTTCCATTGTTCCCTTCTCCAATTGTTAGTGTTGCCAAGGGGTGAGGGACGACCGAATGACCAAAGGAACTCTCTTGGCTGAAGTTTGCAGCTCAGAGCTGATTGTTGGTTACTAGGCAAGAGAAAAAACGATATACATAGAAGTACAGAGCTCATTCAAAGCAAGAGGATTCACTGTCCTAGAGGAGAACGTTTTAATTCTTAATGGAAACTCAGCCCAAGAATGGTAAGATTCCATACTGAGCTTAAAGATGGGATTGGATAAATACCATGTGCCAGGTAGGCAATGTTCTGAAAAATTTCAGTCAGCACCCACTTTTTAAAAAGACCTTTTTAATTCTGTCATTGGGATGGATGGTATTCATATTGTTTATGATTAAAGAGTGTCCAAAACTGATATTTTAGTTACATTAGGATAAATATATTATATATTAACATATGTAGACTTACATAAATAGAGACATGCAACATCAAATCTGTTTCTACATTTGTTTTGTATGTCAATAGACTAATGAGAATGGGCTTAATGTATGGCCAAGCAGACTTTGTGGATGCCAGGAGGGCAGGATTGTGTTACTGGGAAGGCTGTTAAAATAAGCTGTATCTAACATCTTTTTGCACAGTTAACAAACCAGTTTGCTTCTAATATCGTTGTTAGATACCGTTGTCTATCCAATAAACCTCATCATTCAAACACAGTATTAACCTGATCAATAAATATAGGCTCTTATTAATCTCAGAAAATCTTTACTACCTCTAGGACTGCAGCACTGTAAATTTTTTTTTTTAGAAGTTCCTACATGTTTTGGGCATTCTCTACGAAACAGTTTTTGTACTTTTGGATGCATGTGAAGCAATGTTTTAGTAGATACCAGTGTGGTTCTAGAAGGGTTAGTGTTCTTGGAGACTAGTGACTGCCTCTGTTTAGTGATCAAGTTAACCTATGATGTTTCTAAACTGTGTGGACAACCTTGGAGGTGAACAATGAATGGAGCTGACACTTCATAAAAACATCCTCAAATATGGATAAACATTGAAGACACCAGTTAGTCTGATCCATAACGAAAAGTCACCACAACACAACCGTTAAAATCACAATACAATAGTGGGCTATAGTGACCATCTTCATTATCTTGATTTTGTAGGGTAGGAGCCAAAATGACCACTCAAGTTATCTCTAATTGCCATGGCAAACTGCTAAAAGCTTCATCAATTTACTAAGGAACATCAGTTTTAGACTATGAATGAGAAAACGTTTTTAGATCCTTCAAACTCCAGTGCACCAACACAATGGGAGAATCAATGTGTAATGATTATGGGATAAATTGAAAGGTAGTGTCCTAGGAAGTGAGGATTCACCCACCAACCTTAGGCTGGCCATATACTATACAATCTGACGTAACTATGTAATATGAAGACAAACCTAAACAATCCATTCTGTATCCAGTCAGGCAGGTCCTTGCACTAAATGGTTGTATATGTATGAGCAGCTTTTGACACACATGTGACACAATATCTGCATGGTTGGCAGGGACTGGGATGTTGCCCAACCTTTATATAGTGACTGGTATAATACATAGCAACTGCTTCCCAGGGCAATGGTGATCCTAATCGGTGCAATAGCCAGATTTCGCCATTCACTTCCCGTTTACCTAACACAGACTTTTGGGGGCTCCAGGATGAAAATTTCCAAGATGAAAGTCCCAGAATTCAACACAGTCAATTCAACAAAATGCTACAAAAAAATGTAACTCATAAAAGTGATCGGTTTAGAAACTGTGAGGTTGGTGTTGCAATTTATCTGTAGCAACCAAAAAATGAATCACGGTTGAACCCAAAAGTTATATCCCCTATCTAAGTTTTCTCACAATCCACAGACAATTGATGGTGATTATTATTTTTTTTTCTCTTCACAGTAGGTAGATGTAATTTAGCCATACATAATTTGAAGAATAAGAAGTTTTTCATAACACCATGAAATGGCTACAGATCCCCCGAATGAGCCTGAATCTGAGGAAGATCTCAAGAACAGTCTGGAATGCCCCATTTGTTACATCTCCTATGACAACATCTTCAAGACCCCATTATTGCTTCCATGTTCTCACACATTCTGCATGGAATGTCTCTCCAGACTTTGTCTGTTTCTCAAAAAATCTCAGGACTTTCCCTGTCCGCTCTGCAGGAACTTGGCCCAAATTCCTCCAGAAGGAGTACCAAAAATAAAACCTAACCTTGACATTGTGGCCCAGCTGCCACCTGAAATGCAAAACCTCCAGGAGGTCTGGCTGTCCGGATACAAGCTATGTTCAGTACGAAAAAAGGACTCGGTGGGGGCTAAAGGATCCCTAATGACAATCCATCTCTTGTCCAATAACCAGCAGATTCCTCCTGGCTCAGATCGTCTAATCACTATTGGACAACATGGCTTCAGGGCCTTCTTGAGAAGTGTATGGGGTGTTGGGTTCACAGTATTGATACTTGGGATCTTGTTATTCACTGTGTTGTTCTTACCAATCTATATAAATCAAAAATAGGTAACTGGAGTTTAAAAGTGGAATTCCAGGCAGCACCTAACTGATCTTTAAACTGCTCCCTCCTAACATCTATTCTGACTAATTTGTGTAAAGAATAGCTGTATACTAACCTATTCTCAGGCTGCTCTGGTCCGGTTACGTGATCCGGCTCTTCTGTGTCAGCTAGCGGCTGCTGCAGGTGAGAGGAGGGAGCGCCGACAACGAATGGGCCATTAAAGCCTATGGGTAATGTCATGCTTCCAAGCATTATCAGCTGCTGTTGAAGTGCTCTCTTCTCTCCTCTGCCTCCAGCGCTGGCTGATGCAGGGGAAATCACGTGAAGGGACCAGAAAATAAGGAGCTCTTTCTTACACGGTTTGTCAAAATAGGTGTTGGGAGGTGTGGGGAGCATTTTTAAGATTAGCAAGGTGGTGCCTGGAATTCAACTTTAAGTCTTTTAAAATCTTTACCTGGTGCCATCAATTTTTACCAACATTCACTATAATTATTTCATACTGCTGTAGGAAACTGCATTAAAGGTAAACTCTGGGCAAACAGCTAAACACGGAGGTGAAATACATACAGTATATGAAAGCTGTTTTATCTGCCAGAAGATTTGTATTCTTGCCCATTCAGTCCTGAAAGTTACACAGCACCAGGGCCGATCCTGGATGGGTTCACGGGGTGCACACCGCCCCTGCACTGCAATCTGCTGCAGAGGAGGGGCGCCGAAGCTGTGGCAGTGACTTGAAGTTGACTGCACTGGTTGCTAGAATCGCCGGCCATCCAGCGTGTAACTAGCAACCAGTGACGTTAGAGGCCGCGGCCGCCCCAGCATTCATAGCGCGCCGCCTCCATGGCTAGTAAACTAGTTCCACCCACCTCTGCCATGTTCTTCAGACAGCGTGACTCAGAGGGAGCGGAGCAGAGCATTTCTGAAGAGAGAGCTGCCTTGCTGTGAGTGACTGCACTGCACCATCATAGCACCTCAGGAATTTACCCAGGCTCGGCCTTACCCTTACCGTCAAGTGTAAGTAAGTTGTGCCCTCAAATGCTGCCACTGTGCCCATCATACACAGCCACTGTGCTTATCAAACGCAGCCACTGTGCCCATTAAAAGCAGCCACTGTGCCCATCAAATGCTGCCACTGTGCCCATCAAACGCATCTACTGTGCCCAAACGCAGCCACTGTACCCATCAAACGCTGCCACTGTGCCCAAACGCAGCCACTGTGCCCAAATGCTGCCAATGTGCACATCAAATGCAGCTACTGTGCCCATCAAACGCAGCCACTGTGCCCATCAAACGCAGCCGTTAACTATGTTATTGTCAAAGCAAAGTGGTGGGGCTTACAGATGGAGAGGTGGAGTTGTTGCCATAGAAACATCAGTAAAGGGGAGGGGTTAGTAAGATGACCACGCCCATGTGGGGGCGCCAGAAATATTTCTGCACCCAGGTGCCTGTGACCCTAGGATCGGCCCTGGACAGCACTGCCACATAGCACAACCCTGACTGGCAGGGCAGTAGACCTGCTTTTTCTCTCTTGCAGTTAAGTTACCTTATCCATATCTTGCCCTTCTCACAGCCTGTGACTGGATAGTGAAATGAGAAGCAGCAGACTAATGAGCTAATCTCCTCCTATCAGCATGCTCTTTTTTAACACATGAGTAATGCAACACAACTGATGGAATTGCACAGAGTGGCCCCAAACCTCCTCCTCCTCTTGGGTTCCTTGCCGGTGCTCCTTTCTCCTCCTCTCTGTCCAGTGCCCCTACGTGAAGCTGCTTCCCGTAAGGGCACTCATGTGTGATTGCTCCCGAGCCCCGCTGCTGCGTCCATTGATGCAGACAGCGGGACTTGCCCCCCACTCCCTCATCACTGGAGTTGATCGAAAAGAGCAGGAGCCAATGGCTCCCACTGCTATCAATCTGCCCAATGAGGAAGGAGGCAGCGGCCAAAGATACTGCTTTCATGCATGTCGCTGGATTGGATTGGGCTCAGGTAAGAATAAGGGGGGACTTGGGGGATCCTGCAGCAGAGAAGGTTTTTTACTTTAATGCAATCAATGCATTAGACCCCTTTCACACTGGGGCGGTTTGCAGGCGGTATTGCGCTAAAAATACCGCCTGCAAAGCGCCCCTAAACAGCCTCCGCTGTTTGTTCAGTGTGAAAGCCTGAGGGCTTTCACACTGAAGCGGTGCGCAGGCAGGGCGGTGAAAAAAGTCCTGCAAACCGCTTTTTTGGAGCGGTGAAGGAGCGGTGTATTCGCTGCTCCTTCACCGCTCCTGCCCATTGAAATCAATGGGACAGCGCGGCTATACCTATACCTATACCTATACTATAGCCGCACTGTACGAGGGATTTTAACCCTTTTTCGGCCGCCAGCGGGGGTTAAAACCGCACCGCTAGCGGCTGAATACAGCTACAAGAACGACGGTACAGCAGCGCTAAAAATAGCGCTGTTGTACCGCCGACGCCCCCACCGCCCCAGTGTGAAAGGGGCCTTAAGGTAATAAACCTTGAGGCTTTAGAACCACTTTAATGATGTATTAATGAATACAGAGCTGTATTATTTGTGTATATTATATCCTTCTGGAATTGAGCTTTAAATGGATGGTCCAAATAAAACTGATACTTCAGTTTTCATACAGTTGCTGATTCATTGACTCATCCAGTGGCTTCATAAAGCTTAGTGTTTCTGATGGAGATAACTCCATCTGATTTCCCAAATCAGTCTACACGATATGGCAAAACTTGTACCCCTATTAGGAAAGATCACACTGCTGGGCTTCCCAAAAAGCACAAAAGTCAGTGGGGTAATAAACCAAACAGCATGCATCCATATCCATAGTACAAGTCCTGAAAGAACTGGCCTGCTACCACCCTCTGCTATGAAAACATGGAGTACTTTCTATCAGCTATAGCTTGCAATCAAACTGTCTTCTGGAAATTATAGACAACAATCTATATCAATACAACAATACAATAATGCCAATATTTTCACTTAATGTGTATTTTGTTATGTAAATTAAACTGTAAAAAGACAAAAAATAAAGTAAACCAGAGTCGATTGTAATTTGCAGCATCAAAACCATCCAATTTGTGTCTCAGCACGAACCCTTCCAAAACTATAAAATGATTTCTGAGTGAGATATAGACTATATTGTCAAAAGTATTTTGGACCCCAGTCTTAAGCTGGCCATACACCTATAGATTATCTGCAGATTTTCTATGGTTGGATGGAAAAAGTGGGAGATTCCTCCATCCACACAGTTTAGCGAACATGGAGAAATCTGTTGCACTTTTTCCATCTAACCATAGAAAATCTGCAGATAATCTATAGGTGTATGGCCAGCTTTAGTCCATAGGGTTCAATATTGAGTTGGCCCACCCTTTGCAGCTATAACAGCTTCAACTCTTCTGGGAAGGCTTTCCACAAGGTTTAGGAGTGTGTCTATGGGAATGTTTGGCTATTCTTCCAGAAGCCCATTTGTGAGGTCAGGCACTGATGTTGGACGAGAAGACCTGGCTCGCAGGCTCAGCTCTAATTCATTTAAAAGGTGTTCTATCAGGTTGAGGTCAGGACTCTGTGCAGGCAGTCAAGTTTCTCTACCCCAAACTCACTCATCCATGTCTTTATGGATCTTACTTTGTGCACTGGTCCAAATAATATAGGGGAGGGGAGGGGGAATTGTGGTGTGGGGTTGTTTTTCAAGGGTTGGGCTTGGCCCCTTAGTTCCAGTGAAGGGAACTCTTAAGGTGTCAGCATACCAAGACATTTTGGACAATTTCATGCTCCCAACTTTGTGGGAACAGTTTGGGGGTGGCCCCTTCCTGTTCCAACATGACTGCGCACCAGTGTACAAAGCAAGGTCCTTAAAGACATGGATGAGCAAGTTTGGGGTGGAGGAACTTGACTGGCCTGACTGCGAGCCACCTGCCTTTACACACACGTGGAAGTAGGGGTGAGAATACTGCGCCAACCTCAAAAGTGAGCAGGCAACACAACAATAAGACTTATTGTACAACGATGTGTGAGGTAAATGTGTAGCGCTAATAATATGTATTAAGCACAGGAATACGTCCAAAATATGAAAAATAAAGGATGTATATAATGCAAATACAATCACATATCACTCAAGGAAAAGTGCATGTAGTGAAAATTATAATCAAACAAATGTGTAAGTAAAGCGATTTAAGAAGTCGCACAAGATCACGTGGATTTAAAGTGAAATAAAATCGCACAACATTGCATGGATTTGTGAATGGAAGTGAAACACAACTAATGAAGTGAAAACTTCAATGCTAACAAGTATTAAGATAAGAGCAATCCATACAACTTAAAAAAGGTTGAGAAAACTAATATTGTATTCAAGTGGTGAGAACAAAAATAAATTTCATCTATATATAAAAATGTAACAAATATAGAAATGTTTGACCAAATATAAGGGAGTGAACACAAATATATCGCTGTGAATAAAAATATCAAACTCCCAATATGGTTAAGGCAAATCACACCAAATCGCATGAGTGTTATAGTTCACAGTGATAAAAATCACATGAAATAAAATAAACTTTGCAGTAAATCTAAATCGCAGACTGTGAAGTACTTCAATGTGAATAAATGGTGAGTGTATATAGTGTGTGACTGAGGGAGATAGAGGAATACAACATACAAACTATATACACTAGATGTAAATGCCGTGAGTGTTGTCTAGGATATGCAAAACCAAAGTGATAAGTGTCAACACTAAATGTATAACACTATAGGTGATAAATCAATAGCATGAAAACATCACATGTTGGTAAAAGCAATAAAGTGAGTCCATGATTGTAAGCCACTATAACATATATGCAAGATAATCGAAGACAGGTCAGTATTTCTTCTTATCTTCTGTGCAATACAGTTAGTGATACAATAACACCCGGGGTAGTGCCTCCACCTTCTGAGGGTAGGGGGGGGATGGGATACTCTCACCCTATGTTGTGCACCCACTTGCCAGCGGCGGTGAATCAATTGAGCATAAACCGGAATACGGTAAATCTGGAAGGGTTCCAGGGGCTGGGTGTGCAATCTTCTCCCTTGCTGATCAGCTGCAGATCCCAGACTCAACCCACCACAGACATGTGATAAACGAGGCTCATGTTCCAAAGATGGAGTGGCCAATTTTTCTTTTTTTGATCAATTGGCAATTCAAAGGCACCACACAAATGCCAGGACCCTCTGGTTGGTAGTGGTAATTTCAAAGTATAAAAAAAGAGAGAAAACACCTCTACATAGTGTGAATCCAATATCATTGGAATTTATTGTAGTAAAAAAAAAAAAACAGTCCAATATTTGAAACAGTTTTGAACTAATAAAAAAGTTTCAATTGAACGGATAAAAATGCGCAGTAA
Source organism: Aquarana catesbeiana (assembly GCF_042186555.1). NCBI lineage: Eukaryota > Metazoa > Chordata > Amphibia > Anura > Ranidae > Aquarana > Aquarana catesbeiana. The sequence goes on along the minus strand of NC_133332.1, from coordinate 225,231,694 downwards.
AATGTGGCTAGGTAATCGTTATAACCCGTGAACTGGATGGTATTTTTATCAACCTAACTATGTAACATATGCTATATTAGGAAAAGTATTGGGACACCTGCCATTACACACACATGAACTTTAATGGCATCCCAGTCTAATGCCCTGTACACACGGTCGGATTTTCCGACGGAAAATGTGTGATAGGACCTTGTTGTCGGAAATTCCGACCGTGTGTAGGCTCCATCACACATTTTCCATCGGATTTTCCGACACACAAAGTTTGAGAGCAGGATATAAAATTTTCCGACAACAAAATCAGTTGTCGGAAATTCCGATCGTGTGTACACAAATCCGACGGACAAAGTGCCACGCATGCTCAGAATAAATTAAGAGATGGAAGCTATTGGCCACTGCCCCGTTTATAGTCCCGACGTACGTGTTTTACGTCACCGCGTTTAGAACGATCGGATTTTCCGACAACTTTGTGTGACCGTGTGTATGCAAGACAAGTTTGAGCCAACATCCGTCGGAAAAAATCCTAGGATTTTGTTGTCCGAATGTCCGAACAAAGTCCGACCGTGTGTACGGGGCATTAGTCTGTAGGGTTCAGTATTGAGTTGGTCCACCCTCTGAAGCTATAACAGCTTCAACCCTTCTGGGAAGGATGTCCACAAGGTTTAGGAGTGTGTCTATGGGAATGTTTGGCTATTCTTCCAGAAGCCCATTTGTGAGGTCAGGCACTGATGTTGGACGAGAAGGCCTGGCTTGCAGGCTCAGCTCTAATTCATTTAAAAGGTGTTCTATCAGGTTGAGGTCAGGACTCTGTGCAGGCCAGTCAAGTTCCTCCACCCCAAACTCACTCATCCATGTCTTTATGGACCTTGCATTGTGCACTGGTACATAGTCATGTTGGAACAGGAAGGGGTCATCCCCAAACTGTTCCCACAAAGTTGGCAGCATGAAATTGTCTAAAATGCCTTGGTATGCTGACGCCTTAAGGGTTCCCCTTACTGGAATTAAGCGAGGTTCATAAAAGACAAGGATGAGCAAGTTTGGGGTGAAGGAACATGACAGTCCTGCCCTCAACCCAATAGAAAATCTTTGGGATGTATTAGAGCGGAAACTGCGAGCCAGGCCTTCTTGTCCACATCAGTGCCTGACCTCACAAATGTGCTTCTGGAAGAATGGTCAAACATTCCCATAGACACACTCCTAAACCTTGTTGACAGCCTTCCCAGAAGACTTGAAGCTGTTATAGATGCAAAGGGTGGACCAACTCAATATTGAACCCTACAGACTAAAGCTGGCCATACACCTATAGATTATCTGCAGGTTTTCTATGGTTAGATGGAAAAAGTGCAACAGATTTCTCCATGTTCGCTAAACTGTGTGGATGGAGGAATCTCCCACTTTTTCCATCTAACCATAGAAAATCTGCAGATAATCTATAGGTGTATGGCCAGCTTAAGGCCCCATACACACTATTAGATTTTCTACAGATTTTTGTCTTCACATTTACCAAAACTATGTAGTGCAAGGGCCTGCCTGATTGCATACAAATTGAAACTCTTAAGGTTTGACCTCATATTATATGGTTTTGCTAAATCTGAAGACAAAAATCTGCAGGTAATCGAATAGTGTGTATGGGTGGGGTCTAAGACTGGGATGCCATTAAAGTTCATGTGTGTGTGTGTAAAGGCAGATGTCCCAATACTTTTGGTAATATAATATATATAGCTAAATACTATGAAAAAAAGTTTTACAAAACATGAATAATATTGATGAGATTATATACATCAATCTGGTCTCTTTTACACATATATAGTATCTCACAAAAGTGAGTACACCCCTCACATTTTTGTAAATATTTTATCATATCTTTTCATGTGACAACACTGAAGAAATGACACTTTGCTACAATGTAAATTAGTGAGTGTACAGCTTGTATAACAGTGTAAATTTGATGTCCCCTCAAAATAACTCAACACACAGCCATTAATGTCCAAACCGCTAGCAACAAAAGTCAGTACACCCCTAAGTAAAAATGTCAAAAAATTGGGCCTAATTGGCAATTTTCCCTTCTCGGTGTCATGTGACTCGTTTCACAAGGTCTCAGGTGTGTTAAATTTTGTGTTATCGCTCTCACGCTTTCATACTGGTCACTGGAAGTTCAACATGGCACCTCATGGCAAAGAACTCTCTGAGGATCTGAAAAAAAGAATTGTTGCTTTACATAAAGATGGCCTAGGCTATAAGAAGATTGCCAAGACCCTGAAACTGAGCTGCAGCACATTAGCCAAGACCATACAGTGGATTAACAGGACAGTTTCCACTCAGAACAGGCCTCGACATGGTCGACCAAAGAAGTTGAGTGCACATGCTCAGCGTCCTATCCAGAGGTTGTTTTTGGGAAATAGACGTATGAGTGCTGCCAGCATTGCTGCAGAGGTTGAAGGAGTGGGGGGGTCAGCTTGTCAGTGTTCAGACCATATGCCGCAAGCTGCATCAAATTGGTCTGCATGACTGTCTTCCCAGAAGGAAGCCTCTTCTAAAGATGATGCACAAGAAAGCCTGCAAACAGTTTGCTGAAGACAAGCAGACTAAGGACATGGATTACTGGAACCATGTCCTGTGGTCTGATGAGACCAAGATAAACTTATTTGGTTCAGATGGTGTGAAGCGTGTGTGGTGGCAACCAGGTGAGGAGCACAAAGACAAGTGTGTCTTGCCTACAGTCAAGCATGGTGGTGGGAGTGTCAAGGTCTGGGGCTGCATGAGTGCTGCCGGCACTGGGGAGCTACAGATCATTGAAGGAACCATGAATGCCAACATGTACTGTGACATACTGAAGCAGAGCATTAACCCCTCCCTTCGGAGACTGGGCCACAGGGCAGTATTCCAACATAATGACCCCAAACACACCTCCAAGACGACCACTGCCTTGCTAAAGAAGCTGAGGGTAAAGGTGATGGACTGGCCAAGCATGTCTCCAGACCTAAACCCTATTGAGCATCTGTGGGACATTATCAAACAGAGGGTGGAGGAGCGCAAGGTCTCTAATAGCCACCAGCTCTGTGATGTTATCATGGAGGAGTGGAAGAGGACTCCAGTGGCATCCTGTGAAGCTCTGGTGAACTCCATGCCCAAGAGGGTTAAGGCAGTGCTGGAAAATAATGGTGGCCACACAAAATATTGACACTTTGGGCCCAATTTGGACATTCTCACTCACTTTTGTTGCCAGCAGTTTAGACATTAATGGCTGTGTGTTGAGTTATTTTGAGTGGACAGCAAATATACACTGTTATACAAGCTGTACACTCACTACTTTACATTGTAGCAAAGTGTCATTTCTTCAGTGTTGTCACATGAAAAGATAGAATAAAATAGTTACAAAAATGTGAGGGGTGTACTCACTTTTGTGAAATACCGTATATAATGCCTGGTACACAGATGAGTTTATCAGACGATAGAGTTTCCATTTTTTTTTGTTTTGTTTTCTTGCATGCTTGTCTCCATATCGAAAATGGTTCCGAAAGAAGAATTTTCTAGTACCGCAGAACAAAATTTCAGAAGTGATGTATTGTATTTTCGGCCAAAACCTGTACTGATTAAAACTAAAAACATACGATCTGGTATCGTACGACAAAAATTTAGTTTTGCTTGTCCAATCAGATAATATCAGATGAACTGTCATGATCATCTCTGTATTAACGATCAGATTATCATCGATCGTTTTGAAAGTACTATTTTCCATCCGATTTACTGGTCGTGTGTACGGGCCATAAAAAAGTTTCTGAAACATTTATCTATTACCTTTTAAAGTATATACTTTCCCTTGGTTGGGGCTGTCCTATATCAACACAGATAATTGCAGAGCAATAGTTGATAATCAGAGGGTGATAAGAGGTTATTGTGGACACTTGGCAGATAAGAGCAGACTATTGGAATGAGACCAGCCTGCAGGGTTTGTGTTACTAGGTGTGAGCACAGATGCATAATGGTAGGTATTGATGTGAGAATAAATAGGGCATGACGAGACTTGTAGCACTGCGAAGGAATGGTGACACACACACAATAGGAGACAGATCATGAATGACAGTACAGTGCAGGCCAAACACACAAAGCTGCACCTTCATTCAAAGTTTATGCAAAGCACCAACTGCTGCCTGATCACTAAACAAGCTCTTCTGAGAGAACTGTATAGGAAGAATATATTTACATTCATGGATCAGCTGAGAGATGAAGTTTACAATGTGACCCTGTCATGTCCTTCATTAAACACATATGAAAAGTTTTAGATCGTGATTTAGGCCTGATTCACACCTATGCAGGTTGCAGTTTGCATAGTCCAGGTACATTTTGCGTTTTTCAATAGACGTTTTTGATCCATTGAAGTCTATGGAACCAGAAAAAAGTCCCTGGCCCTTTCCATAAAATACACAGATGTGAACGTGGCCCATAGGAAACTACAGTTGATACTCGAAAAATTAGAATACCGTGCAAAAGTTCATTTATTTCACTAATGCAACTTAAAAAGTGAAACTAATATATGAGATAGACTCATTACATGCAAAGCAAGATTGTTCAAGCCGTGATTTGTCATAATTGTGATGATTATGGCTTACAGGTCACGAAAACCTCAAATCCACAATCTCAGAAAATTTGAATATTGTGAAAAGGTGCAATATTCTAGGCTCAAAGTGTCCCACTCTAATCAGGTAATTAAGCCATAACACCTGCAAAGGGTTCCTGAGCCTTTAAATGGTCTCTCAGTCTGGTTCAGTAGGAATCACAATCATGGGAAAGACTGCTGACCTGACAGTTGTGCAGAAAACCATTATTGACACCCTCCATAAGGAAGGAAGCCTCAAAAGGTAATTGCAAAAGAAGTTGGATGTTCCTAAAGTGCTGCATCAAAGCACAGTAATAGAAAGTTATGTGGAAGGGAAAAGCGTGGAAGAAAAAGGTGCACAAGCAGCAGGGATGACCGCAGCCTGGAGAGCATTGTGAGGAAAAGGCCATTCAAAAGTGTTGGGGACTTTCACAAGGAGTGGACTGAGGCTGGAGTCAGTGCATCAAGAGCCACTACACACAGACGGATCCTGGACATGGGCTTCAAATGTCGTATTCCTCTTGTCAAGCCACTCCTGAACAACAAACAACGTCAGAAGCATCTTGCCTGGGCCAAAGAAAAACAGACCTGGTCTGTTGTTTAGTGGTCCAAAGTCCTCTTTTCTGATAAGAGCAAATTTTGCATCTCATTTGGAAACCAAGGTCCCAGAGTATGGAGGAAGAATGGAGAGGGACACACTGCAAGATGCTTGAAGTCCAGTGTGAAGTTTCCACAGTCTGTGTTGATTTGGGGAGCCATGTCATCTGCTGGTGTTGGTCCACTGTGCTTCATTAAGTCCAGGGTCAACGCAGCCGTCTATCAGGAGATTTTAGAGCCCTTCATGCTTCCTTCTGCAGACGAGCTCTATGGGGATGCTGACTTCATTTTTCAGCAGGACTTGGCACCTGCCTACACTGCCAAAAGCACCAAAACCTGATTCAATGACCATGGGATTACTGTGCTTGATTGGCCAGCAAACTCGCCTGACCTGAACCCCATAGATAATCTATGGGGCATTGCCAAGAGAAAGATGAGAGACATGAGACCAAACAATGCAGAAGAGCTAAAGGCCGCTATTGAAGCATCCTAGTCTTCCATAATACCTCAATAGTGCCACAGGCTTATAGCTTCCATGCCACACCGCATTGAGGCAGTAATTGCTGCAAAAGGGGTCCAAACCAAGTACTGAGTACATATGCATGCTTATACGTTTCAGAGGTCCGATATTGTTCTATGTACAATCCTTGTTTTATTGATTCCATATAATATTCTAATTTTCTGAGATTGTGGATTTGGGGTTTTCATGAGCTGTAAGCCATAATCATCACAATTATGACAAATCACGGCTTGAACTATCTTGCTTTGCATATGAGTCTATCTCATATATTAGTTTCACCTTTTAAGTTAGTCATTAGTGAAATAAATGAACTTTTTCACGATATTCTAATTTTTCGAGTATCACCTGTATGTTAAATGGCCTATAGTGGGTTTCTGCAAAACTGAAAATGCACTAAAAAAATGGATAGGAGTTATCCAGGCCTTACGGGTGAACTCCAACTGAGAATGGAGAAGTAAAAACATCAACTGTCAGCCAGATGTCAAATTATCATGCAGCTTTAGATTCAAGGAAAAAAGTGCCAAATAGGTCATTTGGATAACCTATTCAATCTTAAGACCCCATACACACTATGAGATTTTCTGCAGATTTTTGTCTTCACATTTACCAAAACCATATAATATGAGGTCAAATCTTAAGAGTTTCAATTTGTATGCAATCAGGCAGGCCCTTGCACTACATGGTTTTGGTAAATCTTAAGACAAAAATCTGCAGGAAATCTAATAGTGTGTGTATGGGGTCTAAAGCCTCGTACACACGGTTCGATTTTTAGAAGGGGATTGTCTGTTGAAAGACTGTTGTCCGAAATTTTTACCATTAGTACGCTCCTTTTGACAATTGTTGTCCAATTTTCCAACAACAAATGTTGGATGACAGGCTAGTAAATTTTTGTCAAACGACAGCTCCACGTCAGATTTTCGTATGGTCACTACACAAAACCGTCACACAAAAGTCGAAAGTACAAACACGCATGGTCGGAATCAATGCTCACCAAACACGAAATTAGCAGTAGGGGCCCAAAGGGTGGCGTTCAAGAGCTGAAATTCCTCGTAGTACGTCACTACATTCGTGTTTGTGGCATGACAATTTGTGTAACGTTAGTATGCAAGACAAGATCCTGGCACATGCCCTTTTGACAAAAGTCAGACGCTCGGTTGTCCAATACTTGAACCGCGTGTACCAGGCTTAAAGCCTGATTGTTGTACGACAGAGCGTCTGATTTTTGTCAAAAGGGCGTGTGCAGGATTTTGTTCAGCATACTAACTATCCGCAAATTGTCGTGCCACAAATACAAACATAGTGACGTACTACAAGAGTATAAAGAGGAAGCGCCACCCTTTGCACCCCTTCTGCTAATTTCATGTTAGTAGAAGTTTGAGCATTTTTATTCACGATTTTCAGATCGTACAAAACAAATGCCTTTTAAAATACGTTAGGCATAACTACATGCAAAGCAGCTTCATTATTATCCCATTAAAGAAGATGAGAATTTTGACATTTCATCAATTGCCACGTCACGAATGTTAATTGTAGTTTACAAGACCGAACTCTTCCCAGTCGTTCCTAGATTCTGATCATGCGTGTTTGTACTTTTGACATTTGTGTGACGATTTCTGCACTGACCATCCGAAAATCAGATGTTGAGTTCACATCCGACAAAATTTTATAGCCTGCACATCAAGTTGGATTATAAAAAATATAAGTTAGGTTTTAGGATCAGATAGGGTCTGTGTCGTCCCAGGCAGCGTCAGGTTAGTGCCAGTACCGCTAACACCCACGCACGCAGCATACACCTCCCTTACTGGTATAGTATCTGAACGGATCAATATCTGATCTGATCAGATCTATACTAGCGTCCCCAGCAGTTTAGGGTTCCCAAAAACACAGTGTTAGCGGGATCAGCCCAGATACCTGCTAGCACCTGCGTTTTGCCCCTCCGCCAGGCCCAGCCCACTCCACCCAAGTGCAGTATCGATCGATCACTGTCACTCACAAAACACTAAACACATAACTGCAGTGTTCGCAGAGTCAGGCCTGATCCCTGCGATCGCTAACAGTTTCTTTGGAAGTCGCTAACAGTCAGGAGCTTTTTTACCTGTGAGTCTCACTAGTGTACCCCTAAATTTAGAGCCCAAAATGGCAAATCGAAGGTACAGCAGTGAAGAGGCCTACACCTTTCTGAGCATAACAGATCGTGAAGAGGAAGTCACTCATCTGTCAGATTCTGGCGTACCAGACCCCAATAATCTTCTTCTGCTGTTGAGGTGCAAAAACCGCAGGGCTCTCGTATGGAGCAGGGAAGTACTAGCGCCGCTATTCCTTCTGGTGAACTGGCAAGCACCAACGGCCTAGTACACCTTGGTCATACATCCAGCACTGCAGTAACACTTGGTGATGTGGCGAGTCCCATAAGTGCAGTTCAAGCAGGCGAGGTGGCAAGCACAAGTAGTGTCCCGCTGCCACCAAGAAGATGAACACAGGCCCGTCGTGCCCATAGTGCCCTTCCTGCTGCATTCGCCAATCCTAATTGGGAACCCACCACTTCTGCAGCACCCGTACCTCCCCCATTCACTGGACAACCCGGCATTCATGTGGAAACAGTTGATTTTACGTCACTTGATTTTTATTTGCTGTTTTTAACTGAAGATCTCTATAGATCTATTGTGGACCAAAGCAATTTGTACGCTGGTCAACACATCGCCACTATTCCCCAGTCCTCCCTTGCCAGAGATTGGAAACCAATTACGGTTTCCGAATTTAAGATCTTTCTGGGCCTATCCCTCCTCATGGGCATAACCAAAAAGAGTGAGTTGCGGTCACATTGGTCCACTGACCCAATTCGCCATATGTCCGTGTTCTCTGCCTCCATGGCCAGGGCTCGATACGAGCAGATTTTGCGGATCATGCACTTCAACAACAATGAACTCTGTCGTCCTCGTGGAGACCCTGGATATGATCGGCTCTACAAAATTTGGCCCCTAGTAAACCACTTCAACCAACGTTTTGCAGACTTGTTTACTCCCCATCAAGTTGTCTGCATTGATGAGTCCCTGATTAAGTTTTCTGGCCGCTTGTCATTCAAACAGTACCTTCCCAGCAAGCGTGCCAGATATGGGGTCAAGGTGATAGGGCCACAGGCTATACATGTAGTTTTATAGTTTACGAGGGAAGAGATAGTCACGTAGAGCCGACAAACTGCCCTGACTACATAGGAAGCGCTGGCAAGATTGTGAGGGACTTGGTGTCACCCTTATTCGGAAAGGGGTACCACTTGTACGTGGACAATTATTACACGAGCGTGACACTTTTTAGTCACTTGTTTGATCATCAGATTGGAGCATCTGGCACCATGCGATCTAATCGCCGGGGCTTTCCCTAGCGGCTTGTATATTCCCGTCTTAGGCTGGGGGAGAGAGCCTGCTTGCATGAAGTGGAGGGATAATAAGAATGTTTTCGTTCTTACCTCCCTTCATGCAGACACGACTGTCCAAATTACTACGGCGACTGGTGTTGTGGAGAAACCCCTCTGTGTCCACGAATATAACCAAAATATGGGAGGGGTGGACCTCAACGACCAGTTGTTGCCGCCGTACCTAGTTGCCCGTAAGGCCAGACGCTGGTATAAAAAAGTGTCTGTATACTTATTTCAGTTGGCTCTGCTGAACGCTCATGTGCTATACAGAGCTTCAGGACAGACTGGATCCTTCCTTAAATTCCAGGAAGAGATTATCAGAGCCCTTCTGTTTCCAGATGGTGCTCCACCTCACCTTCCCCAACCAAATGCAGTATGCAGTAAGCCGACTGCATGAGAGGCATTTTCCTTATATCCTTCTGAGTACCCCTACCCAGCCCCCCAAGGAAAATGTTGTGTCTGTAGAAAGCGTGTATGTAGGCGTGACACCCGCTATTATTGTCCCTCCTGTCCTGAAAATCCTGGTCTTTGCATTGGTGAATGTTTTGAGCGCTACCATACACTAGTTGAGTATTAGCGTAGGGTACAGCATTGCACAGACTAGGCACACTTTCACAGGGTCTCCCAAGATGCCATCGCATCCCGAATCTGGAACCGGTTACAGTTACAAAATATCTCTCTCTCTCTCTCTCTCTCTCTCTCTCTCTCTCTCTCTCATACTTTACTGTGTTTTATTGTTTTCAGGTACGCCATTCAGCTGCAGCGCGGATTTACTTATCTTGACAGCAACAGGGTTTGCTCCCATGATATATAAAGCCGTGACCCCAGTGCTGTCAGAGGTGATTTCACCACCACAGTTAAAAAAAAAAGGGCATATATGCCGAAGCATGGGGGCGGAAGAGCGATTTGCTCCTACCTTTTGCGGGTGAATGCCCCCATGCTTCGGCATATATATATTTTAGGCACAGGTTGCGTTAAAACATGTTTTATTTTTTACTATTTTTTTTTTTTTTGTATTTGCTTTGAAGGTATGGTAAGTCTTACTGTTATACTGTAATGTTACTTTGTTTTATTGCTAACCATAATTTGCTTAGCAGGTACGCCATTCAGTTGCAGCGCAGATTTATTTATCTTGACAGCAACAGCATTTGCTCCCATGATACCTAAAGCCGTGACTCCAGCGCTGTCTGAGGCGATTTCACCACCACAGTTAAAAAAAAAAAAAAGAGCATATATGCTGAAGCATAGGGGCGGAGGAGCGATTTGCTCCTAACTTTTGGGGCGGATGCCCCCATGCTTCGGCATATATAAATGGTGCATGTATGCCCATCATTAGAAGTGGGTGGATGAAGGGAGGCATTCTAATGGTGGGCATACCCACCGATCAATCTCTTTTTTGCCACTTTTTGCAACTTGTGGCAAAATATAAAATATTCCATGGACTCAACATGCCTCTCAGCAAATAGCTTGGGGTGTCTACTTTCCAAAATGGGGTAATTTGGGGGGGGGGGGTTGTGCCATCTTGGCATTTTATGGCCTTCAAAACTGTGATAGGTAGTGAGGAGTGAAATAACAAATTTACACCCTTAGAAATCCTGAAGGCGGTGCTTGGTTTTCGGGGCCCCGTACGCAGCTAGGCTCCCAAGAAGTCCCCCACATGTGGTATCCCCCTACTCAGAGGAAGCAGCAGAATGTATTTTGGGGTGCAATTCCACATATGCCCATGGCATGTGTGAGCAATATATCATTTAGTGACAACTTTAAAAAAAAAAAAAAAAAAAAAAAAATTATTTATTTATATATATATATATATATATATATATATATATATATATATATATATATATATATATATATATATATATATATATATATTTTTTTTTGTCATTATTTAATCACTTGGGACAAAACAATAAAATATTCAATGGGCTCAACATGCCTCTCAGCAATTTCCTTGGGGTGTCTACTTTCCAAAATGGGGTCATTTGGGGGGGTTTGTACTGCCCTGCCACTTTAGCACCTCAAGAAATGAGATAGGCAGTCATAAACTAAAAGCTGTGTAAATTCCAGAAAATGTACCCTAGTTTGAAGACGCTATAACTTTTGCGCAAACCAATAAATATACGCTTATTGACTTTTTATTACCAAAGACATGTGGCTGAATACATGAATACATTTTGGCCTAAATGTATGACTAAAATTGAGTTTATTGGATTTTTTTTATAACAAAAACTAGAAAATATCTTTTTTTCATAATTTTTGGTCTTTTTCCGTTTATAGCGCAAAGAATAAAAACCACAGAGGTGATCAAAAGAAAGCTCTATTTGTGGGAAAAAAAGGACGCAAATTTTGTTTGGGCACAACATTGCATGACCGCGCAATTAGCAGTTAAAGCGACGCAGTGCCAAATTGTAAAAAGTGCTCTGGTCAGGAAAGGGGTAAAACCTTCCAGGGCTGAAGTGGTTAAGAGTGTTTTTCTCCCCCCAAAAAAATAAATTTATATACCGGAGAGGAAAAACTCTGAGGCATATTCTAGCCCCCAAAGTTCTGGATCCACCCAGAACGTTGGTCACATTTCTGGACTAGACTGGCTTATTTTATTGTGGAAGAAAGATTACTGCTTATTTTATTGTGGGAGATGTGTGGGGTGCAGAACTTTAAAGAAAAAAGAGGAAAAGAAAATTGAACTAATTTAAATCAAACAGTTTAGGTAGAGAGTTCAAAATGAAGAGATTTATAACTTGCCAGATTACCCATGTGACCTATCTTGCAGCCTGTCCAGGCGGGCTGCAATATGTAGGTCGCACAACAAGAAAATTGGGAGTAAGGATTAATGAACATATATAATATAATAACAATATTAAAAAAGGATTCCCTAAACATCATTTGTCGAACCACTTTAAACTTTACCACAACCAAGATCCCAGTTTATTAGAATTTTGTGGGATAGACAGAATAGAGAATTACTGGAGAGGTATGAATATGACTCAGGCGGTTTCCATGAATGAAACAAAATGGATTTTTGATCTTAACACTTTATGTCCTACTGGTTTAAATATTGATATAGATTTAAATTGTTTTATTTTGGATTTTTAATAGTTTTACTTTATAAAGTCTGAGTTTGTTCTATTTACTCTGAATTAGCATAGTAGAATGTAATAGCTCGGGTACCCCAGGTGGTCTTAACCTCTGATCATCTTCCACCCCCCCAATGTATGGCCATGTATGTGAGGATGATGTTCTGATATACTACCTCAAATGTAGTTTACTAAGTGTTCAATAAATGAAGTTTAATTGAAAAAGAGGCTGTCTGTGTCATTTACTGGGAAGAGGAAATGAATGAATTATAGTAATGATTAGTTATAGTATATTACAAGAACTAGGAACTGGGAATGAAACATCATCTAACCCTCTGGTTTATGGAGACTGAGATGTACAGTAAGAAGTGTAACCTGGTTATCCCTTGAGGTTATGAATAAAGCTATATGTACTGAGAATCAGGAAGAGCAGGCAGCAGACAGTGGAGGCGGTGATGGTGGTAGGCGATGGAGACCCTGGTAGTGAGGGAACAGGTGGTAGTTCATGTTCCCCACTTAGTGACTGGGTCTCCATCTTGGAGCCCACTGCAGTACAGGGGCTGAGCATGTGGTCTTGGAATGTAAGGCCTAGCTGAATGTAGTATGTTGGCTTCCCTGTGTGCCCAAGGGCAGAACATATTAAAAGGTGTGTAGAGTGAAGATGTGAGACAAGCGGGTGGAGTTAAGTACATACTAAGTAAGAGATTTTTAAAATCATACAGAGTCATATGTTGGGACTAGGGATGAGCCACCCCCCTGTTCGGTTCGCACCAGAACATGTGAACAGGCAAAAAATTTGTTCAAACCCCAAAGCTCACACACGTCTTCCTCTGCAGCCTCAGCTGCACGGGACAGTAAGTGAATGGGAAGCGCTCTGTGCTGAGCAGCTTCCTGTTCATTCACAGAGTGATTAGGGTGTGCCCAGGAACACCTGGCACACCCCCTGCGCACGCCTATGACTGCGCTGCAGTCTGGCTCCAGGTCGCGGCCCCCAGGGTCTCACAGCTCATGCTCACGGTAGACTACAGGAGATAGAGGAAGCAGCAGGCTGGAACAACAAGGATAGTAGAGGGATAAGGCAGAGGTCAGGGTGACTAGCAGACAGGAACAACAGAGTACATGCCAAAGGTTCAGGGTCACAGGAAAACAGGGATAGTCGGGGACACGCCAAAAGGTCAGGATCATGAGCAGACAGAAATTGTCAGGAACAGAGACAAATGTAGAAGCCAAACGCACCGCTAGCTTGCAGTACACAGGTTAATATAGGGTTCCCTGATAGGGCCTGGGGTGGAGCCATGCTTAGAGGAGAGGTTATAAAAACGGCCAGGTGAAAGTGACTGGCCTCTTAGTCTGAACACATGAGATGAGGTAAGCTGACAGAGAAAGATTACTGCATAACCATGGCACCCTACCACCCCAAGAATAGGCAAAGAATAGGTTCTCATTAATACAAGTTTGGGAGACTGGTCTGACCTGTTTGAACACTATGAACTCTCTTTCCTTCCTATCCAGGTAATCATTAGGAGTAGTTTCCAGTCTGTATATATACTGCACTGCTGATGGCCAAAAAGCCTGAAACAGCTGTATGCAGTTTGGAATAATATTGCTGTATCTGCACTATGCACCAGTGGCTGGATGTGTTGTTGGTAGGGATGAGCTTCGAGTTCGAGTCAAACTCATGTTCGACTTGAACATTGGCTGTTCGCAAGTTCGCCGAACAGCGAACAATTTGGGGTGTTCGCGGCAAATTCGAATGCCGTGGAACACCCTTTAAAAGTCTATGGGAGAAATCAAAAGTGCTAATTTTAAAGGCTTATATGCAAGTTATTGTCATAAAAAGTGTTTGGGGACCTGGGTCCTGCCCCAGGGGACATGGATCAATGCAAAATAAGTTTTAAAAACATTTTTTTCAGGAGCAGTGATTTTAATAATGCTTAAAGTCAAACAATAAAAGTGTAATATTCCTTTAAATTTCGTACCGGGGGGGTGTCTATAGTATGCCTGTAAAGGGGCGCATGTTTCCCGTGTTTAGAACAGTCTGACAGCAAAATGACATTTCAAAGGAAAAAAGTCATTTAAAACTACTCGCGGCTATTGCATTGCCGGTCCGACAATACACATAGAAGTTCATTGATAAAAACGGCATGGGAACCCCGAACCAAATTTTTTTAAAAAATGACATGGGGGTCCCCCTAAATTCCATACCAGGCCCTTCAGGTCTGGTATGGATATTAAGGGGAACCCCGGCCAAAAAAAAAATGATGTGGGGGTCCCCCTAGATTCCATACCAGACCCTTCAGGTCTGGTATGGATTTTAAGGGGAACCCCGCGCCAAAATTAAAAAAAAAAACGGCGTGGGGTCCCCCCAAAAATCCATACCAGACCCTTATCAGAGCACGCAACCTGGCAGGCCGCAGGAAAAGAGGGGGGGGACGAGAGAGCACCCCCCCTCCTGAACCGTACCAGGCCACATGCCCTCAACATTGGGAGGGTGCTTTGGGGTAGCCCCCCAAAACACCTTGTCCCCATGTTGATGAGGACAAGGGCCTCATCCCCACAACCCTGGCCGGTGGTTGTGGGGGTCTGCGGGTGGGGGGCTTATCGGAATTTGGAAGCCCCCTTTAACAAGAGGACCCCCAGATCCCGGCCCCCCCCCTGTGTGAAATGCCTACCATTGCACTAAAAAACTGTCAAAAATGTTAAAAATGACAAGAGACAGTTTTTGACAATTCCTTTATATAAATGCTTCTTCTTTCTTCCATCTTCCTTCATCTTCTTCTTCTGGTTCTTCTGGCTCTTCTGGTTCTTACTCCGGCGTTCTCGTCCAGCATCTCCTCCGCGGCGTCTTCTATCTTCTTCTCCTCGGGCCGCTCCGCACCCATGGCATGGGGGGAGGCTCCCGCTCTTCTCTTCATCTTCTTCTCTTCTTCATCTTCTTCTTTTCTTCTTTTCATCTTCTTCTCCGGGCCGCTCCGCATCCATGCTGGCATGGAGGGAGGCTCCCGCTGTGTGACGCGTCTCCTCTTCTGACAGTTCTTAAATAACGGGGGGCGGGGCCCCCCGGTGACCACGCCCCCCTCTGACGCACGGGACATGACGGGACTTCCCTGTGGCATTCCCCGTGACGTCACAGGGAAGTCCCGTCAAGTCACCGTGCGTCAGAGGGGGCGGGGTCACCGGGTGGCCCCGCCCCCGTTATTTAAGAACCGTCAGAAGAGGAGACGCGTCACACAGCGGGAGCCTCCCTCCATGCCAGCATGGATGTGGAGCGGCCCGGAGAAGAAGATGAAGAAGAGAAGAAGAGAAGAAGAGAAGAAAGATGAAGAGAAGAAGATGAAGAGAAGAGCGGGAGCCTCCCCCCATGCCATGGGTGCGGAGCAGCCCGAGGAGAAGAAGATAGAAGACGCCGCGGAGGAGATGCTGGACGAGAACGCCGGAGGAAGAACCAGAAGAGCCAGAAGAACCAGAAGAAGAACATGAAGGAAGATAGAAGAAAGAAGAAGCATTTAAATAAAGGAATTGTCAAAAACTGTCTCTTGTCATTTTTAACATTTTTGACAGTTTTTTAGTGAAATGGTAGGGGTACAACCCTTACCATTTCACAGGGGGGGGCGGAATCTGGGGGTCCCCTTGTTAAAGGGGGCTTCCAGATTCCGATAAGCCCCCCGCCCGCAAACCCCCACAAACTTGTGGTTGTGTGGATGAGGCCCTTGTCCTCATCAACATGGGGACAAGGTGTTTTGGGGGGCTACCCCAAAGCACCCTCCCAATGTTGAGGGCATGTGGCCTGGTACGGTTCAGGAGGGGAGGGGCGCTCTCTTGTCCCCCCCTCTTTTCCTGCGGCCTGCCAGGTTGCGTGCTAGGATAAGGGTCTGGTATGTATTCTTGGGGGGATCCCACGCCGTTTTTTTTTTTAATTTTGGCACGGGGTTCCCCTTAAAATCCATACCAGACCTGAAGGGTCTGGTATGGAATTTAGGGGGACCCCCACGTCATTTTTTTTTTAAATTTTGGCCGGGGTTCCCCTTAATATCCATACCAGACCTGAAGGGCCTGGTATGGAATTTAGGGGGACCCCCACGTCATTTTTTTTTAAATTTTGGTTTGGGGTTCCCCTGTGGGGAATTCCCATGCCGTTTTTATCAATGAACTTTTATGTGTATTGTCGGACCGGCAATGCAATAGCCGCGAGTAGTTTTAAATGACTTTTTTCCTTTGAAATGTCATTTTGCTGTCAGACTGTTCTAAATACGGGAAACATGCGCCCCTTTACAGGCATACTATAGACACCCCCCAGGTACGAAATTTAAAGGAATATTACACTTTTATTGTTTGACTTTAAGCATTATTAAAATCACTGCTCCTGAAAAAACGGCCGTTTTTGAAACTTTTTTTTGCATTGATCCATGTCCCCTGGGGCAGGACCCAGGTCCCCAAACACTTTTTATGACAATAACTTGCATATAAGCCTGTAAAATTAGCACTTTTGATTATTCATATTCATGTTCGTGTCCCATAGACTTTAACGGTGTTCGCGTGTTCGAACGAACTTTTTTCCTGTTCCCATGTTCTGGTGCGAACCGAACAGGGGAGTGTTCGGCTCATCCCTAGTTGTTGGTCATTTGGTACATAAAGAATGATTTGTGTGGCTCCACCCACTGTTCTGAAATCGGGAATAATCCCCTTTTTTTAGGATATGTGATGGAGATACGTGAATACCTTCTGTTCTAAGGTGTTACTATGCTACACACCAATACAGTTGGAAGGCTTTTTGATTAATTTGCACCTTTCTTAACATAGCCTTCATGAATATTGGTGTGCGTAGCCTATTGCATTACGGTGTGCACCCCAGAGCGCAAACACTTGGGTGCAGATCAGCAGAGCAATGGATGGTGTCAGTAGAGCAAAGATTGGTGGCAGTAGGGCAGTGGACAGTGTCAGTAGTTTTTTTATAATTTTTACTTTTTTTTTTTTTTTGGGGGGGAGTCCCATTATGGGGCTTTGGTGAAATATCAGGGGTCTCAAATTGGCGGCCCTCCAGCTGTTGCAAAATAACAAGTCCCATCATGCCTCCGCCCGCCATTGGGTTTGTAACTGCCAGCCTTGCAATGCCTCATGGGACTTGTAGTTGCGCAACAGCTGGAGGGCCGCCAGTTTGAGACCCCTGGACTCTAAACAGACCCCTCATATCTCACTTTTGAGACAGAGAAAGAAACTGGGGACAGAGATTTCTCTGCAGCCTGCAGTAAATATGGTTTACTATGCTTCAGTTAAGAATGAAGGTAGGAGCGATCGGTACAGATCACTCACTGTGTTCATTCAGATTATTAATTAAATATTTACCAGCCGGGCGTGGCCTGGAGAGCAATGGAGTAGGTCACAGATTGTGTGAGCTCCACTGCCCCATACTCCTGATTGACCATCCTGCTCATCGGACACCATCCACTGCACTTGGGGATCTGTCCTGCTCTCCCTGCTGCCTCTGGAGCCTGTCAGCTCGTTAGAACGCCGCCCAGGACCGCTACGGTGAAGATGTCTGGCTCAGCACTGGCCCTAGGAAAGGCCCCGGCTTCGGCCTAGTCTCTGGAGCAGCAGCCATCTTGCTCCACCCGGCGGAGGCCCGGGCAAGTTTTTCGGGCCTCCCTGCTTGTACAGAGCTTGCTCCTTTTCTGGATTCACCTCCGGACTACCTGAGGCTGCTATTGCTGTGTATCTGTGCCCTGTATCTCTCTGGGGACAGGCTGCAGCTCCGGCCTACCTCCTGGAATGGCGGCCATCTTGCTCCACCCAATGACAGCCCTGGTGAGTTCTCCTAGCCTCCCTGCCTGTTGCAATCCACCACCTCCTGGAAGGGCCCCTGGACTGCCTGCAATCTCTGCCAAGGTTCATAGGCTCTCCTCCCTCCTCCTGGCGGCCAGAGTACACCCGCAGAGGCAGTGGACATCTCTATGAGACGCTACTCATCCCGGGCATCGAGAGGACGGGGTAAGAAGTATACTTTCCCCCCTGTGCCGGAGGAATCCGTCCCAGTCCGCAGGGACCACGTGGGGTCTGGAAGGCGCCCATCCACGATCATGGCGTCCCAGGCGGAGAGCCAGGAGCAGCCCTCACCGCCTGTAACCAGACTTACAGAGGTCCTGACTGCCATCACAAATTGTCATGCCTCTGTCACCTCCCTAACTACAAAGTAGATGCTGTGCAGCTTGATGTGGGGTTAATCAGGCAGGACATGGACAAAATGCGTTCCAGAATCCATACAGCAGAACAGCGCATAAGTCATGTAGAAGACACGGTGGAGGGCCATACCACTGACCTGTGAATGCTGCACACTAAAATTAAAGCCCTTGAATACAAAGCAGAAGATGCCGAAAATCGCAATCGGAGAAACAACCTCCGCATTGTCCGCATGGCGGAGGGTCTCTAGAGGGTTCACACCCGACTGAGTTTGCGGAAAATCTACTAAAAACCCTCCTGCCTCTGGCACAATTTTCACCCTTCTATGCAGTGGAACGTGCGCACCGCATCCCCCCTAAACCGGGCCCACTGCGCACTTTTATACTCAAATTCCTGAACTTCAGGGATAGGGATGAGGTACTCCGCGTGGCCAGAGTAAAGGGGGAACTGGCATATCAAAACAGCGATCTTTTGATTTTGCCAGACTACTCAGTGGAAACGCAAAAAATGAGGCGCTCTTTTGACCAAGTAAAAGCTGCTTTGCAAGTGAAGGGCATTAAGTATAGTATCCTGTTCCCGACAAGACTGTGGGTTCAAGATGGTGAAACCACAAGGTTTTTTACTTCTCCCAGAGATGCATCTGCCTGGCTAGAATCCCTCCCCCCGCACCGCTGATGGCTGCTGGTCTCACATTTAACAACCTCTTACCTCAGTATTACAGCCCCCCTGTTCTGTTCATAAATTACCTGACGGGAGGACCTTGGGGTGGATGTCTGGGGGAGATCGTCCTCCAGGTGTGAGGTTGCACCTGTTGTGCCTGACCTACTTGTTTGCAACATTTGAAGAAAGTGCCCCTGGACAGACCAGGTGATCTTGTGCAGTTGTGCACACTCAGGTTTCTGTTCACCATTAAGTACTCCGGATTTCATAGCTTATGCCGAAATGCTGTTTCCTGCTGCAGGGTTTGCCTTATATGTTGGGGGAGGGGGGGTTTCCCCCCTTCTTCCCCCCCCCCCCCTTTTTTTTTCCTGCACAGAGTCTCATTCCTCCTGCTGTAAAGTGCCCAAACTGGAAAGACTTCCTTTACACTAACTTCTGACTCACTGACGGACTCTAGTGTCAGGTAAAGGTACTGTAGCCCTTTACTTCTGTGCAGACTGTGAAATATTAATGCGGAAGGTTTATCCTTAGCCCTGATTAAAAGAACTGTTATTCAAGGGGATGGGATTGTTTTTCTCTTGGGGTCTAATCGTATGCTATTCCCCCCCTGCTCATGTTTAAATGCGTAAAGGGTATGAGTTTTGTTATCTCTTGGTGCGCATTTGACGGATGGAGATGAGACCTAATAACTGTGTTGATCCTCTCCTACACTGGCGGTGGAGCCTCTCCAGATCTGCGGGGTCGCTCCTCCCTCAGTGTATATATACGCCCACTGGTACACGCCCCCTAGCATTGGGTGTATAATGTTTGGGGTTCTAAGCATTCCTAGGTTGGGGATTGGGATGCGGGGAGGGTTAGGGAAAGGGTTGGGAATGTTAAAGGTGTTTTTTTGTCACCTCAGGTGTTTTGTGATGTCTATACTTAAGGTAATTTGGTACAGTGTCATATGTGCTACAGTGTTCCTCATGCATGGGGCCAGGATGCTGCCCCGCGAGCCTTCTACCCCTACACTGATTTCTCCCATATACCTCAAATGGCTCCAATTAAAGTAATTTCTTGGAATGTTAGGGGCCTAAACTCAGCGGTTAAACGATCCCTGGTGTTCCGCTTTCTACAGAAACATAATCCTGACATTTGCATTCTACAAGAGACCCACCTTCAAGGCCATAAGACAATCTCCTTGAAAAGACCATGGGTGGGGTTAAACTATCATACCACTTATTCTACATATGCTTGTGGGGTCAGCATCCTGGTTCGGAAATCCCTACCCTTTAGACCCATTGCTAGAAAGACTGATAAGGAGGGCAGGTATGTCATAGTACACGCAAATATTTTTGATAGGGATATTGTACTGGTTGGGTTGTATCTTCCCCATCGGTCCAAATCCTGTATGACATTATGTAGTCCAGCTGGACACCGGCTTCGTACTTCTGATGGGGGATTTTAATATGGTCCCATGCGCTGACGTGGATAGGATGTGTGCATCGACCCGTGACTCTCCTCACCTCCGGCAGTGGGCGGACACTTTCGCCCTTACGGATGTGTGGAGACACACGCACCCGAAAGAAAGAGAATATACCTGCCACTCCTCAACCTATAAAACACTATCTAGAATTGACCTGGCGTTTGGATCTAGATTGGCCCTGCAATGTGTTCAGAATGTCTCTATGCTTCCCAGAGGGATCTCTGACCACGCTCCCTTGTGTCTTTCTTTAACACTAACTGTTCCCTCTGGGTCCCACCTATGGCGACTTTCTAGCTACTGGGCAACAGAGGAGAAGCTCCAGGAGCCTATTACAGCATCCATATGCAACTACTGGACTGAGAATACTGACTTAGCCCCTCCCCCAGTACTCTGGGATTCTTTTAAGGCCTGGGTTAGAGGAGAATTTATATCCAAGATATCACGCACTAAACAAGAAAGAGCCCAGGCCCTGGAGGAGCTGGAGGGTAGGTCCATCACACTAGAGGCTGACTATATTTCCAACCAGACTGAGGCTCAATATCAAGCCTGGCAACAGGCGCTACGTGATCTTTCTGACGCTAGACTTAAGGATACAAATAGGGCCCTCCTTTATTCGGCCCAACAGGTGTTTGAGTTCGGGGGGAAGAATGGGAAGCTCCTGGCTTGGTTAGCAAGGGGCAACATCCCCTCCACTCCTATTGGGTCCATTAAAGACTGCCGGGACCAGCTTCTCACCTCCCCCCCAACATCAATACTAGATTTAAAGATTATTTTGAAGAACTATACACATCTAGGGCTGACTATACAGAATTTGACCTACTGACCTTTTTAGACTCTGTGTCCTTTCCCTCCCTGTCTGAGGGAGACAGGAAGAGGTTGGAGGAGAATGTTAAACTGGAAGAGGTCCAAATGGCCATGGGAGGTCTGAAGAGTGGGAAGGCTCCGGGGGCGGATGGGTTGCCCTCTGAGTTCTATTCTACCTTCACAGAACTCCTAGCTCCCAAACTACAGACATTATTCTCCAACGTTGAATCTCTTGAGGCCTTACCAGACTCAATGAACGAGGCTGTCATAGTTCTTGTCCCTAAGCCGGGTTTTTTGCAAAAATCCTTGCTAATAGGCTCTCTCAGGTGATAGAGGATCTGGTAAATATTGATCAGACAGGGTTCATGCCTGGGAAGGGGACTGACATCAATATTAGAAGGCTCTTTCTTAACACATGACAATCAAGGCACTAGGGTAATCGCCTCATTAGACGCTGAAAAGGCATTCGACTCTGTCGAATGGACCTATCTATGGGAGGTCTTGCATCGATTTGGGTTCAGCCCTAAATTTATACATGGTATCCAGCTCCTATATCGGGCACCGAGGGTACGGGTTTGCACGAACAACTGGCTGTCAGAGCCGTTCGCCCTTTTCCGTGGCACGAGACAGGGCTGCTCGCTCTCCCCTGGCCTCTTTGCCCTGGCCCTGGAGCCCCTGGCCATTTTGGTCAGGAATGCTCCAGGTGTGCTGGGCTTGCGGCTGGGTAAGCGTCTGTCCCTGTACACGGACGACTCGTTATTATACCTTAACGACGCAGGCCCCTCGCTCTTAGCTGCCCTACGTATTTTTGACACATTTGGAGGATACTCTGGTATAAGGATTAACTGGGCCAAGTCAATACTTTTCCCCCTAGATGAGGGAGCCATCCGTGGGGCGGCCTCCACTCCTCTCCGCTGGGTTGAGGAATTTCGTTATTTGGGGGTCCAAGTAACGAAACATCACTCAGACTTCTTGGGAAAAAATCTGATGCCTGTCTTGTCGACCCTTAGATCCAAGTGTTTAACATGGTCAAATTTGCCACTAAATTTGATAGGCCGCATTAACCTACTAAAAATGATCATATTACCCAAATGTAATTATTCAGAAACTACCCGATATGGATCCCAGTCAGCTTTTTCAAAGAGATAAACAAATGCATAGGTTCCTTTATATGGAATGGGGCGATACCGCGGTTGGCCAGATCCACGCTCTGGCTACCTGCCCACTTGGGTGGATAAGCCCTACACCAATTTTCAAGTTTATTACTGAGCGGCGGTGCTAGTGACAGTCCAGTGGTGGTGCCAAGGGGATAGATCCAATGCAGCGGTATGCCTGGAGGCAAACTGCTTGGGCTCCCTCGCTGGGCTCCGCAGCTTTCCTTACAGGGGTCCCGGGGTGTGTGAGACAACACCGGGACCCACCAGGGTAACGTGTCGGGTGTGGACCGCTGCCCGGCGGCGCTTTTTGCGGCCGGATCAGTGGTCTCCGGCACAACCTTTGTGGGGCAATCCCACACTACCACAACTTCACTCCATTCCGGATCCACAGTTGTGGGCCAGGTTTGCATCACGACAATGGACCACATCATGCCCCAGGCTACCCTACTGAAGTTTGCGGATCTGAAGGTTAAATATAATTTACCAACCTGGATGGCATTCAGATACCTACAACTCAAACATGCCACTAGAGCCCAATTCCCCCGGCCGATCACACTCAAAGCTGATTCTATAGAGGAACTATTGGCTCCGGGGGATCTAACCAAGCCTCTTTCTACTCTGTATGGTGCGTTATTGGGCAATGAGTCCCCGAAAATAGAACGTTTGTGGGAAACATGGCACAGTGACATACCCTCACTAGATAGGGAGGGATGGGAGGACTGCCTGGAGTATGGCCCCAAATTAGTTATCTCCTCTAGAGATAAGCTAATACAGGTAAAATTTTTGCATAGGATATATTATACGCCCCAAAGACTTCACAGGATGTACCCAGACAAAGACCCCGAGTGTCCCAGATGTAAAGCACATATAGGAACCTTCTTCCACATGTTCTGGGACTGTCCTGTCATTTCCACTTACTGGACGAAGGTCTTTAGGGAAGTTAACTCCAGACTGCAACTGGCACTCCCAATGTCACCTGAGTTGGCACTACTGGGAGTTCACAATGACGAGCAAAGACCACACCACTTAAAACTACAAATTGCATACCTATTCTTTTTTGACAAAAAAGAAATCCTCCTCAAATGGATCCTACCAGACCCCCCCCCTCCATCTCCTCCTGGAAGGCACTGGTCAAAGCTGCACTGCCCATGTATAGAATTACATATTTGAACAGAGGCTGTAAGTGGAAATATGAAAAAGTCTGGGCCCCATGGACCTCTGACTAACGTACTGGTGAGGATCTCATATCCTAAGATAGATAACAGTGAAAGGTATACTACTAGACACCTACGCGGAATGTATTAACCTAACCCACATGCTACCTGTATGCAAACTTTTGCTGCATGTTGTACTTGTTCACTGTATTGTCTGGACCTGTATGTACACAAATGTATTCCATGTGATGATATATACTGTACCTATGGATATGCTTTTTTATTCAACCTATATGACAACAATAAAACACCTTTGTTTGTTAAAAAAAAAAAAAAAATATTTACCAGCCCCTTCCCTGCTCCTGAGAGGAGGGAAGTTGGCAGCACTGCAAGGTGGAAACGGAAAGCAGGGGGATTCGGCATCACATAGGGTAATTTGGGTGTGCCCAGGCACACCCAGCACACCCTGTGCGCACGCCTATGTTCATGAATATACTTTCCTAGTCTGTATATAAAATCAAAATACCAAAATACGAAACACCAAGCAAATAAAAATATGACATTTGTGTCAAAAATCGCTTTCAGATAAATGTTACAATAATTACTCAAAATGTTTATCTTGTAATACGGCTGTTACACCACAAATTTAGCAATGTAAGCATTCTGTACTCTGCTCTAGATAACTATGGGCAGCTGGGGTTCCAACACCCAAAGCAACTTCCTGTGTCACCTGACTGCTCATTCGACAGAGGTGATGGTGGCGAATCATAGTCTAGTTGCCTGAAAGCAAAGTTGACCAAGGGAGCTAAAAAACCTAAACTAAAAAACAGTGGTGTCACCAGCTTGGCTATAGATTGTAGCAGAGGCGTGTAACTCACAAGACTGACTGAACAGAATTATAACTTTGCCTTTGCAGGTAAAGTTGTGTTAAATGAAAATAGATGATAAAACATGATAACTGAAGTTTTATATGTTTAAGGTATGTGATATAAAAGAGTACAGAAGCTTTAACATTTCACATGGACTTTATATCTACAACATGGTATATTAAAGTTACAATGGTATTATATTGTATTCTACAAGGGAAGATGAATAACATTACCCTGAAATGGAAAAGTGCACCATTGCCATCTTGTGGTCTTAAATTATACTACTTTTTCAACAAGACAAGGAAGCCTATGAAAAATGTGGGGCTGCCACTGTCCACCTCCAATTGTAAAAATATCAGTTGCCTGGCTGTCACACTGAATGTCGGGTTTCTGAGTCATTGACATAGAACAAATATAAATATGCAGATCGTGAGTTCTGACCTTCATATTTGCTTCAGGTTAAAGACATAGGAAATGTGGATGCTAGAAAAAGCTAGGCAACAAGTATTTCAGAAGGAGAGGTACAAAGTGGCTCCCTGTGTATTCTCTCAGTAGAGGTTTCCTTCAAAAAACATACAATAATGTGTGTGGAAATCATTGGCATGTGACATGAAATTAGTCTGTAAAAAAATGCATTAAAAACGATCACAGTTTCTACAAAATAACACACAAAGTTAAAAACCTATGAATTAGTAACAGAAACATTAAAAGCTTTTCTATTTTCATAAAAAGCTATCAAGTGCAGCTGTAAAGTGACATGGTTATGTCTAAGTGCATCTGTCAAATACAGTAACTATAGAGGCAGTGCTACAAATCTTCTGTCTTTTTAGATGTCACCCATGACAGGGCAGATTGGAGGGTATGGTTGATTTGGCTAATCCAATCTGTTTTTAAAAGGCCAACTGAACCTATTATTATTATTAAACAGGATTTATATAGCGCCAACAGTTTACGCAGCGCTTTACAACATGAGGACAGACAGTACACTTACAATACAAATCAATACAGGAGGGATCAGAGGGCCCTGCTCGTTAGAGCTTACAATCTAGATGGGAGGGTCAAGTGGAAACAAAAGGTAATAACTGTGAGGGGTGAGCTGATGGAGAAAATGAAAATACAGTTGTTAGGTGTGGGTAGGGTAGGCTTCTCTGAAGAGAAGGGTTTTCAGGGATCGTCTAAAAGCTAATAGAGTAGGAGATAAGCGGACAGATTGGGGTAAGGCATTCCATAGGATTGGAGATGCTTTGGAAAAGTCCTGGAGGCGAGCATGGGAGGAGGTGACGAGGGAGCTAGAGAGCAGGAGGTCTTGAGAAGAATGAAGAGAACGAGTAGGTTGGTATTTGGAGACTAGGCTAGTGATGTAGCTGGTGGCTAAACTATGGACGGCTTTGTACGTAGTTGTTAGTATTTTGAATGTAATTCTTTGGCCGACCAGAAGCCAGTGGAGGGACTGACAGAGAGGGGTAAACCCAAAACTGGTATTTTACATTGTTGTAGATAACAGTGGGCCATTGCAGTGAATAGATTTTTTGTAACATAGAAAGTCAATATCTCTACCTCTTCCTATAATGTCTTAAGAGCAGTAACCCATAGAAAGCCCTCAGCCAGTATCTATAGCTGCTCTGATGGCTTTATACTTATGAAAAAAAGAGAATTTTGGCTGCTTTGTGTTACTGCACTTTGCATATCATCATTGCTCCTTGGCCCAAATAACATTTCCAAGACAGTAGGAGTGAGTTAAAATGTCAAGTTCATTATTCAAGTTCTATCAAGGAAAATCTAATGATAAGGGGATCCCCTATAATTTTCATATTTAAGAAAACTAAAAACTTCTCAAATATAAAACCCGAAAAGATAAAAGTTATTTTAAAAAAGGGAGCTCAAAAAAGGGCAGGCCCAGAAAACAGATGTATGCAAAACATCCTAATGGATCAGTTTTTTATTTACAAAACCCTAGACCTAGATTACACTTTAATCCAAAATATTCTAGAGTTAGATTGGGTCCTAGATCAGAAAAACAAAGGATTTAGGTTTTAGGTTAAGACCTACAAAAAGACCAAAATTATTTAGATCTAGACTGGGTTATGAACCAAAAAGGTTCTTCCCTCCCTTTCTTCTCTCCTTATAAAGCACTGTTTTTTTTTACCATTGTTTCTTTTAAAAAAAAAGGGTTTGGGCCACACCTCTGTGCATATCATTTGTCTAGGTGAATAATGTGCACTGTTCGCCCTTTGCCTTTTCTGGGTTCAGCCAACCGGCCTACTGATGATGCACCGTTAGGCCCACCACCTCTTCCTTTACAGAAAGGAGACACAATGCCTCCTGGGATATGCGATGTGCAGATACTACGAGGCATTGTCTCTCCATTCAATTAAAAAGGAGGGGGTAGACCTAGTGGTGCATCATCAGTAGGCCGGCTGGCTGAACTCAGAAAAGGTTATAAAATAACATTGCTCAATGGAGCAGTGGCAAAACAGAAGAGGATCTCAGCAGGACAACGCTGGTTCTACTCGGTGGGTGAGTATGTGACCTGTGCAGAAGACAATCCCCAGTAAGCAGTTAAAAATAAATCAATGCCTAGATTAGACCTGGAATGAAAAGATTTCAGAAGGGATCTACTGTATGCTTAGGCTGGGCCTGGAACCAGAAAATTCAAGAATACAGGATCTATGTTTAGATTAGGTGGGAAACAAAATATACCAGAAAATGATCTACAGTATCCCACAAAAGTGAATACACCCCTCACATTTTTGTAAATATTTTATTCTATCTTTTCATGTGACAACACTGAAGAAATGACACTTTGCTACAATGTAAAGTAGTGAGTGTACAGCTTGTATAACAGTGTAAATTTGCTGTCCCCTCAATATAACTCAACACACAGCCATTAATGTCTAAACCGCTGGCAAAAAAAGGTGACTACACCCCCAAGTGAAAATGTCCAAATTGGGCCCAATTAGCCATTTTCCCTCCCCGGTGTCATGTGACTCGTTAGTGTTACAAGGTCTCAGGTGTGAATGGGGAGCAGGTGTGTTAAATTTGGTGTTATCGCTCTCACTCTCTTACTGGTCACTGGAAGTTTAACATGGCAAAGAGCTCTCTGAGGATCTGAAAAAAAGAATTGTTGCTCTACATAAAGATGGCCTAGGCTATAAGAAGATTGCCAAAACCCTGAAACTGAGCTGCAGCACGGTGGCCAAGACCATACAGCGGTTTGACAGGACAGGTTACACTCAGAACAGGCCTCGCCATGGTCGAGCAAAAAAGTTGGGTGCACGTGCTCAGCATCATATCCAAAGGTTGTCTTTGGGAAATAGATGTATGAGTGCTGCCAGCATTGCTGCAGAGGTTGAAGGGGTGGGGGGTCAGCCTGTCAGTGCTCAGACCATACGCTGCACACTGTATTAAATTGATCTGCATGGCTGTCGTCCCAGAAGGAAGCCTCTTATAAAGATGATGCACAAGAAAGCCCGCAAACAGTTTGCTGAAGACAAGCAGACTAAGCACATGGATTACTGGAACCATGTCCTGCGGTCTAATAAAACCAAGATAAACGTATTTGGTTCAGATGGTGTCAAGTGTGTGTGGCGGCAACCAGGTGAGGAGTACAAAGACAAGTGTGTCTTGACTACAGTCAAGGATGGTGTTGGGAATGTCATGCTCTGTGGCTGCATGAGTGCTGCCCGCACTGGGAAGCTACAGTTCATTGAGAGAACCATGAATGCCAACATGTACTGTGACATACTGAAGCAGAGCATGAACCCCTCCCTTTGGAGACTGGGCTGCAGGGCAGCATTCCAACATAACGACCCCAAACACACCTCCAAGACTACCACTGCCTTGCTAAAAAAGCTGAGGGTAAAGGTGATGGACTGGCCAAGCATGTCTCAAGACCTAAACCTATCGAGCATCTGTGGGGCATCCTCATACGGAAGGTCGAGGAGCGCAAGGTCTCTAACATCACCATCTCCGTGATGTCATCATGGAGGAGTGGAAGAGGACTCCAGTGGCAACCAGTGAAGCTCTGGTGAACTCCATGCCCAAGAGGGTTAAGGCAATGTTGGAAAATAATGGTGGCCACACAAAATATTGACAGTTTGGGCATAATTTGGACATTTCCACTTAAGGGTGAACTCACTTTTGTTGCCAGCGGTTTAGAAATTAATGGCTGTGTGTTGAGTTATTTTGAGGGGACAGCAATTTACACTGTTATACAAGCTGTACACTCACTACTTTACATTGTAGCAAAGTGTCATTTCTTCAGTGTTGTCACATGAAAAGATATAATAAAATATTTACAAAAATGTGAGGGGTGTACTCACTTTTGTGAGATACTGTATACCCATATATTGGTATCTATATAGGTATATACCGTAGGTATCCATACCTATCTATACTCAAGGTCTAAACCAGCAGTAGCCAGTAAATGATTTAGGCCTAAGCTTGGTCCTCAAGCTAAAAATTCCAGAAAAGTATTTAGTACATGATTAGGCCCTGGATCAAATTACTCCAATAAATGATCCAGCGATCCAGCATTTCAAGTGTGCAGGTTTGTAGGTTAATCCTTCAGTCATTCGATAATCCTGGGTAAAGGCTTTTACAGTGTACTCCACATGGTCATATGGGCAACATTGAGTTTTGTGACCCATTATTTCATCACTTGATATAGCTTGCTGGCTGTACTCTCAGTTTTGTACAATAAAAACCAAAAGGTTAATAGGACTGTCCTCCAGCCCATCCGTTCCTTGACACTTGTGTACTATCAGGCATTGGCCTTTTAAAGAAGGTAGAGTAGCCTGACATCTGACATCAGAAGCTGGCAACTTGCTGTAGTGTAGCTCCCCTGCTGCTCTGTATACGAAGGGAGTGGATTCCTGAGTTAAAGCTGGCACACAAGACTGAGGTGTTATCACAGACTGCCAGGGAGGATAATGGCCCAGAGCCATCCAAAAACAAGCTGCTCAGACATGCTAAAAAAAGAAAAAAAAAAAGGTAAAAACATTTTTAGCAGTTTTTGTAACAGTTGTAATGATTTTCTGCAGTTTCTAGTTTAAAAAGCATCTGCTGACTAAAAGAAAAAATGAAGAGGACATCTTATAAGAGCAACAAAATGACACAACAGAATGCCTTAAAGACTAGAATCTCCAGTATATATGTACATTAACTGTTGTGCTAAAAAATTTGCATACCCTGTCAGAAATTGTGAAATTTTGGCATTTATATTGAAAATATGACTAATCATGCCAAAAAACCGTCTTTTAAGGATAGCAATCACGTGATGCCATTTATTATCACTTTTTTTGGCTCCTTTTAAAATCATAATAACAGAAATCACCCAATTGGTCCTGATGAAAAGTTTACATACCCTGGAATGTTTGGCCTTTGTACAGACAGAGAAGGTGGCACACACAGGTTAAAATGGCTATTAAAGGTTAATTTCCCACATTTGTGGCTTTTTAAATTGAAATTAGTGTCTGTGTATAAATAGTCAATGAGTTTGTTAGCTCTCACATGGATGCACTAAGCAGGCTAGATACTAAGCCAAGGGGAGCAGAAAAGAACAGTCAAAAGACCTGCATAACAAGGTAATGAAACTTTACAAAGGTGGAAAAGCATATAAAAAGATATCCAAAGCCTTGAATATGCCAGTCAGTACTGTTCAATCACTAAATAAGAAGTGGAAAATTTGGGGATCTCTTGATACCAAGCCAAGGTCAGGTAGATCAAGAAAGATTTCAGCCACAACTGCCACAGGAATTGTTCTGGATACAAAGAAAAAAACCACAGGTAACCTTAGGAGAAATACAGGCTGCTCTGGAAAAAGATGGTGTGGTTGTTTTTAAGGAGCACAATATGATTCTAATTAAACAAAAAAGAGCTGCATGGTCAAGTTGCCAGAAAGAAGCCTTTACTGCACAAGTTCCACAAAAAAGCCTGGTTACAATAAGCCCAACAACACCTTGACATGCCTCATTGGGCTTTTTTTGTTGCATTGGCGCAGTAAAGGCTTCCTTCTGGCAGCTCAACCATGTAGCTCCTTTTTGTTCAAGTATTGTTGAATTGTGCTCCTTAACCACCTCCCACCCGGCCATTGCACATATACGGCCAGGTGGGTGCTTCCTCCTTCTGAGTGAACGTTCAGGAACGTCCTTCAGAAGGAGAGTGATCGTGCCCATGCAGCGGCGCGATCCTAATGCGCTCGTGTCACCCGGACACGGCGCATCTCAGATCAGCAGGAGAGCTCTGTGACTGGCCCACTTGGTCACATGATGGCCGCATCCAATCACAGCCATCATTTGACATAAATGGAGAGCCGGTTTCTAGGCGATTAGCTCTCTTCTCCTCACACGGAAGTTGTCAGTGAAGAGAGGGAGAGCAGATTGTTGCAGCCGGCCGGTCATCAGTAAGTATGAGCTGTTTTTTACAGCTTTTTACACACTGATATCCAACCCAGTGTACCCACACAATGTCCCCAAAATAGTGTCACCACACACATGTTAACACAGTAAAAACACCTGTTCCCCACATATGTCCCAGTAAAATCTTCTGTCCCAATGATCATCTGCACATATCTGTCCGTGATCATCTGTGCACATCTGTACATGATCATCTGCGTACATATGTCTGTGATCACACAAACCAAATTAATATCCACTTAACAGGATTTTTTTTTTTTCTACCAAAGACATGTAGCAGAATACATTTTGGCTTAAATTTATGACAAATGAGATTTTATTGGATTTCTTTTAAAATAGAAAGTAGAAAATATTGTTTTTTACAAAATGAGTCGTGAATAAATACCACCAGAATATTTTGCTATTTGTGTGAACAAAATGATAAAAATTTAATTTGGGTCCAGTGTTGCATGACCGCGCAATTCTCCCTGAAAGTGCAAGAGCACTGAAAGCTAAAAAATTGGCCTGGGAAGGCCACCATTGTATAACATGTGACATCAGTGATGCCCAGCAATGCCACCCATCAGTGTCATCAGTGCCACCTATCAGTGCCCATCCATGCCACCTATCAGTGCCACCCATAAGTGCCCATCAGTGCCACCTATGAGTGCCCATCAGTGCCGCATACCGGTGCCACCTATCAGTGCCGCCTATCAGTGCCACCTCATTGGTGCCAATCAGTGCCTACTTATCAGTGCCCATCAGTGCAGCCATATCAGTGCCCGTCATTGAAGAAGAAAACATACTTATTTACAAAAATTTTTAACAGAAATGAAGAAAAACTTGTTTTTTGTTTCAAAATTTTCCATCTTTTTTTATTTGTTGCGCAAAAAATAAAACTGCAGAGGTGATCAAATACCACCAAAAGAAAGCTCTATTTGTGGGAACAAAATGATAAAAAATTTGTTTGGGTACAGTGTTACATGACCGCGCAATTGTCATTCAAATTGCGACAGTGCTGAAAGCTGAAAATTGGCCTGGGCAGGAAGGTGTCTAAGTGCCTGGTATTGAAGTGGTTAAATGACAGTTTTTTGGCATGATCAGTCATATTTTCAATATTAATGCCAAAATTTCACAATTTCTGCCAGGGTATGCAAACTTTTTAGCTCAACTGTAGATAGGCTGCATTCTCAGTAATGCCATCAGTCTCTAAAGCGTGGATTCTCAGCCACTGGTCTCTAGTGAACAGATGGGATGCATGCTCTATGATTTCATATGACTCAAAAGACTGGATAGGCTGCATTCTCAGTGCTGTCACTAGTCTCCGATAAATGGATAGGGTACATTTTGATTGATGCCACAGGCCTCTAATAGGCTGCAACCTCAGTGATGTCATGAATCTCTTCTCAATGGATTGGCTACAATCTCAGCATCTCAACATGTCCCTAGTCCCAAGTTAATGGGTAGGCTGAATTCTCAGATTGTGGTACTATGAGTATCTGTGACTGAGGATCTTTCTACAAAGGTGAGTTGGTATCTGCAGCCTAATCATTTGATGCCCAATAAACCCATACAGTAAATGTTAATGCAGTACTTACCTCCAGTGTCTCGCTCCCAGACTTTTACCGTACAGTCATGTGATGCAGTGGCCACTAGTGGGGTGTCCCATGTATTTTTATCTAGAAAGACACATGATGTGGTGCTCTGCAGGTGGCCCTTATATTCACACACCTTGTTTTTTGTCTGTCGGAGGTCCCATAACTGGAAGAAAGAGTACACTTACCACGGTTCAAAATGTGAAGCTCTTTTGTTATTTACCAGAATCTTGGAAAACTACTGCTAAAGCTGACCACCAGTTACAACCTGATTGTACAACCTCCTTTGTAATTACCAATGACCTTAAGTGGAGGACTACCTAACAATGAACTTTGCACCTTCTCTGCTCCTTTTTGGTCTGTTAGATATACCATTGAATACAGTGTTCTGTAAGATAATAGTTGTGAATGTGCTGGAAATGTTGTGAGCTGATAACTTCCTGTGCAATTTGTCCGTGTAATATCAAGGAGTCTAATCAACCCTCTCAGGTTTCCTAGTGAACTACTGAATACCTCCCCACTATGTTATGTAGGTGAGGAGAGGGGTAAGTGTTGTGTAATTACAGCAGCTGTGGTGCCCAGCACGGACAAGCCAGGCCCATTAATGTGTGGAGGGATGCCAGGGTTGCAATAGCACCATGGCAACAGGCACTGACAACAAGCCAGGCACAGGCATGCTGGGGTTGCCCTGTTTGCAATAGCTGCGGCAGCAGTGACTCCCAGCTAGCTCCAGGCAAGTAAATGCAGTATAGCTAAATCTAGAGGGGTGCTGGGATGGGCTGCCCCCCCTCCCCCAGATTTTAGTTGCACCTCCCAAAGCACCCCACCCACAACCCTCCCTCTACTTCCACACACAGCACATAGTTGAAATCCAATTGTTAATTGTGATCTGCCCAACTTTTTCTGATCATCAGCTATCCTTAAGTTAGGTACACAATAGTTTTTTTTGTTCAACCCGGCAGGCTGAACGAAAAAAAAACAGATCACTATACTAACACATTCAATGTTAGTGCGGTGATCTCCCCCACTGCTCTACTTTGTTTTGACAAGGGACTGCCCCCAAGCCAGAACACTCTGATCAGCATTGGCAGCCATTGGCTGCCAGTGCTGATGGAATGCGGGTCGGATGCTGGTTTTCCAGCATGCACATTGTGAGACCAGCTTCTGCAAGACAGGCAGCTCTACACACATACCGAATGTCTGATGGTTCCTGGTGAACCAGCAAATATTCGGATCATATGTACCCAGCTTTATTGTTAGTGTATTTTATGTGTGGTCCAAAATAATTCCTCTTCTTCCAATGTGGCCCAGGAAGGTCAAAAGGTTGGACATCCCTGGTCTAGACCCTAGTGTCTGCTTTGTACAAAGAGCCCTTAGGAGAGACAAAGTAGCTTTTGCCTTGGTTCATTTTAAAAAGATTAGGATTCACCCTGGGCCTCGTCCCCCGAACTTTTGATCAGTGTATTACCAAAGGGTTCTTACGTATAGCACCTGTGGAACCAAAGAGGTGTGCTGACTAGGCAAAGTTTTTTCGTTATTTTCAGTTAGCAAACTATTTTCATTCATTAACATGTAAATTTGATATAGTGTCTATGTCACCTATGGAATTCTTATGCAATAAATTTGATACACTTAAGGCCATATATCGGAAATATAAGCCATCTTAACATCCGATGCTGAGAAGCAAGGTCATATGGAGAGATGGGAAAATGACTGTAATAAATCTTTGGAAATACATGAGTGGCTCTTGTTAGACCAAAATGCTTTTAGGTCGCTCAATAACACTTCAATTAGCGAAGAAAATTATAAGGTGCTCATGAGGTGGTATATTGTTTCTGTCCCAGGAGCTTCTCCACTTTGCTTTTGTGGCTGTGGCCAGGAGGGGGCGGTATTTCACATCTGGTGGCAATGCTCAAAGGTAAGGCATTTTTGGATTTGTGTATTTATAATTTCTTCTACTCCCTCACCCAGGTTAACTTGCAAAAGTCCCCAAAACAAGCATTATTGGGCAGCCCGGTGGAGAATGTCCTGAGATATTCTAAAAGATTAATTACTTTTATTTTGTGGCTGCAAAGATCACAATAGCCAGATCTGGGAGGTCAGCTACCATACCCTTTGAGTTACTTAAAGTGGTTCTAAAGGCAGGAGGTTTTTTATCTTAATGCATTCTATGCATTAGGTTAAAAAATAAACCTTCTGTGTGCAGTAGCCCCCCCCAATACTTACCTGAGCTCCATCTCTATCCAGCGATGTCGCAGGAGAGACTCGAGTGCCCAGGACTCCCCCACCTCATTGGATGAGACAGTAGTGGGGCGCTATTAGCTCCCACTGCTGTCAATCAAACTCAGTGAGCCAATGAGGAGAGAGAGAGAGAGGGGACGGGGCCGGGCCACGGCTCCGTGTCTGAATGGACACACGGAGCTGCGGCTCGGGTGCCCCCTTAGCAAGCTGCTTGCTGTGGGGGCACTCCGCAGGAGGGAGGGGCCAGAAGTGCTGAAGAGGGACCCAAGAAGAGGAGAATCTGGGCTGCTCTGTGCAAAAATACTGCAGAGAGAAGCTAGGTATAACATGTTTGTTTAAACACAAAAAACAATAGACTTTAGTATCACCCTAAGGCTAAACTGTCTTGGGTTACGATTAATGAGCACCTTTCAGGATTCTGAACGACAAGGTTAAACTGTTTCAGAAATCCTGGAGCCCCTGGACTATTTATCTAACGGGTAATTCTCAGGGTAGTTTGCTTAGGCAATTCCCCGAATTGGGAGGTTGGCGTGTAGGTAATCTGTTTTACTTACTTTTCTCTCTTTTTCTAATTTCCTCCTGTCTATTCTCTCTGCTACAAAACTCCCCTATTAGCTTTAGGGGAACGTCTGCCTCTTTTGCTTGGATTGCGTGGCTATCCTCCCTTCATTAGGAGGTTGCACATGATGTCGTGCATAGCAGGTGAGCAGCGGCGTTTGGCTCGTACCTAATTTTTGGCACAGTCGCCTTCTCTTAAAGATCAATGTAGGATGTTTTATTTACCACAGATACCAGGGTGCCCTGGCGAGGCTCTGTGGCTTACGCATGTATTTGCAAATGTGTGCAGACTAAACCCCTGCTTTTAATGCATACTGTTAGACAGATTATTTGGTTGTCTGCGGGCTGGTGGTAAGTTAAGCTTGGTTTTTTTCCATGGATTTATCCATGGCCCTGTTTGTTCTTGATATTAGCCCTCCAATGCTTCTTACTGCGATAGCCAGCTATAGATGTGAGCAAGTGGTGTCTTTTTGTATCACTGTCGTGTTTTTTGGTCAGGCAACGCACTGACACCTTTGCTGCCATTGTGCTACATGCTGGGTGTTCAGTGTGCCTCTGCACCTTTAAGAAGGGGTAGCGGGGCTCCCCTTCAGTCTCACCTATCCATCAGAATGCATGTGCCTCCATTGTGAGGACACTCATAAGTTAGTGTTAGGTACCACAGATACCGGGGTGCCTTGACAAGGCTCTGTGGCTTACGCATGCATTTGCAAATGTGTGTAGACTAAACCCCTGCTTTTAACGCATACTGTTAGACAGGTTATTTGGTTGTCTGCGGACTGGTGGTAAGTTAAGCTTGTTTTTTTCCATGGATTTATCCATGGCCCTGTTTGTAGATGTTTTATTTAACCCTAGTTATATAATGTCTTCATTTAGAGAAGTTTAGTACATTATTATCTCAAAACTGGATATAGGTAATTGCGGTACTACACTAATTGCTGTATATGCAGTTTGGAAGTTATCTTATTTTCCTTTTTTTGTGTTAAGAAGTTTAACAGTGAAAACATCCTGTTCTCCACTTTGTTTTACTGTTGATGCATTCTGTATAGGAGGGGATCAGTGGCATTGTAATTGTTCTCTGCTACCACGCAATGTTACTTGTATTTTCTTGCTCGTCTTAATCTTAATAAACACTATTGCCAAACAAAAAGATTAGGATTGCACATAGCTGGAGAAGAGCACAAGCTGATCTCTCACCGTAGCTTCGCAGCCCTGTCCACCAAAGCCATTGCTGCTGGTTAGGCAGTAATTTCCATCTTCGCTGACATCACAGTGCATCTGTATATACTGCTTCATTGGGAACATGTGTACCAAATTCAGGTTACGGATGTCCCAGACACTGGAGGAAGTGAGAAGAGCAAGAAGGAATGCATTGACTAGTAACCAGAAGAAGATATGACAGCAACCTAGGATCAACTACAACTACAGTGGCTGCTAAAAGGCCCAGGACCTAGCTGCATAATAATGATTATTTCCTACGGTAATTTTTATTCAGAATAAAGAGAGGAGACATGAGTCAAAAGCTAAAAAGGAGCAAACCAAATACATACAGTATATATGGCCAAGAATCTTCATAGCTGCACGTTATTTCAGTTACTCAAACCTGCAAACATGAAAGTCAAATCCCAGCCAAACATATGGATAGATGGCTAAAAACATTCATGTAAACAGTTTTATCTGCCAGGAGATTTGTAATTCTTTTTTAAATTCTGATTGGCTGATTGACAGAACCTTCCACTCTCAGTCTG
Source organism: Aquarana catesbeiana (assembly GCF_042186555.1). NCBI lineage: Eukaryota > Metazoa > Chordata > Amphibia > Anura > Ranidae > Aquarana > Aquarana catesbeiana. Next base: position 225,194,674 of record NC_133332.1, on the reverse strand, counting down.
ATATCTGCTATGCAGGGAATTGTGGGAAGATGGTACATATGCAGATTCCAAGCAGTTATACTGACAGTATTTAAAAAAAGGTCACTGGGATAAAGGACTAAAGCTTGCCATATATATGTATAGATTTTGTTAAAAAAGTGGTATTAAATGTCAAGATTAGGTTCAACAAGCTGAACAATACAAAGTGGAAGTTAAAAAAATAAATCAACATGCTTACATAAGCCAATGTTACACTGAAAGTGGAATAATAAAGCATTAAGCAATCAAAACAGGAGCTACGTATAGATTTCTACATTTGGCCTGTGGGCTGAACAAAAGAAATCCGATTCCTTTATCCACACTAACAGCAGAATGGACAAATCCCCTCTGCTGGGGTATTCTATTCTGGCAACCGGCATCTAATTGGATGTAGGCACTGTTTGGCCAACATCTTTCTCACAGGCTCCTTCAACTAAAGTCGACTGAACAATCAGCTTTTGCGGAGGTGCTGGCAGGGTCGTAAACTGCTCGAATTTTGGCTGAGCCGGCAGAAAGTGGACAACATTTGAACAGTGTATGGCCAGCTTAAAGTGTGAGTTTCCTCCTATCGTTTTCAGCCCAGGAGGCTGTCATCTTGGCCTCTGTTTAATCTGCAACTGCCATGATGCTGCACATGTGATCAGTTATGATGTCAACCATTGGATGGTTTGACAGTTTGGTTGAGAGCACAACCAATGTGACAGTTACATTCCCGGCACTTGCTGGAAATGTAACTGTTTTTTTTTAAACTGTTAAATTGATGGTTTTACTTCCTCTTTAAGACTGTTGAGGGATCTGGGATGGTGAGGTGCGTAGTTAGGAAGTAGACATTTGTATAGGAAGTTGGAAAGTAGGGGAAGGGGGTCTCAGGGCACAATCAAGAGGGCTAGCCTGAAATATGATATATATGCTTTAGCCCACATATGCCAAACACAATGCCGGCAGGCCGAATCCGGCCCACCAGGCCATTTCATGTGGTCCTCGCACCTCTCCTGCAGCTGCTCTCGTTTCCGCCCCCACCTTGTCTCAGCATTCAGCAACATAGAACTGCTATTTCCAAAACAAAAGTATTTTTTTAGTAAAGAAATACTTTAAACCACCTGGTTTGTCATGTCTATTTAAGACTCTAGTGGTGAGATTTTCTGCAACTGATTTTCCATCCCAATTTTTTCTATTAGTGAGAATGCAAAAAGCAAATCAGTGTATTCTGCATCATTACACTGTGAGTGCAGGGCGCTGTGATGACATGCCATCGGGGGTGGGTCCACAACGCCCTGATCTCACAGTTTGTCTTCTGGGTTGAATGGTACCAAGACTGAAGACATCTAGTGGTGAAAATGTATTACTGCAGGGGAATGTACCAGAGAGGAAAATATTACAACCAAAGCTACTTGTTTGTTTTAGCCACTGCCAAGGGTCTATCAAGTTTTAGGCTTAACCCTTTTGCATGTTTTTCTAAAACTCCAGTAGTGAAATTTTAGGATTGCTGCAACTGATTTTCCAGCCCAATTTTTTTCTATTAGTAAAAATGTAAAAAGCAAAAGAGGGAACAACCCCAAGGTGGGCTAGACCACAAAAAAACTACAGAATTAGGGGGAACAGAACCATAAATTATGGTGGGGGGGACATTTCAGCTGCAATGTGCAGGACATAGAACAATAGAGAGAGAAAGCCAGTAGGTTACTCAGCCAAAAGAGATCCCATTTATTAGTGAAATGTTATTTTTGTGTGAAGAAAAAGAATACAACTCTGCTTCTAATGCCATCACTTTGTTTAAAACTAGATTAGTAGATGGGATATTTATGGCAAACATATTGTGGCACTTCCTGACTTTTATGGTCTTTCAAGGTTACAAATGGCCTATAAAACACCATTTATGGGCTTCTCCCATATTTAATAGACTAGAAAATAATTACTGTATATACATTATGGGATGTCAGCACTAATGTACTCATTTCTGGCTGTAAGAGGACATATGAAAAAAACAAAAAACTTGGATATCAAATCACTACTAGTATAGTTGTACAACAATGAGCAATGATATGACATGTTACTGACCGGACACTTTTATCCTCTGAGGTCTGAACAACACAGGACTCTCTGGGTACCCAGCAAAGGTGTGTTACCTGCAGAATGGAAAGCACATATTATATGGAGAGTTTTGTCATCACTAAAGTGAACTTTTTACCACAGATGCCAAGTCACTCTGGCTGGTTCTCCCTTGTACAGTCCTGCTGTTCAGAGGGTTACAGGATTTTCTTATAAAACTTACATATTTACAGTAGTTTCATTAACATAAATGTTTAGTGTTCTTTATCTTTGCCCCCTTCTAAATTTCTGCCTATGCTGTATTTTTTTTACATTTGCCTTTTAAAGCTAACCATACACTGATTGAAATTTAACTGGTTTAGAAGGGACCAGACAAATGTCAGTCAGTGTCAGACCATCCCAGCTCAGTAATAGACAATTGTTTAACCGACTTCTGTAGAAAGGACATGTTATAAAAATGTTGTAGATGAGTGGGTGCAGCTGCTGATCAGTTTATTCTGCATCATTACACTGTGAGTGCAGGGCGCTGTGATGACATCCCATCAGGGGTGGGTCCATGACACCCTGATCTCACAGTTTGTCTTCTGCGTTGAATGATACCAACATTGACACGTCTAGAGGCGAAAATGTATTACAGCAGGGGACAGTACCAGAGAGGAAAGTATTGCAGTTACTTGTTTGTTTTTAACCACTGTCAAGGGACTATTAAGCTTTAAAGTGTTACTAAACCCACAACAGTGAAATCAGTCTGTATATGCAGCATAGCATGCTTGTTATACTCACTGTGAAACTTAAGGGGTTAATCCTCTGCATTGTGTAAAACGGCTGTTTTATCCCGTATGCACAGATCCTTCCCTTCTTGCATTAAGTACCTTGGGAAGGCCAGCTAACACACAGGAAGTAACCAACCTGCACATGCTCAGTTGTGTCTTTTATGCTGGAGAGAACATTTACTTGTTAATCAGTGCTAGCCAGGTCACATGATATTGACATCACACATGTGGGCGTGTATACAGGCTGCAGTGGAAATCTCCTCCTACCTGAACTCTCAGCGCTGAAGAAACTGTGCAATTTATCACTGACCGTGGTATACAGATCAGCCAAAAAGATATATAGTGGCAATATTTTAATGTAAAATGAAGATTTATAAGCTGTGGGCACTGTGGGTGGGGGTTGGGCCAGATGAACTATTTTCATATTGCTGTTTTTTTTTTTTAAATCAATTACGTTTTTATTGAAAAGAGATACTGTCGAGTACACATCATTTTAACAATCCAGAGGTTTTAACAGAAATCCACTACATTTTTCGTGGGAAGTTCAACAGTTTCATATCAGTATGTGAATAGGCAAAACATTTCTAACTGGGTTTGGTAACACTTTAAGCTTGACCCCCTTACATAAGGCCACTGTAAAGCAGTCTGGTTTTTAGGGATTGGTTTAACTCGTGGTGATGGAGATGGGAAATGACTGATGGGCCTGTCACATCTAAAGCTAGGTATACACAGTTAGTGCAGGCTGAACAAATAAAAAGTAACAGATTCCTGCATCCACACAAGTGAGGCAGATGCAAGATCCTCTTCGCTGGGACAATGTATACTGGCAGTGGGGACTCTCCATTGTCAGAATACACTTATCAGGGCTGCAGCCAATTGTCTGGAAGCTGCTGTTTGAAGAAGATTTTCCGGCAGTCCCATTTGACAGAAGCCGATCTAACAATCAGCTTCTAACAGGAAGGGCTACACACTGATCGAAATGTGGCCTGCCCCTGGCAAACAAGCTGCATTTCAAACTGTGTGTACCCAGCTTTAGTATGCATCAAACCATCCTTGCTTCATTACCAAGTACAGGACAGCACATTAATAATCTAAAGAAAAGGCTGGGGTCTACCTAATTTATATTTTAAACTAAGGAAGTGATGTAAGAAAGGAGTATAAGAGCCACATGCAGACAAAAAAAAAAAACTTTTCTACATAACCACAAAGACTTAAACCATGCAATGCAATATATTTAAAAATGTATCTTTTCAAACTGGTGCTTTATATATCATTTGTTTCTATTTATATAAATAAATCATTTTATACAAACAGCACCACTGGCACTAGTGTCACAGAGCATTATGGGTCCTCTATAGACAGAGAACAGTCAAACAGAAGAAGTTTTTTCAGATTTTCTCTCTGACTGAAAGTCTACACAGAACCTACAGAGCAAGAGGACTCCTCCGATTCATTCGGTTGTATGTAGAATTCTCAGCTTGAGCTGCTCAGCTCTGTAAATTTTTTCAGCAAAGCACTAAGGCTAGTCCAGCATACAAAAGAAAAGGAGCTCCACTTACTGGCTGATTGTGAAAATAAAAACATACTTATGGAACATTTCATATGTATTTTACTGAAAACAATTAAAAAAAAATATATTTTTAGTTCTGATAAATAATGAAGAAAAAACACAAACGCAAATCCGACTTAAGCTTTAAATAGCAATGTGATGAATTACATCTCACCATCACTAAATACATGCTTCCACTCACCAGGTTTCTAGACACAGCAGTCTTGAGCAAGCACTGGCCAGTTTCCACATCCCATTTACACAGTGTATTGTCTCTGGAGCCCGTCAGTAGCTGGGTACCGTCTGCAAACAGAAGAGATTCTATCAGACAGAAAAGTAATAGCTTTTCTTGCATTAGATCTCAGCATTGACCCTCCCAGGACCATTATTGGTGGACTGCCAACTCACAGCTATGTTACTTGTGAGGTTTATCATTACTTTTACTGGCACAATTAAAGTTTTATATAATCATAAGAAGAAATCATTAAAGCAATCTTCCAGTTATGAGAGATCCTCAATGTTATCAGTAAAAATCAGGAACAGCGAAAGCAGAATGTATCCAGGGCACAATGTGCCTTTAGCATGTGTACATGAAAACTTGCATTTCCATTGTCCTAGGCTAGCAGTCATCTATGACCAAGCAAAGTGTAGCGTGAAATGTGTAAGGATTTTAAGTGTTCCTGACGTTGTAATGCTAGATCTTCAATAAAGGATTTTATCTGTAACAATGTGTAGTGGTGACCAGCCAGGCAAGCACCTGTGAGGGCTTCAGTGGGCATATGTAACCGGCTTCGAGGGCAATTGATTGTCACATAGCAGTCTTCCATGACCTGCAAGAATACCTTGCTATTCAACAAGCTAACTTCAGACCAAGATGCCTGGTTACTTCCAGTGCCTACAATTGCACAGCACTTTACATCTAAGCAAGAACAGGAATTGCCTCTTAATGGGAATTTTTACTGACAAAAGTCTCCTTGGAGTCATCTACTAATTCTGAATCTTTCCTTCTCTTTTTCTTCTTCTATCTCTTGCACATTGAAGCTGTAAAATCTCCCAAATACAGTTCCTTGCTCTGTTTCCACTCATCTTAGGCCCCTTGCACACAGGCATCATAATTTACTGATGTTTACTCGAACTTGTGAAGCCCATGTGCAAGGAGCCATAAACTGTGTGTAAATACCTGAGTAATGTTGAGTACAGGCGAGTAAAGGTGTATAAGCATATAGATGAGTAAAATTCTTCCTCATTGCCAGTATTGTAATATACTCATTTATACAGGTGTAAACATGCTTATAGACGAGTAAATATATGTATGTGAGTAAACTACTACATACACTACTGCTCTGTACTCACTGCTGTATTACTGATCTTTACTTAGCTGTGTGCAATGTCCCATAGAAAAGAAATGAATTTAATTTCAGATCAGTAAAAAACTCCCACGTGCTAGAGGCCTTGTAGTTTTGTGAGGTTCAACTAACATAAGGCCACGTTCATACCTATGAAAGTTAAAGTGCGTTGCCTAATGCACAAGAGGATTGCCATTCTTTTCTATTGAGCCTATTCACCACTGTGCATTGCAGTAACGTGCATTGAAAAAAATAGAACAGGTACTTTTTTTTATGCATCCACATGCATTGTTGGCCCCATATGCTTCAATGACAGCACACAAAAAACATGCATCAAAAACACAATAAAACAACATATATACAAAGGTGTGAACCTAGCCTCAGAGTGTTTCCAATACCTTTCTCTATTATGAATAATCTCACAGTTGGAGTTTTAGGGAGACATGACAAACCATTAAGAGGTTTCAAGTGTATTTTTAGCCAAAACTTTAGGGTCCTTATAAGCAAATATATATTTCATTTAAGTGACTGGATACAATAGTGCTTTGAGGAGTGATAAATTGTTTAAAGTGGAATTCCAAGAACCTAACTCTAAACCTGCTCTCTCCCACAATCTAATGCCGCGTACACACGAGCGGACTTTTTGACTAGGTCCGACGTACTTTCCAAACCAACAGAATTGGCCACACACGATAGGACTAAGTCCGTTCATAAGTCCGTTCGGTTTGAACGTGATGACGTAAACGGGACTAAAAAAGGAAGTTCAATAGCCAGTAGCCAATAGCTTCCCTTGCGTCGTATTTGGTCCCTTGGACCAGCACACAGACGAACAGTTTTCCCATTTTTAGTCCGTCGGACTTTGAGTCCGTCGGACAGATTTGAAACATGTTCTATTTCTAGGTCCATCGGATTTTTATCCCGAAAAGCTATCGGACCAATCCCGTCGGACCTAGTCCGCCGGAAAGTCCGCTCATCTGTACGCGGCATAAGCCTAATCTATTTTGACTGGAATTCCACTTTAAACATCTAACTGTAGGTTAGGTGGCACTGTCCGGGAAATTGAAAACACTGACAGTCCTCAAGGGCAGTATCTACATAAAAACAATTGATTGATAATTATTGATAATAAATTTGACAAAGAATGCAACCTCACCAGGACTTACTGCCAGCCCTGTCACTATTAGATGATGACCCAGGAACGTCTGAGCACTGCCGGCCTTGCAATGCAGATCCCACATGAGAACCGTCTTGTCCCGTGAGGCGCTGAAGAACCGGTTTGACCCAAACACACATGTAATCTATAAAAAGATGGCAGATGTTATCCATTTACATGGAGGCCTGGTAATGTGTACACTTGATATTTACACAAAAACATGACAGCACCTATATATATTACCTTGGAAACCTCTCGATCATGCCCCACAAATCTTTTCAGAGCCGTTCCACTTCTCCAGTTGGACACAACAACAGCCTGAGATGAGACAAGGGATGACTAGCATCACCATTCTATATTATTTGTTCAAAATTATTGGGCAATAGATTTGTGTTATCCATCTATACTTTAGCCGTTGACCATTATTTATCTACAGTATATGCTGACATCCAACAGCTATAAAAATCATTTAGTGCCACTAGTATTGCCAGATAATATAAATTGCCATAATATATTATTTGTTGTCTGGTCTATGACCTGCCCTAGCTACTGATGAGGTCATCCTTCTGCTCCTTAGTCATGTTCACATTTGTACTGTGAACATGAGCAAGGAGCAGCTGCCCCTTCCTCTCTCTGTCTGTTCAGGTGTACGGGAGGCTGATATGAAGACAGATAACGGATACTTGTGCTAGCTGTAGGTAAAAATGCATGTAATGTTGTATTTATTTAATACAGATTTAATCAATTTCTTTTTTGATAAAGCTTAGTGCTGGGATTTTTAAAAAATCTTTTAAAGGTCCACCAGCAGCTAAAATATGCAGCTCTGGTTTAAAGCAGAAGTTCCACCCAAAAATGGAACTTCCGCTTTTCGGAATCCTCCCCCCTCCAGTGTCACATTTGGCACCTTTCAGGGGGGAGGGGGGAGCAGATACCTATATAATCCAGGTATTTTGCTCCCACTTTCGGTGATAGATACCCGAGCCACCCACGGGTATCTACGCCACTTCCCGTCCCCTCCCGCTGTCTTCTGCGAGACACACAGGTCCCAGGAGACAGCAGGGACCAGTGGGAACGCGCAGCGTGAGTCGCGCATGCGCAGTAGGGAACCAGGAAGTGAAGCTGCAAGGCTTCACTTCCTGATTCCCTTACTGAAGATGGCGGTGGCAGCACCCGAGAGCTGAGGGACAGATCGGCTTCGGGTACCGACATCGCGGGCGCCCTGGACAGGTAAGTGTCCATATTTTAAAAGTCAGCAGCTGCAGTATTTGTAGCTGCTGACTTTAAAAAAAAAAAATTGTGGGAACTCCGCTTTAAATACTCACTTTCTCTTTGGTTTTGTTCCCCAATGGTAATTCTTTTTGGCCACAAGATGTTATTGAGCTGGGTATACCCTTGTAGAGTTTTGTTTGACATTTTTTCGCTGGAAGAATGTTTGTTTGTTTGCATTTCTAATCATAGTAGGGTTTATTTTCAACCACAGTGATGAGAAAATTCGAAGGAGCAAGAAGGAAAGTTTTTCTCAAATGTATGACTTTCTAACAGTGTATTTGGTTTTTGTTTGGTAATGTTCATTCATTTCAAAATCGAATGTTAAAAGCAAATGAAATCTCGAACGACATTTAAATGTACTGAGAATTTTCGCTCGAAATTCCACAAGTGTATACCAAGCTTTAATCTTTAGGGTTTAATGACATCCAGCGTAACCCAGAAGGCCGATGACATACTGAGCCTGCAGAGCACATGGACCTACCTCCTTATGGGATCCCGACACAGATACAGAGAGCAATGCTGATATTATCAAGTCAACACCACTCTCTGCATCACTGAGGTCCACAAACCGCCAGAGAAGAGCCAAAGAGTAAGAGATATATACAGTGGGTGTAGGAAAGAATCACCCCCTTCTGACATGTTGGTGTTATATCTTTCACATGGATGTTATAAGTTGCAGTCAGTAAATACAGCTAAAACAAAAACTGTGTCTGTCTTCATTTCAGGCTGCAAAGCAACAAAATGCGATTATTTTAACTGAAAGGTTTCTTCACAGTAAGAGCTGTAAAAATGTGGAATAGACTCCCTCCAGAGGTGGTTCTGTCCAGCTCAGTAGATTGCTTTAAAAAAGGCCTGGATTCTTTCTTAAATGTACATAATAGAACTGGGTACTGACACTTACAGGTAAAAATGATCCAGAGAATATCTGATTGCCTCTCAGGGGATCAGGAAGGAGTTTTTTCCCCTGCTTTCTTGAGGTTTTTTGCCTCCCTCTGGATCAACTGTGGGTATAGGGATATTATAGATTTTGTTTCCTTTTATTTGTTGAACTAGATAGACTTGTGTCTTTTTTCAACCTGACCATCTAACTCTATGTATATCTATCTATACATTTATGTGCAATTGTATGCTTAGGCCTCATGTACACTGCTGCTGGTAAACGGATGTTAAGGAGCAGTTGGGTGTTTTTTTCAACTGCCCCTGATCTCTCCTCTATGTTATCTTATCAGTACATGTACACAGGGTCGTTTACAGTACTTTATAAGCATTTTCTGGAAAGCAAAAAAATGCGTTCAGGACGGATGTTCAAAGGCATATCAAACGCCTGCTTGTAAACAGCTTGTAAACACGGTAACTCACATTTAGGCGCGTTTTTATTTCAGGCGTTTTAAGTTTTTGACTATTTGAAAAAAACAAACAAAAAAGAAAACGCTTCTAAACGTGGCATGTAAATGCGGCAAAACGGACATTTTTAAACGTCGGTTACTATCTGTCAAGTTAAATAGTTCAGGAGAGGTTGTAAAACGTCCCATGTACATTTAAGTGGAGTTCCACCCACTTTTACAACTCTTCAGCATCCCTCACTAAACTGTGCACTGTAAACGAATTGGATATTTAAAAAAAAAAAATTCTCAGCACCTACTGTATATCTGCTGTATTCATTTTTCACTTCCTCCTCCCTGGCCGTGGCCCATTGCATCATTTCCTGTTTGCAATGCCTTCTGGGAAGGGGCAGCAACTTCCTCTGACACTGCCCTTGCTATGGAAACCTGACCTGAAACCTATTACACTGCTTGTGCTGCACTGAGCATGTGCGAGATCTGCAAGGATGAGATCCAGGAAGAAATACAGTCTGGCTTCAGATGCCCACACTTAAGATGGCCACAGCCTGCTGTAAGTTTATAAAATAAACTACTGCTATAAACTAACAAAACAGACCTTAGTTTACAGACTAACTTTACTAGAATACATTAAGCTTGTGTAATATAGGGGTATTTTTATTTAAAAAAGTATATTTTCGGCCGGAACACCACTTTAAGCCTAATAGTGCTCTTTTTTATATGTTTTGTATGTTTTGATATTTGCCGCCACCCTTTTTTTTGGGGGGGGGGGGGGGGGTCATGTGACTCTTGGGGATGACCATGTGATTTAGTCTACACTATTTAAAGAGGAACTTCAGACTGCTCACATGATTTGTAATAAAAACATTTTTGCCATTCTGAAGCTTCCCTCCAACCACTTTGCATATTATTTTATATATACTGTGATTCTGTACTTGCCAAATATGCTGCAGAAATCTCCCTCCACTGAGTCTGGCTGCAACCATTTTAACTGTGGGCAGCTGAAGCTGCTGACTGTTCACTTCCTGGATTGACACAGACACACACATACAGACACACACGCACACACATATGTATGTGTGTATATATATATATATATATATATATATACATATATATCTATCTACACATACATGTATACAGATAGACACACTCACACCTCTGCTTACCTGCTCATTTCTTCTCTGTGGTTAAATACACATGGATCTTTGCAGTCTCCTGTTATTTCCGCCTTTATCCAGCCCCCTGCAGCTCTCATTAGCCCTCCTATGACTCATCCCCCCTCCCTTGCGAGAGTTAGAGAGAGAGCTGTACATGATGTCATAAGCCTAAGCTAATTACCAAACAAAAAAAAGGAAGTGGGCTGTATAAGGTATTTACTGGCAGAACAAAAATGTTTTACTATCCAAAGTTACAACAACAACAAGGGCAGAAGATTTAATAGATAGAAAGTTGAAAAAATGACTGAAGAGCCACTTTAAGCTGATTTGTGTCACTTGTTGCCATGATTAAGGCCTGATGGCTGAAACACGTTGGATTTTTTAACTGTTGTTCACCTGCATTAATAAAACAATGTTTTAGCCAACTTTCATGGCACCAGCCTTTCTCCCTTTTTTGCAAAAGAGTAATGCTGGCCATACACTATACGAAAAATCGTCCGAACCCATTTTCAAAAAACGAACATTCGGCCGTGAGCGCAAACGATAGTGCCATCATGTAATGACCGCTAAATCGTTCAACGGACATAAATGATTGCATTTTTTGTTCGTTTTTTTTACATATACCTAATGCAAACAGTTCGGACGGGAAACACATTAACCTTTCAATTTATCGTTCGTTCGGCAGAAAATTTCCAAACTTGTCCGTCGTTTTTTCGGCTCAAAAACATCCTAATGATTATCAATTTTGTGCTCATTAACTGGCTGAAAAAGGAATGAACTGTCTAAATGACCGAAGTTTGGCCGATTTTCGTATAGTGTATGGCCAGCATTAGAGAACCTTACGTGCCATCTGACTGGCCTGAAAACATCTGGAAATAAAAAGTATGAAAACCAAAAAGGCAAAACATATACAGTATCTCGCAAAAGTGAGTACACCCCTTACAATTTTGTAATTATTTTCTTCTATCTTTTCATGTGACAACACTGAAGAAATGACACTTTGCTACAATGTAAAGTAGTGAGTGTACAGCTTGTATAACAGTGTAAATTTGCTGTCCCCTCAAAATAACTCAACACACAGCCATTGATGTCTAAACCGCTGGCAACAAAAGTGAGTACACCCCTAAGTGAAAATGTCCAAATTGGGCCAAATTAGCCATTTTCCCTCCCCGGTGTCATGTGACTCGTTAGTGTTACAAGGTCTCAGGTGTGAATGGGGAGCAGGTGTGTTAAATTTGGTATTATCGCTCTCACTCTCTCATACTGGTCACTGGAAGTTCAACATGGCACCTCCTGGCAAAGAACTCTCTGAGGATCTGAAAAAAAGAATTGTTGCTCTACATAAAGATGGCCTAGGCTATAAGAAGATTGCCAAGACCCTGAAACTGAGCTGCAGCACGGTGGCCAAGACCATACAGTGGTTTAACAAGACAGGCTACACTCAGAACAGGCCTCGCCATAGTCGACCAAAGAAGTTGAGTGCTCATGCTCAGCGTCATATCCAGCGGTTGTCTTTGGGAAATAGAAATATGAGTGCTGCCAGCATTGCTGCAGAGGTTGAAGGGGTGGGAGGTCAGCCTGTCAGTGCTCAGACCATACGCCACACACTGCATCAAATTGGTCTGCATGGCTGTCATCCCACAAGGAAGCCTCTTCTAAAAATGATGCACCAGAATGCCGGCAAACAATTTGCTGAAGACAGACTAAGGACATGGATTACTGGAACCATGTCCTGTGGTCTGATGAAACCAAGATGAACCTATTTGGTTCAGATGGTGTCAAGCGTGTGTGGCAGCAACCAGGTGAGGAGTACAAAGACAAGTGTGTCTTGCCTACAGTGAAGCATGGTGGTGGGAGTGTCATGGTCTGGGGCTGCATGAGTGCTGCCGGCACTGGGGAGCTACAGTTCATTGAGGGAACCATGAATGCCAACATGTACTGTGACATACTGAAGCAGAGCATGATCTGCTCCCTTCGGAGATTGAAACACAGGGCAGTATTCCATCATAACGACCCCAAACACACCTCCAAGATGACCACTGCCTTGCTAAAGAAGCTGAGGGTAAAGGTGATGGACTGACCAAGCATGTCTCCAGACTTAAACCCTATTGAGCATCTGTGGGGCATCCTCAAATGGAAGGTGGAGGAGCGCAAGGTCTCTAATATTCACATCTGTGATGTCATCATGGAAGAGTGGAAGAGGAGGCAAGCTCTGGTGAACTCCATGCCCAAGAGGGATAAGGCAGTGCTGGAAAATAATGGTGGCCACACAAAATATTGACACTTTGGGCCCAATTTGGACATTTTCACTTAGGGGTGTACTCACTTTTGTTGCCAGCGGTTTAGACATTAATGGCTGTGTGTTGAGTTATTTTGAGGGGACATCAAATTTACACTGTTATACAAGCTGTACACTCACTACTTTACATTGTAGCAAAGTGTCATTTCTTCAGTGTTGTCACATCAAAAGATAGAATAAAATGTTTACACAAATGTGAGGGGTGTACTCACTTTTGTGAGATACTGTATGATGGGTAGCCTCCAGGATTGGTGAGTGGATGTGTACTGGGGAGTCTAGGAGTTGGACTAATATTTGCCTGGCATTCAGTGTAATCATACTCTCCATTTGTTCAGCTTGGCAGAAGTGTGAAATCCTGCGTCAGTCTGTGTAGTACACATTCCGGCAATCTAGCAGAAACCTAAACCCCTGTGCTTTAATTACAGAGTAGCCTATATCACAGTGCAGGTAATGTATCCACAGGACTGAGGTCACACAATTAGCACTTACCTTGTCCTTCCCTCCCGATACACACAGGTCCGATTTCAGGGCTGAGATGTAAGTAACGGCATCATTGTGAGCTCGGGTTTGCTGTGGGATTGGCTGGACTGGGGGAGACTCCTCCGCATGGTGGTCAGCCCTGAATGTAAAATGTCACAAATTATCCAATAAATCATTTCACTATAAGGTCCTGTCTGGTCTGATCAGCAGGGAATCGGTGAACAGATCTGCTGAATCGGAGCAGATTGGGATGGATGGCACTTTTGTGACAATTATGCCCATTCAGTTTTTTTTCTGCATTTTGACACTTTCCACATCTGTGTTCAATCGATTGGCGTCTGGATGAAAACAGACTTGTGAGTGTTTATATCAAGGCTACCTCCGATCTATCACATTTAGGTCCAGAAAAAATGTACCTGGATGGATTAGGAGGTAAGAGGATGTAAATGGATGCACTTCCATCTATATATGCCTGACCATAGACTTACATAGAACTTCCGATCAGGTCTTCCTGGAAAACTGATAGGTGGACCTGATTGGAAAGCCTGTATGAAAGCACCCTAATAGAAAGTCCTGCAATAAAGCATAAACACTATATATTTTTTTTGTTTATTTTGTTTTAGTTTGGAGAGAGTATGAAAGAGTTAGGACCTCTCTTTATGTATTTGGGTTATCGATCTGATGAAGTTTTACAGCTGTCACCAAAAAAGGAGGCGAGGGAAAATCTTACAAAGGGGACACCTACCATGTCCAAAGGAACAATTTTAGGTTTGGGGGTTCATGTCACTCTACTTTTCTTTTAAGCCCTGGTTCACACAGACAGCGGGAATGAAAATGTGCAAGTTCAGCTGAACTCGCACGATTTCATTCCCGCATGTCAGTCCCGACTTCGGGGGGGCGATTTCAGAGACATCTGTGTGGGCTGCTGGAAATCGCACACCCTGAAGTCACCAAAAGTAGTACAGAAAATACTTTTGAGAATAGGTGCAGCGCCGCAAATGCGGCATCGCACCGTTTCGGACGGTGTTATTGCTGCCGATTTGGCATGTGATTTGACATGTTAAATGGCATGCCAAATTGCTCCAATGTGAACCTAGGCTTAAAGGCCAAAAACGAAAACTTAATATACTGCAGCTTACCGGTCCTTACATGTGGTGGCTGTATTAGGGTTCATGCACATAAATGTTTGGAGGCATTTTTTATACCTAGCGTAAATTTCCTGGCCCTTTCTTGCACCAGGAGTCGCAGGTGCCGTATACAGCCTGCTTTACAAGTGGCTAAGAATAGCCAGTAAAGTGTAAAAAGTAGCCTGAAATGATTGTATATTGAAATCTTATCCTATACTTCATATTGTCGGTTTCAGTAAGTGCCTGGAGTTTGCATGTCCATCCTATGTTTGTGTGGGTTTCCTCCGGGTGCTCCGGTTTCCTCCCACACTCCAAAGACATGCTGGTAGCTTAATTGGCCCTAGTATGTGTATGTATGTATGTGAGCTAGGAACCTTAGATTGTAAGCTCCTTGAGGACAAGGACTGATGTGGATGTACAATAAAAGTAAAGTACTGTGTAAATTGTTGGTGCTATAGAAGTAAAATTTACAAAGAATGTGACAATGTACAGGCAACTTTTTATAAAGTGGTTGATAAAATATTCACTTATTAGTGTTTTTCTGCTGGTAAAACAAAATCCTGCTTGCTGCATCTTAGGAACGTCCATCAAAATCTACTTTCCATAGAGATGTATAGTAATACATATAAAATGCTACTAATACACCCTGCATTGAAACTGTACTGCATGAAAAGGTGAGGATGTGGTCTGAGCACCTTTCAGCTTTTTGGATCTTTGCTTGGATTGTATAGGGCGAGTGGTCACGGTACCTGTACTTCGAGCTGTTACGTTTGACTTTACTCTGGAATTTTCCCATATTTCCAGGAGGGGAGATGGAACACACAGGACAATAGGACCTCTAATGTACCAGACATCAGGAATTCTGTGCAGAGACCTGTCAGCAAAGAAATATCAGATCAGAATTCTGCTACAGACAAATTAAAGTTCTCTAGAGTCCATATAAATATTCATATTCCCATAAATATAGGAATTCATTATATTATAATTGCAGCACAATACTATTGCCATCCTTTTTCCTGTCATTTTACATTATCACTTTGGGGGACATTTACTAAAACTGGTGCACACAGAATCAGGTGCAGCTGTGCATAGTAACTAATCAGCTTCTAGGTTTTAGACCTTGTACACATTGGAGGCGCAGTTGAACTCGCACAATTTCAAACCCGCATTTCATTGCGACTTCGGGGGGCGATTTGAAAGACATTTGTGCGGGTTCCTGCACAGATGTCTATTGAAATCGCTCCCCAAAGTCGCCAAAAGTAGTGCAGGAACTACTTTTGCAAATTGGTGTGGTGCCGCAAAGTCGGCTTCGCACCAATTTGGACGGTGCCATTGGCGGCAATAGGCTCCAATTTGGCATGCGATTTGACATGTCAAATTGGACGGATGTGAACGGGGGCTTATTGTCAAATAATAAGCTGAAGTTAGAAGCTGATTGGTTACTATTCACAGCTGCACCAGATTCTGTGTGCATCGGCTTTAGTAAATCTCCCCATTTATATTTTGTCTTTAAAAAAAAATTGTCATTGTCAGTTGGGATTCTATTAGCAAATATAACTAGAGATGTGATTGGTGGCATGACACCTTTCACTTAATAGCACTGCATGCTAAAGCTGGCCATACACTGTTGGGCTGAACAAAAAAAAAAAAGACTAATGATGCCCATACACTAGATCAAGGATATGCAATTAGCGGGCCTCCAGCTGTTGCAAAACTACAAATCCCATCATGTCTCTGGGTGTCATGCTTGTGGCTGTCAGAGTCTTGCTATGCCTCATGGGAGTTGTAGTTCTGCAACAGCTGGAAGTCCGCTAATTGCAAATCCCTGCACTGGATGAAAAATTGTTCGAAAACCTGTAATTTGGGCAGTTTGTTTGTTTTTCGTCCACCCAATGGGCACAAATCGAAAATCGGTTTTGACATTTAAAAATCGAATGAAAAGTTTGGAAAACTTCTGAGAAACAGACAATAAATTGAAAGGTAAATGGACGATAAATTAAAAGTTTAATGCCTTTCTCGCCTGGTAAAAACTGAACTGTTGGTACTGCGCATATGTGACCCAGAAGCTAAAAACAAACGAGAAACTGATTAATTTATTTCCTTGAGCGATTTATCGTTCGAAAATTGGTCTTTACATGATGGCACCTTCACATAATTTAATTTTTGAATGTATTAATTATTGTTTATTCAATTTTGGTGCTATGACATTTTCCAATATCTGCTCACATTAGATGTGATATTCATATATGGACACATTGCCATATTATCAAGTATATGTATGTGTGCATAATTAGTGTTCATATTTAGCGCGATTCTATATTTTTACTATATCCACGATCACCTGGTTACCAACTCTATGAGAAATATGAACACTACCACCTATCTTGAGGACAGCTGTGAGTTCCTGTTGGAGCCCTTTGAGGATCCCAGTGTCCAGTTCCATTGGTTGTGCATACAACACAAGCCTGTTTGACCCACAGAACATACGTTCTTGTGTGTCCAAACGCCCTGGTAAGCCTCCCTAGGTTTGGTGGTGGCACTTTCCACTTCAAGTTCACATTGTGTTCACTGTTATGATTTCTACATGAAGTTTTTGGATCCTTTTATATGAAATACTGTTCCATTTTTCATTAATCAATTTTTCCATACTTTGTTCACTTGGACTTCTTTTTGGACACTTATCACCAGTCACTGGGTTCATTTGTATTTGTATTTTGGCATTTTTATTTTTGTTTTCTTATCAGTAATTATTGGGGTCTATTTCCCATTTGTTCCACATTCATTGTTGTATTTTGCTTCACATTTAAGCGCTACACTTTTGGTACTATTCTGACCAACTGTACAAAAAAGTGGCAACCACCCCAAACTATAAATGGCCTTGGCAGCAAGGTGCACATAGAAGGGGAACGCACATCACAAACAAAAACAAAAGGCAGTCCCTGCACCCAATTCAAGTGGTACCTTGATATGGGCACTGCGGCTTACACATCTATTTGCAAATGTGTGCAAACAAAACCCTCTATTTTTACCGCAAACTGTTAGACAGGGCCAATTTGGTTGTTTTGCATGCTGTGTGTGCTGGAAAATCTTTTGTTTGTTTGAGATGTGCATTGCCCTTCCATGTGCGCCTTGCTTCAAAGGCTGGTTATAGGTTGGGGTGGTTGCCATTTTTTTTTTCCAGTTGATTGAATTGCAGGGGCGCACTGGATGCCTTCACTGCCATTGTGCTCTTGCTGGGCATCATGTGCATCCCTGTGCCTTCAAGGAGGGGTGGGCTCCCTCCAGGTATACCCTTGATACCCTGCCCTTAATCTATCCATTCTTATTGGCACTGATTTAAAAAAAAAATTACAGTATTCAGAATCGCCAATTTTGGCGATCTGAATACTTTTAAATGCAAAGGAGGGATTTGGGGTCTTTTAGACCCCCGATCCCTCCATAAAGAGTACCTGTCACCACCTATTACTGTCACAAGGGATGTTTACATCCCTTGTGACAGCAATAAAAGTGATCAAATTTTTTTTTTTAAAGGGACAATTAAAAAAAAAAAAAGTAAAGCGCCCCCCGTCCCCGTGCAACAAAGAAAAGGCATACGTAAATCGCACCCGTAAATATAATCGGTGTTCAAATCACACATGTGTATCGCCACGATCATCAGAGTGAGAGCAATAATTCTAGTAAAATACCTCCTCTGTAATGCCCTGTACACAAGACCGGTTTTGCCGTCGGAATAAACTCTAAAGGTTTTTCCGACGGAGTTCAGACGGCATTCCGCTCAAGCGGTCTTGCATACACACGGTCACACCAAAGTCCGACCGTCCAGAACGCGGTGACGTACAACGGGACTAGAAAAAAGAAGTTTAATAGCCAGTAGCCAATAGCTTCCGTTTCGTACTTGCTTCAGAGCATGCGTTGTTTTTGGTACGTCGGCGCAGCATACAGACGAGCGGTTTTCCTGATAGGAATTAGTTCCGTCGGAAAAATTTAAAACATTTTCTCTATCTAAGTCCATCTGAATTTTCGACGGAAAAAGTCAGATGGGGCATACACACAATCGGAATATAAGATGAAAAGCTCCCATCGGACTTTTTCTGAAGGACATTCCGCTCGTGTGTATGCGGCATAACTCTAACCTTGTAACCGTTACATTTTTTTAAAGCATCGCCTATAGAGATTTTTTGGTACCGTAGTTTGTCCCCATTCCACGAGTGTGCGCAATTTCAAAGCATGTTAGGTATATATTTACTCGGATTAACATAATCTTTCACATTATAGAAAAAAATTGGGCTAACTTTACTGTTTAGTTTATTCTCAATTCACGAGAGTGAATTTTTCCCAAAGAAATTTGTTTGAAAGACCGCTGCGCAAATACCATGTGACATAAAATATTGCAATGATCACCATTATATTCTCTAGGGTCTCTGCTAGAAAATTACTTAGTATCCCCAAAAATATAATATATACACACTATATATATATATATATATATATATATATATATATATATATATATATATAAAATATGTTTGGGGGTTCTAAGTAATTTTCTAGCAAAAAATACTGATTTTAACTTGTAAGCAACAAATGTCAGAAATAGGCTTAGGTGTGAAAGGGTTAAATGTCATAATCAGCCTGTGTATTGCCAGTTTTTACATTCAGGCACAAGTCAGGCAAGTTACGGAGGCAGAGGTTCAATTCTTTAGAAACATATTTGTAACCTCAAATGTGGGTGCCATATACTTCAGGGTAAAGTAAACAATATCATGCTAGCAAACTGACCTACACTCTTGTGTATCAAAGGATCTAAAATAAAAACCATCCAGGTTAAACTACTACAGCAACCGATCACATACAAGTCTATAAAAGGAACAGCTGGAAAAGGAAGAATGTATCTGTTATGAATCAACTCAGACCATTTGTATTTCACACACTTGGAATAGAAAATACAGAACACTTTTAGAAGAACAGATCAATGTACAGAAAGTATACATCGTCTATAAGAAGGGACATTTCAGGGATGTAAGATGGCCTGAAATAAACACCGCGACTCATTGGGAACGGATGCTTTCCAATCCACTTTAGAGTCTTAGAAGATTACAGTGTATATAAATAAACCCATTTAATGCATTTACAGGATCCCGGAAAGATCTATGTAATCAAATCTGATTAAACGGGGTTTGAGCTAGACGCAGAATGGAGGCAAGAAAAAAAAAGAAGGTTGAGAAGGTTGTATTTGCTCACCATTTCCGATGGCCGGCATTATGTAGCTATGGGAGACAGCCGAACAAATCCCATTAGGATCAGCACTCAGCGACGTCAGCCTGATTGACATGACACCACTAGAAAGCTGGTTAGCCCATTAACCTTCATATAGGGAGGGGAAGAGCTCTGGATGGCGTGATAATAATTATGTACTGTCACTCAGGCAGAGGGAAGTGATATATTAGGGGCCCATTCACACCAGATACAGCGGGTTGCATTTTTGATTGCACTCCAACTGCACAGACAGTCCGAAATCCAGGTTATCCTATGGGCATAGTTCACACTATTGCAGTGCAGTGAAATAAAGTACAGCAAGCTGCATTTTTCTGCACTGCAAATGCACTATTTAAACACTATTAATCCATGTTATTAATGAAATCGCCGCTCAATTCCAGTTTTCTTTATAGTACCTACTCTTTATTTCTGCTCTGTAGAGCGCTTCCATCTCTAGTATGGGCATGTGAAGCCCACTAGTATTCTCTTCCTGGATATGGTGATGCTGGATACCCAGCATGCACCTCCCGTTCTCGCGCGTGCGCCGTTTACACAGGGCGCAGGGAAAGGATTATTATCTTGTTGCCATAACAACGGTCGGCGAAGGAGGAAATGCCCGCCCTGTTATGGTTTCGTGGCTTCACTTCCGGTTTCAAACAACGCGATGCTAGCCTTCGGCGCTGCCCACTGACTCCTGGGAAAGATGACACACATCTCCCAGGAGCACAGGCGCGGAGAGATATCACGTCAATCGCCGCGGACCGGAAGTGGCAGAATAGAAGGGACCCCATAGCAACAGTGGTTACTGAGTGAGTAAAAATAAATAAAAGATTTCCAAATGTTGTTGCTCAAGGAGAATACTATGTAAAGTTGATTTTACGGGTGGAACTCCGCTTTAAAGAGTATGATATGTAATTATATGTCAGATAATATATATCATTATATGTTGCTTATTGTAAATTTGACAAGTAAAAAAGACCAATAATTGGGAAAACAAAATTCAGGATATCCAATAAGATGTAAATATTTCTAAATCAGATCCCCCGGCGTCGCTGGTAACTCCTCCCCGCATCGAGTGTCCACTTTAGAGAAGGCTCTCCTAAGGTGGACACCCATGCGGGCGCGCTCCCGAGTCCTGCATCTGTGTACATTCACACAGAATGCAGGACTCTGCCCCGCCCCCCGGGCGCACGTGTCATTGGATTTGAAAACGGGGGGGCTGGGGGGCCGGTCAGTGTCACAAGAGTTTACAACCCCTTTAATCCCATAGAAAATATGTGGAGGGAGCTGACAGTTCAAGTTACCAAACAGCCTCAAAACCTTAAAGACTCAGAGAAGATCTGCAAAGAGAAGTGGGATAAAATCCCTCCTGAGATGTGTGCAAAAAAAAAAAAAAAAAAAGTTTTGCGAAGGGGTCAATCACTTATTTCACTCATTAAACTGCAAATCAATTAATAACTTTTTTGAAATGCGTTTTTCTGGATATTTTTGTTATTCTGTCTCTCACTGTTAAAATAAACCGACCAATAAATTGATTGTAAAGGTTATTTAAAAAAAATAACAAACATATCATACTTATCTCCACTGTGCAGCTCGTTTTACAGAGTGGCCCCGATCCTGCTCTTCTGGGGGTCCCCCAGTGGCTCCTCCCCACATCTGATAACCCCCTTGGAGAAGTGCTTCCCCAAAGGGGTTACCTTGCAGGCGCGCTCCCGAGTCCAGCATTCGGTTTTCAAAGAGGCCGAATGCAGGACTTGGCCCCGCCCCCCGGCGCTCACGTCATTGGATTTGATTGACGGCAGTGGGAGCCAATGGCTGCGCTGCTATCAATCTATTCAAGAGCTGAGAACTCCCAGGCAGAGAGACAGCGCGTCTCCGTGGGTCAAGTTCGAGGGGTTAGGTAAGTAAAACGGGGGGGCTGGCTGGCCGGTCACTGCCAGGTGTTTTTTCATCTTAATGCATAGGACCCCTTTGTAGACTGATCATTTCTTTGTCAGTGGGAAAATGTACAAAATCAGCAGGGGATCAAATACTTTTTTTGCTCACTGTATAATATGAGGTCAAACCTAAACACTTACACTCTGTATGCAATCAGGCAGGCCCTTGCACTACATGGTTGAAGGTAAATCTAAAGGAAATTGAAAAAGAAAATTGTATAATGTATGGGCAGCTTAAGGACTGGATAGAAAATGAATGCTTTTTCTTTGGGCTATGTGAGATGGTCCCCCTTTTGTTCCTCCCCTCCCCCTTATCTAGTTCCTATTCTTCCTTCACCCCCATCTTTTTTTTCCCCTTATTGACGGTATTTACTGTGCAAATTGTGTTCAGGGACCCGCTATTGCCTGGTTCCTCGGGTTGCCATTTCATATGTTCTTTTTGACTCCAGTTCAGTGTTGGTCTGCTAATTGTATGACACATTATTTCACTGGACATATGTGATATGTTGTTTCTGTAAAATCCATGTGCAATCTTTAAAAATAAAGTATTTTGAAAAAAAAAGAAAATGAATGGATTGTTTTGTTTTTTTCCTCTTATTATTTTGTTTTAGTAAATTTAGATGAGACTGTGATTGTACAATGTGTATGGCCACCCTAAGGGCTTATTTAGATGTGCAATTAAGGGGGGAGCAATAAAAAAAAATGCGACTGAGCCACGTTTTTAGTGCCCCCCCCCCCAAAAGCTGCATAGGTAGCGGATCCCCTGCCTTCAGCAAAAACGATCACTCTTGTTGTGTTCAACGATCAGTAATCCCACTGAGCGCGACCCATTTCAGCAAATAAAGACACACTGCAAGCGCTCCCACAACCGCATGCAACACGGTGCGTTGGTTCAGCATGTACAGGGTTAAAACAAGCAGTGAGGAGGTGATAGATCGCCTCTTCACCGCCTGTCAAACACCCCTGAAAAGTGATCTGAAAAGGGATCGCTTTTCAGAGTCGTGGCAGTTTAGATGCAAGCCTATACTTCAGGCTGGAGCTACACAGGTAACTGACGGATCGCTTGGCATTGAACCGCCTTGAGTTTTATTCAGTCCCACGATCATGTGACCAATTACAGGCGACAACTCCATTAATCAAAAGAGCAAACAGTGATTTTTTTTCCCTGATCGCTATTTGCACAGAGAGGCGCTCATTCCCCTGATTTAGAGAACAGAAGGCGATCTGATGAAAAACCGAACAGAAAATCGCAAACGATCGCACTGCCTTGGCAATCGCTGGCTTTCCCATCCATGAACTGTCACCCATGTTATATAATATGGATGAGAGGGAAATGAATGGACATGTCATTGTATTATTATCAGTATCACCTCCCTGTCATCCACACACACGTGTATAGATCAGCACCTCCGATAATAACACAGCCCTCCGGGGTGATTACATGGAGTACAATGCCGAACAATAGAATGATAACGGCGGCACACAGCCAGCAATAACAAAAGGACGGTGCCGCCATTGGTGGCAGGATGAATAGTGTTACCCCGCACAGCACACGGTGCCCCCCGGGCTCGCCCATCCTCCGCCGTCTTCTTCTTCTCTCCTTAGCAACGCGGCACCGGTTACTAGGCGCGGGTGTCACATGGAAAACCATCCCACCTGAGCCGCAGCCCATTGGTTCCGCCCCTCGAGGAGTGCCCTAGAGCAGGGAGTCATGTGACCCACCTGCTGCCTTGCACACTGATATAGAGTGGAGAAGGGAGCTGAGATTAGAAGGAGTTGTAGTTAATGGCTGCCAGAAGTGCCTGACTTTCCAGGGGCTCCCAGGCAGGGATGGTAGATAAAATAGCCCAATACTGAGAGGAAAGGCTGTACTATTAGGCCTTATGTACACTGAGTGTTTGGTGTTGGCAGAAGGCACAGGTGCACCACCATTCCCGCCCCCCCCCCGCCAGCAGCCTGTAAAACTCTATGAGGGGCAGAAAGCTGCTACTGGATAGCACTAAGCAGTACTCTTATTTAGGACACTATGTGCCCAGGGATGAATGGCCGGTGTTCTGTTGAGAAGTGCCCCCCATCGAATAGTGGCCACATGTGCGCAGGGCGGAGCCGCACTTCAGCCGATTTTGACGATCAGCTGGAGTGATGTGACAAGGGCGCAAGCGCATATCGTAGGAGGCATCTTTTGATGGGAGATACCATTTCACGGCCACAATTGAAACCTATACAAACAGCGGGGGGAGACCGTAGTTCTGACATTGTGCCTCGCTGTTGCGGGGTGGCTTTACAGTGTGCTGATGGTCTGGTGTTGTCTGCGTTGAACGTCCGGTTTTGCCTGTGTGAAAGGTTGGGTTGCAATCACGGACAAAACCAACTCTTCAACACAGCCACTAGCCGCCCTCCAGCAGCATCAATGCACAATCTGAGAACTACGTTCTCCCCCACTGTTTGTATAGGTTTAAATTGTGCCCATGAAATGGTATCTCCCATCGAGAGATACCTCCTACGATATGCGCATGCGCCCTGGTTACGTCAGCCCAGCTGATCGGCAAATCAGCTGTTGTGCTGTTCCGTACGGCGCATGCGCAATACATACTGGGCACTATTCAATGGGGGGAACTTCTTGATAGAACCCTGGGGTGCAAGCAGTCTGCATTCCAGACATTCATCTCTGGGGGAATAGTGCCCTAAACAATAGTACCACTCTGTGCACTCTATTCAATATTCCTATAGCACACGTCCCTGGTAAAATGGCACATAAATAGTGGGTGCTGCAACGATTACCAGTTGGGTCCTGGAAGCATCAGACAAACGTACATCTTCGCCAGCACACCATGGATCAGCAAAAAGTTGTCCAAGAAGGTTTTTAATGAAAAACTTTTTGCTGATCCATGGTGTGCTGGCGAAGATGTACATTTGCCACTCTGTGCACTGTCCAGCCGCAGATCCACTTTGTGCCTAATGGTAAAACAGATCTTAAAGTGGAAGTCCATGCTAAAACTAAAATCCCTGCATCTATAGACATCCACGATCTAACCTATCTAGCTCTGTAAAGAAGAAATCAGTATACATACCTTTTCTGAAGTTGATCCGACCCGATCCCGCACCGAGCTGTCAGATGTGGCTTCGCTCTGTAGGCGGGTGCAGAGGACACAGCCGACAACGGAAGCCCCATTGTAACTCTATGGGTGATGTCACTTCCCATTCATTTCATAGCCGTTGTCGTCTGTATCCTCTGCAGAGCTTCTGCCACTGGAGATCGGATTGGCTTCAGAGAAGGTATAGTGTTAGATCGTGGGTGTCTATAGATGCAGGGATTTTAGTTTTAGCATGGACTTCCAGTTTAATGCCTAAGCACAATTTTGCAACTTTAACATGTGTTAGTAAAACCGAACATATCATCACAACTACTTTGTGCATCCAGGTGGATTATACCGTGTTTTTTTCAGGACAAATTGGGCTTTCATTTGGTGGTAAATGGTAACGGATATCTCCTGATTTTTTTTTTATTATCAAAGTAAAAACTGGCCCAAAATAGTTAAAAAAAAAAAAAAAATATTAAAAATGTATATTTCTTGCTACTACTATAACCTACCACAAAAGAACAACCCAAAATAAATTCTCTTGCTCCCAATGATCTCAGTGATACCACATATGTGTGTGTTAGTTGTATGTACCTGTAGTACAGCCCAGAAACAAAAGTGCACATTTTGCTTTTTTTTTATCCTACCTAAAACACATGGACACTAACTGACATTGATTAAAAAAAAAAATTGTGCCCAAAAAAAAATACTGACCTCGACCCAAGCACTAACCCTGGCACTGACCTAGATCAAACGTTGATCTAGGTATTTTTTTTTATTACTATATTTTTTTTTATTACACACAATTTTTTTTCTCTCTGCAAGGAAAGAGAGAGATACTGTCCTCTCTCTGTCCTCCATTCAGAGAGAGAAAACATGGGGTCGGGCTTCACAATGACTGATCACTATGATAGCCAATCAGAGACTATTACAGCGATCAGGTGACCCGGAATCGGGAGTTCCAGGTCCCGATCATTAGTACAGGGCCCGGGGGGCTCTCCGTGAGACCCTGGCCTCTGTACTGGGAGCGCACCCCTCTATGCGGCTGCCCCTAATCTCCATGCGGGGCGCGGGACGCATAGATTTCTATGAGGTTTTTTTTCTTTTTGAAGCACATGATTAAACACTGAGGCTTTAATTGGCTTCAAAAAGTTTGGGCTCGGGCAGAGAGCACTGCGCCCCGAGCCCACCTATTTGTGACATTAGCGAATCAGCATTCGCTATTGTCTTCCTGCTGCTCCTCCCGGCCAATCAGGACAGGAAGCGGGTCCTAGGGCCGGATTGGCCAGGAGGAAAGGCAACCGTATTGGCCGAGAGCAGAAGCCGCCCGCCACCTGGATGAGGTAAGTGTGGGGCTGGCGAGCCGGCGGGGTGGGGGGTTTATTTGCTTCCCCCCCGATAAATGGAGCACCAGCTGCCACTGATGAAAACGTTGGAATCCCATGCATCAGGGGCCTAATGTCCAGAGTGCACGAGGCTTTAATGCATATCTTGTGTTTACAGCCTGTGTGGAGGGGCTATTTGTTTGCTTCAAGTGGGTTTTGTATTCATATACAAATCTATTGGGGTGAAAAACCTGCTTGAAGGAGAACAACTACAGGTCAAATACACCAGGAATACATTCTCTAAATGATCTCGGAAATATCTCAAACTAATGCCATTAACACAAGCCCAAAGTTTGTTGCCACAGGCCTTTATATTGATTCATTGCAGCAGATGTCAACCCTCTCACTTACCTGATAAAATTAAGAATCGCATACCTTGCAATAGCTCACCTTTCCACTGGATGGCACATTCAAACTTTGCTGACTGTTATCCGATTCTTCCTGTAACTTCAGATATTGGAGGAGAATTACTTAAACTGGAGCACTCAGAATATGGTGTAGCTGTACATGGTAGCAAATCAGCTTTTAACTTCAACATGTTCAATTAAGCTTTGACAATAAAACCTGGAAGCTGATTGGTTTCCATGCAGAGTTGCACTAGATTTTGCACGCTTCAGTTTTAGTAAATCTCCCCCTCTGTGGTTCCTCCTGTCGACCTCTATGTGACTTCTGTGGCCTGTACTAATAAAAGTGTGTTGGTGGGGGGAACCACACCAGCCAACTTAAAGCTGAACTCCAGGTATGATCTCAATTACATAGTTACATTGGTCCAGTTTGGCACAATGAAAGTATGTATATCTGATACCTGAGGGACCCCTGGGGAAGCTGACAATCATAGTGGTAGTCGGTGTTACTAAAGTGAAAGTTGAAATCTTCTGAGTTCTGTGCGTGGCTTCCCCTCTGCACACTGACCACAATGGGTTGCTTGCTTGGCACTGCCACTATTTACAGAACTTCTTGAAAAAAATACAAGGTGTTCTAGCCCTCTAGGTTATGGGATCATAGAACTCTTATTTCTGAGTTAAATCTGCTGGCCCAAATATTTAATAACCTCAAATTCCCTCCAGGTCTGGATGCAAGGGAATTTAAGTGGTGGCTTGACAAAGGTCTATATTGTATTGGACACTATTTTACTCAAGTGGAACCTTTTACCATGTGTTATTGGCTTACGAAACTTAATGATAGGCAACAATTTGAGATTTTGGCTTTTTCTGATCCCTCGAAACCCTCATTCCTCATCCTCACAAAGGAGGAGAAATGGTGTACTAAAGACCTGGGTCAACGAGGATCTACGGGCTTCTCCTTCAAAAAATTACCATATATGACAGATTGGGACAGAGACTCTTCAGTTGATCTGGATTTGGATAGGTGACATCAACACTTTTGATCTTCCTTTAGGGGAATTCTGAATGTGTCTCTGATTGAGGCCAACCTTAAAGTATTGATTAGGGTACTTATTAATTTTTAGTTTAGCTAAAATGTATCCTCACTCCTCTCCACTTTGTTTCAGGGGATGTTCACTACGGTGGGAATGTCCCAAGATAAGGAGATTTTATAATAGGATTTTTTCCTTGTTTTAGCCATGTGGCTAGACTGTCAATACAGCAACAACCTCAAATAGCTTTATTGATTCAACCAGTGTCCGAGATACCTTGTAGTCAACAGTGACTAATTTTCTTTATCCTTCTTGCTGCCAAAATATCAATAGTGGGAGCATGGAAAAAATCCTCTGTCTCCTTGAGAAGGTTAAACACAAAATCTCATGGATTATGATTCATGAAAAGATAAATGAAGCAATTCGAGAAGACTTGGGACTCTTGGGCCAAATATATGCAAATGCGGATGACTCCTCTATCTACAGTTTCTGCGTCTTTGGGAGATCGCTAAGCCTATTTTTTATAAGCTCTCCCTACTCAATTCTTCTCTTTCTCTCTCTTGAGTATTATAACTGTTCTTTCTTTGCAAGATTATGCTTGAAGGGCTCTATGAATATATGAATAGGGATTATTATTGATTCTAATGTCATCTAGATGTACCAGGAGCATCAATTTTAACACACTGTTGCACTTCTTTACAGAGTACTGAAATTATCAGTTGCCTCTCTGGCTCATGGCTATATTTTATTAAATGTTTATGTAACCCTTTTGAATATTATACCCCTTTCATGACTAAGCCTATTTTTGAAATTTGGTGTTTACAAGTTAAAATCCGTATTTTTTGCTAGAAAATTACTTAGAGCGCCCAAACATTATATATATATTTTTTTTAGCAGATAATCTAGAGAATAAAATGGAGATTGTTGCAATATTTTATATCACACGGTATTTGTGCAGCGGTGTTTTAAACGCAAATTTTTGGGAAAAGGGACACTTTCATGATTATTAAAAAAAACAAACAGTAAAGTTATCCCAATTTTTTTGTATAATGTGATAGATGATGTTACGCCGAGTAAATAGATACCAAACATGTCACGCTTTATAATTGCACGCACTCGTGGAATGGTGACAAATACGGTACCTAATACGCTTTAAATTTTTTTTACGGTTACCAGGTTAGAGTTACAGAGGAGGTCTAGTGCTAGAATTATTGCTCTCGCTCTGACGATCGCGGCGATACACATGTGTGATTTGGACAGCGTTTACATATGCGGGCGTGACTTCCGTATGCATTTTCTTTGCTGCGCGAGCTCGCGGGGATGGGGGGGGTTAAAAAAAAAAAATTTCTTATTTCTTTTGTTTATTTTTATATTTATAAATTGTGTTTAAAAAAAAAATTTTTTTGATGACTTTTATTGCTGTCACAAGGAATGTAAACATCCCTTGTGCACATCTGCGTACGCTCGGCGGGAAGGGGATACCCTCTATCGATATTGGAATTGTATTGTTTTGCTGGTGTGCGAAATAAAACTTTAAATTGGTTCTAAAGGCAGATGGTTTTTTATCTTACTGATGCAGAAAAAAAACTTGCTATTTCTTCAGAATAGCAAAAGATAGGAATCTGCAACAAAGTTTGTTAACCACTTGCTTACTGAGCACTTAAAATCCCCTCCTGTCCAGACCAATTTTCAGCTTTCAGCGCTAATGCACTTTGAATGAAAATTGTGCGGTCATACAACACTGTACCTAAATGAAATTTTTATCATTTTTTTCCCACTAATAGAGCTTTCTTTCGGTGGTATTTGATCACCTTTGCGATTTTTATTTATTGTTAAAAAAATTTAAAAAGACCAAATTTAAAAAAAAAAAATGTATATTTTTCTATATTTTGTTTTAAAATTTTGCAAACAGGTAATTTTTCTCCTTCATTGATGTACGCTGATGAGGCGGCACTGATGGGCACCGATAGGTGGCAGTAATGGGCACTGATGGGTGGCAGTGATGGGCACTGATGGGTGGCAATAATGGGCACTGGTTGGTTACACTGATAGGCAGCACTGCTAGGTGGTACTGATTGGCACCACTGGTGGGCATTGATAGGTGGCACTGGTGGGCACTGGCAGGTTGCAATGGCAGGCGGCACTGGCAGGGGGTACTGGTGGGCACAGATGAGGCAGAATTGGCAGAATTGCCTCTTCGGGACCGATGTCCCGAATAAGCCGGTGATCGGCTTTTTTTTCTCCTCACGCTGACAGCGTGAGGAGAAAAAAAAAAAGGTTACCGAGCTTTTGTTTACATCGTGTGATCAGCTGTCATTGGCTGACAGCTGATCACGTGGTAAGGGGCCGAGTCTCAGTGACTCGGTGATCACAGCGTGCAAAGGGGAGGCCGTCATATCAGCCTCCCGGAAATTCAGGTCCGCGCTGTGGCTGTCATTTGGCTATAGCGCGGACGCCAAGTGGTTAAAAAAACTTTGCAATGTACATTTATCACCCAGAGGAGATTGTTTTTTCTCAAATTTGGAGTTACTATTGAACATAGGTTCCATGTTTATTGTCATTAGCTTTCCAGTATGAATATTTATTTTGCCTAATACTTTAAAGTGGTTCTAAAGGCAGAAGTTTCTTTTTTTTAATCTTAATGCATTCTATGCATTAAAATAAAAACCTTCTTTGTGCTTCAGCCCTCCTAATACCTACCTGAGCCCCATATCGATCAAATGTCGAGAGACTTGGCTGGCTGGGACTGGCCAGGAAATTTTGACAATTTCCTTTTGGGATTAATAAAGTATTCTGTATACTCTCCCTCCTGATTGGCTGAGACAGCAGCGGAGCGCCATTGGCTCCCGCTGCTGTCAAAGTCAGTGAGCCAATGAGGAGAGAAAGGGGGCGGGGCGGGCCATGGCTCTGTGTCTGAATGGACACACAGAGCAGTGGTTCGGGTGCCCTCATAGCAAGCTGCTTGCTGTGGGGGGAACTTGGTAGGGGGGAGGGGCTAGAAGTGCCGAAGAGGGACCTGAGAAGAGGAGGATCTGGCCTCTCTCTGCAAAACCATTACACAGAGCAGGTAAGTATGACATGTTTGTTATTTAAAAAATAAAATGAGAATTTAGTATCACTTTAAATAATAAAATATGTTTTGGATTTTCACTAAACCTCTGTGGATGGTACTTCGAACCTCCTGATGTTGTTCTATCCCTTTTGTTTATTATAAGACACACTTTATGTTCTAATTGTGATCCCAATTCTGAAATATGTTGTTACTCAACCTTTTCTTCAATAAAAAATATAGAGCAAGAAATACAAGGTGTTTTTTAATTGAACAAGGTGAAGAGGAGGGATGGTGACATCCAACAATGGAGCAGAGGGGAGATAAGGGGCTCGCTATACTTGTCTATTTTTTTTTTATTGAACTAAGTATATAGCCCCATATTGCCACCTGTGACAGACCTGGTATTCACCATAAAATACAACCCATGGGAACCATTATGACAGTGCTTAGAGTACAGTTACCCATATACTGTAAGCAATAACAAGACTTGGCAAGGTTAAGGTGAGACAAATCACATATGACATTTAAGTATTTTGTGGCAAAGCTCTTTGTTGATAAATGCATGGTTTAGGCAATGAAATGGTGGCCTGAGTTAGGTCTAGCAGGTACGCTAAGGACTTTTGAAATATAGATTTTGTAACATAACTCCTGTGAATTTAAAATAACTGCTATATGAGAATATCGACATCCAATGCAAAATGAGAAAGGCTTGCAAAACAATTCTCTTTAACTCAGATTGTGTAGTAATGTAGTTACAAAACATACACTTCACCTAAAAGGGTTAGAAACAACCCCTTTATTGGGGCATAAATAAGGTATTTTTTTACTCACTTTAAAATCCTTTTCTTTGAGTCTATTGAGGGACACAGTAAGTTTTAACCTTTGTGTTATACTGTCGCCTAAAGAAGAACTGGAAGCTGGCAAACAAAAAAACTGAAGCAATGAAGAGATGCTTCCTTTATACTGAATGGTGGGAAAGAGAGCGCACACACACGTGACACTCCACCCAGCAGATGATGTCCCAGAGCATTAATCCCCTTCCCTGGCAAAACAGGTGGGAATGGGGAATTAAGGATCTCCATGACCTAAATAACTGAGGTAGCTCCTGCTCCTCAGCCCAACTGGCCTACATACTATGTGAGTCTTCAGAGACAGGGCAGTGCCAGTGGTTCTGGATCTAAAAAAGTACTCCACAGCTAACTTTTACCAGAGCAGTGTCTTGAAGGCACCCTGTGCAGAACCCAGTGTCCAAGGGTCACTTCCAAGACATCCCGGTAACTTTTCAGTCCAGTTGGGGCCTGAGCACTGTACTCCAAAAGCCAGGCTTAGTAAGACCGTATGGAGGAGCTGCAGTTGAAGAGATAAAGCTCCAGTAGCGTGATATAGAAGAGTCTTATTTGAAGAAATAATTTGAAGTACAAAAAAGGTGCTAGCAATAGTATACAATAATCCTAAAGCTGAACTCTTCCCATGCAGGGGGGATGAGCCTACACTGCACAGGATAACTGCTCTTTTTTTTCTGGAGAGAGGAGAGCGGAGATATACTCACCTAATTCTCCTATCCTCCCCGCAAAAGACTGGTCTGGTATCTCTGTGCTCCAGCCATAATGCACAGTGGACTGTTCCTGATGTCATCACGCACAGAGCAGGCTCCATAGGCAAGGAACTGTGGGGGAACGCCGTTTTCCAGAGGATTGAAGAATTTGGTGAGTATAAGCTTACTGCTCACCCCTAAACAAAATGGCCAGTTGACCCATGCAGTGCGGACATATCTCCATTGAATGGGAAATTTCTTTTTTGCCTTGAGTTGGACTTTTACACAACATAGCTGAAGAGAAGACGTCCATCTTATTAGATCAATAGCAAAAACTAAGCCATGCTGACATGGGCGTCCGCAGAACTTTTTTCAGGGGGGGCATCATTTCAAGATCACACATGCTCTGACTCTTTTTGACAAAGTCATTATTACATTATCATGGTCAGAGACTGCGGACATAGTACAGGAGATGGTCAGAAACTGCAGACATGGTACAGGAGATGGTCAGAGACTGCAGACATGGTACAGGAGTTGGTCAGAGACAGCATACATGGCCCAAGAGACTGTAGGAGACTGCGGACATGGCACAAGAGATGATCAGAGACTGCATACATGGCTTAAGAGACTTAAGAGACTGAGGACATGGCACAATAGACTGTAAGAGCGTACATACATGTGGGGGATGACAGAGAGAGACGTGACAGAGAGAAAGTGGGGGTGACAGAGAGAGACGGGGGGGGTGACAGAGAGAGACAGAGGGGGTGACAGAGAGAGAGGGAGTGATAGAGAGATAGAGGGAGTGACAGAGAGGAGTGATGGGGGGTGAAAGAGGGAGGGTCAGAGCAAGACCCCTAGCCCTGTCTGCATTCCCTTTAGTGCCCCTATGTCCCAGTGGTGTGTGTAATACTCAGTACATGATGGGCAGCAGCTGGCAAGACCCGTTTTCATTTTGGGTGCCTTCTTTTTCATTACCATTGGATCTATGATGTGACATGGAGTGGTCCCTGGCTGCTTGCATTTCCTGCCCGTCCTTGTTCTCTGAACCCCGGTCAGTCTGTCCTCCAAGCCTGGGAGTGGTGAGGTGGTTTAAGGAGTCCAGGGGTTCCAGGCTCTGGGAGACGCTGTGCCCGCTGTTTCTGGTGTCTTGCTGCTCTCCTTTCCTGCAGCCTCTATCTCCTGGGCCGCTTGCTTGCTCCATGTAGACCGGGTGATGTCATCCTGCCCACCCCTTGAGGCCTTCGCCGTCTCGCTCCTTGCACCAGCTGTCACTGGCCCTGTTAAACTGTGTACAGGTGTGAGCAGGGCTGGCCCCCGGCGCTAGGATAAGGACCGAGTGGGGAACCCCGATCCGATCCCTGATTCTGAGAGGTGGGGGCACTTCCCCCCCTTGCCCCTACCCGCGGACACCCATGCATATACTGAAAGTTTTAGGGGTTATCCTGGGCTGGCCAACAGTTTTTTCTTTTCTTTTTCCAATTGGGTAGCGCAGGAATATTCTTATTACATTTGTCTTGCATACACACAGTCACACAAATTTTGTCGGAAATTCCGAACGTCAAGAACGCGGTGACATACAACACGTACGACGAGCCGAGAAAAATTAAGTTCAATAGCCAATGCGGCTCTTCTGCTTGATTCTGAGCATGCGTGGAACTTTGTGCATCAGAATTGTGTACACACGATCGGAATTTACGTCAACGGATTTTGTTGTCGGAAAATTTGAGATCCAGATCTCAAATTTGGTTTGTCGGAAATTCCGACGGAAAATGTCCGAGGGAGCCTACACACGGTTGGAATTTCCGACAACAAGCTCCTATCGAACATTTCCCGTCAAAAAATCTGATCGTGTGTAAAACGTGGCATTCAGGCTCATTTACGCTTCGGCTTCAACGAGGCTTCAACAAGGCTTCGGACAGGCTTTGTTAAAGCTCTCTGAATGCTAGTCAAAGCTCCTGTCACTAAATAAAATGGTTAGCTTACTGTCCTGTTCACACCTGCTTTTGCTTTGCTTCAGCTTCGCTTCAAAAGTTATACCCCATGTAGCTTCAGTGGTGCTTCAAAGCGTCTTCAAAGTCTCCATAGAAGTCTATAACAAAGCTCGCTTGAAACCCCACCAAAGACTGATCGAAGCCCCACTAAAGCCCCACCGAAGCCTCATCGAAGCACCAAGCGAAAGCAGGTGTAAACAGGACCGTAAGCTAACCATTTTTTTAGGGACAGGCTTTGACTTGCGTTAAGAGAGCTTTTAACAAAGCATGTCCGAAGCCATGTTTTGAAGCAAGTGTAAACTAGCCCTAATTACGATCATGCGCACTACAAATCCCTTACTCCATAGTCCATCTTGGGAACGAGAAAGAGAGGATGGCTATGTTTTAGGGCTCATTTACACTTGGTTCGGCTTCAATTAGGCTTCAGACCGGCTTTGTTAAAGCTCTCTGAACACTAGTCAAAGCCCCTGTCACTAAATAAAATGGTTAGCTTACTGTCCTGTTCACACCTGCTGTCAGAGAGCTTACCTGATTGGGCGTCGTCGCGCGCCGGGGCGAGTTGGTGCGCGCTTTCCTGCGGGTGCTCGGGCGCCTGCTTCTGTGGGCACTGGTGTTGGCATGGCGGCTGGACGTGGGGGACACGGTGGTGCACGGGCACGTATGCCTATGGGCGCTGCTATGCGTTCGCCTGGTGGCGCTGGTGTGCATGCCGCTGTCCGGGGGCGCGCTCGGGCGCGTGCGGGTGCGCGGGTGCCTGTGCGTAACAGTGCGTGCACGAACGCGGCGTTTGGCGCTAATCAGCCTATTTAGGCTTGCTTCTCCCTCTGATCAGTGCTGCCTGATCAACAGCTCCGTGCCTAGTTCCTGTTTCCTGTTCCTAGTTCCTGTGATTCCTGTGTTCCTGATCTGTTGACGACCCGGCTTGCCTTTTGGACTCTCCTGACCTCCGCCTGCATTTGACCCCGGCCTGTTTGACTTCGCTTCTGCCCGCTCCTTCTGTACCTCTGCTGCCCGCCTGTTGCCAAAACCCAGCTTGTGCACTAACCTGTCTCCAGCTCCTGTTCAGCATCTGTTGTCTGTGCCGCTGACTATCATCTGCTGTTTGAAGACTGCTAACCTCCGGAACACGGACTCCTGCACAGGCTCTCATACCACTCCGCACTCGTTGGCCTCCTGTCTGCTCTACCAGGGGCCGCGAGTCGGATACGTAAGGGAGCCTACCCTCTGCCCAAGTGGACTCACTGGTCTGGTAAGTGAGAGACTTGACAGTATCAGGCAGCCATGACCGAGTCCGGGCAGGGGGCCTCCCCCATGGATGAACTTTGTAGGCACCTTGCGGGCCTTACCCAAGCAGTCAAGAGCCTACAAGAAGGCTACACCAGATTAGAGGGTCAGGTCCAAGCCCTCTCAGCTGCTCCTCCCCCCCAAGGGGCACCATCTGCCGGACTCTCCTCAGCACCCTCCGTAGCAATGCTTCCTCCGGAACCCAGGGTACCCACACCTGAGAAATTTACTGGAGATCGTCGCAAATACCGGGCCTTCCGTAACGCCTGCGAGCTTTACTTTGCGCTACAGCCTCGCACGTTCTCTCTGGACGCCACTAAGGTGGGATTTGTCATTGCACTGCTGTCCGGCGAGCCCCAGACTTGGGCTCATCATTTACTGGAGCAGAAGTCCAGATCCTTAGATACCCTGGACACTTTCTTTCTGGCAATGTCCCAATTGTACGAGGACCCTCAACTTACTACTACTGCTGAGGCAGCCCTGCATTCCCTGCAGCAAGGCCGCAGAGCGGCCGAAGACTACGCAGTTGAGTTTCGTCGTTGGAGCTCTGATACAGAGTGGAACGATGCTGCCTTGCGTCATCAATTTCAGGTGGGGTTATCTGATCCCCTTAAGGATGAACTGGCACGTGTTGGAATACCCCAGACTCTGGATGAACTTATTAACCTATCTATTCAAATTGACCGACGTCTGAGAGAAAGACGCTCTGAGAGGTCCTCTGTTCACCCTCGTCCTATTTGGATGCTCCCTAGAGTTCCCAGTTCCCCCAACCAATTGCCTCTCTCCTCTACTTCAACCACGGAAGCACCCGAACCCATGCAGCTTGGTCTGCTCCGGCCATCCCTTACCCCGGAAGAGAAGATGCGCAGACGTACGCACAACCTATGCCTGTATTGCGGGGAACAAGGACATTTTGTGAGGACCTGCCCTAACAAGATACGTAAGTGTCTGACGTCTTCTTCCGCTTGTGCATCTGTTTTGCCCAAACCTGGTAACCATTTGACTATCTCTGTTGTATTACAGCTCCCCGGAAAGAACATCCCGGTGTCGGTCATTATTGACTCTGGAGCATGCAGTGGCTTCATCGATCAAACCTTTGTCAATAATCATGGCATTCCTCTTCAACCTAAGACCCAGGATCTTGCAGTATTCCTAGCTGATGGCTCTACCCTTAGTTCAGGTCCAGTCACCTGTGAGACTGTTCCGCTACTGGCCACTATAGGCCCGGAACATCAGGAACTCTTACGTTTGGATGTCATCTCCTCCCCTCTCTTCCCAATCATTCTCGGAATGCCCTGGCTACAGGCACATAACCCCAGCATTGACTGGTCCACAGGAAGAATCCAATTCTCATCTGACTACTGCAGGCAACATTGCTTAGGTGGGACCCCCGTCTCACCGACTCAATGTCTTTGTTTGGATTCGGATACCAAACTTTGCCCATCTCTTCCCGAGGCCTATCGGGACTTCCAGGATGTCTTCAGTAAGAAGGGGGCAGAGACTCTTCCAGTTCACAGGCCTTATGACTGCCCAATAGAACTTTTACCTGGAACCAAAGTTCCCTTTGGAAGGATTTTTCCACTAACTGAGCAGGAGCTGGGCACCTTAAAAAACTACATTGACGAGAACTTAAAGAAAGGGTTTATCCGCCCTTCCACGTCTCCAGCCGGTGCAGGCATTTTCTTTGTGGAGAAGAAGGACCACACCTTACGTCCCTGTATCGACTACCGGGAATTAAACAAAATTACTGTAAAGAACAGATACCCGTTACCCTTAGTACCCGAGTTATTCCAGAGACTGGGAACCGCAAGAGTTTTCACCAAGCTGGATCTCCGCGGGGCATACAACTTAATTCGCATAAGAGAAGGGGATGAGTGGAAAACAGCTTTTCGTACTCGATTCGGGCACTATGAGTACCTTGTCATGCCCTTTGGCTTGTGCAACGCACCAGCCACCTTCCAGCACTTTGTCAACGATGTATTCCGTGACTTCCTAGACCTCTATGTCATAGTCTATCTGGACGATATTTTGATTTTCTCCGCCTCTCTGACCGACCACCGCAGGCATGTGCGAAATGTTCTCACCCGACTTAGGCAACATGGGCTCTATGCAAAACTTGAGAAATGTGAGTTTGAGCTTCAATGCATTCAGTTTCTGGGCCTGATCATCTCCCCTGAGGGCATCAAGATGGATCCCCAAAAGGTATCTGCTATCCTGGACTGGCCTGCACCTATTGATAAGAAAGGGGTACAACGTTTTATTGGCTTTGCCAACTTCTATAGAAAATTCATAAAAGGGTTCTCTTTGATAATCGCTCCTATTACTGAACTTACCAAACAAGGAAGTCGGTTTTGCTGGACTCCTAAGGCGCAGTCGGCCTTCGAGGAACTCAAGGCTCTATTTACCTCAGCCACTATTTTAAAACACCCCAACCCAGCTCTACCATTTGTGTTGGAAGTTGACGCTTCCGAAATTGCAGTAGGGGCCGTACTCTCACAACGACAAGGCACCAAAGCTCTTCTGTACCCTGTGGGGTTTTTCTCACGAAAACTCTCACCTTCCGAGAGAAACTACGATGTTGGTGACCGTGAACTCCTAGCTATTAAGGCGGCCTTGGAGGAATGGCGTTACCTTCTGGAGGGTGCTGCTTATCCCATACTGGTCTACACGGACCATAAAAACCTGGAATACCTGAGAACGGCTAAGAGGTTAAGACCCCGGCAGGCCAGATGGGCACTTTTTTTTTCTCGATTCCAGTTCCATGTCACCTTCAGACCCGGATCCAAAAATATTAAATCTGACGCACTCTCACGAATGTTCCATGATTCGGAAGAAACCGCACCTCCAGATACCATCCTTCCCCCTGAGAATTTCTTGCTTCTTCAGGAAGATCTAATCTCTCGAATCAGACGGGCTTCTATGGGGGCGACGCCGCCCGCTGGGACCTCTACCAAGGATGGCCTATTTTGGCATGAAGACAAGATTGTGGGGTACAGGTATTGGAACTGTGTCACGATCACAAATTAGCTGGACATTTCGGCTCACGAAAAACAAGTGATCTGGTACTACGTACCTTCTGGTGGCCTTATCTCATCAGGGATTGTAGAAGGTTCATTGATTCCTGCAATACTTGCGCTAGAAGCAAAACCAGCCGGGCCAGAGCTTGGGGACTGTTAAAACCTCTCCCAGTCCCAGAGAGACCATGGAGCATGATCTCAATGGATTTTGTCGTTGAACTCCCCCCATCAGAAGGCTTCTCCGCTATCTTTGTCGTGGTAGACAGATTGTCTAAAATGGCTCATTTTCTCCCAATGAAGGGTACCCCATCGGCCACGGAGACGGCTGATATGTTTATTAAAGAAATTGTCAGGCTGCATGGAGTTCCGAAGAATATAGTTTCTGACCGTGGTGTCCAATTCACCTCCAGATTCTGGAAGGCCCTCTGTGGCTCCTTGGAAATTGAGTTGGCATTCTCCTCGGCCTACCATCCCCAGTCCAATGGGCAAACTGAGAGGACGAATCAGACGCTGGAGCAGTATCTCCGCTGCTTCTCCGCATTCTCCCAGGAGGATTGGGCCCCCCTACTTCCTATTGCGGAGTTCTCTTATAATAATTCCTTGCATTCAGCCACCAACCAGACTCCATTCTATGCCAACTATGGCTTTCATCCGACCTTTTTACCTGGATCAATACCTGAATGTTCTGTTCCTGCAGTATCTGAGACCTTGAATTTCTTCTCGGTGAACAATAAGCTGTTACAAGATACCATGGCCAAGGCCCAAGAAGGTTATAAGAAGGTGTTTGACAAAAAGAGGCGTGGAGAACTCGTGTTGGAACCTGGTAACCCAGTATGGTTATCTACCGCCAATCTAAAACTGGCATGTCCATCCAAAAAACTAGGCCCTAAGTTCCTGGGTCCCTTCCTGGTAAGGAGGAAAATTAATGATGTTGCCTACGAGCTTGATCTGCCGAATTCCCTGAAGGTGCACCCGGTCTTCCATGTATCTCTCTTAAAGCCGGTTATCCCCAATTCTTTTGTTGGCCGTACTGTCGGTCCACCCAAACCCATCCTTGTAGACAACGAGGAGGAATTTGAAGTAGAGGCAATATTAGACTGCAGAAAAAGACGAAATCAAACCCAATACCTCATAAAGTGGAAAGGATATGGCCCTGAAGACAATTCATGGGAACCAGAAGATAATTTGCATGCCGGGGAACTCCTGCAAGCTTTCAAGGACTCACATGCCTCCAAGTTGGCCCAAGTGGGCATCCGGTGTCTGCCCTTGAGGAGGGGGCACTGTCAGAGAGCTTACCTGATTGGGCGTCGTCGCTCGCCGGGGCGCGTTGGTGCGCGCTTTCCTGCGGGTGCTCGGGCGCCTGCTTCTGTGGGCACTGGTGTTGGCATGCCGGCTGGCCGTGGGGGACGCGGTGGTGCACGGGCACGTATGCCTATGGGCGCTGCTATGCGTTCGCCTGGTGGCGCTGGTGTGCATGCCGCTGTCCGGGGGCGCGCTCGGGCGCGTGCAGGTGCGCGGGTGCCTGTGCGTAACAGTGCGTGCACGAACGCGGCGTTTGGCGCCAATCAGCCTATTTAGGCTTGCTTCTCCCTCTGATCAGTGCTGCCTGATCAACAGCTCCGTGCCTAGTTCCTGTTTCCCGTTTCCTGTTCCTAGTTCCTGTGATTCCTGTGTTCCTGATCTGTTGACGACCCGGCT
The DNA here is from genome assembly GCF_042186555.1 of Aquarana catesbeiana. Classification (NCBI taxonomy): domain Eukaryota; kingdom Metazoa; phylum Chordata; class Amphibia; order Anura; family Ranidae; genus Aquarana; species Aquarana catesbeiana. The sequence continues at coordinate 225,154,502 of NC_133332.1, read as the reverse complement.
TGCCTTTTGGACTCTCCTGACCTCCGCCCGCTCCTTCTGTACCTCTGCTGCCCGCCTGTTGCCAAAACCCAGCTTGTGCACTAACCTGTCTCCAGCTCCTGTTCAGCATCTGTTGTCTGTGCCGCTGACTATCATCTGCTGTTTGAAGACTGCTAACCTCCGGAACACGGACTCCTGCACAGGCTCTCATACCACTCCGCACCCGTGGGCCTCCTGTCTGCTCTACCAGGGGCCGCGAGTCGGATACGTAAGGGAGCCTACCCTCTGCCCAAGTGGACTCACCGGTCTGGTAAGTGAGAGACTTGACACCTGCTTTTGCTTTGCTTGGCTTCGCTTCAAAAATTATACCCCATGTAGCTTCATTGGTGCTTGAAAGCGTCTTCCAAGCCTCCATAGAAGTCTATGGCAAAGCTCGCTTGAAGCCCCACCGAAGCCTCATCGAAGCCTCACAGAAGCCTCATCGAAGCCCCACCAAAGCCTGATCGAAGCCCCACTGAAACCTCATCGAAGAACCAAGCAAAAGCAGGTAAACAGAACTGTAAGCTAACCATTTTATTTAGTGATGGGCTTTGACTGGCGTTCAGAGAGCTTTAACAAAGCGTGTCCAAAGCCATGTTTTGAAGCAAGTGTAAACTAGCCCTAAAGGAAAAGCCATTGGTCCCTGAATGGGATAAAAAGAACCTATAGGCAAAAATACAAACAGTGCCTAAAATTCGAAACCATCCCCACAGAACAAGCAAATGTCATACAGTTTTTGGCTGGAGCTGGGATTTAACTAAAAGCAGGAGTTAAGCACAGGAGGTGGCGGGGTAGCTATTGACTCAATATAGGGCATACTAGGTCAATAGACACTCTGCCGACTCCAGTGCCTAAGGGGGCAACACCTCGTATCTGGAAAGATGAGTAGTGTCACATGAAACAAAACTTCTTACGTCACAAGCACTGTTATTGCCCAACCTGTCAGTCTCGATTATGAAAGGAACTGGCTTTTTTTCTTAGGAAAACAGGTTTAACATGTTGTACTTGAATCAGGAAGAGTCACAATATTCAAATGACTCAATGCCACACGTGCTGACAATAGTCAGGTATAGCAGCAATGTAAATTATAGATGGAGGGATAATTATCTAACTAACCGCTAAATACACTAATGTAGAGGAACTGCAGCAGCTGCCATCAGATTTGTAAAGGGATGTACTCACTGGTGATTCATTCATTCTGGCTGAGCTAAAGAAAATTGGTACTAAAAATGTAGTGCATGGTTGTGATTTTACATATTCCAAAACTGGGCTGGTGGACGGAGTCAATTTCTGGCTTCCTATAGGTCTTGGATAGGTCTTGGATAGGTCTTGGATACCCCAACAGCCAACATTTTCAGGGGGTTTATACCTCTGGCATCTACAAAAAAAATGATTATATCTATTTTAGATAAACTGATCCTTAAAGGCATAGTTCGCCTTTAGCAATAAAACAAAACGGCCTGTGCAGATAAGGAACATCTGTAGATAAAAACTAGCTGTTCAGCTTTGACCAAAGTTGAATTATGCCCTTGCTATAGGTATAGGCCATTTACATACCTGGTGACTGGAAAACCTATAGGATGTTGCTAAGCGAAGCCAAGCTGTTCCTGCTCACCTCCACCATCACAGTAGCAAGCTCTTTCTCTGATTGAAACCCCCTCACATGCACTTTCTCTCCCCTGATCTAGTAGCTTTGAGCTCAGCAAGCTCAGCATTTGAAAGCTCGCTATGATGGTGAAGGTGAACAGTAACAGCAGGCATGTCTAAGAAACATCTTGGGAGTTTTTCAGTTAGGCGTTATGAGCTACGTAAATGGCCTACACCTATAGCAAGGGCATTACTTAACTTTGGTCAAAGTTGCACAGTTTGTTTTTATCTACAGATACCCCTTACCAGCACAGGCAGTTTATTGGTAAAAGTGAACTAAGCCTTTAAGGCCTCATTCACATGGGTGTATCTATCCATACACCTGTGCAAAGGGCCATTAGGACACTCCATCTGCCTGACTTTGTCATTGGTGCCAACGTGCACCATGACAGCCGGGTCTTCCCCAGCCCCTCCCAGTAATCTGTCCACCAGATCCGTGATGTGCCGAACCCGAGTGCCCGGTAGACAGCATACAGTTTGGCCCTTCAGGTCTTTGTTACAGATTGCTCTCTCTGTCCTTCTAAGAATTGAGTCCCCAACCACCAGAATCTGTCTATCCTTTCCCTTTGCTTCCCCGCCACTCTCACTGGAGGAGTTCTTCCCCTGGCAGCTAGGAGAGTCCCTCAGCTCCAACAGTGCTGGTCCCTGACTGGTTTCACCAATGTCACTCAATGGAGTGTACTTATTGGGATGCTCCAGCCCTGGATTGGCCTCCCTGGCACTTACCCCTCTACCCTTCCTAAATGTCACCCATCTACACTTTTCTGGTGCCTTCACCTCTTTGTCTCCACCCGCCTCTGTGCTGGCCCCTGCCGGCACCTGCCATGTACATTCCCGGTTCTCCTTTAGTATGGAGGGTCTTCTCAGTGCTGACAGTTGCTTCCCTAGATTCAGAACCTGGGCTTCCAGGGAAACAATGTGCTTACATTTTGCACAACAGTATTCGTCCTCGATCAGATAATCAAGGAACGCATAAATGCTGCAAGATGTACACAGAGTCGCATCTCCACATCCGCTGGGCATCGTACCTACCAATTTAATGAGGATTGGGGGTTATACCCTGTCCAAATTACCTAACAATTAGCTTCCTGACACTAATACTCAACAATACAATACACAGGTACTCAACAAGACAATACACAGGTACTTGAAGACCACATGCACTCGCAGACACGCATGCATTCGAGACCCACGTGCACCTGCAGACCCACGTGCACTCGCAGACCCACGTGCACTCACGACCCACGTGCACTCGCAGACCCACGTGCACTCGCCGACCCACGTGCACTCGCAGACCACGTGCACTCGCCGACCCACGTGCACTCGCCGACCCACGTGCACTCGCAGACCACGTGCACTCGCCGACCCACGTGCACTCGCAGACCCACGTGCACTCACAAACCACGTGCACTCGCCGACCCACGTGCACTCGCAGACCACGTGCACTCGCAGACCCACGTGCACTCGCAGACCCACGTGCACTCGCAGACCCACGTGCACTCGCAGACCACGTGCACTCGCAGACCCACGTGCACTTGCCAACCCACGTGCACTCGCAGAACCACGTTTCAGGTAAAAAAAAAACAAAACCCTTCAGCTCTTTACTACCGCTTTAAGAACAAAGCAGTTTGCCTTATGTCCTATGTTATGTCCTATGGCTTCCGTTTATACCAAAGCACTGTGTTGGTGTGCACTGAAAAAAATAAGATGTTCTATTTTTGCACAGAACATCATTGCAACAAACAACAAAGCAATAAATTACATAGTTGAAATAAAAATAAAAAAAACTGAAAAAAGCGAGCGCTGCAATGTGTTATAACTATGCATTTCAGAACATGGCAATGCATGTTCAGTTAATTTTTCTTCTCACTTCCGGCTTTGGCTATGGGACAGGAAGTGAAGAGAAATCTCCCCAATAGGACAGAGATGGCAAAAAAAATCTGCTAGGGGTTATTACCCCCCCCCCCCCCCCCAGGTCTCTGTTGAGGATAGTGGAAAATGGAGCCATTCCAAGTGAAGGTAAAATAACATTTCTGGATAAGAAAACATAACCAAGTAACTAATGTGGGAAAAGTACAATTCTTCATATTTGCAATAATTTTATGTAAGAATTGAACTTTATAATACAAAAATTATTGAAGGATAAAACGATAAATGAAGCAAAATAAATAAATAAATAAATGAACCCTTGTTTCCTGGTATGCTGGTATATATGGCACATAAATCGCCTATTGAGAGATACACATTGTCTAGTCTTTCTCTGCTGAGATATGTAGTTCTACAGTACCCGGAGAAGAAGTTAAACTTTTTTAGACTGGGCTGCTGAGATATGTAGTTCTACAGCAACAGAAAAGGGAAAGAATGCCAATGATAGATCTACATTGAGTAGCCTGGCTATGCTGGGATATGTACTTCTACAACAGTAGGGAATCCAGAAGCTGCAAAGTAAGAAATGTTTGTTGTCTATAAAGGTTGTTCTGGGATATGTAGTTCTTCAACAGATGGAAAGCTGGATGGAAAAAAAAGTTGCTTGTTCTGGACATGCTGGGATATGTAGTTCTACAGCACTTGGAGGCTAGACCTCTCCAGTGGGAGAAAAGTGAAACTTATTTAGACTGGGATGCTGGGATGCGTAGTTCTACGGCACCAGGAAAGGCAAAGATTGTTAATTAGACATGTATGTTGCTTAGTTGAAGACATACAGGGAGATGATACAAACTTTGCTTAGTTTCTACATTCTGGATATGTAGTTCTAGAACAACCCAATGCCTAATAAAAGGCATACATTGCCTGGATGTGCTGGGATATGTAGTTCTACTACAGCACCAGGAAAGGCATAGTCTGACTACTAAGAGAAATACGTGGCTTGTAAAGGCTGTTCTTCTGGGATATGTAGTTCTGGAACAGCATGCCTATTAAAAGATAGAAATATCCTAGCCTGTATGGGCTGATATATGTAGTTATACAGCAAAAGACAAGGAATAGGCTGACTACTATAAAATACATGGCTCATAAAGGCCGTTCTTCTGGGATATGTAGTTCTTTTAGAATCTGCAGAAGTTACGTTTTCCAAGGAGACCTATTTTTTGTTTGTTTGTTTTTTAAACCGCAGTGGGTGCACAAAAACTAAACACCAGTAAGTGAACCGAAAAAGTCTCTGGAAAGTTTCCTAGTCTGATCATGCTGGGCTATGCAGTTACATCGCTTGCCTGGTCTGGATGTGCTGGGATATGTAGTTCTGCAGTTCAAGCTTTGACAATAAAACCTAGAAGCTGATTGGCTACCATGCACAGCTGCACCAGATTTTGAACCCGCCAGTTTTAGTAAATCTCCTCCCCAGGGCAACTATTAAACCCATGGCTTGTATAGGCTGTTCTTTTAGAACCTAGAGAAGTTTAATTAATCTAGTGAGACCCAGTGGCATCACTGGGGTTGGTGTCACCCGGTGCGGAAAAAATTGGCGTCACCCCACCACCAACTAGAGTCCCCCCTCACTACAGACCCCCCCCGCCACTAACTATAGACCCCCCCATTAAGTATAGATCCCCCTCCCGCAGTATAAATCCCCCTCCCTTAGTACAGACCCCCCCACTAAGTACAGACTCCCCTCCCTCAGTATAGACCACCTCACTAAGTACAGACTCCCTTTCCTCAGTATAGATCCCCCACTAAGTACAGACCCCCTTTCCTCAATATAGACCCCCCCACTAAGTACTGACCCCCCTCCCTCAATGCAGACCCCCGCCATCAGTATAGACGCCCCCTCAGTATAGACACCTCTCCTCCCCCCAGTGCAGACCCCCCTCAGTGCAGACCACCCCATCAGTATAGACCCCCCCTCAGTGCAGACCCTCCCCCCCACAGTGCAGACCCCCATCAGTATAGACACCCCCTCAGTGCAGACACCCCCATCAGTATAGACACCCCCTCAGTGCAGACACCCCCATCAGTATAGACACCCCCTCATTTGCAGACCCCCCCACAGTATAGACACCCCCTCAGTGCAGACACCCCCATCAGTATAGATTCCCCCCCCCTTTCCTAGTCTATTCATGCTGGGTTATGCAGTTACATCGATTGTCTAGCCTGGATAAGCTGGGACATGTAGTTCTGCAGGACCAGGAAGGGCGTAGGCTGACTATTAAAAGAAACCCATGGCTTGTATAGGCTGTTCTTCTGGGATATGTAGTTTTTTTTTAGAACCTACATTTCCTAGTCTGATCATGTTGGGTTATTTAGTCACATAATTTGCCTAGCCTGGGTATGCTGGGATATGTAGTTCTACAGCATCAGGGAAGGCAAAGGCTGGCTAATAAGATAAATACATGGCTTGTATAGGCTGTTCTTCTGGGATATGTAGTTCTTTTAGAACCTGGAGAAGTTTGATGTATCTAGTGAGACCTCAGTTTCCTAGTCTGATCCTGCTGGGTTATGCAGGTACATCGATTGCCTAGCCTGGATGTGCTGGGATGTGTAGTTCTACAGAACCAGGAAGGGCATAGGCTGACTATTAAGATAAACCCATGGCTTGTAAAATTGTTCATCTGGAATATGTAGTTCTTTTAGATATCGGGGAGGTTTGCTTTCCCCAGAGACCTTCCTAGTCTGATCCTGCTGGGCTCTGTAGTCCCTCAATTCTGTGGGCTGGGCCATGCCTATCTCTATACAATGACTGGTTGCCTGGCTGCGATCTGCATTCATTATACAATCAGTCAATGGGCAGTGAGGACCTGTCCCCATCCTCAGGGAGGGACCGCCCCCTGCCATTCCTCTGCTAACTTTGAAGCGACCTCTGGCTGTGACAGCTCCTCGGGGCTCCTCCCAGGGGGCGGGCTCCTACCTGAGGACAGGTGCAGAGAGCAGACAGGAGGAAATCCCATCCAGATCTTCTTCTTCCAGCAGCTGCCTCCTCCTGCCATGTCCCAGCCGGACTCAGTGCCCCAACTCTGGGTGATAACAGGCTCACACTCCTGGACTGGCACAGGGCAGATGGGCAGCCTGTACCCTGCAGACAAGGACCCCAAGTCCCCCTTTGCTGAGGAGTGGATCCCTGATGAGCAGGTGGCAACCTTATCCTTGGACTCCTTTGGGACAGAAGAGACCATTGATCTAGGGGAGAACGCCTTTGGAGAGCCACCACCACCCTACAAGCTGCAGGTGCCAAGAGAAAAGTCCACCTGTGCCCAGTCCTCCATGCCAGGCACCTGCAGGGACCATGGGGACCAGCTGAGCCTCTTCTGCTACCAGGAACACAAGCTGATCTGCCAGGAGTGCAAGTCCCATGGCAGCTGCCAATCACACAAGACCAAGCCAGTGGAGGAGAGGGCAGCACAGCTCAGGGTGAGTGCAGATCTGCATTGCATAGGTGTCCATCAGCATAGTGGGGTTACCCTGGCCTTTAAAGGGTTAAAGCATGGCACCCCCCTGGACTGGAGGGAGGGTGCTGGAGCAGTGCAGCAAAGATCAGACTGCAGGGAAATCTCTCTGACTCACTGCAGCAGAGAGGGAGAAATACTGTAAATATATCTCCTATGCATCATCATTCAAGTGTGCCAGGTTTCATTTTATTCTAAGAGGCGAGGGGAGGGGTGCCAGGTGGGGAGGGGGTGTTGATGAACTGTGGGTGTGTTTTTTTACAAACACTTTTTACCTTGTTCCGCAGATAATTGCCTTACCAGAAATGTCACATGCCTGAATGCAAACCCTAAGCATGTCACTTCACCAGGAAATGGTGGCTTTGCTGTTGTCATTGGCAAATACCCGTGGTAACAGCACTTGCCAATTTCCCTGCGTTACTACTTGTCAATCGCTTTGAGCACCAAGGTGTTGGCACGGTGTGGGTAAGGATTTCGCACTGCGCTGAACCACAGGATAATGATAAGAGTACTACGAGAAGGGTTGATAAGTGTTTGTGGTTAAAAGCTAAAGTGGAACTCCAGCCAATTGTTTCTTTCTGGTCTGGGGTACACACTATGAGAAAATCGGAAGAAAAATTCTGTGCAAGGAGCGATTGTTCGATTCAGACTTTCCAAATGAAAATTTCCAAAGGGATAAACTCTCGTACGTAAACAGAACGAACAATTTTCGTTTAACCACTTGCCTACTGCGCACTTTCACCCCCTTCCTGCCCAGACCAATTTTCAGCTTTCAGCGCTGTCACACTTTGAATGACAATTGCGCGGTCATACAACACTGTACCCTAACAAAAATGTTATTTTTTTCACACAAATAGAGCTTTCTTTTGGTGGTATTTAATCACCACTGGGTTTTTTATTTTTTGCAAAATACATGAATAAACACTGAAATATATATAAAAAACAAAAAAAAAAAAAAACCCAGCAAACTTTTTGTTATAAAATTGTGCAAATGGGTAATTTTTCTTCTTCACTGATGAAGCTGCACTGATGGGCACTGATAGGCTGCACTGATGGGCATTGATGAGGTGGCAGTGGTGGGCACTGATGAGGAGGCACTTATAGGTGGTACTGATGGGCACTGATAGGCAGCACTGATGTGGCCTGATAGGCGGTACTGATGGGCACTGATAGGTGGCAATGGTAGGCAGCACTGACTGGCAGCACTGGTGGGCACTGTTGGGACTGCACTGATAATCAGTGCCGTGATTATGAGTGTACATGTCCCTTTTAGGGATGCCGGTTATCAGCTTTCTTCTCCTCTCCTCATGCTGTCAGCGTGAGGAAAGGTGTGCTGATAACTGGCTTCTGTTTAGACTTGCTCTGAAACGATCGTTCGTCCGATTTTCTTATAGTGTGTACTGGGCTTTGATCATCTGTTGGCTTTTGGGAGATTTGCCTCTGTCCGAGAGACACAGAAGGAAGTGAGACAAAGTCCCACCTTTGACGGCTGTCACAGGAACAAGTGCAACATCTCCCTCTAATCTCTACTCTAATGCCCCGTACACACGATCAAATTTTCCGACAACAAATGTTGGATGTGAGCTTGTTGGTGGAGAGTTCGACCGCGTGTATGCTCCATCGAACATTTGTTGTGAGACTTTCCGCCAACAAATGTTGGCTAGCAGGTTCTCAAATTTTCCGCCAACAAATGCTTCTTGTCTGACTTTTCGATCGTGTGTACACAAGTCTGTCGGACAAAAGTCCACGTATGCTCGGAATCAAGTACGAGCCAGAGATATAACTAGAATTCGTAATGGAGATATCACGTACGTCTTGTATGTCACTACGTTCGTAATTGTTGGCAAATATTTGTGTGACCGTGTGTATGCAAGACAAGTTGGAGCCAACAACCTTCGAACAAAAATGCACGGTTTTGTTGTCGAAAAGTCCGATCGTGTGTACGGGGCGTTACAGTGGCGACTCTAAGGCCCCTTTCACATGGGCAGACTGTTAAGGTCCGCCTGTCAGTTTTTTAGGTGGACCGGAAAAAGCGAACGGCGCTTTTCCGCTAACGCTCGGGCGGCCCCAGTGTGGAAGGGGTCTTAGTGATCACGCTAATGTACTGCCAACTGTAGAAATAATTATCTTTTCTTGAAAAACGTTTCAAAAGTTCCTCTGGGGTAAAATGATTAGAAAAGGCCTACTTTGGGGAACCATTTTAGGTTTGGGGAAAGGGGGAGGGCTCAGTGTTTTATGGGTTGCCTTAGTATTAGGGACATAATGACAGGTAGGGAAACTTTTTAACTTGTTTTCAACTCTAACCACTTGGCGTCCGCGCTATAGTCGAATGACGGCCACATCGTGGACCTGAATTTCCGGGAGGCCGTCATATGACGGCCTCCCCTTTGCACGCTCCCTGCGCGCGCCCTGTGATCACCGAGTAACTGAGACTCAGGTGATCACAGATCCGAGTAAGGGTCCGATCCCGGCCCCTTACCACGTGATCAGCCATCAGCCAATGACAGCTGATCACATGATGTAAACAAAAGCTCGGTAATCTTTTTTTTTTTCTCCTCACGCTGACAGCAAGGGACATCGGTCCAGAAGAGGAAGAGGCAATTCTGCCTCATCTGTGCCCACCAGTACCCCCTGCTAGTGCCACCTGTCATTGCCTCTGGCCAATGCCTGCAGTGCCACCCATCAATGCCCATGAGTGCCACCTATCAATGCCCACAAGTGCCACCTATCAATGCCCACCAGTGGTGCCAATCAGTGCTGCCTATCAGTGTAACCAACCAGTGCCGATCAGTGCCCATTATTGCCACCCATCAGTGCCCATCACTGCCACCCATCAGTGCCCATCAATGCCACCTATTGGTGCCCATCAGTGCCGCCTCATCAGCATACATCAATGAAGGAGAAAAATTACCTGTTTGCAAAATTTTATAACAAAATATAAAAATATATAAAAAATGATTTAAAAAATTTGGTCTTTTTAAACAAAAAATAAAAACCGCAGAGGTGATCATAACCCAATAACCCAAAAGAAAGCTCTATTTGTGGGAAAAAAATGATAAAAATTCCATTTGGGTACAGTGTTGTATGACCGCGCAATTGTCATTCAAAGTGCATCAGCGCTGAAAGCTGAAAATTGGTCTGGACAGGAGGGGGGTTTATGTGCCCTGTAAGAAAGTGGCTAAAAGCCTAAAAACTAACAGTAGCGGGTGTCACTTAATGTCTTAAAGTGTTGTTACCCCAACGCTTCATATTCCTGATATGTGCCTGCTGTACCATGTACTTGTATGAGAAAGTCTCCTGTTCTGTTGTATTGCTTCCTTTATGTGAAATGTCTGGTGTTCCTGACAGTCACTCCGTTTTCCTATGAAAAACTGACCGCACTAAGCGGGAGAACACAGCCACAGCTATGCTGGAAACTCAACCTGCTCTCCTCCAATGATCAAACTTGTTCTGACACGCCCATCCTTGCACTGGGAGGCTCAGTGTACTGCTGTTTCTCCTCCAGCTCTTATGCAGCTGAAATCAGAGGGAATGTGATCACATAAAAAAAAGAGAAAAAAAGAGTATAATGTTTTTTTATATCTATACAAAAAAGTTTTGCCTATCATTTCTATTTTAAATTGAATGGCTTGTTTTACAAGGTGATGGTTTACAATCACTTAAATGTTCACAGTCCCTTTTCCTCCAGTATATGACTCCAGTTTGTTCTTCCTCTCCCCGCTCTCACTATGTATGGAGGAATAGCGTGCTGGGAATAGATCACATCTGTCCACGTGTAGTAAAGCAGGTGTTGTGTTTTCTGGGTGTCCACGTGCAATGACATGCATGTAACTGACACATATTGATTTGTATTTCCTTTCTGTTCTTTGAAAAGTTCCTGCACATCTTCCTTCATCATGTAGTAATCACACTATAACATCATGTCATTACATTTATATGGATGTAATGTACTGAATGTAAATCTAGTCTGCAGAGCTGATCAGTGTATTCTGATAGCTGGGAAGTCTCCCCACTGTCAGAATACAAAGACACAGCAGGGAGGATTCCCCCATCCACATCGAATGTGGGGATAGGTGATTCGGGGTCAGTTTTTGTGTTAAACCGCTTGGTTGAATGAAAAAAAAAAAAGCTACTCATTTATTAGCTGCCTAAGCCCTGGTTCACACCAGTGCGATTTGTCATGCGATTTGACAGTTCAAAATCGCATGACAAGTTGCATCCCATTGCTGGCAATGGAACCATTTAAATTGCCATGACTCATGTTGCAGCGACTTCAGAAAAGGTTAAAATTTAGGTGCCGCTCAGGTACAAAGGTTAAGTCAAGGTAAAGGTAAAGCAGGAACATGGATCAATGCCTTCCCACACAGTACACAAACACAGGCTAGGCACGCAGTTAACCCTTTAATCGCCCCTGATGTTAGCCTCTTCCCAGCCAGTGTTATTAGTACAGTGACAGTGCATATTTTTTAGCACGGATCACTGTATTAGTGTCACTGGTCCCCAAAAAGTGTCAGTTAGTTTCCGAATGCCTGCCCAATATCGCAGTCCTGCTATAAGTTACTGATGGCCACCATTACTAGTGAAAAAAAAAAATTCCATAAATATATCTCATAGTTTGTAGACGCTATAACTTTTGCGCAATCCAATCAATAAACGCTTATTGCACTTTTTTTTTTTTTTTTACCAAAAATATGTAGCAGAATACATATTGGCCTAAATTGATTAAGAAATTCGATTTTTTACATTTTTTTTTTATTGGATATGTTTGATAGCAGAAAGTAAAAATTGTTTATTTCAAAATTGTTGGCCTTTTTTTTGTTTACAGCCAAAAAACCCCCCAAAAAACGCAGATGTGATTAAAAACCGCCAAAAGAAAGCTCTGTTTGTGGGAAAAAAGGACATACATTTTATTTGGGTACATCATCACATGATCGCGCAATTGTCAGTTAAATTAACGCAGTGCCATAGCGCAAAAAATGGCCTGTTTATGAAGAGGGGGGTAAATCCTCCAGAGGTTAAGTTGTTAAGGTACACACTACAAGGCCTCGTTCACAAACAGGCATACTATAGTGTACACCCATGCAAGGGCCATGTATACCCGCACGGGGATGCACAAGTGTCCTGTCCATCCCCGTGCAGGCAGTCCCATTAAGGTCTATTGGGACACAGTGAGTGCACGGACACAGTTGCTGCTCCCAATGTGACATCTGTGGAGGTGCAGGTGCACGACCCCAAATGCAGACAATGTACGTTCGGTTTCATTCACTTCCACCCACACCGATGTCACATTGGGAGCAGCGGCTGTGTCCATGCAGTCACTGTGTCCCAATAGACATCAGTGGGACTTTCTGCACAGGGATGCACAGAACAACCTGTACATACCCATGCAGGTAAACATGGCCCTCACATTGGGTGTATACTGCATACCTCCCAACATTTTGGGATGGGAACGAGGGACACCTACTAGCAAATGTATGTAGGCATAGGACACGCCTCCTGCCACACACCCTTAAAGGAGAATTAACCACTTGCCGACCAGCCGCTGCAGTTTTACTGCGGCAGAATGACACGGCTGGGTGAAAGGATGTTATGGTACGTTGCTTCGCCCTGTGGCCACTAGGGGCGCACTCGCGTGCCTACTGCTCGCTGCCGATGCGAGTGCCCCAGCAGGCGCGATAACCGACGGGCTCCCGCGATCGCTCGTGAAACACCGCCAAACAGGATCTGTGTGTGTAAACACACAGATCCCCGTTCTCTGAGGGGAGAAGAGACTGATCTGTCATCTCTCCTACACAGTCCCCTCCCCCTTCAGTTAGAACACAGAGAGAGAACCAAGTTAACCCTTGATCGCCCCCTAGTGTTAACCCCTTCCTGCCAGTGACATTTTTACAGTAATCCATTCATTTTATAGCGCTGATCGCTGTATAAATGCCAATGGTCCCAAAAATGTGTCAAAATTGTCCGACATGTCCGCCATAATGTTGCAGTCCCGATAAAAAAATCGCAGATTGCCGCCATTACTAGTAAAAAAAAAAAAAAATAATAAAAATGCTTTAAATCTATCCCCTATTTTGTAGATGCTATAAATTTTGCGCAAACCAATCAATATACGCTTATTTCGATTTTTATTACCAAAAATATGTAGAAGAATATATATCGGCCTAAACTGAGTAAAAATTAGCTTTTTTTAAAAAAAAATGGGGATATTTATTATAGCAAAAAGTACAAAATATTGTGTTTTTTTTTTCAAAATTGTTGCTCTTTTTTTGTTTATAGTGCAAAAAAAAACCAAAAAAACGCAGAGATGATCAAATACCACCAAAAGAAAGCTCTATTTGTGGGAAAAAAATGACGTCAATTTTGTTTGGGTACAGCGCCGCACGACCGCGCATTTGTCAGTTAAAGCAACGCAGTGCCGAATCGCAAAAAATGGCCTGGTCATTCAGCAGCCAAATCTTCCGGGGCTGAATTGGTTAACAAAAAAAAAACAAACAAACAAATTAATTAAATCCACCAGTACTATTCCTTTATATTGGCTTTTAAAAATGTACATATGCAGCAATTTAGAAATCAGATGAAAGGTTTAGCCTTGGGAAACACTTTTTGAAAGATAAAAAGTGCATTTTATATACAACTATATAGATCAGACCAAAATGAGGGACAAATGAGGAGGAGAAAGGGACAGAGGGACATTGCTCCAAATCAGGGACAGTCCCTCGAAATCGGGGTCATTTGGGATCTATGTACACTGTAGTACGCCTGTGTGAACAAGGCCTAATCAGAACACAGACTAGGTGTTTGGTGAGAATACACTCTAATTTCCCATTATTGCCTGTTGCATACATGGAGCAGCAGAGATTTTGGTTTCGCCCATGAATGGTGTGCATGTCTCAGATGAGACTTGATATTTCATTTTGGAATGTTGAAATGATCCTGTCCAACCCGATAAACACTCAGCATGGAGGGAAAAGATTCTGGATTGTAGAGGAAGATCACAATACAGCATTCTCTACCTCTGCACCGCGCACAATGCTCTCTTTATAACCTCCCGAAAATTCTTGGCTCCCATTGTCCATACCAAGGAGCACTTAGGGAGTTGGGTTACTGTAGACGTCTCCCCTTGGTGGTTTGGTTGGGTATCTATTTCATGTAATAAGCTACAAAAAAAAAAGAACATTTCTGTCATTTCAAAGTTCAAAGGTTGATGTTAATAAGAATCCAAAGTGATTATTTGGTTGACCAGTTCCACAAATAACGATTTACTGACAATCTTGTTATAACTTGTAAATATTCAACTGAGAGCAAATGAAAAGCTCATGATAAGGATGCAACAAAACATATATTGGTTGTTTCTATGTTTCTATGCCCAGCTTAAAGCGGTAGTGAACCACCGTTGTGTTTTTTTTTTTTAAACCTGCAAGGCAAAGTTGTAATGAGCTAGTATGCATCGCATATGTAAAACTTACCTTAAAACAAAGCCCTCCAGTGGCGTGCTGTTACTGCTGACAGGGCTTCCATCTTCACCTGGTCTCCCTTCCTGGTTAGTGGGCTCGGGTCCTTGGCATGTGCGCGGGAGCCACTGTTTACGGCACTGAAGGAATGGCACGGGCATGCAGTTCCTTCAGGGCACATGCGCCAGTGACGTCACAGGCAACTTCAGGGATAAGGCAATCCAAGTGGAAGTGGAAGCAAATGCCTGTCAAAACCAGGTAACCGATCCCCCCCCCCCCCAAAAAATGTGCCATTTGTTAAAGAGAAGCAGGGGAGGAGGCCTTAAATCGGGACTTCCCCTCCACTTTACCAAGGAGTTCCACCCCCCACCAAAAAATTAAAAGTCAGCAGCAAATACTGTAGCTGCTGATTTTTAATATTAGAGCACTTACCTGTCTATCAATCCCGCAATGTCAGCACCCCAGCTGATTTTCCAATTGGCTCTCGAGTGTTGCCGCCGCCATTCGTGGTAAGGGAAACTGGCCTTTCGGCTTCAGATCTGGTTCCCTACTGCGCATGCAAAGCGCGCTGAGCTTTCTAACTGGCCCGGTGGCGGAGGAAGGAAGAGGGGGGCCAAGGTCGCCCTGGCGCAGTCTCCCGGAAGTGGGTGATGGGTACCTGTCAAAAACGGGTACCCGCTCCCCCCGAATATTGCCAAATGTGGCACCGGAGTAGAGGAGGAGGCAGATAGGTAGAGTTTCCACTTTTGGGTGGAAATCCGCTTTAAGTCACTCCTGACAAAAAGGCTTCTGCCTTACCAGCAATTTACTTCTGAGTGTTCAATGAGTTGCACATGCCCAGCCCAGTGTACAGTCTTAGCAATGCTTTGAGTGCATGGATATAATACGTCATCCTGGGTCAGCCAATCAAGATACCCAAAGAAGTTGAAACCAGAGGAAGACTGGGCAAATATGCCAGCAGTGGCAATGCAGCAATGAGGGAGATCGCAAACGTCATATCCCTGCAAGAGGGCACTTTGGGGGGTAAATCTGTCATAATTTGCATGTATGCTGTGCATATGTGTACATTATCTCAAAAGGCCACCAGGCATAATGCTCCACTTTAACAGAGTAGTATGGGTTTCCTTTTTTTTGCTTACAACTATTCTATGTGAGCTGCTGATATCTATAAATCCTTCCAGCCCTCTCAGAAGTAAAATTGAGCTATATACCTGTGGGAGGATCTACAGACTTTCATACAGTGTAATACCGACAATTATCTGGCTCTGGAGTCTGGATCCACCCACTTTCATGTCATTTTGCTTGATTGATGTCGGCTCTCTGCTCCCCAGACTTCACAAAGTGTAGCTGCTCTCTCCTCCCCCCTCCCTTCTCCCTCCTCCCACCTCCCTTCTCTCTCCTCCCCCCTCCCTTCTCCCTCCTCCCACCTCCCTTCTCTCTCCTCCCCCCTCCCTTCTCTCTCCTCCCACCTCCCTTCTCCCTTCTCTCTCCTCCCACCTCCCACCTCCCTCCTCCCCCCTCCCTTCTCTCTCCTCCCCCCTCCCTTCTCTCTCCTCCCCCAACCTTCTCCCTCCTCCCACCTCCCTTCTCCCTCCTCCCCCCTCCCTTCTCTCTCCTCCCCCCTCCTCTGCAGCATGTTCTGATAGTCAGACAAATCCAACAGAGATAAGAGCACTTCAGTGACTAAGGTAGGAGAAGTCACTAATAGTAATATGTAGAGGAAATTTACATACACAGCACTAACAATATATTTGTAAAGCAGAATACATATGGATGTGACAGCACACAGGCATTCCATGCATTACTGGTATAATAAAATGAAATAAAATCAGAGCTAACATTGTGAATGAATCCTTTTATTGACTATCTGGATTTTTATATGAGACAATGAAACTTTCCATTCACATCTATTTGTATTTTCATACTGAAGCCCAGAGCTCCTCAGACATGGACAGAGCTTTGCTCCCCCATAATTGGTGTATTTCCTAGTACCCCTATACCAATAATGTTCCCTTCATTGTAAATAGAGTATTACAGGATCACATACCGTACAGTGCCATCGCATGTTGTACAGTGCCATCACATGCCTACAGAGTCATCACATGTACAGTGCCATCACATGCCTACAGTGCCATCACATGTTGTACAGTGCCATCACATGCCATACATAGTCATCACATGTTGTACAGTGTCATCACATGTTGTACAGTGTCATCACATGCCGTACAGTGTCATCACATGTTGTACAGTGTCATCACATGTTGTACAGTGTCATCACATGCCTACAGAGTCATCACATGCCGTACAGTGTCATCACATGTTGTACAGTGTCATCACATGCCGTACAGTGTCATCACATGTTGTACAGTGTCATCACATGCCGTACAGTGTCATCACATGCCGTACAGTGTCATCACATGTTGTACAGTGTCATCACATGCCGTACAGTGTCATCACATGTTGTACAGTGTCATCACATGCCGTATAGTGTCATCACATGTTGTACAGTGTCATCACATGCTGTATAGTGTCATCACATGCTGTATAGTGTCATCACATGTTGTACAGTGTCATCACATGCCTACAGAGTCATCACATGCTGTACAGTGTCATCACATGCTGTATAGTGTCATCACATGTTGTACAGTGTCATCACATGTTGTACAGTGTCATCACATGCCTACAGAGTCATCACATGCTGTACAGTGTCATCACATGCCTACAGTGCCATCACATGTTGTACAGTGTCATCACATGCCTACAGAGTCATCACATGCTGTACAGTGTCATCACATGTTGTACAGTGTCATCACATGTTGTACAGTGTCATCACATGCCTACAGAGTCATCACATGCTGTACAGTGTCATCACATGCCTACAGTGCCATCACATGTTGTACAGAGTCATCACATGCCTACAGAGTCATCACATGCTGTACAGTGTCATCACATGCCTACAGTGCCATCACATGTTGTACAGAGTCATCACATGCCTACAGAGTCATCACATGCTGTACAGTGTCATCACATGTTGTACAGTGTCATCACATGTTGTACAGTGTCATCACATGCCTACAGAGTCATCACATGCCTACAGAGTCATTTAGAGAGTCTTTATTTAGACATGTGACTGTAATTCTCATTGGATTCAGCTGGAAATAATTGTTGTGCTCTTTTGAAAATAAGATCCTTATTCACAGTATTGTTACATGCTGTGCAAACATACGATGTAAACAATTATACCTGTAGGTTTTAAAGCAGGGCTAAAGGGAGGATATCTACCTTCCCAACGCTCCAGTCTACAGTCCGAGGCAGGTAGGTATGTTTTTTTGCATGTCTCTTCTGCAATACAATGCCTACCTGCTCACAGTGTATCATAGAGGAACTTTAGTCCCGATTTAAGTTGGCCATACACGTTAAGATTTCTCTTGTTCAGCCCCCAGGCTAATCAGTGCGTATAACAGAATCTCCCCTGACAGCTGTAGTATTATGACAGCCAGTGCAATTGGCTCTCAGAATACCTGATTGGGTGCAAGTGCTATTTGGTTGACAATTTACCACCCAGCTCCTTCGGCAAAAGTTGATTGAAAAAGAGTAAAGAAAATGATCTGCACAAAGTTATATCTTGTTCCATTAATGGCAAACATGGATAACACGGTGGAATTATCACAATTTACAAATTGACCCCATCTAACACATCATACAAGTTTTGTATGAATAGAAAGGATTTCCAAAAAAACAAAGGAGAAAAAAGCAGAGTGGCCGGAATAACCAGCCTGGTGAGAATATAGAGAAGACCTGAGTTTATATGAACCAGAGGGATGAGATAAACCGGAGGCGAGGCAATGAGTGATAAGTTAACGGATAAGTTTATGTCAAAGAAATTCCTTTCCTCTTTCTTTCCATTTTATTTCCTTTCCTCTTTCCATTCCTCTTTACTTTCTGTTTTTCTTTCCTTTTCCCTTCCTCTTTCCATTCCTCTTTTTTTTTTTGTAAATTTCTTTTTATCGTTTTTTACCTTTCCTCTTTTTTTCCTTTTCTCCTTTCCTTTTAATTTCCTCTGTCCCTCATTTTGTTTCCCTCTTTCTCTTCCTTTCCTTTCCCTTTCTTGATTTCATCCTCTTTCCATCGTTCTTTACTTTCCTCTTTCCCCTCCTCCTTCCATTCCTCTTTACTTTCCTTTTTTCTTTACTTTTCTCTTCCTCTTTCCATTCCTCTATCTCTTCCTCTTTTCTTTCCTCTTTTTTTGTTCTCTATCTCTTCCTCTTTTCTTTCCACTTTCTTGTTCTCTATCCCTTCCTCTTTTCTTTCCTCTTTTTTGTTCTCTATCTCTTCCTCTTTTCTTTCCACTTTCTTGTTCTCTATCTCTTCCTCTTTTCTTTCCTCTTTTTTGTTCTCTATCTCTTCCTCTTTTCTTTCCACTTTCTTGTTCTCTATCTCTTCCTCTTTTCTTTCCTCTTTCTTGTTCTCTATCTCTTCCTCTTTTCTTTCCTCTTTCTTGTTCTCTATCTCTTCCTCTTTTCTTTCCTCTTTCTTGTTCTCTATCTCTTTATTTTTCCTTTCTCTTCCTTTCCTCTTTCCATTACTCTATCTCCTTCTCTTTTCTTTCCTCTTTCCTTTTCTCAATTTCATCCTCTTTGCTTTCCTCGTTCCTTTTTTTTCCTTGTTTTCTTTCCTCTTTACTTTATACTTTCCTTTTTTTTCCTCTTCCCTTTTTTTTCTTTCGGCCATTCCTTTCTTTTTCCATTGTTATTTCTGTTCCTTATTCCTCCTGCAATTAAAATTCAAGAATAATACCATCTTTGGTCTCTCAAACAGCTAAAGAATTCTATCCAACACATTTTCTGATATATTGAATGTCCTTCTCCCCTGCTGTTCCCTGGATATCTCTCGCCACGACTACTACAACTCCCTCCTCTTTGGATCACCTTAACATAGGCTATCTCCCTTCAGTCCATCATGAATGCTGCTGCCAGACCCATCCACCTTACCAACTGTTCAGTGTTTGCTACTCCTCTCTGCCAATCCCTTCACTGACTTCCGCTCACCAACTTACAAAGCCATCCACAACTCGGCCCCCAGCTACATCACTAACATGGTCTCATAGAACCAAACGGCTCTCTTTGGTCCTCCCAGGACCTCCTGCTCTTTAGCTACCTTGTCACCTCCTCCCATGCTCGCCTCCAGGACTTCTCCCGAGCTTCTCCCATCCTTTGGAACTCCCTACCTCTATCTCCTAATCTATCTTTTTCTGAAAACCCTTCTCTTTAAAGAAGCCTATCCTGCTTCTAACTAATACACTGTGTTTTTTCTTTCTCCATCAGCTCATCCCCCACAGTTATTACCTTTTGTATCACTTGACCCTCCCTCTTAGATTGCAAGCTCAAACGAGGCCCTCTGATTCCTTTTGTTTGTATTTTAATTGTAATGTCTGCCTACATTTTGCAAAGTGTTGTGTAAACTGTTGGCGGTATATAAATCCTGTATAATAATAATAATAATATTCATGTGGTTCATCTTGCACGTGTGCCATACAACATTGTACCCTTTTGATGGTAAAACCCCCCCCCCCGGAGATCTCAGTTGAAGGTTTTTTATTTATTTCATAAATTTATTTATAACACATGCATGTAATGTTGTACAGTGCATGCGTGAGATGAAGCACATGATGTCATGCTCTTCATCTTGCGCATGCATATGACAGAATTGTAAAGCAAATTTTCAAAACGTCAGTGCAGGAGCTGGGGCATGGGCAGCCGAGAGGAAGAACAAAAATTATTAAAAATGAAGAATAAGTTCACATGGACATAGAGGGGGTGTAATAAACAAGAATTCTTGTTCATTTACCCTCTTTACAAATGATTGGTAGTTTTATGGGATTGGTAAACTGCAATATATTACATTTTTATTTTTGTCCTTTGGTGTTTGATACCGCTCTAACTTTCTAATGCCCCGTACACACGATATTCCGACAACAAAATCCATGGATTTTTTCCGACGGATGTTGGCTCAAACTTGTCTTGCATACACACGATCACACAAATCTTGTTGGAAATTCCAAAACGTCAAGAACGCGGTGACGTACAACACGTACGACGAGCCGAGAAAAAGGAAGTTCAATAGCCAGTGCGGCTCTTCTGCTTGATTCCGAGCATGCGTGGAACTTTGTGCGTCAGAATTGTGTACACACGATCGGAATTTACGACAACGGATTTTGTTGTCGGAAAATATGAGATCCAGATCTCAAAATTGTGTGTGATGGAAATTCCGATGGAAAATGTCCGATGGAGCCTACACACGGCCGGAATTTCCGACAACAAGGTCCCATCGAACATTTTCCATCGGAAAATCCGACCGTGTGTACGGGGCATAAGAGTGAAAAAATGAATCACCTCTGAAAAGCTTAGTAGTCTTGATTTTTCGTTGCAGGGGGCATTTTAGAGAAGAAAAAATTGTAGTGACAGAGTGATTTTAAACCGTACAAATTGTGATAACTTTTGCCTTCTTTTTTTCTTTTTTTTTTACAGTTTTCTGGCAATCTCTGGATATTTTTGACTTAATTCAGAAAAAAAAAACTGTAGAGAGCAGAGGATGTTAGAATGCTGAGAAGAGTCAAGGCTCTTTACAGTTCAGAAAAAACATATCCATATACCATATATCCATAAACCATATATCTTTTTTTTTTTGGTTTAGTGGTCTGTATAGGCTGGCAATTAATTCTTCATAAAAAGCAGACCATACACTGCCTCCAGTAGATAGAAATTAATTACTAAAAAAAAAAAATTAAATCACAAAATAGGGGTGTGACTTGTACAAAAGGGTGTGTCTTTATTAAACTGGCTTTATTGACTAGGGAAGCATGATGACTAAATGTCATTAATAAAGACGTTTTTTCTTTTTAGAACAAGATTGTCGATCAGTGTGAGAAGCTGCAGCTGCAGACAGCTGGGATTGAGAAGTATCTTGCAGATGCCTTGCCATCAAAGATCCCACATGCGGCGGTAATAATGGATTATTTGCAGAATGAGTCCCTGTTTATATGTTTATATACAAAATTTAAATCCATTTTGACTGCTTGGATAGACTGGGGAAGGGTTAGACCTCTGTCAGGTTTTTATTGCTGTCTGGGTATCACTTTGGGAGATCTATCCTCCCTGTTTGTCCTGATGACCACTGAAATCGTAATACTGTCACCAGAATAGAGAGTAAAATCTCCCAATAGAGACACTCCAATAACACCAATCTAATGTGGAAAGTCTCACTTTGGCTGCATTCACACTTGAGTGTAATGTCTTTGAGCGTTCTTCCAGCATTTGTTTGCACGTTTTTATGCGTAAATTTGGCATGTTTTTATGCACGATTTGCGCAGTTTTCTACAGTATTTTTAGGCTTTGGTGTTTTTTAATTAACCAGTAGAAAAAACTATCATCTGTTGCATCATTTGTTGCTAGGTTTTTTAGCTTTTATTTCTTTTTTTATTATTAAAAATTCATTATTTGTATTTTTTTTGTTTTGTTAGGGTAAGGGGTTAGAGATAAGGTTAGGATTAGGGTTTGGGGTTGATTATTTATTTGTTAGGGTTAGGGTGGTAATACTACTACTACTACTAATAATAATAATAATAATAATAATAAATGAATACACAAATAAATGATGATTTTTAGTCATTTGTGTATTTATTTTACATTTATTTATTGATATATTATTACAATTTTTTTTTTACATTTTTCTTTTTACATTTTTGCATTTGAGCAGAAAAACACGCCAAAGCGCGTGAATGTGCACAAAAACATGCAGATGGCGCATTTCTATTTATTTAAATGGGTATAACAAAGTGCCAAAACCACGCAAATCTGACCAATTTGAGCTACAAAAAAAGCTCCAGAACTTTTTTGAGCTTCGGGCATTTGGCTTCAGGTGACTTGTAGTGGAGATGTGAACCATCTCCATATAGAATAATTGTTTTTTCCTCCTTCAGCATTTCAGGGCTTCAAGCTTCAAGCTACAAAACGCTGAGGTGTAAATGGGGCCTTTAGAATGGTTTCCTTTCACTTCCTGCTGTGTCTCTGGAACAGGAAGTGAGAAAAACAATCTCAGTGAGGACACTGGCAGAGAATCTAACCACCTCCCGCTCTTTCCTGAACTAGAGAAAAGTTTTAACTGGACTTCCATCTTCCTTGATACTGTACATGTACACATTTTCAAAGGAATTCTTCCATGCTTCTCTTTGCATTCTTTATAAAATAACATAAACGCTAAATCAAAATGGAGCATAGGAATCCTATGTAACGGTTTGGATCAAGTTTGCAAACCTGAGGCCTCAAAACCTAACTCCAGCCAAAACATTATTTTTTCAATTTTCAAATGAAATCAGGAAGGGTTAGAACCTCTGGCAAGTTTTTGTTGTTGTGTTCATTGAGATGTTTTGCCTGACTTCCTGTCCCAATGAAAATGTGTCACAGGTTCAGGACATATCAGAAAATCTTTCTAATACTGTAATTAAAAAGCGGCACAAAAACTTTCTTAGGCTGGAGAAAGATTAAAACCTCTGTTGGGTTTTTATTTCCATGTCTTCCTGTGAAACCCTATCCCTCAATGCATGTCCTTGTTTATTAGGGGCAGGAAGTAAGAGGAAATCTCTCCAATGGGGACCCAGACGGCAGTAAAAAGCCTTCAGAGGCTTTTTCCATTTGTACTGAAAAAGTTTTATGGGATATACGCTCGTCGGGGTCCTTGGGTGAAGGGAGCTACACAGCTAGACTCCCTCAAGAACTAGTTCTGTCCAGCTCAGTAGATTACTTTGAAAAAGGCCTGAATTCTTTCCTAAATGTACATAATATAACTGGATACTAACATTTATAAGTAAAGTTGATCCAGGGAATATCCGATTGGCTCTTGGGGAAGGAATTTTTTCCCTTGCTTGAGCACATAGGATCATGCTTTACTGTTTTTTTTGCCCAAACTGTGGGTATGGGATTGTGTATATAGGATTGTAAATGTTTTTTTTTTCCCCTTTTTTTGGTTGAACTAGATTGACTTGTGTCTATTTTCAACCAGACTAACTATGTAACCGCCCTAGCTTTATACCTCGTCCAATCATTCTTTGCATTTTTTGAAAAAGTGCAAGGCAAACTCTGAAGGGCTCCCATACCAAGAGGCCGACCTCCTGTGGTCAGAATGCAGCAGGGCAGGCAATAGGCATCGGACTCGGAAGCTAGTGGAGATTACTGGTGTAGAGGTGGCTAGTTTAGTTATTTACAGATTCCAGGGGGATCTCAAGGGTATGGTATATACAGTTATATCGGTCCAAGCTAGACCAATGTAATTATGTAAAAATATCCATACCGGGAATTCTTCTTTAAGTTCAGAATTCTCAGAGGCATAAAAGGCAATTTTTTTTTTAGATTTTGATAAAGTGGAGAGGGATTAGAACACCTGTCAGATTTTTATTGCTGGGCCTGTTGGGGAGAATCACCCTCTCTATCTGCCCGGTTGACCATTATCACTGAAAGTGAGAAAAACCCCAAAGTTTGGGTTGTCACCATAACAAGAATAGAGGAAGAATATTTCAATGGGGACCCTAGTCACAACCAAGGATTTCATCCTTTTATGCCGCGTACACACGATCGGACTTCTCGTTGGAAAAAGATATAACGGCTTTTCCGACGGATTCCGCTCAAGTTTGCCCTGCATACACACGGTCACGCAAAAGTTTGCTGAAATTACAACCGTCCAGAACGCGGTGACGTACAACACTACGACGAGCTGAGAAAATGAAGTTCAATGCTTCCGAGCATGCGTCGAATTGTTTCCGAGCACGCGTAGGAATTTTGCACGTCGGAATTGCCACAGACGAACGCATTTTCAGATAGAAACTTTCCCCGACCAAAAAATTTAGAGAATGCTCTCAATGTTTTGCTGGCTGGAATTCCGCCAGCAAAAGACCGATGGAGCATACACACGGTTGCATTATCTGACGAAAAACTCTCATCGGTCTTTTGCCGGCTGAAATTCCGATCGTGTGTACGCGGCATTAGGGGGATTTCCTCTCGAATTGTGTTTTGGTTATGGTTTAAGTGAAAGAAAATCTCCCAAATGGGGCACAGTTTGCAATAAAAAACAACCTGAAAGGGGTTATAACCCTCCCTTACTCTATCCAAAATGTTAAAAAAAAAATTTTTTTGCTGTTAGTTCTACTTTATGATAACTTACATTCTGTCTTCCTCTTCTATAGAGCAAAGCCCGGGCCTCCCGTGAAATGATCATCCAGCGTCTGATGTTCATCCGCACTGTGTGTGAGAACGAGGAGCAGCGCCTGCTGGAGGAGGTCCATGCGGAGGAGGAGCGAGTACAGCAGGGTATTCTCACCCAGAAAGCCCACTGGACCGAGTCTTCAAAAAAACTGTCCAGCATCAGGAACTATCTGGTGGATATTTTGACCAAGATGGATGACCTCAGCCTGATTGTGAGTGGAGGTGTTTTTTTACGGTGGGAAAGCCCCATGCCTTCTTTCTTATACTGAGAACTTAGGTTGGGTGTTAAAACGAGAAGCTCCTGGGAGCTTTCCCAACGCCTGCTCATGACTCGCAGAAGCCCCGGGCAGTGAGAATGTATCATGTTTGTAAGCGGGTTACAATTATGCCAGTTAGATGCTCTCTGGACCACCGTCCCTCTTTTATAACACATGATCAGTGGGTCGGACCCAGAGAAAACCCCTGAAAGCCACAAGAAGAACTAGTAAAGGCATCAACCCTTACCCTCCTGTTTCATTGCAGCACCTAACTGGCATCATTTCACCCACTTACATGTTGAATGGTTCAATTACATGAATCTATAGCCAAGTTTTTACTTTGTTGCTCTGCACTGAAGTGGATTGTTCTCCTCTCTCTAACTTTATAAGAAGGCTATACATTTCTTACTGATCAATAGAGGGCATGTTGGTTCCTTTAAAGTGTATGTATAGCCAAAACATATTTCTAAATTTTGAACAGGGTAGGAAAGGTTTTTTTTTTTGGGGGGGGGGGGGGGGGGGGGTCTGTGTACCATTAAGAAATTACTCTATACTTCCTGTCTCAGAGACACAACAGGAAGTTTTAGGAAATCTCCCAAATTAAGAGAAATTTCCCTTTTAGACATGTGTCCCCATTAGGCTTTCCCCTTACCACTCTTTCTAGGACAACTCGAAATGTTTGGCTTTCACCCCATTTTCTGTTTTGGTGACAATGGTTTTCAGTACAGAGTGGTGACTCTCCCCAATGAGGACTGAGGGTCTATCCTTTCCTCCGCCTATCCAAATCTAAAAAAAAAAAAAGAAAAAAAAAAGGTTTTACCTAGAGATATAGTTTAAGCCAGGTGCACACGTACCGAAAATTGGCGGGTTCAGCAGGAACCGGCCAACTTTTGGTCTGTGTGGTGTACTCCTCTGACGACCGGCTTATGTTGAACAATCATGCTGGCAAATCAGCCTTTGATCAGTGCTTGCAGCTGATGGCTGCAGAGCTGATCTGTGTATTCTGACAGGGAGAGAGCACCCGCTGTCAGAATGCAAAAGCATGGTGGGGGTGATCCCTGCATCCACATCACTTGTGTGGATGCAGGGATCTGAGAGCTTTTTTTTTTGTTTTTTTGTTCAGACCGCTTGTTGAACGAAAAAAAAAAAAAAAAGTCTGGGGGAATCTCTTCAGGAGAGCCCTCACCAAGTATTTGGAGGACCAGATTTTTTTATTCACCGGGGATCAATATAGCACCGCACCACAGACTTCCATATAAGAAGAAACAAAAAAATGAAGTCCACCTCACCATAACCTTTTCAAAGAGAAAAAAAAATGGTCACATTAAAGATCAGTTCAGCCAATCAAATGTGAGCTAATGATCAGATTGTTGATGTTAAAATGGGATTTCCGACTTATATCACCAGGACATGATTTACATACCAATGAGCCATTAATGTTATCCGAATGTTCTAAACTGCGATGTGATAAAGCTATGAAGGCACTTGTGACCAAAATATTGATTTATTGCTTGTGTATGAGAGATCAGCAGGTTGCTGCTACATTGCAACATGACAAGGCAATTGACCCACAATGCTAAATAATGAGGAGGTGTGATTTAAGTACATATTTTTGTGTATTTGCACAAACGTGTAAAACACTGACCGGTAATGCAGTTTTTTTTTTGTTTTTTTTTACTGATCCAAACATGGCACTAGTTGAACACAATGAGTTGCATTCAGATCAGTAAAAAAATAAATAAAATCTAGTCCCTGAACATCAAGAAATATAGAAATCCCCAGATCTAGCCATACAAGTATAAAGTCAATTTTGAATGATCTGGTTATCCAACGCTTTCTAGACCACAGATTGGTCACGGAAAAGACGTAATACCTATATAGACATAGTCAGATTATGGAGATAAGATTTCCCAGCTCATTTAAATATTATCCATAGTAAAAGAGCCAGTGGAGAAATCGTGAACTTTCCATACACGTGCTGATTATTAGCAACATGATTGTTAGAAAAAACAGCTTTCCTATGGTAGCCACACACGTATTGATATGATCATATGTTGTGCAATCAATTATTCATTACGCATACATTCATCTAATTGAATACAAACTGCAAACCAAAGATCATTCAGTCAATTTGATGGGCTCTTGATCAAGTTAGAATCTGCTTGGCTCATTGGCTATTATGTTGCTTGCCTCCGACTGATAAAACAAATATCTACGTGTAAAGCCCCGTACACACGGTCGGAATTTCCAACAGAAAAAGTCTGATGGGAGCTTTTCATCGTATAATCCGACCGTGTGTATGCCCCATCGGACTTTTTTACGTCGAAAATTCAGACGGACTTATAGAGATAGAGAACATGTTCTATATTTTTCCGACGGAACTAATTGCTATCGGGAAAAAACTGAAGCAAGTACGAGACGGAAGCGCTCGGTCTGGCAAAACTAGCATTCATAATGGAGATAGCACATTCGTCACGCTGCAAATTCCGTGATCTTTTAATGCAGCGCATTCTTTTGTTCTTTATAATGCTAGACTAATGAAGTTGTTTTGCTGCTGATATTCACACCCGGTTCTGACAAACTTCTTTCTTTATTATTTCTCGTGATCTCATGAATAATCTTTTTTTTTTAAAAGCCAGATCTCCATAATAATGTTTAGAATTATTTTTTATAGTCATCATTTTTTGTTATTTCATCAAGATCTCCTTTTTTTTTTAATTATTGAAAAATTATTTTCTAGTGATCTCCATATAGAATTGTTTTTTTTTTGTGTGTCAAGTTACCACAACAACATTATTATTTTGTATTTTTTAACCTCAAGGAGGCTGGTTGGTTTTCCTTGTTAATTTGACATTGTCTTCTTGAAATTTACCTGCCTACTCACAAACAAACTGTCCTTTTTGTAGAAAAACACATAGGCAAGTATTTTCAGAAAATAAAATATCTATTTATTCTGGGTAACAAAATAAAGAGGAAGGCAACGCTGGAGAAACTTTTGGAATTTGCGAAGCCTTTTGGCCCCCAGGCCAACAGATACGAACTGACAACGCCCACTGAAGAACAGATACGAACCCACAAGCACAAACTGAACAGCAGTTAAAACGATCTGATAAGCACGAGTCTGAAAAGCGCGAATCATCTCTCACCAAACTTTTACTAACACGAGACAAACACGAGATTAGCAGAAGGAGCCCAAAGACTGAGTACTGAACTTCCGTTTTTTAGTCCCATCGTACGTGTTGTACGTCACCGCGTTCTTGACGGTCGGAATTTTATGTGACCGTGTGTATGCAAGACAGCTTGAGCGAAATTCCGTTGGGAAAAACCTTCAGAGTTTATTCCGACGGCAAAACCGCTCATGTGTACAGGGCATTAGTAAACCAGTTGTTATTTAGGCTGAATAAATTATCGTTTTGAATAGGGCGTTTAAATTTATAATTGATCAATCATATTTCCGGGCATTAGCTAATGGTAAAGTGCAGCAATAAAACAGGCCCTTTCACATAGGCATCAATGCCTATTGCCCTCTGAAAAGTCATCCATGGTTTCACACTTTTCAGAGGGCAGTATAGCAGGGGTTGTCAGGCATTCAGGAAGCGATCCTGTCTCCTTCTGAATGTCTACTGTTTTATTTTCTTTGTTTATTTTTTTAATTAATGATGAATAGCTTGTTTGAGATTGCTGGCACCTAAATCTTTAGGCCATCTGGGTACTGGCACTTTGAGATGCATTGTCTTATGTCCCACATTCCCATCACTTTTATTTCGTCTGTATGCTGACTCTTCTCTTTCCTCTCTTTTCCCCAGAACTCTGAAACTGAGATGGATGAAAGGTGAGTTTTCTGTATAGTAGCTTATAATGCATCAGGAGTATGGATATAGATATAACCAGTTCCGGGACAAGGTCATCCAGCGCCCAGGGCAAAGATGCCAAACTGTGCCCTCCCGCCCCTTTACCCTTTAGGGTTAGGGTCAGGGTGCCCCCATCCCTGCAGTAAGCCATTGCGCCCAGGGCAGCCCTCCCTCCTGCCCACCCCTTGTCCCGGACCTGGGTATAACTAATACATTGTAAGACACACCATTTTAACTTGTATTTAGAGAATAGTGAAGTCACTTCTGTGAAGTACAACTTATATAGACAGCAATGATTTCACAACTGTGAAATTTGTTATATTTATAGAGTAATGATAGAATTAATTCTACTTACATGTACCAGTCATTCCAGGTATGAGGAGCACAGGGCTACAGCTGACCATAGATGGATCAAAATGTGGCCAGTTCAGCAGCATCCGGCTGATTTTTGATCCATCTGTGGTCATTCATGTTTGATCTAACCATTGACCTCTCACAAAAAAGCTTGTTAGAAAAGCTTTGTTTGATTAGAGCTGCAGCCGATTAACTTCAGCGCTGATCAGTGTATTCTGATAGTGGAGGATGGGAGGACGTGTGGATGGGGAAATCAATTCAGTTTTTTTTTTAAATCAGCCCACTGGGTGATTGAAATAAAACATAGCCATAATTCCCCAGCTTCACTCTCAAAGCTGTGGGGTAGTGAAGAAATAGTATTTATGGAGAGTGCAGCAATTAAGTGAACATGTTGTTGTGCCCTGCATGGGAAACATGTAAGGGAGAAAAAAGGCTGCCATTAGCACCCTTTACTTCTGAAAATGATAGTTCCCCGGCTTTCATTCAGATCCTTCTGAGCCAGAGGCAGCCAGGAAGTTAGCATTTTCAAGAAGAGGTCAACAATGGTATTCTAAATACCTCTTTCAGTACAGTTTCCCTTTAAGCAGATCCTGGGTCTGAATATAATATGAGGATGATAACACTGTTATTTTATTCCTTTTAGAACAGAAGAAGCTGAAGGCATTCTGGAGCCTGAAGAGTCAGAGAAGTTAAAGTTTAACATTGACCGTGTACAGAGTCCGCTACTGAACAAATTATGGGCTTCCTCGGTCCTCTGCTCCACCACTGGTTAGTACTGTTTAGATGGAGATCAGTAAATGCAGGACGATCTACCTTACAAGAAAAACACCCTAATCCAAAGGGTAGAGCCCCAGGATTGGGTGAAAAAAGCGGTTACTTAAATAATACGTGATTTACTGTTTTCACCCAATCCTGGGGCTCTTCCCATTGTATTAGGGTGTTTTTTTCTAATAGGATGTGTCTGTTTGGTTGCTATGGCAACACTTAACAAGTGAGTAGGCCTAGATATTAAATAACATTGCTGATACCCATTGTTTTTTTCTCATGGTTAAAGACTCCTGATCTGTGTATTTGTTCTGGGTTAACATCTCTGAAAGTACTGAACTAGGAAAGGGAAAAGCAAACCGCCACACACTGATGACGTGACATACTGTAAGCTCCTTCTGTAACTGTAAGCCTTGCCAGGTGAAACGCGTCAGTGGGAGGTCTCATGGGTGGGGACTGTTACAGTGGTTGACAGCTGCAATAAATCTGAATTTATTTGATGTATTCAGTGTGCGGTGGATGTTTTTTTCCTTTCCATGTGTTGAAGCACAGACGGCTCCATATATACTGTAATCTGCACCCAGCGCTGAAGGTAGAGAAGGGATTTGGGTTAAAGTGATACTAAAGGCTTACATAAAAAACAAAAAAAACAAAAAACAAACATGTCTTACTTACCTGCTCTGTGCAGCCCTGATCCTCCCCCTGCCGAGTTCCCTCATAGCAGGCTGCTTGCTATAGGGGCACTCTTGCGTGCTCACTCCTGAGCCCTGCTCTGTGTGTTCATAAGACACACAGAGCGGGACCCGGCTCTGCCCCTGCTCCCTCCTTACTGGCTGTGATTGACAGCAGTGAGAGCCAATGGAATGCTGTATCTGAACCAATGAGGAGGCAGATTCTTGGGAGAGCAGCAACTCTAGGGGACATTGCAGGATCTAGATCGGGCTAAGGTAAGTGTTAGGGAAGCTGCGGGGGGAGTTGCACACTGAAGTTTTGCAAAGAAAGCATGAAAGTAAAAAACCTTCAGTCATTACAACTACTTTAATAGCAGAGGAGGTTCCAGTATACTTATTTGTTATGTGAATCAGGAAACTAGATTTTAGAAGTCGAGGTCAGCAATTACAGTGCCTTGAAGAAGTATTCATACCCTTTGAAAAAATGTTTTTATTCTATTGGGATTTTTTTGTGATAGACCAACACAAAGGGGGAGATTTACTAAAGTTGGAGAGTGCAAAATCTGGTGCGGCTCTGCAAAGAAACCAATCAGCTTCCAGGTTTTATTGAAGTTAGAAGATGATTGGCTACCATGTACAGCTACACCAGATTCTGAGTGCTCCAGTTTTAGTAAATCTGCCCCAAAGTGGCACATAATTGTGAAGCGTAAGGAAAACGATAAATGGTTTTCAAAATCTGTTACAAAAAAATGTGTGAAAAGTGTGGTGTGCATTTGTATTCAGCCCCCTTTACTCTGATACCCCTAACTAAAATCTAGTAGAACGAATTGCCTTCAGAAGTCATCTAATTAGTAAATAGAGTCCACCTGTGTGTAATTTAATTTCAGTATTAATACAGCACTTTCTTTTGGGGGTATTTGATCACCTCTGTAGTTTTAATTGTTTGCACTATAAACAAAAAAAACCCAACAATTTTGAAAAAAAAAACGACATTTTTTACTTTATGCTTTAAATCACATCAAATAAAAAAATGTAAAAAAATCTAAATTTCTTCATCAGTTTAGGCCAATTTGTATTCTGCTACAAATTTTTTGGTAAAACAAATCTCAAAAAATGTATATTGATTGGTTTACGCAAGAGTTATAGTGTCTACAAACTATGGGATAGATTTATGGACTTTTTATTGTTTTTACTAGTAATGGCAGCGATTAGCTTTTGCACCGCCTTTCGGCTGCTAGTGGGGCGCTTTTAACCCCTAAAAAAAGGGTTAAAAACACCCGTTTTGCGGCACTTCCAAATCGCTTTTCAGGTGCTTTGAAAGCACTGCCCATTCATTCCAATGGGCAGGGTGTTTTGGGAGCGCTAAATACAGCGCTCTCAAC
Source organism: Aquarana catesbeiana (assembly GCF_042186555.1). NCBI lineage: Eukaryota > Metazoa > Chordata > Amphibia > Anura > Ranidae > Aquarana > Aquarana catesbeiana. The sequence continues at coordinate 225,122,478 of NC_133332.1, read as the reverse complement.
CCACCCCAAACATGCTGCTTGCAGAACTTTTCATAACGTTCCGCAAGCACACTGCCCCAGTGTGAAAAGTCACACTGCAATGAATGGGAGGCAGTATTCAGATGCTTAGCAGAGGCTATTTCCAGCACTAAAGCGCCTGAAAAGCACCCCAGTGTGAAAGAGGTCTTAGTGAGACTGTGACATTGCGGCGGACAAATCTGACACTAAGTGACACTTTTTGGAGACCAGTGACACCAATACAGTGATCAGTGCTAAAAATATTCACTGTCACTGTATAAATGACACTGGCAGGAAAGGGGTTAACATCAGGGTCGATCAAAGAGTTAAGTGTGCTCCTAGGGAATGCTTTCTAACTGTGTGGGGTATGGACTGACTAGAGGAAGAGAGACATCTGTATTCCTGATTAGCAGAAACACAAGATCTCTCTCTTTCTCTCTGACAGAACGACGGTCTGCCTTCTTTACATTTTGCCTCTCCAAGGAACGACCGCAGGGCTCCGGCAGCGCGCCCGAGAGCCGAGAAGAGAAATCACGTATAGGTACGTGATTTTGCTCTTAAGGGCCGCCCTGCCGCAGTGTACATATGTATAGGTATATGTACAGTGTACATACGTGGGGCAGTCCTTAAGTGGTTCAAGTGTGTTTTTTCCCAAAAAGGCTGCACTTATACCATGTTCTATAAAAAAAATTGCAAACCCACCATTTTATTCTCTAGGGCCTCTGCAAAAAGAAATGTATAATGTGTGGGAGTTGTAAGTAATTTTCTAGCCAAAATAATGCTTTTTTAAAATGTAACCAAAAAGTGTCAGAAAAGGCCTGGGTCTTTAACCGGTTGCTGACCATCTGCCGTCATTATAATGCGGCAGGTTGGCATGGCTGCGCAAATCGCCCTAGGTGTACATCGGCCGCTTTAAGAGCAATAGAAGGTGCAACGCCGGAGTCGATGCGCGTGACCGGCGGCCGCGATGTCATCCGGCCACCCGCGATCGCTCCACAGAGAGCCAGAACGGGGTTCTGTCAATGTAAACAAATAGATCCCCGTTCTGGGGGAGTAGAGGGAGGTCGTCTATTCCTAGTGATCAGGAACATTGATCTCTCTCTACTCCCTGTCAGTCCCCTCCCCCCACAGTTAGAAACACCTCCCTAGGGAATACTTAACCCCTTGATTGCGTCTAATGTTAACCCTTTCCCTGCCAGTGTCATTTATACAGTAATCAGTGGCTATCTTTAGCACTGATCACTGTATACATGTCGGTGGTGTCAAAAGTGTCCGATCTGTCCACCGCAATGTCGCAGTCCAGCTTAAAAATCGCTGATCACCGCCATTACTAGTAAAAAAAAAAATAATATTAATAAAAATGCCATAAATCTATGCTCTATTTTGTAGATGCTATAACTTTTGCACAACCCAATCAATATATGCTTTTAATACTATTTATTTTTACCAAAAATATGTAGAAGAATACATATTGGCCTAAACTGATGAAGATTTTTTTTTTGGTATTTATTATAGCAAAAAGTAAAAAATATTGTTTTTTTTTTTTTCAAAATTGTCCCTACTTTTTTTTTATAGCACAAAAAATAGAAACTGCAGTGGTGATCAAATACCACCAAAAGTCAGCTCTATTAGTGGGGAAAAAAGGGCATAAATGTTGTTTGTGTACAACGTCGCACGACCGCGCAATTGTAGTTAAAGTGGCGCAGTGCCGTATCGCAAAAAATGGCCTGGGGGTAAATCCTTCCGGAGCTGAAATGGTTAAGTGGTAAGCTCTTCCCACACAACACATTGAATAATGAAGTCCACTCAGTATTAGTAATTCAATGATATCTTTTATTTTTAGCGTGTGAAGACCTGACTTTTGATGAGAAGTCCATAAGCCCCTTGTTGGCCTTATCAGAAAACAACACTCTGAAGTTCCTCCAGAAGAAAGCCAAGACCTATCCAGATGGGCCTGAGCGCTTTGACCACTGGCCTAACTGTCTGGCTAATGAGTCGTTCCAGAAGGGCATCCATTGTTGGAAGGTCAATGTGGAGAAGAGCTGTGCCTACAAGCTCGGCATTACCTACAGAAGCATTGCACGCAGGGGCTCAGGCAATGATGCCAGGCTAGGATTTAACCCCGTGTCTTGGATTTTTTCACGCTATGACAAAGACTTCCGCTTTTCCCATGACTCTCAGCATGAAGTTGTAGAACTGCTAAAAAGCCCCAAACATATTGGTGTTTTGGTGGATATCGATGGAGGAGAACTGGTCTTTTTTGACCCTGGTTCTTTCGTCATTCTTCACAGCCACCAGACCAAGTTCACGGCCCCCATCAGTCCCGTGTTTGCAGTCGCTGATGAGGGCATCAGCCTTGAGAAGTGAACTACTGAAGTAGAAATACAGATGTTTATATTTATAAAGACTCATTTATATATAAGAGGTTATATTTTTTCCTTGAATATAACAAAATATTAAGCTTGTGGCATGTTACAAGTGCATACTGTATCTGGATAAACAACTCAATGGAGTTAACAGAAAGAAAGAACTATTTTAAGAGGTTATTTAAAGAGGACCTGCTACCGAGGACCCTAGTTTTTTATATGAAGAAATGTTCTCAAAAATGTGGCTTTCGTTGACCTTCAGTAAATATGATACTGTTTTGGTTCATACCTGTCAATGGCAATCATTGCAATACTATAAATCTACATTTCAGGTTTGGGTCAAATTTGGCTGAGGAACACACAAAGGTGGGTGGGAACACCCAAAACTCCCAGGTAGGAGGTATACATCTGAGATTATGCCAGGGAGTTATTACTGTGTGTTAATGTGTCTCCAAGGGGTGTATTTATAAAAAAAATGCATAGTTTGTTCTAGGGAAGCTGCTGGTACATTCATTCTCTGCGAAAAGGGCAAAATTTTATGTTCTTCTATTTCCTCTACAAGTTGAATTTTATTCAGTCATAAAATCAAGCGTTTCATAAGAAACTGAATGTAGCTGAAGATCATAGGAAACAAATAATTATTTCCCATGATCTTTAGCTCCATCTAGTGGTCATAATGCTGTATTTTCCCAAACCACCTATTTTTTTTTATGAATGACTAACATTCAACCTGTAGAGGGAGAACATTAAACTTTGCCTCCTTCACACAGAATGAATGCACCAGCAGCTTCCCTGGATGAAGAGCTATGGATTTTTTTTTTTACGCAAGACACCCCCAAGTGTCATAGCACCAAGTTTCAGGGTGCTGTTGCTCTGGGACTCGCATAGTTAGTGTTCCATTGTACTGAGACCCAAGTTCCAGCTAGTCAAAAACAGGATTATTCAATAAAGAGCTCTTTATTTTTAAAGATGAATTGAAGCCTCGTGTTTTTCTTTTTTTTTTTTACTTGATATGCAATTAGACTACATAACAAGTAAAGGATATGGCATTTTTTTAATTAAAGTGGTTGACAAAGTCATATCTATTAAATGACGGGGACGCTGAATGACGGAGGGACGTAATATGACCACGCTATCGGGGATCAGCAAAAGCGTGGTCAGTACACACAGTCGAAGACAGCACCAGGCAAGATCTATCAGGTATTGTACAACATAGAAAGGGACAATTGACATGGCAAAAGCATGTGCTTGCACATGCATAGGATGCATTAAGGTGAAAAAACACGAAGGTTTACAACCCCTTTAATTATTATTACATTAAAAAAAACACCTAGTGGACTAACATCCTTCTTAAATACGTTGTAGCTGTTTGATGCGCTTGCATATGCACACTTGGGAGCTGGGAGAATGTATGCGTTATCAGCAAAACGCCATGTAGTTCATGGCCCAGCAGCCTCTCTGTACCGACTCTCAGCTCCAAAGTCCTTAAAAGGGTTGTAAACCCTTGTGTTTTTTCATAGGATGCATTAAGGTGAAAAAACACCTGGCAGTGACCGGCCCCCCAGTTTTACTTACCTGAGCCCTGGAACTTCACCCGGTGGGGACGCGCTGTCTCTCTGCCCGGGGTCCTCGGCTCTTGATTGGATAGATTGTTAGCAGCGCAGCCATTGGCTCCCGCTGCTGTCAATCAAATCCAATTACGTGGGCACCAGGGGAGGGGGGGGGGGCGGCGAGTCATACATTCGACGGCTAAGAACGCTGAATGCTGGACTCGGGAGTGCGCCCGCAAGGTTACCCCCTCAGGGAAGCACTTCTCCAAGGGGGTTATCTGATGCAGGGAGGAGCCGCGAGAGCCACCGGGGGACCCCAGAAGAGGATGATTGGGGCCACTCTGTGCACAACGAGCTGCACAGTGGAGGTAAGTATGACATGTTTGTTATTTTTTTCTTTAAATAATTGAAGCTTTACAATCACTTTAAAGCTGTATTAAATCCTAAACCAAACATGTAATATATTGCAGCTTACCAATCATTGGATGTGGTTGCTGCTTTATTTTTCTTTTCTGGGCTTTACCCCTCTGTTTTCACCTGCTGGTCTGGCCAGTAACATACCTCCTGTATTAGAGTGCCTCCACTGTGGATGAAGGCGCACAGGGGACACCTTTGGACACCAGAATTGTCAGTCTGGGGGGAGGGGAGTCTTAGGCTCCATTCACACTAGCGCGTTTTTTGATGCATTTTGCATTTTGCAGAAATGCACGGGAATTTTTTAACATGGGTTCCTATGGAACATGTTCACATCAATGCCTTTTTGTTTCTCTGCATTTTTGGAAAGGGTCGGGGACTTTTTTTCATGCAAAAAGCAGCGTTTTGCATGTAATGGATTTCAACGGACAAGCATCAAAAACGCAAGTGCACCGTTTTTGCAGCGTTTTTGCCGTTTTTTTTTTTTTTTTTTTTTTTTTTAGACTGTAAAAAAAAAACTGTAAAAAAAAAAAAACGCAAAACGCAAATCGCGGCAAAAACGCTGCAAAAACGCTGCTCAAAAACGTGGCAAGCATGAAAAAAAAAACCTCCAAAAACGCTCAAAAGCAACATGCATAGGTGTGAATCGAGCCTTAGATGGACTAGCAGATTTAGATACACTACCACATTGAAGCCAAACTCCAGCTAACACTTTATAAGTAGTTACAGCAAACTGTTGTGTTTCCTTTTGGGATAAAAAAAAAGTCAAAGAAATAAAAGCTGGTCTTTTTAATCATCCCTGTTGGTGTTAAATGGCTTGTCAGAACTCTCTAACTGCTACATCTGCAGGGCAGCTTCCCCTAAAAAAAAAAAAAAAAAATAGACTTGCTAGCTGACTCACCAGGTGAAAATAAAAGAAAGAAAGAACTTAAAAAAAGAAAACAAATACAGCCACCACATTTAAGAACACACATTGTAAGCTGGAATAAAATCAGTGTTTGTGTTTTGAATTTAATACTGCTTTAACCACTTCCGAACCGATCGCCGTCGTTTGTACGTCGGTACTTTGACGTTGAATACCATTGTTATGGCAGCAGATAGCTGCCATAACCCCGGTATTTTTAAAAATGGTGGGCAGTCGGTTTTCAGATAAAAGTGGTCTCTTTGCCGCAAGATGACTTTTATCAGCCGCGTGAGAGGTGCCCACCCCCCTCCCGCCACGTCCCGGTCATCTCCGCTGCTTACCGGAAGCCGTCAGTAGCGGCGGAGGCGATATGGTCCTGCCCCCACTCGACTCCATACCATTGAATGACGGAAGCAACGTCAAACGCCACTTCCGCCCAATGGTCTAGAAGGGGATTTTTTTTTTTAATTGAAAAAAAAACATTTTTTTTTATTTATTTTTTTGTTTTTTTATTGCATTTTAGTGTAAATGTGAGATCTGAGGTCTTTTTGACCCCAGATCTCACATTAAAGAGGTCTTGTCATGCTTTTTTGTATTACAAAGGATGTTTACATTCCTTGTAATAGGAATAAAAGTGATCCAATTTTTTTTTTTTAAAGGGACAGTGTAAAAAGAAAAAAGTAAAATAAGTTGTTTTTTTTTTTTTTAAAGCCTCCGAACTCGCACGCAGAAGCGAACACATATGTAAGTCGCGCCCGCATATGTAAACGGTGTTCAAACCACACATGTGAGGTATCGCTGCAATTATTAAAGCGAGAGCAATAATTCTAGCCCTAGACCTCCTCTGTAACTCAAAACTGGTAACCTGTACCAGTAACCTGTTAAACTTTGCCTATGGAGATTTTTAAGTGTCAAATCTTGTCGCCATTCCACGAGCGGGCGCAATTTTGAAGCTTGACATGTTGGGTATCAATTTACTCAGCGTAACATTATCTTTCACAAGATAAAAAAAAACAAACTGGGCTATCTTTACTGTTTTTTTATTTTTTAATTTAAAAAAGTGTATTGTTTCCAAAATTGCGTTTGTAAGGCCGCTGCGCAAATAAGGTGTGACATAAAGTATTGCAACGACCGCCATTTTATTCTCTAGGGTGTCTGAAAAAAATATATATAATGTTTGGGGGTGCTAAGTAATCTTCTAGCAAAAAAAAATGATTTTATTTTGTAAACACCAAGTGTAAAAAATAGGTCTTAAGTGGGTAAAGTGCTTAAAACTAAATACGTGGGCAAATATTAATTTCTCATAAGTTAGCCTGTACAGTTTTAATATTAACGCTGAATATTGAGTCCAGTCATGGCGGGTCCCCTTTAACATTCCTCAGAGTGTATGTAGGTGTGAAGAAAGGACACATATTTGGCACTGCCTGTTACGGTCATAAGCCAAATCTTTATTTACCTTTCCTGTGCGCTGAACAACAACCTCCTCCCAATGACTGCAATGCAGCATCATCTGTCAGCCGACGGCTGATAAGCAATCCACAGCCTTGATTTTTTTTTTTCTATTACTTATTATCTTGTACATAATTATGTTTCACACTGAGAATGCCGCTGCTGGACTTTGACCACAAGGAAACTGTCTCATTTTTTTTCCCCCCAAGGACGACTATGTTAAAGTTGGAACATGAAGTTTGCATATACAGGTCGGTTACAGCTTTGTAAAAGGATTCATTGTGAACCTCAGCCAAAGGCTAAATATACACTTGAAATTTACATTGATGGACCTTTAATCCCACATATTTCATCTGGGTTTTAGAATCTTTTTTCAGAGAAAAATATATATTTTTTAACAATAGTAAAAGAAAAATACTTTTTTGAACACGATCAAGGAGGCATAGTATAACCATTAACTGTTTTACAAATTACCTTAGAAAGAATGTAGTGGCCCCCCAACCTTTTTGGCACCAGGGATTAGTTTCATGGCAGCCAATTATCCCAGGGACTGGGGGGGGGGGTTGTGGGTGGGATTGTGGTGGACGGGTTTGGGGATGGGATATTCACAGAGTCTGCCCTCAGCCTCCTTCACACCACAACCCCCCTTTACAGCACAGTCCTCCCTTTATATCAGTGTCCACAGTTCCCCTTTAAAGCAGCCCAGCAGTGTCTTCAGTTCCCCTTTACATTACAGTGCCACTTTATATCACAGTGCCCCCTTTACATTACAGTGCCTCTTTATATCACAGTGCCCCCTTTACATTACAGTGCCACTTTATATTACAATCCCCCTTTTAAAGCAGTCCCGCAGTGTCCTCAGTTCCCCTTCACATCACAGTGCCCCCTTTACATTACAGTGCCTCTTTATATCACAGTGCCCCCTTACAGTGCAGTCCCCTTTATATCACAGTGCCCCCTTTACACTACAGTGCCCTTTTATATCACAGTGCCCCTTTTACATTACAGTGCCCCTTTATATCACAGTGCCCTTTTATATCACAGTGCCCCTTTATATAACAGTGCCCCCTTTACATCACAGTGCCCCCTTTACAGTGCAGTCCCCTTTATATCACAGTGCCCCCTTTACACTACAGTGCCCTTTTATATCACAGTGCCCCTTTTACATTACAGTGCCCCTTTATATCACAGTGCCCTTTTATATCACAGTGCCCCTTTATATAACAGTGCCCCCTTTACATTACAGTGCCCCTTTACAGTGCAGTCCCCTTTATATCACAGTGCCCCCTTTACATTAATGTAACAGGGACTGCTCTGTAAAGGGGGGCTGTGATGTAAACGGGGCACTGTGATATTAGATGGACTGCATTGTAAAGGGGGCACTGTAATGATTACAGTGCAGTCCCCTTTATATTACAGTGCCCCTGCAGTCTGCCTCCCCTCCTTTCCTCTCTAACATCACATTTCCCCATTCCAGGCTCTGCATTTCCTGCATAGGACTCCTACCTATTATCAGTCAGTGTGTCCTCTCCCAGCTCCTCTGTGCTCCCGCTGCCCGTCCAGCCGATGATGTCATCCAATCAGCAGGGTAGGGGGTGGGAGGAGCTCTCCCTTTCAATCTGCAGCTCCTCCCGCCCCCTGCCTTGCTGTTTGGATGACATCATCAGCTGGGCAGGTGGAGGAGCTGGGAGAAGACACACAGACATGGCCGCACAGCAGGAGGTGAGCAGCGGCCGCCGTCTATGATTGCCCTGTGCTGACCATAATCGCCTCCTGCTGTGCGGCTCAGTCATCAACAGGCTGCGGACCGGCCGGGGGGTTGGGGACCCCTTTCTTAAAGGATAACTCCTCTAATATGATATTAAATCTTTACTGATGAATTGGTCTCCTTTAAGACGGGCGGAATCCGTCTGCTCAGTGGGGAATGTGTCCACTGATCCCCACTGAGCAGGCGAGTGACAGGTCCGTGTCTGTCCTGCTTATGAAGAGCGAACACAGACACAGCCAGATTTCCTCTATGGGCAGTTGGATGGAAATGGACCGCCTGTCCGTTTCCATCCAACTGTCATTTGATCTGATCTGCCCGATGGATGGGGACTGGATCCAACATCCATCTGTTTTTAGCAGACAGGATTGGATCGGATGTCGGCAGGTGTCAACAAACACATGTCCATTGATATCCAGCGCTCTATAGAGGGCAATGGGAGGTCTGATCGGGTTCACCTAAAACACTGACAGGTGGACACGATCGGTCTGCCCGTGTGAAAGGGGTCTTAACAGTCAAACGGTTAAACACACAGATGAGATTCATAAGAGAGCCATTTTAACTGCCAAAAGATTTGTTATTCTGTCCATCCAGTCCTCAAATGTGCACAGCCCTAATTTTTCTCTGTTGCAACTTGAGCTGGGTATTTTTGGTGGTGAGTTTTTTTTTGTTAAACCAGCAGGTTTAGGCTGGGTTCACACCACTGCGAATTGGCAATAGCAGGAGCCGGTTCACATACCTCCGCAGCAGGTCCGGTGCGTTTTGCACAAAAACACTGTGGGTCTTTTGGTCCGTTTCAGGGCTGAAATTGGACCTGAAATGGTGAACGGGGACGCACCGGACCCCCTGCTGTGAGACAATGCGGTGATGGTGTGAACCCAGCCTTACCGTCAGAATACACTGATCAGCGCTGCAATGGCTGTTAGAATGCAGGTTTTCCAACAGAACCATTCTACAGAATTCATCCATCAAACAGATCATAGTTCATGCGGTTCCTGCTGATGTATACTCAGCTTTAGTTATACTTACAGGTCTTGTCCCTTCCAGCCTGTGATTAGACAGGGAAAGGAGGAGCAGCACATGACCAGCTCATCTCCCTGTTATTCTGCTCTCTCCTCCTATCAGCATGCACTGCAGCACAACTGATTGGCTTCCTGTGCCACTTCTCCCTCCCCCAATCTGAGCATGGCTGTTTAATTTATGATTAAAGTTTAAGAGGCTGATACCAAGTTAAATTCAGGTACTTGCACTGCGTGTATTTAAAAAAAAATAATAATTTAAAGCAAAACTCCAGCCAAACTTTCTTGTTAAAAAAAAAAAAAACTCCAGCCAAACAAAACAAGATAAATATGAATAGCTCATCAGCTTTCGCTGCAATATTCACCAGAGATTTCCCCCAAAGTACTTTTTTCTGCCACTAGGTGGCATCAATCTGATGGCCAGCATCACTTAAACCCATTTCCTATGAGCCAAGGCTGTCCTAGGCCTGCCCCAGTCTGTGCGTTGCTGGACAGTGAAAGTAGAAGCAACATAATGATGAGCTTGTGTTTCCGTCACTCTGTTTTCCAAGTGAACCATTCAACATAAGTAAGCCATCTAACAGATCATAGTTCATCCGGTTCCTGCTGATCCGGTTCTTCTTTTTTCTGTTTCTTTGTCAGGTGTTCTTCTTCCTCTGCCGACGACCCTCCTCCAATGCTGCGTCCCGCTGATCTGTCTGCGCCGCTGTCAAGCATTTCTTAGATAACGATGGGGGCGTGGCCATTGGATTACGTCATCCAGGGCCCCTGCCTCTTGCCCCGGGTGGTGACGTTGCAAGGGGCAGGGCCTCCGGATGACGTAATTCAATGGCCACACCCACATTGTCATCGAAGAAATGCTTGACATCGGCGCGTACAGATCCATCGGCTTGACATCGGCGCGTACAGGGCAGAGGAAGAAGAACACGGGACAAAGAAGACAGAAGAAAGAAGAAGAGCAGAAGAAGAAGCAGCAGGTGAAGGAGAAGCCCGGAGGAGGAAGATGCGGGAGAAGATGGAGGAAGAAGATGATATTTTTAATAAAAGACTTGTCAAAACTGTCTACTGTATTTTTTAACCACTTGCCGACCAGCCACCGCAGTTGTACTGCGGCAGAATGGCATGGCTGGGCAAAGCAACGTTATGTTACGTCGCTTCGCCCTGTGGCCACTAGGGGCGCGCGCCTGCTGCTCGCCCCCAGAACCAATGCGAGTGCGTGACCGCCGGGCTCCCGCGATCGCTACTGACACACGGAGATCTGTGTGTGTAAACACAGTTTCTGGTTCTCTGAGGGGAGAAGAGACAGATTGTCTGTTCATACAGAGTATGAACAGCGATCTCTCATCTCCCCTACACAAGTCCCCTCCCACCTTCAGTTAGAACACACACTAGGGAACACAATTAACCCCTTGATTGCCCCCTAGTGTTAACCCCTTCCCTGCCAGTGACATTTTTACAGTAATCAGTGCATTTTTATAGCACTGATCGCTGTATAAATGCCAATGGTCCCAAAAATGTGTCAAAATTGTCCGATGTGTCCGTCATATAGTCGCACTCCCGATAAAAATCACAGATCACCGCCATTACTAGTAAAAAAAAAAAAAATTAATAATAAAGATGCCATAAACCCCTATTTTGTAGACACTATAACTTTTGCGCAAACCAATCAATATACACTTATTGCGTTTTTTTTTACCAAAAATATGTAGAAGAATACATATTAAACTAAACTGAGGAAAAAAAAATTTTTATATATTTTTGGGGGATATTTATTATAGAAAAAAGTAAAAAATATTGTGTTTTTTTCAAAATTGTCGCTCTTTTTTTGTTTATAGCGCAAAAAATAAAAACCACAGAGGTGATCAAATACCACCAAAAAAAAGCTCTATTTGTGGGGAAAAAAGGACGTCAATTATGTTTGGGTGCAACGTCGCACGACCGTGCAATTGTCAGTAAAAACGACACAGTGCTGAATCGCAAAAAGTGCTCTGGTCAGGAAGGGGGTAAAATCTTCCAGGGCTGAAGCGGTTAACACTACACTACTTTTTTTTTGGTGAATGGGTAGGGGTACAATGTACCTTATACTCATTCACATGGCGGACCCCAGATCCCAGCCTCCCCCCCTATGTGAATGAGTATGGGGTACATTGTATCCCTACCCATTCACCAAAAAAAAGTAGTGTAGTGTTAAAAAATATCTTCTTCCTTGCTTCTTCCACCGGTCTTCTTCCATCTTCTCCGGCATCTTCCTCCTCTGGTCTTCTCCTTCTCCCGCTGCTTCTTCTTCCACTCTTCTTCTACAAAGTACCCCATACTCATTCACATAGGGGGGAGGCCGGGATCATGCAGCCTGGTATGGTTCAAGAGGGGGGCGGGGCTCGCTCGTCCCCTCCCTTTCCTGGCCTGCCAGGCTGCATGCTCGGATAAGGGTTTGGTATGGATTTTGGGGGGACACCCATGTCATTTTTGGGCGTGGGAGGGTTCCCTCCTAATCCATACTAGACCCAAAAGCCTGGTATGGACCTGGGGGGGGGGCCCACGCTGTTTTTTTTCACAATGTTTTTTTTAACCAGAAATTCTTTTTTTTTTACATTCAGCAGGGAAGCCCGCTGACAGCTGATGACTCATCAGTTGTTAAGGACGGGGCGGCCGGCTTCCCGGGCTCCTCCTTAGCAACCAGCTATATACAGTGTAAAAAAAAGAAACGCAAATCGCGGCAAAATCACATTTCCAAAAACGCAGCAAGCACCGCAAAAAGCACTGCAGAAACACTCAAAAGCAACATGCATAGATCGTAAATCGAGCCTTAGTCCTGATCTGATGCATGCCCCTCTACATTTTATGGTGCAGGCCATGTAGTCATATTTATACTGACCTTTGCATGTCATGTCAAAATTAAGAGCCTTAATATTTTGCTTTTCTGCCTTTAGCCCCCGTTCACATTGACTGTGGCTTTGAAAAACGCACAACTTCGGGTGCGACTTTCAAGGCATTTGTGCAGCTTCATGCACAGATATCTATTCAAGTTGCCCCCAAAATCGTCAAAAGTAGTGCATGTACTACTTTTACAAGTTGGTGCGGCGCCGCAAAGTCGGCATCACACCGATTTGAACAGTGCCATTGCCAGCAATAGGATGCGACTTGTCACTGGATGCTCCAATGTGAACGGAGGCTTATGCACTGTGTGAGGCATTTATGACATCATCCTCATCCACCAACTTCAACAGTTTCCAGAACAATGGCCTCACAGAAGCATGCAGAAATTAAAGTCAGAGAGAGGTAAGGAGCTCCTTTTCTGCATACTTGTTCTGGGTCAGAAGTGCAAAATACTAATAAATCCTGATGATCAATATGACAGCCAGGCAACTAGCATTTACAGTGAAAGGTTAACAATTGCAATACATGTTTTCTTTAAATATACACTTTTCCTCACTTTCAGTTTTGCATCTAAATAGACTTAGGAGGCACAGTCTACTTGATAAACAACTCCGCTTCTCACATCCATCTTGTACATCCATCTGCTTGCTAAATTCCTATTTTACCTATTTTTGCCAGTATTTCAGGATGGCCATAAATCTGAGAATGTAGAAAAGCTAAGGGGTCTATTTATAGGAAATGTGTGGGCTGAATGTCACAAGCATTACACACAAGAAATCATTTTCTTTTGGCAATGTTATATTTTCCCTAATATTATACGAGTGTGATTTTGAAACCCTTCATTTTTTATTTTATAAAAAAGTGACATCCATTAAGGTGTCACTTTGTATAGGTGTCAGTTACATAAACATTACACCCATGGCAGTATATGTATACCATTACAAATTCTACCTTTTTATATACAACCAAAAAGATTATTCTGCCAATGAGTACACAGTATATACAATTACAGTTGTGCTCAAAAGTTTTGCATACCCTGGCAGAAATCGTGAAATTTTGGTATTGATATTGAAAATATGACTGAGCATGCCAAAAAAATGTCTTTTATTTAAGGATCGTGATCATATGAAGCAATTTATTATCACAGTTGTTGGGCTCCCTTTTAAATCATAATGATAACAGAAATCACCCAAATGGTCCTGATCCAAAGTTTCCGTACCCTAGAATGTTTGGCCTTGGAACAGACACACAAGGTGAAAAACACAGGTTAAAATGGCAATTAAAGGTTAATTTCTCTTTTAAAAATTGCAATTAGTGTCTGTGTATAAATAGTCAATGAGTTTGTTAGCTTTCACGTAGATGCAGTGAGCAGGCTAGATTCTGAGCGGTGGGGAGCATAAAAGAACTGCCAAAAGACCTGTGTAACAAGGACCTTTTTAAAGATGGAAAAGAATATAAAAAGATATCCAAAGCCTTATATATGCCAGTCATTGCTGTTTAATCACTTATTAAAAAGTGAAAAATTCCAGGATTTCTTGATACCAAGCCAAGGTCAGGTTGATCAAGAAAGATTTCAGCCACAACTGCCAGAAGAATTGTTCAGGATACAAAGAAAAATGCACAGGTAAGCTCCAGAGAAATACAGGCTGCTCTGGAAAAAGATTGTGTGGTTGTTTCAAGGAGCACAATATGACAATACTTGAACAAAAATGAGCTGCATGATTGAGTTGCCAGAACGAAGCCTTTACTAAACCAACACCACAAAAAAGCCAGATGAAGCATGTCAAGGTGTTGTCGGGCATACTGTAAACAGGCTTTTTAGTGGCATAGGTGCAGCAAAAGCTTTTTTTCTGGCAACTCGACCATGTATGTTTTCTATGGGCTCAAATCGCACTGCAAAAGTATCGGTACTCAGTATTGGCAAGTACGTGAGCGAAAAATATTGGTACTCATACTCACCAAAAAACAAATGGTATCAGTGCAACCCTAGTTTTTTACTTTTTTCTGGAAGTCTTAATAAAAATGTGATGTTGGTATAAATAGGATTGTAAGATGTACTTCCCATTATCGGAATACTCTCCTTTTTTGGAATATACAATACAGTGTGTGTGTGTGTGTATATATATATATATATATATATACATACATATACACACACACACACACACACACACACTATATATATATATATATATATATATATACACAGTATATATATGATATTATTTCATAAGTCTATGAATCCTAGGAACAAGCTGATCTAGAGAATGTATAATATGATCCTCTGGAATCTGTTCTTTAAGCCGGCCAGTTTCTGGATGGAGTAGAAAGCTGAGCATGCCAACTTGCTGAGGCCCTTTATAGTCATTATTATAATCATCACCAATATGAGCAGAGTGTTGAGGTGACACACTGGCAAGGTGTAAAGCTTTGAGAAAGATCCCCAAATGGGGCTTGGCACAACCAGCGGTCTCAGAAGTCAGCACAAAATCAAAATGTCTGTCTAAGTCACAGTTCCTCAAGATGTCCTCCAATCGGCGGTCAAAGTTGGAGATGACTGCCATCTTGAGGCCTAAGTCGCTACAACCTTGAAGAGCTTTCCTGGCACCTGGTAACACCTCCCAGTATTTGTCAGTGCAGAAATCTTGATAGAGTTTTTCTGCCAATGGCTGTACAGTCCTCTCATCCTGGACACCAGAGAGGTGAAAGGTCTGAGAGACCACGTCCAACCACCACTGATGGGAAGTCATGCCTTGAGACAGGCCGTAGTTGGGGAAGAGACGCCAATGACTTCGATAAACCTGTCGAAAAGAAGCCTCCAGTACAGATGGATCTACCTGTAGCCCTCTCCTCTTGGCTTCGGCCTGATATTGCTGTCCAACGGGAAGACGTAAGCGAAGTAACGTGTCTTTCACATCCCAGGTGAGAAGCCGGAGTTTCATCTTGTGTTCTGCAGAGTGAGAGATTAGTTTATAGCCCAATAACAGCAGAAAGTTACTTTTTAAATTTTGTTAGCATGGAAAAGGGTTATGCTGCTGCCAAGTTTTTGCTTCTGTTAGTGACCCTACTGCTGACACAGGCAACAACAGAAGCCTGATTTTTACCCTTCCTATTCTGTTTAGAAAAAAAAAAAATTTTTTTTCTATCCATTCTAATAGTTAGAGATTTTGCTCATTGACCACACAATGTCAACACAGAAGTGATAGCATGGGCAGTAACAGGTACTCTGTATTGAAACATATGGGGTCTATTAGGCCCCAGATCTCTCCTCTGCCCTCCAAAGCATCTGATCAAACCAAGATCAGTTTTATCAGATGCTTGTTCAAGCTGGTAATGGCTTGTTTACATGAGACCGAAACTGGAAGTGATGAAATGCTCGTCGC
This sequence comes from Aquarana catesbeiana, assembly GCF_042186555.1. Lineage (NCBI taxonomy): Eukaryota > Metazoa > Chordata > Amphibia > Anura > Ranidae > Aquarana > Aquarana catesbeiana. Next base: position 225,106,754 of record NC_133332.1, on the reverse strand, counting down.
TTCCGGTTTCTGATGTCACACAGTGGGAGGAAAAACATCAGTTCCTCCCAATGTGTCTCAGGAACTGGATGCAGCAATGACTGAGATCTCACCCTTCCAATCCAGCGACATACCTGTACGTCACTGGTCGGCAAATGGTTTACAGGATTTCTGGGGATTGAGAAACAGTAATTCTATTCTTTCACTAGATGTCATCAGTTTTACTACCTGAATGAAAATGGGCATAAACTGAGAACACCCTGTGAGGGTAGGGCATTATGGACCCATCCCATGAGAAGTTGTCACCACAGCATCTGAACATGAAGCGAAAAATACAACTGGAGAGGGGCATCCAGAGGAAACAGGAAGTACTGAGGGCTGGAAGGGTGAGCCCAGAATTGGGCTTTAACGGAAAACTGGGGTCAATTTCATTTTAGCTTTTTTTTACTTATTTAATTGTACTGTTTTTAGACATGTTTTAGCTTTGCTTTTTTTCTTTATTTTACAACTGAGCATTTGTCTGCACCTAACTGCACATCCATTGGTTACCTCTGGCTAGAGACAGATTACTAGCTCTGGATGCAGGATACAGCTTCGGCATCCGTCAGCCTGTCATTACTTTGTACGAGCAACAGGGTCATAGCTGTTGGCAATCACCTGTGATTGAACTCTTCCATTACCAAACATTAGAGAGCAAAGGGTAGTGCAGAGGCTGTAGGGGGTGTATATGTTGATTATGCTTCTACTTTAAAACATTTATGCTGTTGCACATTCTGCACAGCTCTGATAAATAGCCAGACTGTGGGTGCACACTGTGTACATTTAGTTATCATGTACATAAAGCACTAACAAAGTGGAGAAATCCAGGACATTGTCTAATAGTGAATTTGTGTATAACACAGAGATTAAGTGCTCATTACTACAGAACGGTTCACCTTTCAGCTGCAAGCCTGAACACCTTCACCAGGCCTGGAAATTCTGTTTGTACTCAAAACAATTTAGCAGAGGTCACTTGGCAAAGTAAATGACTTTTTTACAATGTACTTAGACATAATATGTGCCAGCTATTCAAACTTCTTCTTTTTCAGCTCTTCTTTTATCAGAGGGTTAGAACATTTACAGAGAGGCACATAAGGATCTGACTACTTTCATTGAACTTATCATAACTGCACCCTTGAACCTCATGCACAGGGCTGTACAGCATGCAAAGCCTGCATAATCATTTCCCAGGACCTGCAGCTACTGTGTACACCTTTTTTTCCCCATTATGAATAAGGAAGCATTAAAACCCCTGCCAGGTTATTTTGTCTGTCTGTGTATTATCAGGGAAATTTCCCTTCACTTCCTGTCCTAGAGATGCGACAGGATGTTGGTGGAAAACTCCAAAGTTGAGGGGAATTACCCTCTGAGGCCCTGTTCACACCCCAGCTTTTTTGTAGCTTGACCCTAGGTTCACATCTCTGCGTTCTTGCAGCCCATATTTGTATGGGCTGCTGTGTTGGCATTTCCTGAAGAAAAAGGTGCATGCACATTTTTCAAAACGTGGCCCACAGGGAAATTGCTTGGCCATTTTGACAAATGCGATTGTGGTTTCTGCACCTGTAAACCTGCTGCATTTCTACATGCATGGGGGTGCCATTCACAATGAATGGCAGTCCCGTGCGTTTTCTCACAGCACCGCGTTTTCACTGCAGGTGGTTGTAGTTGTGGGAATCGCTGGGATTCCTGCACCCGCAGCCACACTCATAGGTGTGAACCAATCTCAAAAACACTCAAGGAAAAAAAAAAAAAATTCTCTAAAGTGGCAGTTGACATTAGTCCATTCCTAATGCCTGAAGCTCAAAAAAGTTTTGGAGCTACTTTTGTAGCTCGATTTGGGCAGATTAGTGCATTTTTGAAACAGCTGAAAGCAAAAACACATATCATTCTCAGTGACAATGGACGCCAGTACAAATAGAGAGGGTGAATCTTCCCAATGAGGAGGTCTAACCCTCCTCCAGTCTATCCATATCTAAAGTTTTGCCTAGAGATCCACTTTAACCACTTCAGCCCCTGAAGATTTGGCTGCTCAATGACCAGGCCATTTTTTGCAATACTGCACTGCGTCGCTTTAACTGACAATTGCGCAGTCGTACGATGCTGTACCCAAACAAAATTTACATTCTTTTTTTCCCACAAATAGAACTTTCTTTTGGTGGTATTTGATTGCCTCTGCGGTTTTTATTTTTTGCGCTATAAACAAAAGAAGAGCGTCAATTTTGAAGAAAACACAATATCTGTTACTTTTTGCTATAATAAATATCTCACATTTTTTATCAAAAAAAAAATTTTTTTCTCAGTTTAGGCCGATATGTATTCTTCTACAAATTTTTGGTATAAAAAAACCCCAAAAAAACGCAATAAGCGTATATTGATTGGTTTGCGCAAAAGTTATAGCGTCTACAAAATAGGGGATAGATTTATGGCATTTTAATTTTTTTTACTAGTAATGGCGGCGATCTGCGATTTTTATCAGGACTGCGATATTGCGGGGGACACATTTTCGGGACCACTGACAATTATACAGCGATCAGTGCTGTAAAAATGCACTGATTACTGTATAAATGTCACTGGCAGGGAAGGGGTTAACACTAGGGGCGATCAAAGGGTTAACTGTGTTCCCTAGGTGTGTTCTAACTGAAGGGGGTTGGGAATTTCTAAGAGGAGAGAGAGTTTGGTGTTCATACATAGTATAAACACACAATCTGTCTCTACTTCCAAGAGGACCAGGATCTATGTGTTTACACACACAGATCCCGGTTCCCGCTCTGTCACGAGCGATATGTATGAGCCCGGCGGTCATTACGTCCGCTGGACACTAGCATCATGTCCGTGCACACGCGCCCCCCTAGTGGCCAAAAGGAGAAGCAACGTAAGGTAACGTCGTTTCGCCCAGCCATGCCATTCTGCCGCAGTAAAACTGCGGTGGCTGGTCAGCAAGCGGTTAAAGCCAGTCATTTTAATAAATAGTTGGGGGGGAGTTCAAATGTCTCTTAGGTCTCCTATTTCTGTCTGGGAACTCTTATTCCAAAGATTAATTCAGTACAACAGGAAATGCATTTCGGGGGTCTGACCTCACCCCCTTCATCAGGGCTAAGAAGAGTGTGACACTCACAGTCTGGAATTCATACATTGAAGCATCTGCTACTTTGAGGAGACTGTGACAGAAGGAGCACTGGAGAAGAGAGTATCAGTCATTTATGGGCAGGCTACTTAGAGCACAGGACAGTGTTTCTTTACCGCTTGCCTACTGGGCACTTTCACCCCCTTCCTGCCCAGGCCAATTTTCAGCTTTCAGCGCTGTCACACTTTGAATGAAAATTGCACAGTCATGCTACACTGTACCCATATGAAATTTATATTTGTTTTGTTTCGAGACAGATAGAGCTTTCCTTTGGTGGTATTTCTTCACCACTGGGTTTTTTACTTTTTGCTAAACAAATGAAAAAAGAATGAACATTTTGAAAGAAAGTAATTTTTCTCCTTCACTGATGTGCGCTGATGAGGCTGCATTGATGGCCACTGATAAGCTGCACTGATGAAGAGGCAATGATGGGGCTGTACTGATGATCGGTTCCCTGATTAGCAGTGTAAATGTGTGCTGTCACAGGAAAGCCGGTTATCGGCTTTCCTTTCCTCACAGTGACAGCGCTGAGGAAAGGAAATGTCCATAACCTGCATTTGTTTACATGGGATCAGCTGTGATTGGATACAGCTGATCACATGGTAAAGAGCCAATGCCATTGGCTCTTTAACCTTATCGGTGATGCGCTGTGTCCAAGGGACACGGCTCCCAACTGATTGCCCCTGGGGGTGCACATGAGGGGCGCGACCGGCAGGACGTCATACAATCTCCACCCAGAAAGAAGAGGGTCCTGCCCGGCTGTCAATCTGCTATAGGCCGGGTGGGAATTGGTTAAAGCTGTACTGAAGATACTGAAAATTTTAGAAACTACTGACAGGCCAGGTTTTTATAACATGAGACTCTAGTGCAGGGGTCTCAAACTGGTGGCCCTCCAGCTGTTGCGAAACTACAAGTCCCATGAGGCATTGCAAGGCTGACAGTTACAAGCATGACTCCCACAGGCAGAGGCATGATGGGACTTGTAGTTTCGCCAAACAGCTGGAGGGCTGCCAAGTTTGAGACCCCTGCTCTAGTGATTGCTTCTTCCATATATGCTTTCCTCGGCCTGTCAGCAGTAACGAAATCTGAATTGTGCATGCACAACTCAGACCACATTTACGGGACCCACTCTGTGCTGTGATGAAGTGACATCAACGTGGCCAGAGAAAGCAAACCCAGAAGGAGAACCGGGACAAAGATGGAAGCAGCCGGAGCTTTGACAGTGCAGCCCTGAAGGCCTTTGTTGGATAGGGAAGGCAGGCCATAGATGGTGCAAATTTCTTTCCTGCAATCATGGGTTGCAGGAAAGAAATTTGCACAATTCCATCATGAAGCCATCCCCGTCGGGAGAAGACAGTGATGATTGCAAATGGCTCTAACAGCCGCTAGCGATAATTACAAGTGAATCCGGTGGGCCGGTTGCACCCAAATTGATCGATCATTCAGCCTGCTTACATATGGTTCAAATCTCGGCCAGTTCCTGTTGAACCGGCCGAGATTTGAACCATCTATGGCCGGCCTTAGTCTATTATAATGTGCTAATATGTGGTGCATACTAGTCAATTATGGCATGAACCTCCTGGAGGCACATTTCATTAACAAAAAAAAAAGTGGAGATTAATACAGCTTTAAAAATGAACTTCACCCACCTTTCTATATTTTATTTTTTATCCCTCCTTACTTTTTCTCTGGGTTGTCCTTCAAGTGGGAGTCCACCTAAAAAAAATATTAAAAGCCAGCAGCTACAAATACTGCAGCTGCTGACTTTTAATAAATGGATACTTACCTGTCCCAGGGTCCAGCGATTCGAGCGTACGAAGCCCCGCTCCTCTCCACGGGGGCTGGCATCCTTACTGAGCTGTGCTGTGAATGGCCGAGCAATCTTCTGTGACGTGAAGATTACGATCACTCGCTCGCCTCTCGGCAGCTGCCGCCGCCATCCTAGGTGAGGGAATCAGGAAGTGATGCGTTGCGTCTTCACTTCCCGTTTTCCCTACTGCGCATGCGCAAGTCGCGCTGCGCGTCGTAACTGGTCCCCGCTATCTCCTGGGAGCTGTGTGTTTCCCAGGAGACAGTGCGGAGGGACGGGAAGAGGCGTAGACTCCCGCGGGAGTCTGTGCCAGGAAGTGGGTGCAAATACCTGTCTTAGACAGGTATCTGCACCCCCCTCCCCCCTGAAAGGTGCCAAATGTGACACCGGAGGGGGGGAGAGTTCCGAAAAGCAGACGTTCCATTTTTGTGTGGAACTCCGCTTTCATAAACACACCGAAAAGCCCAGTCCAGTGTTGCTCTGCAGCTACTATCGGTCCCTCGTTGCCATCTCTCTCGTCATGTGGAAGGTGGTCTCTTCTCGGTTCTTGCTGCCATGACACACCAAGGTGCATGTGCTGTAGTTTACCACAAAGCTTTCTGGCACGCATGATGTCAGTATCCCAGGAGTAAGGATGAGCTCCGGCGTGTTCGCATGGCGCACGTGCCGAGCCCGCCAGGAAGTCGGCACGGCGCAGCGCTAATCACAGGCAGGGAGACATTTCCCAATCTCTGCAGCCGCACATCGGGAAATGTCTCACTGCTTGTGATTAGCGCTGCGCCGTGCCGACTTCCTGGCGGGCTCGGCACGTGCGCCATGCGAACACGCCGGAGCTCATCCCTACCCAGGAGGCTGAGGGCAGCTGCGGGGTGTCATTCCCACCCAGGTTTTCCAAAACAAGTATTAAAAATGAAATATGGGGGGGGGTAATGATGATAAGTGGGTGAGGAGGGCGAAGATCTGCCTGAAGCTCAGCCTGACCTACTATGCCTGTGCACCATCCAGAGGGCTTCTAGGTTTTCAATCAGCCATTATAATCAATCACATTTCTAGTTAGTGCAGAACTTTGCTTTGTAATCCTGAACATGCACAGAATCGTGTTGCAGTGTACACATAAACAATTATCAATAAAGCTATTGACGAAAATAATCCTTATACTACACAAACGCAGAGCTTTGATCACATGATCTCTCTGCTCCCCAATTCTCACTTACCGGAAATAGGAACGAGGACGTGTGAGGATTTGCCTCTGTTATAATCTTCCCTCAGCTCAGGAAACAAGAGCAGGAGAGAAAGGTTCCACCCTTTCCCGTGTAATAATAGATTCAGGACTAGATGGGATTTTCCTCATTTAGTTCTTGTGGATACCCTGCCATTTCTATAAAAACAACTTTTATTTCTACATGTTACACTGAATTTACACCTCCAATTAATTTGTTTAGTTCTATAGGTAAAGAGGAATTCCGCCCCCGCCCCCCTCCAAAAAGCATACTGCAGCTGCTGACTTTTAATATATGGCAGATATCCCAACCTGCAAAAACTCATTTTAGGAAGGTGGTGCTCCGCGCCCGCATACCCACCCCCCCCCCCCCCCCCCCCCCCCAAGTGCATTTTTTAAATAAATTTTTCAATATTTTTTCACAGTGCTTCTAGGGAAGGGGGTATGTGGCAGTGGATGGCGTCAGTAGTTTTTTTTTTACTTATTGATTTTTTTACAATTGAATTTGTTTTTTATACAAGTCTTTTTGGTGAGAGAGGGTTGAGGCAGTGGACAGTGTTGGTAGGGCAGGGGAGAGTGGTGTCAGTAGTTTTTTATTTTATATATCTATATATATTTTTTTTTACACTTTAATTTTTTTACAATTTTTTTAAAAATATTTTTGGGGGGGCTTTGGTGAGATATTAGGGGTCTAAACAGACCTCTTGCATCTCCCCTTTGAGACAGAAAGGATTGAGGACAGAGATTCCCCAATCCCTTTCTCAGCACTGAAGATGAATGGAGAGGAGACAGAGGCTCCTGTTCATTCATAAACTGAAGCAGAGCAACACACAGTTTACTCTGCTCAGTTATCACAGGAGCGATCTCGCTCACTGTGTCCAATTCAGACAAGGAAGGGGTTGGTAACTGACATATTTACCCTGCCCCCTCCTCCGCTCTCCATTCTGACGGATCCTCCTCAGCTGGCGGGAGAGGAAAGAAGTCGGCTATGGGGGACGAGGGAGGAGCAGGATAGGGAGCGCAGGGGGAGGGGTTGACACGGAGGGGGGCAAAGGAGAACAGGGGATCAGAGGAACAGCGGGGAATGATTGGTGCGGCTGGCAGCTAAAAATCTATACAGGGAGATCAGTGTTCACAGCTGTTCCTCACCGCACCAATCATTCCTGGGGTATCGTGAGGCGCTTGTGGGTGTGCGGGAGCCACCGCAGAAATCTGGGAGACTCCTGCACCTCGCAGGAGACTTGGGATGTCTGATATGGACACTTACCTGTCCTGGAATCCAGTGATATTGGCACCCCAACCGATGTTTCCATCGGCTCTCGGGTGCTGCCGCTGCCATTCTTAGTAAGGGAACCGGCAGAGAAGCCTTGCAGCTTCACAGCCAGTTCCCTACTGTGCATGCGTGAAGCGCGCTGCGCTTTCTGAATGACCCGGTGTTCTGACGAAAACTCCAACTCGCCAAAATCTCCAACCAGGTCACTTCCGGTGACTCTCCAGCAGCAATAATTGGAGATTTGGACAAGTTGCCTGTTTTCACACAACATTGGCAGCATATACACTACGGTACACGACAAGTTGACTGTTTTGACAGAACACTGGGTAAGGAGGAAAAAAGTTGTCGCAGCCTTAGAGGTGGCCATGTTGTTGGTTAGTATCGGGCGGACTAACAATGTCCACCTATTATAGTATATGGACCCAACTCGTCCAAGTCTCCAATTATTGCTGCTGGACAGTCACCAAAAGTGAGGTGATTGGAGTTTTCGGCAGAACACCGGTTGCGGGCAGGGCCGGACTTACCATTGGGCTTGACTGGGCTCAAGCCCATGGGACCCGCCAATAGGGAGCCCCGCAGGCCCCAGCCGAGTGTACTCGGCTATACTCGGCTAGTTCCGCTCAGAGTCACGCCTAGTCCCGCCCTATGATGGACATAACACAGGGACTGGGCATGACTGTGAGCGGAGCTAGCGGAGTACACTCGGCTATGTATGTATATTGGCGGCGCTCTGCTCCGCTCACAGTCCCGCCATTGGACCTGTGTTATGTCCATCATAGGGCGGGACTGGGGGGGACTGCGAGAGGAGCCGGGAAAAGCCAGCAGGAGCCGAGATACACAAGACCGGCTCTGTGTATCTCGGCGGCGCCATATTTAAACTGCAGTGACACTGACGTGTCACTGCAGTTACCTGCAGCCTGGGAAAGGCTGCAAATGACACTGACAAGGCTGCAGATGGACACTGATAAGGCTGCAAATGACACTGATAAGGCTGCAAGGCTGCAAATGACACTGGACAAGCATGCAGATGGACGCTGTGCAAGGCTGCATTGATGAGCATTTAAATGTAAGTTTTTTCCCTTAGTTTTTTTTTTCCTTAAAATTCCTTAAACTCTTATCTTGAGGTTTGCTGATTGGTTATTGGCAGTTACGTAGTACCTGATTTACTGCCGTTGAGAAAACCTGTCTGCAGTGATGTAATGGTGGACAAACGGTATCAGAGTGGTGTGCTTAAAAGAAAACTAAAGGTTTAAAGTAATGTATAGAAGGTAGGGCCCGAAAGTGACTCAAGCCCAGGGGCCCCCACCACCCTAAGTCCTGCCCTGGTGGCGGGGGAAGGAGGAGGTGGGCTGAACTTATGAGTGACCACGCTGTGGTGTGATCTTCTGCAAGTGAGGACAGGTACCTGTCAAAAAATAGGTACCCCCCCCCGAAAGCTGCCAAATGTGGCACCGGAGGGGGGGAGGAGTCAGATAAGTGGAGTTTCCACTTTTGGGTGGAACTCCGCTTTCAGTAAAACATAACAAAACAAAAAAATAGATTTGCTAGACTTTCCTTGTAATGATAATGCCTCATCTACACTTGTGTTTGGGGTGCAATGATGACATGCGGCTGAGCCATGTTTTTACCCCCCCCCACGATCACTCCCCCCCCTCTGCTGTAAAAGCAGCAGAGGGAAGAGCACATAAGCTATATCCGGCATGCATCACATCACAACCTCAGTGAGCATTGCTGCTTGCTGAACATGCAACCGTACACACAACCAAATAGGGGTGACCTGCAACCCTGTGTGATGCATGCAGTTGTAGTGCACTAGTGCAGGGTTAAAGCAGGAAGTGAGGAGGTGATACAACACCTCCTCACCACTTTCAGATGCTCTCTGAAAAGCCATCCGAATTAAACCGGGTACACTGTTTTTTTCCGTTCAACGCAGCAGGTTGAACGAAAAAAACCAAACAACTATCAGCTCCGGTCGGTGCCGCTGTACTAAAAATCTGATGTTAGTGCAGCGATCTCCCCTGCTGAGCTGTTGTGTTCTGACAGGGGGACGTGCCCCCACCACAACACTCTGATCAGTGCTCTCAGCCATTGGCTGAGAGCACTGATCATAAGCCGGTCGGCTGCTGGTTTTCCAGCATGCTCACCCGACAGAAGCCAGCCAAACGACCGGCTTCTGTCGGACCAGCCGCCATACACATGGACCGAATGTCGGGCAGTTTTTATTGAACCAGCCGATGTCGCAGGTTCAATAAAAACATGGATGAGCGCGTTTGGGGTGGAGGAACTTGACTGGCCTGCACCTCAACCTGATGAACACCTTTGGGATGAATTAGAACAGAGACTGCAAGCCAGGCCTTCTCGTCCAACATCAGTGCCTGACCTTATAAATGCACTTCTGGAAGAATGGTCAAACATTCCCATAGACACACTCCTAAACCTTGTGGACAGCCTTCCCAGAAGAGTTGAAGCTGTTATAGCTGCAAAGGGTGGGCCAACTCAATATTGAACCCTACAGACTAAGACTGGAATGCCATTAAAGTCCATGTAAAAGCAGGCGTCCCAATACTTTTGACAATATAGTGTATATATCCTCCCTTATGTGCTCCTGTCATTGGTTGGATGTCTCTTCCCAAAGTTTGGGGAGAACTGATGGTGAAACTACAAGTAGCCTGCTGCATGGAGTATGGCATACTGGCACAGACAACACAGCTGGAGGTACACTGGGGAATTCATTGGATTTCAGGACCAAGAGCTCAGCACCGGCAATTGCCTGGTACAATATTACCTCTGATTATGTAAGTGACTACTGTAAAGATTACCATTAGCATTGTCTGGTTGTACAATCCCCTTTGGATCTGCCAAAATCTGAGACTGGATACAAACTTAATTATTTATTATAAGCTTATTTAAGCAACATTGTCGTTTAGGAAAAAAAATGTAAACATACACTGTCTGTTAAAGAGGAGTTCCACCCAAAAATGGAACGTCCGCTGATCGGATTTCTCCCCCCCTCCCATGTCACATTTGGCACCTTTCAGGGGCGAGGGGGGAGCAGATACCTGTATAATCCAGGTATTTGCTCCCACTTCTAGGCATAGATCACTGCAGGCTCCGCGGTGATCTACACCATATCCGGCCCCTACTCTGCCCCCCCCCCCGCTGTCTTCTGGGAGACACACAGGTCCCAGAAGACAGCAGGGACCAGTGAGGACGCGCAGCGCGACTCGCACATGCACAGTAGGGAACCAGGCTGTGAAGCCGCAAGGCTTCAATTCCTGATTCCCTTACCGAAGATGGCGGTGCCTCCACCCGAGAGCCGAGAGACAGATCGGCTTCGGGTGCCGACATCGCGGGCGCCCTGGACAGGTAAGTGTCCTTATTTTCAAAGTCAGCAGCAGCAGTATTTGTAGATGCTGACTTTAAAAAAAAAAATTGGGGTGAAACTCCGCTTTAATCCCTTTGCAACTGCCCAAAGCTGGCCATACATGGATCAAAATTCAGCCAGTTCAGCAGGAACTGGCCAGGTTTTGATCCATGTAGGGACACCGTGGTTGTACAGAAGTCGACCTACAGATCAACTTCTGTACAACCGCACTGTCAGATTTTCCACACTTGATCAGCATCGCTATAGAGTGCAGTACTGAGCAGTGTATTCTAATGGCGGGGAAGTCTCCCCACTGTCAGAATAGAATGACTCAGCTGGAAGTATTCCCCCATCCACATCGAGAATCTGGTCAATTTTGTTTTGTTCAATCAGCAGAAATGCAGGGAAGAGAAATACAGGCAGATAATTATTCATCATGTCATACTATCAGAGAGGCCATACCTCTGATGTGGAAACAAGGCTAAGCAATTCAACTATGCAGGAAAACACATAGGAACTGGGGTGCAGAAAAATGGCAGCAGGTGTTCTGGACTGATGATTCAAAATGTGAAATATTTGGCTGTAGCAGGAGGTAGATTGTTCGCTGAAGGGCTGGAGAGCGGAACAATAATGAGTGTCTGCAGGTAACAGTGAAGCATGGTGGAGGTTCTTTGCAAGTTTGGGGCTGCATTACTGCAAATGGAGTTGGAGATTTGGTCAAAATCAATGCAGTCCTCCATGCTGAGAAATACAGGTAGATCTTTATCCATCATGCTATACCATCAGGGAGGTGTGTGATTGGCCCCAAATGTATTCTGCAGCAAGGCAAAGATGCTAAACATACAGCAAATGTCATTAAGAACCATCTTCAGTGTAAAGAAAAAGGAGTCCTGGGAGTGATGATTTGGTCCCCACAGAGCCCTGATCTCAACATCATAGAGTCTGCCAGGGATTACACAAAGAGACAGAAGAATTTGAGGCAGCCTACATCCACAGAAGATCTGTGATTGGTTCTCCAAGATGTTTGGAACAACCTGCCTGCCGAGTTCCTTCAAAAACTGTGTGCAGGTGTACCTAGAAGAATTGATGCTGTTTTCAAGGCAAAGGGTGGTCACACCAAATACGGATTTGATTTAGATTTTTCTTCTGTTCACTCACATTGCATTTGGTAAATTGATAAAAAAAATAAAAAAATAATATATATATATATATTTGAAAGCATTATTTCTTTATAGCATTTCTGCACACCTTCCTAAAACTTTCTCACAGTACTGTATGCTTACTGGAAAAAAAATGTGTTTATAATTTTTTTTTTTTTCATAGGAGCCTGTGAAGCATTGCACCCGCAATCCACTGATCATGGGTGCAATTCCAGTCTCCTGCAGACTGTTCCTCCAGTTTTCTGTCCTGCTTCCAGTTGAAAAGCTGGGGAAAGTGTCAAATGGACTACGAGTGCAGTGTTTACCATAATTGTGTTCCTTTGAGAACTCCAAGTCCATCTGCTGCAGTGGCTGGCAGGCAGGACTTGTAGTCTATTTATTCACAGATCCTTGCAATTTCAAAAAAGTGAAACCTGCTGTGAGAGAGAAGAACCCCACATGATGTCATAAAAAGATGCTAAAGTCTCATTTTTTTGTTTGAAAAATAACAAACATGTTATATTTACCTGCTCTGTGCAATAGGTTTTGCACAGAGCAGCCCAGATCCTCCTCTTCTCCAGTCCCACGTTGGCGCTCCTGGCCCCTCCCCCCCCAATGTGTGCCCCCATAGCAAGCAGCTTTGTGTGTCCACTCATCAGCCATGATTAAGCACCAAGAAAGGTGTGAAACGCGTTAGCTGATGTGTTTTTTAACTAACATTTGCTGTATGGATTGTCGCTTTAATAATTGGAACCAATAAAAGGTGATTGAAGCAGAGTTCTATCTATCTTCTTCCACAGGTTCATTTGAATGTTAACCACACCAGCTGTGCATACTCATCTTCCTTTATCTTGCCACTGCTCTGTTCACCTCTGGGAGAGGGAAGAGGAAGCCCAGTGTAAACTTGACTTTCCAACTTGAAGATTATACAGGACTGAAGACTCCTCTCATTCTTACTTTCACTTTCCAGAAGTCTCATGATCTTGACTAAGCAGTTGCAAGGAAAGGATCAACAGTTATCCTGGGCAGACAGAATAATATTTACCCAATTCATCAAGGACTGGCTATATTTTGAATTTAGACTTCACTTGTGTGCATAGAGGAATCTAACTAACCATCCAAGCCCAGCCCATGTTTAGGAAGCAGAGGGTGCCCAGCACAGGGTGAGTAGTTTCATTTTCATAGCAGGTTCGCCTAAAGTGGAGTTCCACTCATTTTTCTGTTTATTAAAAGTCAGCAGCCACAAAAAGTTTAGCTGCTGTTTTTTAATAAACTAAACACACAGTCACCTGTTCCACGGTCCAGCGATGTGGCCGCCTGAAGCCTCGCTTCTCTCTCTCTCTTCTCCGCTGCGCGGCATTGCAAGTGTGGGCACCTGGCTGTGACAGCTTGCGGCTTCAGAGTCACGCTGCGTGTCCTGAATGGCTGGGCAATCTTCTGACACCTGTGACATGTCCCAGAAGATTGCAGGGAGGGAGGGGGGGGGGAGGAGGAGTCGCCTAGGCGGCGCGAGCGGAAGTGGGAGCTGATTACCTGTCAAGACTAGGTACCCCCCCCCCCAAAAAAAAAAAACAACATGCCTAATGTGGCATGTCGGGGAGGAGGAGTCCTTAAAGTGGAAGTTCCACTTTTGGGTGGAACTCTGCTTTAAAATAATTAGTACATTTAAAAAAAAAAAAAATTATATTCAAAATCAAAACAAACATTCTTATAATCACACATAAAGGAACAAGACACCAAAACTGGAAATAAAAGTAGATTATTGTTCTTCTGTATCCAAAATAAAAACATAGTGGCTTCACTAGTGGGGCACCTGGCTGTGACAGCTTGCGGCTTCAGAGTCACGCTGCGTGTCCTGAATGGCTGGGCAATCTTCTGACACCTGTGACATGTCCCAGAAGATTGCAGGGAGGGAGGGGGGGGGGAGGAGGAGTCGCCTAGGCGGCGCGAGCGGAAGTGGGAGCTGATTACCTGTCAAGACTAGGTACCCCCCCCCCAAAAAAAAAAAACAACATGCCTAATGTGGCATGTCGGGGAGGAGGAGTCCTTAAAGTGGAAGTTCCACTTTTGGGTGGAACTCTGCTTTAAAATAATTAGTACATTTAAAAAAAAAAAAAAATTATATTCAAAATCAAAACAAACATTCTTATAATCACACATAAAGGAACAAGACACCAAAACTGGAAATAAAAGTAGATTATTGTTCTTCTGTATCCAAAATAAAAACATAGTGGCTTCACTAGTGCTTTGAATGATCTGTGCTATATGTAGTGTAGTATGCGGCTTACAGAAGAAAAAGTCATAAGCAGAATTTATTGTATGCAAACGAATGTACAGGCACAGCTGCAGTCGTGGCATCAGGCCTACCAATGGCTGTATTGTTATTTTTGGTGGGGTAAGCTTTTAAAAAGGCACACTAAGCTGTCACAGGTAAAAGTGACATAGGTAGTAAGTCGTATAAACACAACTACCATATCAGATGATTGTTTGCTATTACTACGATCAGGTCAAACTGGTACCAAAACAAAAGCAGCCAATCATCACCTAGATATTCATTGCAGGTCTGCCTAGGAAAGCACAAGTCTGTGAGGTTGCCAAGAACTTAAACTGTCCATACATGTTGTAATCCAATTGTGCATTGTGATCCACAAACCTACTTGAAGGATTGGACAGAAATCAAATGGACTGTTAAGGTAGGCCCATGTAATATGTCATTTTGGTGGATTAAAAGCTAAATGTATAGTAAAACTGCAACATGTATGTCCAGCTTTAGAGACAAAATTTGTATATATATGATGCTGGGAAGGGGGTTTAAAACGAACCCACTACTTTTCCTTGGTTGTTACAAAGCACAGATTTGATTTAAACTGCACAGTACTGTAGTGAAAATTAGGGAAACACAAGAGCAGTTGTGCGTCTGTTACATAAGGTTTTCAGCTTAACAAATCAGTTTTCAAAGTTGTAAGGGTTTTGTAGCGTTCACCTTTTGAATGTTAAACTTCTTGGTATTACTGGTAATAACAACACAATAAAGCATTTCAAAAAGGCACAGCTCCCCCTAGTGATTGATCAAGGCTATGGTGTAACAAAACTATGAAATGCTTTCCAAGGGAACCCGGTTCTGCATCCTCTAAACGAGGAACTTCAGCCCCCCTTTTCATCCTAATCTTTGTTATTTTTTTGCATGCACAGATGTGCTGAACAGCTTCATTGAATCTTTAGGTCCCGGCACAGTCCTGCTGCTCATCTGCGCACGTGTGGGGTTTTTTCTCCGCACATGTGTGGACACTTTGAGCTTTGGGAATTCCATACCAGGCCTGTCTAAATGTAGATGGAATGCGCACAGATGTGCTGTAAGGCTCTGCCAGGACACAAAGCCCTGTGGCACATCTACAGAATCCAGGGTGGGGGTGGCTGGGGGACAAACATTCATGCCTAGGTGAGGAAGACTGAGTTGCTAAAAACTTCCGGACCGTCACACGCTGATATACGTTCTAACTTTGAAGAGGAATATCGTTGTTATGGCAACAGCTAGCGATAGCCTCTTTTTTGGCCGGCGGTCCGCTTTTCCGATAAGAGTGGTCTCTGTGGCGGATTCGCCACAAGCTCACTTTCATCAACGGCGGAAGGCCCCCTCTCTCCCTACCGCCGTGCTGTGGTGCCCTCCACGGCTTACCGATGTAAATATGAGATCTGAGGTCTTTTTGACCCCAGATCTCATACTTAAGAGGTCCTGTCATGTTTTTTTTCTATTACAAGGGATGTTTACATTCCTTGTAATAGGAATAAAAGTGAAAGAATTTAAAAAAAAAAAAAAAAGAATAGTGAAAAAATAAAAAGGTAAAATAAATAAGAAAAAAAAAAAATTTTAAAACGTGCCCCGTCCCGCCGAGCTCGCGTGCAGAAGCAAATGCATACGTGAGTAGCGCCCACATATGAAAACGGTATTCAAACCACACATGTGAGGTATCGCTGTGATCGGTAGAGGGAGAGCAATAATTCTAGCCCTAGATCCCCTCTGTAACTTAAAACATGCAACCTGTAGAATTGTTTAACTGTCGCCTATGGAGATTTTTAATGGTAAAGTTTGTCGCCATTCCACGAGCGGCCGCAATGTTGAAGCGTGACATGTTGGCTATTTACTCGGCGTAACATTATCTTTCACAATGTAAAAAAAAATGGGCTAACTTTCCTGTTGTCTTATTTTTTCATTCAAAAAAGTGTATTTTTTGCCAAAAACAGTGCACTTGTAAGTGCACAAATATGGTGTAACAGAAAGTATTGCAACGACTACGATTTTATTCTCTAGGGTGTTAGAAAAAAATTGTATAATGTTTGGGGGTTCTAAGTAATTTTCTAGCAAAAAACAAACAAACAGTTTTTAACTTGTAAACAACAAATCTCAAAAAGAGGCTCGATCCTTAAGTGGTTAAAGTTAAAATAAAAATAAGATCCAAATGTTAGAGAGAGGGGGAGAGGAGGCAGGGCCAAAATGATTGTTGATTTAGGGTGAAGGTCCACTTTAATGTAGCTGGAAGTTAAATATACCTGTATCTGGCTTAGTAGTGTTCCCATTGTGGACACAGGTAGCCCCTTTTATGTTCTCAGTGTAGTAGGTGATCAGAAAAATTTCTGTACTTGTTCCCAATAAGCAGCAAGTACCATACCTTCTTTGGAGGAGACATAGAAAAATGTACAGTTTCCCTCAGTGTAAAATAACTATTTAAAAAAAAAAAAACCAAGCAGCTGCTAATGCATATAACCTGTGTATGTTGCAGTAAGTGATGCTGAAAACCAGAACTACCAAGAGTCAGCAGTGGCTGCCTCAGGTGTGACAGGTTCCCTTAAAGTCAGTCCAGATATTGACCAGATATTTCAAGAGAACTAGGAAGCAAGCCTGAAGCACACATTGGGGGAAATTTACTAAAACTAGAACATTTAGAATCTAGTGTAGTTGTGCATGGTAGCCAATCGGCTTCTAACTTCACCTGGTTAAATTAGGCTTTGGCAATAAAACCTGGAAGCCGATTGGTTTCCTTGCAGAGCTGCACCAGAATTTGCATGGTCCAGCTTTAATAAATAACCCCCACTGAATTGATTTGCTAAAACTGGAGTGCGCAAAATCTGGTACAGCTGTGCATGGTAGCCAATCAGCTTCCATTTTTTTTGTTTTTTTGTTAAAGCTTAATTGAATGATCTGAGGTTAGAAACTGGCTACTGTTGTAGAATCTCATATTAGCCAATGTATTTCATATTATTCATATTGATTTGCAAATATTTTATTGATAATTATTATTATTATTATTTAGTAGTGGTTTTATCAATACTATGATTCAATAAGTAAAGCAACAATTATTAATCTTTAATAATGTATACTGTGTTTTCCAGATTTAGAAAGTCTTCATTTTTAAGTGTTGAACTTTAAATGAACTCTGCTTTATGACAAGTACTTGTACACAAGTGTTCTCCAAAAAGGTATTAAGATAGTCTACTGGGTGAAAGTTCATTAGAATAGATTCAAGTTATACAGAATTGTCTCAAGTCTTTGAAATGCATATAAATCAGACAAAGATAAGAAAACAGGTGGTTTAGAAATAAAGTTATGTACAGTACATTGAATTAAGTTTGACAGGGTCAAACAAAGGTCTGCTTGAGCCCTCATTAAAACTGTTAAAATACATACATATAGTGAGACATATAAAAACACATCTGGTGGGGTTATTGAAAGTTCATTTTCCCAAAAGTCATAAATCTTTAATTCTTGAACTTAGTTAAATCTTATCAAGATGAGGGGAGTTTGATAACACAGCTGGGTGCCAGACTGTCTCTACACAGGTGTTTTTAATTGGACAAAACCAGTTATAAATCACTTTAATGATCATATAGGAATTTTGGGAATAATTAAGTTTATCTGGTTGTAGAACAGGTGTCAGATGTATGGTTAGTTACATTGACGTAGACCTTAGCGACCAATCATATGTAAGAGAGATGGTTAAGATAAGACTTGTAAAAGGGTATATAAATGCAAGCTCTACAATTGTTAGACAGACAAGTCAGATAGGAGCTCATAAGGCTGAGCTCTGTGTATGCTGCCCTATTGCACGGGTCATAGAGGTCAGAACCAATGGGCAAATATCTGTCCGTAACTTGTCTTCTCATACGAGTCAGAGAAGACTTCTTAACTTGTTCCAGAATGTGGTCTCAGGTGAATTTCCCTCACGAACTTGGTCGAGCTGGAGCCCAGAACTCTGTGAGGGGTCCAGACCACCGGCCGATCGACTGGTCCCTATCAGGTGACGGGTTCCCAGAATTGGCAGAAAAGACCCATTCTGGTTCAAGGTGAGAACAATTCACAATTGTTTCAATTTGGTTAGAGGATAAGAATACCTATATCTAATATGCTTGCATTGTAAGAAATTGTATAAATTAGACCTGTATCTTGTAATACTTTGAACATAAACCTGTATGTTATCAGCTGTTAATAAACCTGCATTGCTGAAGTTCTGCCTGGTTCGATACTTTACTATTCTACTTCACTACCATGCACAGCTGCACCAGACTTTGCAATCTCCAGTTTTACTAAATCAGCCCCAATGCCTGCTATTCCTGTCTGTCCACCCGCTTTCATAATCTTCCCCTACTTTTGCTTCCAGGCTTCAGGCACACAACATTCTGTAATTTGGGCACCCGCCTCTCTCTGATGAGAAGATACTGTATGTGAGAAAGGTGGGGCAGCAAAACATGGACACACCCTACTCGTGTATCAGAAGTTGCTGCTCTTGCTTTAATGTCTAAGATAAGAATGGCTTGTGTTACTCATGGCGACTAGGTTAACCCTTTCTTTTTCAAATCTGCCCAGGAACAAGAGTACAGCCGATTAGGGTGCTGTAGGACAATGCAGACACTTCTTAGTACAAAACACACAAAGCCATAGCGCCACTCAAATCCGGCCTCTCCTGAACATGGATAACCTACAGTCTGTCTCCACTCTTCACTGAAAATGGGAAAAAATATCAGCCGCACGCCAGTTAGCTCTTCTTGCAGTATTTTTAATAATCCGTGAACTGATTGCATACAGTGATCTCTGCATAGTATGAGACACTTCAGGTCCAGCATAACAAACTATAGGCACTTGTTATCTTCTCTTCTGACTATGCAGGCCAAAGCAAGTTAACTTAAAGCTTTCCTCCACAGCATCTTAGCCCTCATTCACAAGAGGCGGACTCCGTTTCCATGGAGCCCGCCTTGGTCCGCCGGCTCAGCGGGAGATCAGTCCGTTGATCACCGCTGAGCCGGCGGATGACAGGTCCCTCTCTGCTCACTTATGGAGGGATCGGATGATCCGATCCGCCAGCGACGGACCTGGACGTAGGGCCATCCGTCTGCTTTTAGCGGATCGGACGGGGTCGGATGTCAGCGGACATGTCTCCACTGACATCCGTCGCTCCATAGGCTAACATGGAGCGCCCATTCAGGTTCGTCGTCAAAACTGACAGGCGGACCTGAACGGTCCGATCGTGTGAAAGGGGCCTTATACTTACTGTCCCTTTACCCCCCCGTAGCTTTGTTCAGTTCCAGGGTAGGGTTGTCACATCATCCCTTTAATCCAGGACACATATTAATTACACGGGTTCTGAGGCAGATTTAATGCAGATAAGGCAGCGAGTGTGTTTAATTACCACCTTAATCAGCCACAGAACCTGTGTAATTAATGTGTGTCCTGGATTAAAGGGATGATGTGGCAACCCTATTCCAGGGGCGAGAAGAGGCTTTGAGTAAGTTACAAATTTGGTCCTAGCTGAAGCCAAGCACCAACGCTGTCATGTAGGAGGAATGGGAGCGAGTAACATGTTTCCCCATACCCAGAGAAAAAGAAAAAAAAAAAAGGGTTAGCCCTCATGCACACAGGCTGTTAAAAAAATGTTATGAAAACGCCAGTATCTTTGCAGTGAATTTTTTTAACTTTTTTCAGCTTTTTTCAGCGTTTTTGCAATAGCGGTTTTTAGCGTTTTTGAGCGTTTTTCCGCGTTAGCGTTTTGAGCGTTTTTGAGCGTTTTTAAGCGTTTTTGAGCGTTTTTCAGTGTTAGAACGTTTTTACAGCTGAAAAACGTCTTTCAGAAGGCACTGGTCCTGGGTTTTTTTTACAGCTTAAAAACGCTTATGCCACTTGCAGCTCAAAAACGCCTAGGTGGGCATGAAGCCATAGACTAACATAGACAGGCCTTTTTAAGCTGCAAAAAAAGCTCAAAAAAGCAGCTGTAAAAACGTCCATGTGCATGAGGACTTTAACTCTTCAGTTCTCAGAGGTAAAACAGCTTGGGGGGGGTGGGGGGTAAGGGAGAGTGACGAAGGTGCAGGAGGAAAGTTGCCACCAACTAGTTGCTTTGGTTTGCTCTACATGTATACAGCACAGGTTCTCTTTAGCACTACATAACCACCTTTTAGGATGGATATGTTAAAGTAAAAAATTACACAAAAGCAATCTGAATAATATATAAACTGCCCAGAGCCTAGGCCTACATTTTTTAAAACAAATTTAAACATCTAACAAAATATATAAACTAAGAGCTTAAATCTCAACGTGAAATCAAATATTAAGTTACCGCCTATGTCCTGTTTTTAAAGTGTACCTGTCACCTATGCAACCTATCAATAAATTCAAAGGTGCTGACTGCAGTTTGCATTCTTGTAGGCTGCACTCTCCCCAGAATACTGTTTAAACTGGCTGTGTCCATTGTATAACCGAGACAGGTACACTTCTGATGGCCGCACACGCTTCAACAAATGATCAATTTCTTGTCTGATTGATCTCTGCAGATAGGAATAATCATGCTATAGTCAACAACCCATTCAATTGATATAACACATGGGGAAGTGGATTTCAATCAATAGTGAGAAGATACAATTGTAAATTATTGATCTCATCTCTAAATTTCCCATGCAATTCCATAACCCGATTGATCAAAATGCAATCAAAATTATGACCACAGTATCTAAGCGTTGTCGATCATTGCTGCATGATCAATAATTTTCCAGCCTGGCCGATTGTCTCAGGTTTGCTCAAGTCCGATCTAAATTGATCAGAAAGGAAGTTATGGCCATTCAATCGTTTGACTGTTTAGTTATTTTGATCAATAGTAAAATCGAAGCATGTATGGCCACCATTAAAAAGCACCAAAGAACTATTAGATTTACTCTTCAGTGTTTGCAGAACAATAAAACAAAAAACATTAATACACATTTGTAGTAAAAACACAGTCCTCTGTTTCATACGGAACATAAGGACTGCAGCAGCATAAATGCCATGTTTAGGTGCCAGGAGCTTAGATAATCAGTGTACAGCCTCAGGGGTCATTCCGAATTCTGGCTCATTCCATTATGACATCACAACTCCTTTATCCATTTGAGAAGCTGAGGAACGTAATATGTGATGATGATTTCTGCACCTGTAGAAGAGAAATGGAATATATAACCATTCAACAGCCAGAGCCTGCAACCGTTACAAATCATGTACCAGTTCCTCCACTAAATCATATCAGCTCAGCTCATACAGCATTAGAACAAAGTAAGCTTCTATTGCTTTTCTTTTCCGGTTCATACCTACAACATGCAAAGCAGGAGAGACCACCTACAGTAGAGCTAAGATTCAAATTTATGCACATGAACCTAGCAGTTAGAGATAAAGTCCAGTAAACTATAAGTTTGTTATTTTTCCTTGCACAAAG